>NC_091285.1:434467279-435167279 GCF_032444005.1 Ranitomeya imitator
CCCGCCATGGGACTTAAACTTGGTTTTAAATGCTTTGACAGAACCAACCTTTGAGCCTTTAACTAAAGGGTTCACAAAGTTGATTTCCCTAAAGACTAAACTCTTAGTAGCCCTGACATCAGTTCGAAGAATGAGCGATATACAGGCTCTATCAGCAGACCCTCCCTTTATCATGGTAATGGACGATAGAGTAGTCTTAAAACCTGACCTGCCTATCTACTTAAAGTAGTATCTAAGTTCCATAGGTCACAGGAGATATCTCTGCCGTGCTTCTGTCCTGTCCTGACCCTAAAAATAGTAGGGAAAAGAAGTTTCACACCCTAGACGTCAGGAGGTGCCTTCTTCACTATTTGTTAGCAACAAAACCTTGGTGGAAGGATAGGGCTCTGTTTATCTCCTTTCAAGGCGCTAGGAAAGGAATGAGTCTCAAAGGGCACCCTATACAGGTGGATAAGGGAGGCTATCAAATTTGCCTATAAAGTTGCAGTAAGGCCGGTCCCTGACAACCTGAGGACCCACTCTGCAAGAGCGATGGCAACGTCTTGGGCAGAAAGAGCAGACTTGTCCATAGAACAGATCTGTAAGGCAGCTACGTGGTCATCACCTTCCACCTTTTATAACCACTATAGACTGGAAATTTCTGCCTCTTCTGATCACATGTTTGGAAAGAGGGTTCTACAGGCTGTGGTCCCTCCCTAATTGAGTAATTCTGTGTAATTATCTCGTTGATGCTGTCATGGGTGACTGGAAAACGTATATTACTTACCGGTAATATGTTTTTACGGAACCCATGATAGCACCCTTATGTTCCCTCCAGTTACTAAGCCATCACCTTCTGGTTGGTGGGTTATTGTACATGTACATAGTACACCACTTAGGGTGTGGTTAAAGATAGTTTATATAAATGTATATAGATATCTATACACTAACTCGGAGGTCCTCTCATGCTCTGTAATCCACTGATGCAGAGAGAGGAGCCGACCTTTTTATCTTGAAGGTTTCCTGTCCTTGAAGGGCGGATCCCCTCTCTTCTTGGTGCTGTTATGGGTTCCGTAAAAACACATTACCGGTAAGTTTTGCTGTCAGGGAGGCAAGATTGCAATGAAAGACCAGAAATAAACCACATTTCTGTCACTACATAAGAAATTAACAGCGGTAAGCTAGACCTCGTTTCCCTTTCCTCTCTGTGTCTCCTTTATAAAAATATGTCGTTTTCCCTGCTGATATCGGGCCCTTAGTCTACTTGAGTCCCCGGAAAAAGAAGATCGCCAAGCAAGTACTTAACGGCATGTTCTTCTTTTATCCTTGTCTATTTGTCTTCCTTCGGGCTAGCTATTGCCTTTCATATTTAAGTTATGATTTTATCATTGTATGAACTCGCTGTGCTTTGGCCTGCAAAAATGAAGCTTCCATTATGTCATCCGCTTCATAAGCACATGCTTTGAAAGCATCTGTGCTGAGCAGGCAGCAAAAACTAGAGTCATGTTGTATAAGGATGATGAGTATGTACATTCAACGAGATGTAACACACTATGGCTTGAACACAGCCAAACTTGTAACCCTTATTTGTTTTTAAACTCCTTTATCTGCCATTATTTTCTGTGGTAGTAGGTTACATTTTATGAGCCTGAATTGTTCTTAAAGGTTTGAACAGTAGACTTACTCAGTATCCTTATACTTGAAAGCAACAAAACACATCAACTGTACATCTTCATGCTCCCCTGAGTTTTGATCTTCATGTGCCTGCAGTGTCCCCATCTGAGTACCCTGCCAATGATTCTTGGGCCCGACTGAAACACAATCGGGACTGGATGTGTGGTTTATCTTGTGGCTTTGAAACCGATGCAGAACATAGCAAAGCTCTTGGTGTGCATACACTAATTGACAATGTGCTAAGCTTTGTAAGTGGAGATGTAGGAAGTTCTCCGGGCTTTAAAGAGCCAGAAGAAGGAATGTCCAGCTCTCCCCAGGCATGCGTAATTGCAATGGAACAGCAACAACTCCGTGCAGAGGTATTACTGTATATATTTTTTTTTGTATAAAAATGTTTTAATTTTAAAAGTAGTCTTTTCTTGGGATGATCAAGAATACAGCAGACTTTTGAGGACTCACTGATTGCATATTTTAATTGCACTTTGCATGATGTATCCGATACATATATTGCATGAGTATTGTATATTATGGAGGCACTAATGGGTATGTAAAGACAACAAGGTGCTTGTGAAATGTAACTCTATATATGCAGCCTTCGAGCAGAATGTAGGAAAACACTGTCTAAACAGTAATGTTGCCACATCTTTTATTCAACTCTGTAATGACTCCAAGGGTTATGATTTTCTTGTAGTTGCGCTTGGAGGCCTTGCACCAGATCCTTGTTCTTCTATCTGGAATGGAGGAGAAAGGAAATGCCCAAACATTAGGTAGTCGCCAGTCACTCGCTACCTTTCAGTCCTCATCTCTGCTGACCTCTGTGAGACTGCAGTTTCTTGCAGGTTGTTTTGGACTAGGGACTGTTGGTCACTCGGGCACTAAAGGTGAAAGTGTCCATCTTCATCATTACCAGGTAAAGGAGACTTGGCGCTGCTTCTTAAGGGTAACACTTTACATCAACAGTGGGAAATAACAGTTTATGACTTGTGTAAATTCAACTGAAAATCTTACCTCAGTAACTTAAAGTCTGCAGGACAGTAAAGGTCAACCAACACCATGTGGCTGATATTCATCTCTTTTCAATCAGAGCTGGGTTTGAACCATCTTTAACCTCTACTGACATATGATGATACGTTATATGTCACATCCCTGCTTTTTCAGGCTCAGGAACTGAGTTTATATCTTTGCTAGCACATGGTGGCTGTGTAAGGCTACTTTCACTCATCAGGTTTTTTGTTTCAGGCAGAATCCGACTAATGTTCCAAAAAATGGATCCGTAGCAAATAGTTTCATGCGTTTTTGGACGGTTCCGTCACTGTGCACTTTCTTCACCGCACAAAAAAGTTCCTCTGGACGTATTCTCTGTCCGCCGGAAACGACTATTTGGACGAATCCGGAAAAAAAAACTGATGAAACGTGTAGCCATCAAGCACAATCCGGTGCTAATGCAACTCTGAGAAAAAACGGATCCATCGTAAATAAAAAAAAAAAAAAAATCGGATCAGTTTTTTTTCAAAACTTGCCGGATTGTTCCTGAAACAAAAAACCTGATGTGTGAACGTAGCCTAATTCTGCTATAATACAGTGGGACAAAAAAGTATTTAGTCAGTCAGCAATAGTGCAAGTTCCACCACTTAAAAAGATGAGAGGCGTCTGTAATTTACATCATAGGTAGACCTCAACTATGGGAGACAAACTGAGAAAAAAAAATCCAGAAAATCACATTGTCTGTTTTTTTATCATTTTATTTGCATATTATGGTGGAAAATAAGTATTTGGTCAGAAACAAAATTTCATCTCAATACTTTGTAATATATCCTTTGTTGGCAATGACAGAGGTCAAACGTTTTCTGTAAGTCTTCACAAGGTTGCCACACACTGTTGTTGGTATGTTGGCCCATTCCTCCATGCAGATCTCCTCTAGAGCAGTGATGTTTTTGGCTTTTCGCTTGGCAACACGGACTTTTAACTCCCTCCAAAGGTTTTCTATAGGGTTGAGATCTGGAGACTGGCTAGGCCACTCCAGGACCTTGAAATGCTTCTTACGAAGCCACTCCTTCGTTGCCCTGGCGGTGTGCTTTGGATCATTGTCATGTTGAAAGACCCAGCCACGTTTCATCTTCAATGCCCTTGCTGACGGAAGGAGGTTTGCACTCAAAATATCACGATACATGGCCCCATTCATTCTTTCATGTACCCGGATCAGTCGTCCTGGCCCCTTTGCAGAGAAACAGCCCCAAAGCATGATGTTTCCACCACCATGCTTTACAGTAGGTATGGTGTTTGATGGATGCAACTCAGTATTCTTTTTCCTCCAAACACGACAAGTTGTGTTTCTACCAAACAGTTCCAGTTTGGTTTCATCAGACCATAGGACATTCTCCCGTAGTGTTTTACTTATGGTAGGCCTTGTTACATTGGTCCCAGCTCTCTGCAGTTCATTCACTAGGTCCCCCCGCGTGGTTCTGGGATTTTTGCTCACCGTTCTTGTGATTATTCTTACCCCACGGGGTGGGATTTTGCGTGGAGCCCCAGATCGAGGGAGATTATCAGTGGTCTTGTATGTCTTCCATTTTCTAATTATTGCTCCCACTGTTGATTTCTTCACTCCAAGCTGGTTGGCTATTGCAGATTCAGTCTTCCCAGCCTGGTGCAGGGCTACAATTTTGTTTCTGGTGTCCTTTGACAGCTCTTTGGTCTTCACCATAGTGGAGTTTGGAGTCAGACTGTTTGAGGGTGTGCACAGGTGTCTTTTTATACTGATAACAAGTTTAAACAGGTGCCATTACTACAGGTAATGAGTGGAGGAAAGAGGAGACTCCTAAAGAAGAAGTTACAGGTCTGTGAGAGCCAGAAATCTTGATTGTTTGTTTCTGACCAAATACTTATTTTCCACCATAATATGCAAAAAAAATGTTTAAAAAAAACAGACTGTGATTTTCTGGATTTTTTTTCTCAGTTTGTCTCCCATAGTTGAGGTCTACCTATGATGTAAATTACAGACGCCTCTCATCTTTTTAAGTGGTGGAACTTGCACTATTGCTGACTGACTAAATACTTTTTTGCCCCACTGTATGAGTCTATAAGCCGTGAGTGGAGCGGAGCTCTGACTGCAGCTGTAAACGCAGTTATGAGGGGAAAAGGATCAAAATGCCAGAAATCTAGGATTCTCTGCCACTGTGACACTAGAAAAAATGCAGTATGAGATGATCATAACATTGTATCTACCCCAAAATGGTATCAATAAAAACGTTTCTTTTTTTTTTCTTTTTATGAATTTCCTTTTTTTTTTTTTTTACTTTTTTTTTTACCACTTAAGAGGAGAAAAAAACTTTGCATGTCACAAGAATTGTACAGATCTGGAGAATCATATTTCCAGGTCCTTTTTTTTTTTTCTTTTTTTTTACCAACACTAGAAATAAAACCTGTCTTTGAATACATCACGTGGTAAAATAGATGGTGCAACTCGAAAATACAACTCGCCTGCAAAAAAAACAAGCCTCTTTATGGCTATATGGACTGAGAGGAAAAAAAATTATGAATAAGGAACTTTCTTTTTTTTTTTTTAACAGGTACAAATAAAAACTTTCTATGATTCCATACACTGCTCATTCTCATGGAGTAGAACTGAGCAGAGTCCATCAGAACTAGACACATAGCAGTTCTGCCTCATTTTAGCAATTGGCAGTGGTCGGACACCAGGATTTTCATTGATTAAAACTTCTGATGAGGTTTTTTTAGAATGATAAATTGTTTCTGGTTTACAACACTCCTTTTTGTCATATGTAAAAAGATGAATGAGTTGAATGTAATCCATGCAACATAGCTGAAAATGGCCTCTGCTCATCGTAGACCAGATCACAGTATATCAATGACTAGGACTTATGTTTGTATATTCTTACGTAATGTTTTGTGTTTTCAGGACGGAATACGAGCTTCAAAAAGTGGCATACAAGTCGAGATCCAGAAAGCTGTGCACAAAATCTATCAGCAGCTTTCTGCCACTCTGGACAGGGCTCTGCAGACAAACAGACACCATGTGGGTACGTTGTTTCACTGCCTGTGTGATCCGTGTAAGCTCTTTTATTGGGCTGATAATGGAAATAACAGGTTGACTGGTTTAGAAGGGTATTCCAATATGATTATAATTGCATTACTAGAAAGCAGGAGAAATTGAAGCTTAGATCTGTGTAGGTAAAGGTAAACTATTAAAGCATATCTGTCACCAGATTTCACAATATACACTACATAAAACACTTATTAAATGTATCCCTTGTACCTTGGCTGGGGTATGTACTCTGAAAATACACGCGAGTGGACTATATACTGTAATCCTTTATGAAAGTCTCTATCCTCTTAGGATGATAGTCTGCTTCTGTTGCTGAATTTTCGCCAATCTAGTCTGATGGATGGCTCCTCATTGTCCCTCCTTGCTGCTGCTGAGATTTTATATTGCCCAGTGCAGTCCGCAGTGTTCAGGCTGGGTGGGGAGAATGGGACTGAGTACGTTTGGACTCGTGCGCTTTCTCTCTTTAATCTAAGATTCTAGAATTCTTCTACCTATGTCACAATTTGACAACCTTTTTTTGGCTATGTTTTAGTAATTATACCTGACAGTAAGCAAGAAATGTTAAACATTTCACATGTGCTCAGATTAATCACTAGTTTAACCATAAGTTTTAGTAAAAGGGTAGGTATCAAAAAAAAAATAAAATAAACATAGGCTAAACTTTGATAAGAGCATATAATTGTAACATTGATGACAACAGTTAAATGTATCAGAAAAGCCTAAGCACCAGCAATGTAAAAAAAACAACTCTGTAACACCAGTCATACATCAACGCTCTAAACCAGCAAATTTTCCCACCCTCTTTCACAAAAATGGTCATAGAGAGTACATATAGTCCAAGTACTCTGCATGCAACATGAAGTTTAACCATGAGAACTGAAGCATATAGATCACAAAGAGTGTAAAAAAAAGAGAGAGCATACTTTATTAACACTAAAGATGTTGTAAAATACAATCAAAAAACAATGCAAGTCATAATATCACATAAAGAAGGAATGTCCAGCTTCACCAAATCCGTAAAAAAGAATTTTCTTTATTCACAAACTTTAAACATGGAGGATACAGACTTCAGCAAGAACCATATGGGTAAGAATCTCAACGCGTTTCTGGAGACGAAGCTCCCTTAATCATGACATGGTTTCATGATTCGGTGAAGCTGGACATTCCTTCTTTTGACTTTACACGCCTGGACACAGCGGGTCCGTGCTCCCGAAGATTGGTTTATGCATCACGGGTGAGCTGGCTTATTTTTCCTCTTTCCAAATAATATCACATACAGAGCTATTTGAATGTACGGTATAGGTGCACCAATAAAAAAGTGTTGCACCATGTAAACAAAGTATGGGCGTAGATATTACAGAGCGGGTCAATATAACCACTTATTATACTATAATAAAGTGCCAGTGCATAATCAATGTAAGACAGCTATATTTCCCTACTACTACATAGGTATAAAGGAGCCTTTGTCCCAATGGTCAAATGACCCTAAAGTAAACCTCTGTAGAAGGAACCAGTGTTCCCATTATATGCTTTTACCCATGTCTTTGTCCATCAGTGAAAACACGCGCCCCGTACACAGGGCCCTGTGATTTACCTTGCGGCGAGGGAGCGTTGCCGCAAGGTAAACAGACATGCTGCGTTCTAAAATGACACGCCGCATGTCCGTAAACGCAGGGCCGCCGGATGCGTGTTCACACGCATATTGGAGACGGGATTTCATAAAATCCCCTCCACTATGCTGTAACATCTGGACGCTGCGGGTTGAACGCTGCGGCTGTACGCAGCGTTCAATCTGCAGATAATCCGGCCCGTGGACACATAGCCTTAGGGGTTTTATCTGAGTGTAATGATTTTAAAGGCATCTACAATGTCTTCCTAGGTCTAGAATGACTCCCCTTCCCGTGGAATATGTCTTTGGTCTTCCACCTTAGACATAATGATTCCCCTCACTGTTAACCTTATTAACATTCCATTTAATAAGATAATTTGGATAAATACATGGACTGCAGTAGAAGAAACTTCCATAGACTCAAGCCAGGCAGAATGCATGCTCCAAATTTATTAACCAGTCGGTGACAATTGCAATTTGAACAGCTAGTGTCAGATGGTAAGAGATTCCTCAGAGAGTATAATCAATATCTAATATTGATGGTAATAAGTCTAAAGAAGCAAAGATCAGGTCACTTCTGGAAAAAGATTTACGCACAACTGAAAAGAACATCTGCTGGTCAGGACATTTCCATTGCCACACATCCGCTAAATGGGAGACGAGAGCAGCAAGCACTCAAGTGTATAGGAGCAGTGCCTGGACCCCCCGTCCTGTACATAGAAGAGTCAGACACCACATTGAAGTTTCCCCTAATCCATATTGGGCTGCCAGGGAAAGATGCAATTTTTAGAGTAAATTCACTCCAGGAAAGTCAGATCAAATAGAGGAGGAACATATACTGTAACACGTAACAAACAGAAATGTCACTATTGTCCAGTGGATAAATACTCTTACAAAGTGACCACAAGCCACCTGACTGACTTCTAATGGAAGGCACTTGGCCATCAAAACTGAAATATTGTTACAGCTGGGATATACAACAGCATATTTGTTCCTTCTAATGTATTTCTTTGCACAAAATGTCTAAATGTTTTTGTTTATGAAAACTGGAAAATGGTTTTCACCTCATTGGGGGACACAGGACCATGGGTGTATGCTGCTGCCACTAGGAGGGCACTAAGTGAACACATAAAAAATGAACTCCTCCTCTGCAGTATACACCCTCTGTCTGGCTAAGATTGAACCAGTTCTTGCTTAGTGTCTGTAGGAGGCACTTGGGTCTGTTTCAGACCCTGACGTTTTTATTTTAAATTTTTTCCTGTTTTTTTTTCGGCGGTCCCGTCTTTATCAGCCGGCAGGCCCCAAAAATTTAGTCCCCGGCTTTTGCCGGACTAGGCCGCAATTAACATGGCTCCGCCCACGTCCCTGGCTCTTCTCGTCCTGAACGAGAGGCGCCGCTTATAGTCTCAGGGACGATATTTTCCGGCATCTGCGGTGGGATCACACTATCTGAGCCCCTCAACGCCATAGGACCGCCGAACTCCCTTCTGCGGTATCCAGACACCGACTTCTTCCCTGGGGACGCAGACACAGGACCCTGGGTAAGCTGCTTCAGCCTCTGCAAGAAAGCTTAACCCCTTCTCTACACGTATAGCACACACACCCTGCTCTAACTCTGAGACACACTATGTCTCAATCTGAGACCAAAAGGGTTAATAAAAAGCACACTGTGTTTTGTACCTCATCTGCCACTTGTAATACTACTTTGCCACGTGCCCACAGTACTCCTTTATTTCTGAATTGTGACCTGGCTTGTGCGCAGCCGCCTCCTGCCGATGTCGCCACTGACTCTGCCGTGCCTTGCCCTCCTGGGTGGGCCGCTTACTTGTCACGATCTATGGCTTCCCTGGCCAAGGCAATAGACTCTCTCCGGGGTCCCTACATAAGTCAGAACACCCCTCTGCTGACCGCGGTGGACTCTGGCGCCGATACGGAACCGTCCACCTATAGAGTGGTACTCAGTCACGGGGGGGGGGGCTCAGGGTTCCAGAAAGAGGACCCATGTTGTGTCCCCCGATCACGCTTGTACCTCGGCATCTGCGAGTTCCATGTCTTGCTCCTCTTCTCCAGAGGGTCGCAGCACACGTGACTCTGAATATGAGTCCGATGCGTCTTTTATCCAGGATTCCTCTACCCGTCAAAAGACGCTTGATTCCCTCATCGAAGCGGTCAATAAGACCCTGATGGTGGCCAAGGAATCCATTTCCACTCCGGAACACACGATGACTTTTAAGAAGACTAAACGCGTCCAAACAATATTTGCCAATCATCCTGAGTTTAACCCCTTCATGACCCAGCCTATTTTGGCCTTAAAGACCTTGCCGTTTTTTGCAATTCTGACCAGTGTCCCTTTATGAAGTAATAACTCAGGAACGCTTCAACGGATCCTAGCGGTTCTGAGATTGTTTTTTCGTGACATATTGGGCTTCATGTTAGTGGTAAATTTAGGTCAATAAATTCTGCGTTTATTTATGATAAAAACAGAAATTTGGCGAAAATTTTGAAAATTTCGCAATTTTCACATTTTGAATTTTTATTCTGTTAAACCAGAGAGTTATGTGACACAAAATAGTTAATAAATAACATTTCCCACATGTTTACTTTACATCAGCACAATTTTGGAAACAAAATTTTTTTTTGCTAGGAAGTTATAAGGGTTAAAATTTGACCAGCGATTTCTCATTTTTACAACGAAATTTACAAAACCATTTTTTTTAGGGACCACCTCACATTTGAAGTCAGTTTGAGCGGTCTATATGGCTGAAAATACCCAAAAGTGACACCATTCTAAAAACTGCACCCCTCAAGGTACTCAAAACCACATTCAAGAAGTTTATTAACCCTTCAGGTGCTTCACAGTAGCAGAAGCAACATGGAAGGAAAAAATGAACATTTAACTTTTTAGTCACAAAAATTATCTTTTAGCAACAATTTTTTTATTTTCCCAATGGTAAAAGGAGAAACTGAACCACGAAAGTTGTTGTCCAATTTGTCCTGAGTACGCTGATACCTCATATGTGGGGGTAAACCACTGTTTGGGCGCACGGCAGGGCTTGGAAGGGAAGGAGCGCCATTTGACTTTTTGAATGAAAATTGGCTCCACTCTTTAGCGGACACCATGTCACGTTTGGAGAGCCCCCGTGTGCCTAAAAATTGGAGCTCCCCCACAAGTGACCCCATTTTGGAAACTAGACGCCCCAAGGAACTTATCTAGATGCATAGTGAGCACTTTGAACCCCCAGGTGCTTCACAAATTGATCCGTAAAAATGAAAAAGTACTTTTTTTTCACAAAAAAATTCTTTTAGCCTCAATTTTTTCATTTTCACATGGGCAACAGGATAAAATGGATCCTAAAATTTGTTGGGCAATTTCTCCTGAGTACACTGATACCTCATATGTGGGGGTAAACCACTGTTTGGGCACATGGTAAGGCTCGGAAGGGAAGGAGCGCCATTTGACATTTTGAATGAAAAATTATCTCCATCGTTAGCGGACACCATGTCGCGTTTGGAGAGCTCCTGTGTGCCTAAACAATGGCGCTCCCCCACAAGTGATCCCATTTTGGAAACTAGACACCCCCCCCCCCCCCCCCCCCAAGGAACTTATTTAGATGCCTAGTGAGCACTTTAAACCCTCAGGTGCTTCACAAATTGATCTGTAAAAATGAAAAAGTACTTTTTTTTTCACAAAAAAATTCTTTTCGCCTCAATTTTTTCATTTTCACATGGGCAATAGGATAAAATGGATCATAAAATTTGTTGGGCAATTTCTCACGAGTACGCCGATACCTCATATGTGGGGGTAAACCACTGTTTGGGCACTCGGCAGGGCTCGGAAGGGAAGGCGCGCCATTTGACTTTTTGAATGGAAAATTAGCTCCATGTCGCGTTTGGAGAGCCACTGTGTGCCTAAACATTGGAGCTCCCCCACAAGTGACCCCATTTTGGAAACTAGACCCCCCAAGGAACTTAGCTAGATGAATATTGAGCACTTTAAACCCCCAGGTGCTTCACAGAAGTTTATAACGCAGAGCCATGAAAATAAAAAATAATTTTTCTTTCCTCAAAAATGATGTTTTAGCAAGCATTTTTTTATTTTCACAAGGGTAACAGGAGAAATTGGACCCCAGTAATTGTTGCGCAGTTTATCCTGAGTATGCTGGTACCCCATATGTGGGGGTAAACCACTGTTTGGGCACACGTCAGGGCTCGGAATTGAGGGAGCACCATTTGACTTTTTGAATACGAGATTGGCTGGAATCAATGGTGGCGCCATGTTGCGTTTGGAGACCCCTGATGTGCCTAAACAGTGGTAACCCCTCAATTCTACCTCCAACACTAACCCCAAGACACCCCTAACTCTAATCCCAACTGTAGCCATAACCCTAATCACAACCCTAACCACAACCCTAATTCCAACCCTAACCCTAAGGCTATGTGCCCACGTTGCGGATTCGTGTGAGATTTTTCAGCATCATTTTTGAAAAATCCGCGGGTAAAAGGCACTGCGTTTTACCTGCGGATTTTCCACGGATTTCCAGTGTTTTTTGTGCGGATTTCACCTGCGGATTCCTATTGAGGAACAGGTGTAAAACGCTGCGGAATCCGCACAAAGAATTGACATGCTGCGGAAAATACAACGCAGCGTTTCCGCGCGGTATTTTCCGCACCATGGGCACAGCGGATTTGGTTTCCATATGTTTACATGGTACTGTAAACCTGATGGAACACTGCTGCGGATCCGCAGCCAAATCCGCACCGTGTGCACATAGCCTAATTCTAAAGGTATGTGCACACGCTGCGGAAAACGCAGCGGATCCGCAGCAGTTTCCCATGAGTTTACAGTTCAATGTAAACCTATGGGAAACAAAAATCGCTGTACACATGCTGCGGAAAAACTGCACGGAAACGCAGTGGTTTACATTGCGCAGCATGTCACTTCTTTGTGCGGATTCCGCAGCGGTTTTACAACTGCTCAAATAGAAAATTGCAGTTGTAAAACCGCAGTGAAATGCGCAGAAAAAACGCGGTAAATCCGCAGCGGTTTAGCACTGCGGATTTATCAAATCCGCAGCGGAAAAATCCGCAGAGGACCAGAATACGTGTGCACATACCGAAACCCTAACCCTAGCCCTAGCCCTAACCTTAGCCCTAACCCTAGCCCTAACCCTCGCCCTACCCCTAACCCTAACCCTAGCCCTAACCCTAACCCTACCCCTAACCCTATTCTAACATTAGTGGAAAAAAAAAAATTCTTTATTTTTTTATTGTCCCTACCTATGGGGGTGACAAAGGGGGGGGGGGGTCATTTATTATTTTTTTATTTTGATCACTGAGAGAGATTATATCTCAGTGATCAAAATGCACTTTGGAACGAATCTGCCGGCCGGCATTTTGGAAGATGGCGGCGCCCGGGGAGAAGACGGACAGACCCCGGCAGGATCGGTAAGTATGATGGGGTGGGGGTGAGCACGGGGGGGGGATCGATCGGAGCATGGGGGGGTGGATCGGAGCGCGGGAGGGGTGGAACGGAGCACAGGGGGGGTGTAACGGAGCACGGGAGGGGTGTAACGGAGCACGGGGGGGTGTAACGGAGCACGGGGGGGGTGGATCGGAGTGCAGGGGTGGGGGGGTGATTGGAGCACGGGGAGCGGACAAGAGCACGGGGGGAGCGGAGCACAGGACGGAGGGGAGCCGGAGCAGTGTACCGGACAGATCGGAGGGCTGGGGGGGCGATCGGTGGGGTGGGGTGGGGGCACATTAGTGTTTCCAGCCATGGCCGATGATATTGCAGCATCGGCCATGGCTGGATTGTAATATTTCACCAGTTATAATAGGTGAAATATTACAAATCGCTCTGATTGGCAGTTTCACTTTCAACAGCCAATCAGAGCGATCGTAGCCACGGGGGGGGTGAAGCCACCCCCCCCTGGGCTAAACTACCACTCCCCCTGTCCCTGCAGATCGGGTGAAATGGGAGTTAACCCTTTCACCCGATCTGCAGGGACGCGATCTTTCCATGACGCCACATAGGCGTCATGGGTCGGATTGGCACCGACTTTCATGACGCCTACGTGGCGTCAAAGGTCGGGAAGGGGTTAAGGACATTGTCCAGAAACACAGGGAACACCCAGATAAACGGTTCACTGGTCAAAAACCTATTGAGTCCAAATATCCTTTCGCTCCAGATCTAATGAAGGATTTGCTGCACTCTCCTTCAGTAGATCCTGCTGTATCGCGCCTCGCAACCAAAACACTTATCTTGTCCGACGGTTCTTCAGTTAAAAACCCTACTGACCGTCAAATTGACTACCTGGCTCGCTCAGTCTTTGAGGCTTCAGGAGCAGCTCTCTTCCCATCCTTCGCCGCGACTTGGGTGGCTAAGGCAATGGTCGCTTGGGCAGAGGTACTAACCACAACCATCCACGGTAGCAATCTTCCCCCGGAGGCTGCAAAACTCGCTAGCCAAATAGCTCAAGCAAGAGACTTCGTAGTTAATGCCTCTATAGATGCGGTCAATTGCGCTGCACAGGCAGCTGTAAACGCAGTCTCCATCAGAAAGGCCCTGTGGCTCCGGGATTGGCGAGCAGACTCTGCTTCCAAAAAATCTTTGACCTCTCTGCCTTACCAAGCTGGTCGAATATTTGGAGAAAAACTAGACCAAATTATTTCTGACGCTACTGGAGGAAAGAGTAAATTTCTTCCTCAGCAAAGACCTACCCGGCCCTTTCGGAATCAACAACCGCCTCGGTTCCGGCCTTTTCGCAACAACTCCAGTTGGTCCTCTACAACCTTCTCTTCTGGTTCAGGACGAGCTTCGCATGGAGGAGAGGTTCCCAGGTCTCATACAGACCTAACCGTATCTGGAAACCCAGACCGAGGGCATCCAGCTTTAAGGGACCCAGATCCCCTAGACCAGGGGTGTCAAACTGCATTCCTCGAGGGCTGCAAACAGGTCATGTTTTCAGGATTTCCTTGTACTGCATAGGTGATAATTTAATCACCTACACAAATAATGAGTTGGTGATTAAATTATCACCTGTGCAGTACAAGGAAATCCTGAAAACATGACCTGTTTGCAGCCCTCGTGGAATGCAGTTTGACACCCCTGCCCTAGACCTTCTACACAATGACTCGTTGCTACATCCGGCGGACACCGACAAAGTAGGTGGTCTCTTACTTTTGTTCCGTCAAGCCTGGCTCTCGGTCGTTCACGACGAGTGGGTCAGAGAGCTGGTGTCCTCCGTATACAAAACCGAGTTTTCTTCCCCTCCCCCGACACGTTTTTTCCAGTCATCTCCTCCCAAGACTAGGACATCACTCCATTTGTTTCAGCATGCGCATCCTCGGGAAGATGGTAGCAGCAATGGACGTGGTTCCGTTCGCACAGTTCCATCTCCGTCCTTTGCAACATACGCTGCTATTGGTCTGGAACAGGAGCCCATTCTCGCTCGACCGTCGATTCCATCTGCCTCCGCCGGTCAGGCAAACCCTCAGGTGGTGGATGCTGAAGTCCTCCCTGAACCAAGGGAAGCCCTTTCTCCCAGTAAGCTGGTCAGTGGTGACCACTGACGCCAGCCTCTTGGGCTGGGGGGCAGTTTTCAGCCACCACATGGCACAGGGTCGTTGGTCCACTCGAGGGTCGCGTCTCCCGATCAACATCTTGGAAATACGAGCGATCAGACTTGCCTTATTCAGTTTTCACCATCTCCTCGCATGTCACCCCATCAGGATCCAATCCAACAACGCCACGGCGGTGGCGTATATCAGCCATCAAGGGGGAACCCGCAGCAAGGCGGCCATGCACGAAGTGAGTCCTATCCTCCGTTGGGCCGAGAGCAACCACTCACCCATCTCAGCAATCCACATCCGCGGTGTGGAGAATTGGGCGGCGGACTTTCTCAGTCGCCAGGGCCTCACCTTGTGAGAGTAGTCTCTCCATCCGGAAGGCTTCCAGCAGATTTGCCGTCGCTGGGGGACTCCGGATGTGGACCTTATGGCCTCAAGGCTAAACAACAAGGTTCCCCAGTTCATTGCCCAATCACTCGATCCACGCGCCGTCGGAGCAGACACCTTGGTGCTGCCATGGCATCCGTTCCGGCTCCTGTACATTTTTCCCCCTCTCCCCTTGCTCCCGCGGGTCATCAAGAAGATCAGAGCAGAGGAGGTACCAGTGATCCTAGTCGCGCCGGACTGGCCGCGCCGGGCATGTTACGCCAAACTCATCCAACTGGTCTCCGATGTTCCGTGGCGGCTACCAGATCGCATGGATCTACTCTCACAGGGCCTGATTTACCACCAGAACTCCGGGGCCCTGTCTTTGATGGCGTGGTCGCTGAATCCTGGATTTTAGCCCAGCTGGATTCTCTCCTAGGGTGTCCTCCACCATGATTAGTGCTAGGAAGCCCGTATTCATGCGCATTTATCATCGCACCTGGCGAATTTTCTTTTCATGGTGCAACGCCCATGGACGTTCTCGTCTGGTGTTATCCATTCTTTTAATATTGGAATTCCTCCAGTCAGGTTTAGAATTGGGTCTCCTTCTAAGCTTGCTCAAAGGACAAGTGTCAGCTTTGTCAGTGCTATTCCAACGCAAAATTGCCACCAGACTACCGGTTATGACGTTCATTCAGGGAGTCGCCCGCGTGGCTCCTCCCTATAAGATGCCACTGGATTCATGGGATCTTAATCTTGTTCTCGGAGTACTTCAAGAGGCTCCTTTCGAACCACTGCCGGACGTATCGCTAACCTTTCTTTCCTGGAAAGTGGTCTTTCTAGTAGCGATTACGTCAATCAGACAAGTTTCGGAGTTGGCAGCTCTCTCCTGCCGACCCCCTGTGCCTGACCTTTCATCCAGATAAAGCAGTCTTGAGGACTTCCCCTTCTTTCCTTCCCAAAGTTGTTTCCTCTTTTCACCTCAACGACGAGATTGTTTTGCCTTCATTCTGTCCGGCACCAGTCCATCGTATCGAGAAAGCTCTCCACACTCTCGATGTGGTTAGGGCTCTTTGACGGTACATATCTCGGACGGCTCTCTTCCACAAGTCAGATGTCCTGTTCATGCTTCCAGAGGGACCAAGGAAAGGTCTACCCGCTCCAAAGGCCACACTAGCCAAGTGGATCTGCTCGGCTATTCATGAATCCTACCGTGTCAGGAACATTCCTATCCCAGCAAGGATTAAGGCGCATTCGATTCGGGCAGTGAGCACCTCTTGGGCCATTCGGCACCAGGCGTCAGCACAACAGGTGTGCAAAGCTGCGACTTGGTCCAGTTTGCATACTTTTACAAAACATTACCACGTTTATTCACAATCCTCGGCAGATGCTGCCCTTGGCAGGCGCATTCTGCAATCAGCAGTACCTCAGCTATAAGCTAGCGGTACATGGGGTATTAGCAGTTGTGTTATTTCCCACCCAGGGACTGCTTTAGGACGTCCCGTGGTCCTGTGTCCCCCAATGAGGCGTAGGAGAAATAGGGATTTTTGTGTACTTACCGTAAAATCTTTTTCTCTGAGCCAATCATTGGGGGACACAGCACTTACCCTGTTAGTCTATTGGCTTGTTGTTATTCCTTTGGTTTTGACATAGTTTATTGTCTTTTGTTTAATGCTCCTACTGTTTTGCTACCGAACTGGTTCAAACTTTGCCAGACAGAGGGTGTATACTGCAGAGGAGGAGTTAATTTTTTATGTGTTCACTTAGTGTCCTCTTAGTGGGAGCAGCATAACACCCATGGTTCTGTGTCCCCCAATGATTGGCTCGGAGAAAAGGATTTTACTGTGAGTACACAAAAATCCCTATTTTGTGCTTAATAGAAAATATCTGATTTTTAAAAAAAAAAAAAAACCTGAAAATATTGTGAGCAATCCAAGCCCTTTTTTTTTCTGACTGGTCAAATGTGCCTATTGCATATAATGTTTTTACCAAATTCCATCACTATGGCCCTATTTAATGTAGAGCTGAGCCCTCTGCAATTCCAGCTCAGGACATTACATTTTACAGTCTTTTTGAGATGCTTTCAAAATAAGTCAAACACACTCAAGATCTGTTTGAATATATACCATTTAATAAAAGAAATTTATGAAAGGCATTGGTATGTTAGAGGGAGTGTGCACCAAAGGCAATAGTATATGTTGCCCCCAATGGGCAATAATATATATTAAATAACAGAACCCCTAACATACAAGCAGGGCTACTTCAGGACTGATTGTCGGCTATATATAGATATAGAGGGAGGGGGAACCAAAGAGACTATCATAAAGTCCATTGTGTAGTGAAAATATTGCAACTGTATTAAATAATTTCACAGGCATACACTGGTGTATGCAGAGGACGCACCAGATGCAAGGAGTAAAAAACATCCCACAATATTAGACCTTAAAAGGAACATATACGGTACTAAGAGATAAAAGCCCTTGGTTGTGGGCATAGGTGGAAGGGTTATATAAACATGATAGAGGGATGAGTAGGCATGTGGGAAAATACCAGCAATATGGTAGCTATTCATGCTATGAAGATTCAGACTGGTAGGATACTAGCCATACATAGATTGCTTGTTGGATAGAAGATCCAAGGTAGTTCTGCAGCCAGTGATGTAAAGGTAAAGTGTCCTATTACCTGAAAGGTTACACCAGTTGGGGTCACAGGATCAGTGTAGTATAATACAGGATCAGTATTATATTATTTAATAAAGTTACTATTTTTTCACTATACAATGGACTGTATGATCCTCTCTTTAGTTCCCCCTCCCTCTTTGTCAATGTATACCATTTGCATTGTGAAATCTGGTGACAGATCTGCTTTAAAGGGAACCTGTCACATCTCGAAACGCTATTAACCTGTAGATATAGGCTTAATCTACAGGTTAATAGCGTTCTGAAGTTGCCCGGCGGCCGCACTGAAAGCCCGTCTACTAGAATGAAATTAACTTTATTGCTCCAGGTAGCCTCCGGCTTTAAGTCATAGACGTGCATCTTCAGTTACCGCTCTGTACATAGTGAGCGTCGGCTGTAAGCGCTCTCTGACACTGACAGCTGGCTCTGTACTGATGCACTGTAGGGAGCTAACTGGCAGTGCCGGGGAGTGGCTACAGCCACCACTCACTATGTACTCAACTGTTAGGCTACTTTCACACTTGCGTCGTTTGGCCTCCGTCGCAATGTGTCGTTTTGGGAAAAAAACGCATCCTATGTGCCCGCAGGATGCCTTTTTTCCCCATAGACTTGTATTGCCGACGGATCGCAACGTATGGCCATATGTCGCGGCCGTCGTGCACTGGATGCGTCGTGTTTTGGCGGACCGTCACGAAAAAATGTTCAAGGGAACGTTTTTTTGTACATCGGATCCTGCATTTCGTACCGCACATGCGTGGCTGGAACTCCGCCCCCTCCTCCCCGGGACTTTAGAATGGGCAGCAGATGCATTGAAAAACTGCATCCGCTGCCCACGTTGTGCCAAATTTTCACAATGTCCGTCGGTACGTCGCGCCGGCTGCGTACCGACGCAAGTGTGAAAGAAGCCTTAGGCTATGTGCACACGTCCGAAACGTATGCAGAAATTTCCTGAGAAAATCCTGAGATTTTCCGCAGAAATTCTGCACGCGTTTTTGTCGCGTATTTTGTGCGTTTTTGAGTGTATTTTTCGTGTTTTTTTTCCGGAGGTTCTCAATGCAATAATATAGTGAGAAATCCGCTTAAAATCCGCAAACTTAATGTACATGCTGCGCATTTTTCCGCATGCGTTTTTTTCCCGCAAAAAAAGTGCGCAAAAGGAAACCATTAAAAATGATGGGATGCTTAATGTATGCGTTTTTTATGCGGTTTTTTGCCGCGGGAAGCCGACGAAAAAACGCGCTAAAACCGCGAATAATCCGGAACGTGTGCACAAAGCCTTAATGGCCGAGTGTGCTGGGAGCAATAAAGTTTATTTCCTCCGGATTAAACCCATATCTGCAGGATAATAACCTTTGGGGACTTGACCTTTTAGCTCAGAGGATATAATTGTGCAGTATGTCAGACCGGTATACGCTTTCAGCCTCTGTATTTAAAGGGACTATTTCAGCACAGAATTGACTGTTGAAACCGAATACAGTCGATCGCGTGCTCCATGGCGGAGCCAATCATTTATATACACCCTTCCCTGAGCTGTCAATCAAAGAAGAAGGTGGGTAGAGACAGAAGGAAAATAAGCGGATGGGAAGGTGTATATAAATGATTGGCCCCGCTGTGAAGCACCGAGCTGCCGAGTCCCATTAATAAACTGTATGTGGTGAGAAGCAAAGATCCTGAAAAATGAGCACAGCCATCAGTATGTAGTTATTTGGTAAGGCCGGTTTCACACTAGCGTTTTTATGATCTGCGGAGGGCTGCGGACCTCCTCCGTGAAGCCCCGCCCTCAGCCGCACCTCCACCGCTATCTCCGCCTACTTCTGCATGCGGCCCGCATGCGGCCTGCTTACCTATCTTTAACATTAGGTCCGCAGGTCGTGCCGCTGTATGCGGATGCTTCCGCATGTGTCGTTTTGACGATGCGGCGACCATCGTAGGACGCCGCTTGTAGCAATTTTTTTTTCTTCTCTGCATCGTCAAAACGACGCATGTGGAAGCATCCGCATACAGCCGCACGACCTGCGTACCTAATGTTAAAGATAGGTACGCAGGCCGCATGCGGGCCGCATGCAGAAGTAGGCAGAGATGGCGGCGGAGGTGCGGCTGAGGGCGGGGCTTCACGGAGGAAGTCTGCAGCGCTCCGCAGATCATAAAAACGCTAGTGTGAAACTAGCCTAAGCTATTGTGTATTATTAATTTTGCTTGTGTAGAGACTATGGCCTATTTATACGCTGTTCCTTCTTGTTTCAGAAGCCCAACAACGCCTCCTGTTGGTCACCGTTTTTGCCCTTAGTGTCCGTTATCAGCCAGTGGATGTCTCCCTTGCCATTTCCACTGGCCTGCTTAGTGTTCTGTCACAACTCTGTGGCACAGAGACTA
Organism: Ranitomeya imitator; assembly: GCF_032444005.1. Taxonomy (NCBI): domain Eukaryota; kingdom Metazoa; phylum Chordata; class Amphibia; order Anura; family Dendrobatidae; genus Ranitomeya; species Ranitomeya imitator. The sequence goes on from NC_091285.1 coordinate 434,487,594, forward strand.
TGCTTGGGCAACCTCTCCAGCTACTGCCCAAGTCTGGAGTGTCTCAGCTGAGCACTGCACTTAAAGTAGCTAGTACTAGGCTGCTCCAGATCCTGGCAATTACTACTGGGTGAGTAGTTTTAATCTGGTATATTTAACATTTTGTTTTAAAATGACTTTTATTTATTGCATCATCTGAACAATGAAACCCGCAATATTAGCCACCCACTTGCTTAAAGTTAATTTATCAGTAAGCTAAGGAGGAACTCTAGCTTCTGTTATCAATATTCTAGCTGTGTCATTTGTTTAAAGCACCACTCCAGCGGAATTTTTTTTGTTGCACCACTGGAATGGTGCTCTAAATGTCAATCGCTTGCTCCCAATGTGATACTCACCTTCCGGTGTTTTTATCTGTAATCGCCACCTCTTTGGTCTGTCTCTGGTGAAAAGTGACATGCCTGCAGCGCCAATGTTTCATGGAGCTGCGCAGAGTTCACTTTCAGTGCAAATCTATGAGACCCTTGTTCTGGTTCTCATCGACTTGCATTGAGAGCTTGTGAAGTTGCTCTTTACTTCTGGCCAGTTAGAAGCCAGTGTCACAAGATGATCCGGTCCTGTGGCGCCCAAAAACAGTGAATACGCCAGAGTATGAGTATGTGATCAGTTGCAAGGGACTTACACTTAAAGCGCCACTCCAGTGTTGGAAAAATCCAAACGCTGAAGTGGTGCTTTAATCCCCGCTCCATGCACTTTCCCCCTTTCTTATAGGAAGTTAGGTAATGTAGTCGCTAGTCTGACAACCAGTCCAATACATAGGCTAATATGTAGACAAGATATCAGTCTCTCACTTCCTGTAAACTACAGAATAACCTCATCTACCAAATCTTTCCTGGCAGCATTCAAATTCCTTCCCTGCTCATCCAGCTCCTTCTTTCTTTTCCAAACTTTTTATTGGTTTTGTAAAATAACTTATGGGAGGGATAAGAAAGGGGAGGGGAAAAGGGTAGGCTGGAATGGGAGAGAGGGAAAGGGGAAAAGGGGGATTGGAGAGGACTTAAAGGAACCTTTAGTCCAATATAACTGTAGTAACATAGTTACATAACATAAAAGTAAATACATTTCTTTCTCTATCGTCTCATTGGGGGACACAGGAACCATGGGTGTATGCTGCTGCCACTAGGAGGCTGACACTATGCACAAAAAAAATTAGCTCCTCCTCTGCAGTGTACACCCCACCAACTGGCATTATGAACTTCAGTTTAGCTTAGTGTCAGTAAGAGGTGGACACGGGGCTTTCATTAGACCCATTTCTACCTCAATGTGCGTCGTTTTCTTTCAGGTTCTCCGGAGGGATACAGTGTGAACAGTCACAACTGTAGTCCCACAATACGGATTATGAGTACGGCGTGTACTGCCACCTCGTATTCTCATAGATCCGACAGCAGGACCAAGACCCTAGCACACAAGCGTTCTTAGAAGACCGGTCCTAGGCTGGGTGGCCGTCTTCTCTTTTTCAGGGACGTCTGGATCTCCTCAGTAGAGGACGCATGGGTCAGGGAAGTTGTATCCTCAGGATACAAAATAGAATTCATTTCACGGCCCCGGGATCGTTTCTTCGAATCCCGACCTCCAAGAGACCCCGCTCTAGTCCCGGGTTTCTTTACAGCCATCGCTTTCCTCCTCAAATCTGGATTCACAGGATTCTATTTGAATCTTTTCGTGGTACTGTAAAAAGACTGCAAGGTTCGTCCCATTCTGGACCTCAAATTGCTGAACAAGAGGGTTCGTCTGAGACACTTCAGGATGGAATCCCCTCCTTCAGTAATTGCTTCCATGGAGGCTCAGGAATTTCTGTGTTCCATAGACATCCAGGACGCCTATCTCAATGTCCCGATATTCCCGAAACATCACAGATTCCTGCGTTTTGCAGTACATCAGGAGCATTTTCAGTTCGTTTCCCTGCCGTTCGGTCTCGCAACCGCTCCCAGGGTTTTCACGGAGATCATGGCAGCGCTGATAGCCATCTTGAGGGTCAGGGGCCTGGTACTTTTTCCCTACCTCGACGACATTTTTATCAAGGCTCCATCCTTTTCTCAGGCTCACCAAAGTCTGTCCATTGTCCTTGACACTAGCCCGTTTCGGGTGGCTTGTCAACAGGAAGAAGTCCTGCCTTGTTCCTTCTCAGCGCCTCGTTTTTCTGGGCATGCTCTTCGACACTCGTCAGACCAGAGTCTTCCTTGGCGAAGACAAGAGATCCATCCTTCGTCGGGAAGTTCGCTTGCTCCAGGATCCTCGGCTTCCCTCCTTCCGATCGGCCATGAAGGTTCTGGGGAGGATGGTTACATCATTGGAAGCGATTCCCTTCACCCAATTTCACTCAAGACCTCTTCAGCAGGCCATTCTATCACAGTGGGACAGGTCTGTCTTCTCCCTGGATCGTCTGATTCGGCTTTCTCCCCGGGTCAAATGGTCCCTCAACTGGTGGCTGACGTCACTTCTCATCTCCCAGGGCAGGTCCTTCCTTCCAGTTCACTGGCAGGTGGTGACGACGGATGCCAGCCTGCTCGGCTGGGGTGTGGTGTTTCTTCACCTGACTGTTCAGGGTCGTTGGTCGGCGCAGGAGTCATCTCTGCCAATGAATGTCCTCGAGATTCGGGCCATTTTTCTGTCTCTTCTGAACTGGGAAAGGATTCTCAGGGGTCTGCCAATTTGAATCTGGACGGACAATCCCACAGCAGTGGCATATGTCAACCACCAGGTGGAGAGTCGGAGTTCTCTGGCCGAGGTATCCAATATCCTCCTTTGGGCAGAGGCAACGGTCCCGTTGATATCCGCGGTGCATATCCCCGGCGTGGACAATTGGGCTGCCGACTTCCTCAGCCGCGAGGGCCTAGCGGCAGGGGAATGGTCCTTGAATCAGGAGGTCTTCCATCAGATTTGTCTTCGATGGAGGACTTTGGATGTGGACCTCACGGCATCCCGAATCAACAGGAAGGTCCCTCGGTTCGTCTCCAGGTCCCTCAATCCTCTCGCAGTGGGCGTTGTCGTTCTGGCCATTCCTTGGTCGCAGTTCGTGCTCCCCTATCTGTTTCCAACCCTGCCCTTGCTTCCCAAGCTGTTGAAACAGATCAAGGTGGAAGGGGTGCCGGTTGTTATGATCGCCCCGGATTGGCCCAGGAGATCTTGGTTTGCAGAGATCATCAATCTTCTCACAGACGCTCCCTGGCGGCTTCCAGACAGACCCGATCTGCTGTCTCAGGGTCCGATCTGCCACTCGAATTCTCGGTCGCTCAGTTTGACGGCGTGGCTGTTGAGACCGCAGTTCTAAGAGCGTCCAGCCTTTCGGATCGAGTGATTCATACTATGATCCAGGCTAGGAAGCCTTCGTCTTCCAGGATCTACTATCGTACCTGGAAGGCTTACTTCCGTTGGAGCGAGCCCAACCACGTTTCACCTATGTCCTTTTCCCTTCCTTCCATTTTGGCCTTCTTTCAGGCAGGACTGGATGCGGGCCTTGCCCTTAGTTCCCTAAAGGGCCAGGTTTCTGCGCTCTCCATTCTCTTCCAGATTACATTATCTTCTCGGCAGCAGGTCAAGACCTTCCTTCAGGGAGTAGTCCATGCTGTCCCTCCGTACAGGGCTCCTGTGGATTCATGGAATCTTAATCTTGTGTTGGAGGTTCTGAGTGGTTCCTCCTTTGAGCCTCTCAGGGAGGTCTCCCTGTCAGTTCTATCCCGGAAGGTGGCTTTTCTTGTGGCCATCACTTCTATCCGGCGTGTTTCCGAGTTGGCAGCCCTTTCTTGCCAACCTCCTTTCCTGGTTATCCACCATGACAAGGTGGTCCTGAGGCCTCCGCCTTCCTTCTTTCCTAAGGTGGTTTCCACCTTCCACCGCAACGAGGACATCGTTCTACCTTCCTTTTGTCCAGCTCCGACTCCTCCTCTGGAGCGATCGTTGAACAAGCTGGATTTTGTCAGGGAGGTGAAAATCTACCTGGCTAGAACGGCCTCTTTCCGGAAGACTGATTTGCTTTTCGTCATTCCTGATGGCATGCGTAGAGGCCTGCCGGCTTCCAAGGCGACTATTGCTCTCTGGATCAGAATGGCTATTTTGGAGGCTTACCGGGTCAAGAACAGAGTGCCCCCTCCCGGGATTAAGGCTCACTCTACTCGGGCAGTCGGCGCCTCCAGGGCTTCCGCCCTACAGCTTTGCAAAGCGGCAACCTGGTCTTCCATCCACACGTTTGCCAAATTTTACAAGGTCCATACCTACTCTTCGGCGGATGCCAGCTTAGGCAGAAGGATCTTGCAGGCGGCAGTGGTGAGTCCTCTGATCTGATGGAAGTCTGTTCTTCCCACCCTAGGGACTGCTTTGGGACGTCCCATGGTTCCTGTGTCCCCCAATGAGACGATAGAGAAAACAGGATTTTTTGGTTGCTTACCGTAAAATCTGTTTCTCGGATCCTTCATTGGGGGACACAAGCACCCTCCCATGTTATTCAGTTTCTGCTGTTCTGTGTTCTAGGACTGTTCTCATGGTTACAGTTCTCATGTTTGTGGTTATTTTATTTCAACCTTATTATTTTTCTCCTACTGCTTTCTCACTAACTGAAGTTCATAATGCCAGTCGGTGGGGTGTACACTGCAGAGGAGGAGCTAACTTTTTTGTGCATAGTGTCAGCCTCCTAGTGGCAGCAGCATACACCCATAGTTCCTGTGTCCCCCAATGAAGGCTCAGAGAAACAGATTTTACGGTAAGCAACCAAAAAATCCTGTTTTTATATCTTCTAAATGGTTCTAACCAGCCAGCCCATTTCTTAGCAAACTTATAACAATTGTTGACCATGGCTAGTTTGTGTTCAAAAGACTTATGGAGGCAGGTTTTATCAACTATGTCTTGAATTAAGGGTGTATCTTGTTTTTTCCAAGAAAATGCTTTACTACTTTTGTTATTAGTAAGATATGCACTATAATTAATCTCAGGGATGGGTCGATTTGGTACCCAGCTCCTCTTTCTGACTCTTGTAATACTTTCCATGCAACATAGATATTCGTGAAGACTTATGAACATCTGTAGCAATCTTAGTGCAGCTTTAATTTTGTAACCTGATTTTGAGAAATAAAAGCTTTGCTGTGATTGGTTGCTATGGGCTGCAAAGGCAGTTTTACTTTTTAGACAGTTTCATAAATATGGTCTGTAAGAAAGGAATGAAACAGCAGGAGTAGCAGGCTGAAACGGCATCATATAGGATACATTTACACTTCGCTGTTAACATATAGGACACACTAGTACTGTTATATGCATCACATAGAAGACACTGAGACTGCTACAGTATATACATCACATAGGACTTGCTGAATCTGCTAAACCTACTTCACATAGGACTCACTGATACTGCTGTATATCCAGTTATTCTCCAAAAGAGCATCCCTTTATCCAAACCAGGTTTTCTGTCACTGATTTTCAGTTTCACCAAATATTATGCATATTAGATATCAGGAAGATGACCTTAGTGTCCTCTCGGAGAGACCTCCCTGTATTTTGTTGTGTAATCCAGTATAGCTTTGTGTTTATACATAGTTGCCGATTGTTTTTTATAGGACATATGCTGATAAACTGAGCCCTAAAGTGGTGCAGTCTCTTTTGGACCTGCTCTGTAGTCAGCTGAAGAACCTTCTTTCTCAGGCTGGAGTTATGCCTACCTTTGGTGAAAATGAGGAGGAGAGGAAATCTGAGCTCTTAGGAGAGAGTGAAAAAAAGGACTTTAGAGGTAACAACTATGCAAAATTGCTGTTTCAGTTCAATCACCATCAATTATTACATCTTACTAGTTATCACCGTTCGTTTGTGTCCCATCTCCTTGTTTGTTTATGTGGGCAGGTTGGAAGCCCACCATCTGAGCCCCAGGCATACATGCCCAGTTCTGTTGTCCTCATCCTTGTATCTTGTGATCTTGGCAACATAGAGTTGAATAGAATGGCTCCCATGGTTATGTATGGGTTGGCTGGCTGGCTCCCATGGTGATGTATGGTTTGGCTGGCTGGCTCCCATGGTGATGTATGGGTTGGCTGGCTGGCTCCCATGGTGATGTATGGGTTGGCTGGCTGGCTCCCATGGAGATGGATGGGTTGGCTGGCTCCCATGGAGATGGATGGGTTGGCTGGCTCCCATGGAGATGGATGGGTTGGCTGGCTCCCATGGAGATGGATGGGTTGGCTGGCTCCCATGGAGATGGATGGGTTGGCTGGCTGCCATGGAGATGGATGGGTTGGCTGGCTCCCATGGAGACGGATGGGTTAGCTGGCTCCCCCATGGAGACGAATGGGCTGGCTGGCTCCCCCATGGAGACGAATGGGCTGGCTGGCTCCCCCATGGAGACGAATGGGCTGGCTGGCTCCCCCATGGAGACGGATGGGCTGGCTCCCGAGGAGACGGATGGGGCGGCATAAATGCTAAATCGCAAGCCATGCTAGAACCTGGTGTCCTGCACCACTACTAAGCAGGCTTGTGAATGTTTGCTGAGAAAACCCTCCCTCTGATCATGAAAACCATGTAGACTATAAGTGTCTGGGGTATAAATTGTTGCTGTATTCTTGGTGCCAGTTATACTGTATTATTCAGAGATGTGAAAGTTTCCATTTACTTTGTGGATAAAGTCTTGATGTTTCTCAGCTGGATTCTAGAAATATGAGCTACACTGGAAGGAAGTCAGGATTACCCAGGAAAAGTGCAAAGTGTCAGATGCACGTTTTGGGTTCGCTTTGTCAGGGGAATATGTGATGTAATGTAACATGAATGAACACTCACAGTTCAGTGGTATATGGGTTCTCAGGTGAAATATACTCTGACATTTGGAGCGATATTATCATTCTGTGCATAGTACCCGGGTATTTTTTTTCCCCCCTCTACATTATCTTTTATCCCTGTGAGTAATAAAGATGATCACATTTATGACATTGAAGTGGGAGTTGACGCCATTCTTCGATGGGGTCTAAAGCAGTATGAGTGGAGTGTGTTTAGCAGCATTCAGTAGTGAGTTTTATTACCTAGTCCTTTTTCTTCCAGCTACACTCCGGAAACAACGTACTGCAGAGCTGCATCTTGGTGACTTTTTGGTCTTCCTACGCAGAGTAGTGTCTTCCAAGGCTATACAGTCTAAGATGGCATCTCCTAAGTGGACAGAAGTCTTAATGAATATTGCTTCTCAGAAGTGCAGCTCAGGTATAACTAACACTGCGTGTGCTAAGGGTCGCGAGACTTCAATTTTTCAAATACGTGTTATATCTGTGTTTTACAAAGATGGATTATAATGGTCACATGTTCTAAGCTGCTGTACACATGTCCGGGGTGTTTTTTGCAGACTGTGTCCCTGCAAAAAAAACAAACAAACAGAGGCAAGTATATTTATGATCTGAGTCACATATGAAATTCATCCTTACACAAGTCCATGGGTCTGTGAAAAATTGAGACTGCGCACGGATGCAACCTGCTGTCTGTTTTTAACATTGTGTGATCTTTGCCTTGCAATCATGTTTTCAATGTGAATGCCATCTGTGAAAAAACGGCCCTCAAGCTATTGTTATTCATTGGGGCAATGTAGATGCGCCTTGTTTTTTTTCTTGTGGACTTGAATCTGCATGTTAGAAAAAAAAAATCGCCACGTGCACTAGTTTATTCTGGGGGTTGGATGAGACCCTCTCATTCAGGTCTATGGATGCACAAGAAATAATCAGTTGCCGTACGGAGCCACTGCACAGCATCTGATATTTATGGATGCATTGCAATTCTTTAACATAGGAAACTATTTAGGCATGACAAATTAAGAAAAAAAATCGTCCGAGTTTTCTGTATATTTTTTTTTTTTCGCATATACATTTGTGTGAACTTGGCCTAATGGGTAGAATAACAGCATAGCATTTACTATTATGAGCTTATTGTGACATTTGGTATTTGACTCTCTATCCCAAATTTTCTGCAGGTGTCCCTCTTGTAGGGAATTTAAGAACAAGACTTCTGGCCCTACATGTCCTAGAGGCCGTTCTGCCCGCATGCGAGTCCAGTGTGGATGACGACCAGATGGCACAGGTATAGTTTCTCTGCTGTTTGGATAAGCTTGATCCGTGGTTGATTCAGTGCATGTAATGATCATTGAGTTATGAGGCCGGGCTGTTGGGAAAGCCCTCTGTGACAAAAGTGATCATATGTCATACACTACCTTCTCAGATTTAGCAGGACTATTTACCCCAAATGCATTTGAAAGATAAATTGAGATGAATTTTACATTGTTGCTTGCACTTTGACCAACCGAAAGACTCAGACATTACCATGATCTAACTCTTAAGACCCTTGTAGAAAAGTTCATGTCATGTGATTTGTAAGCTGTATTGGAACATGGTTACATGGGCCTAAAAATGATTGTCCTTCAGTAAATATTTTCTAATTGTAGCATGCACAAATGAAATCATATCTTTTATAATTTAAGGAATAAGGCAATTTGCACTTATACTATTCAATGTGAAAAAAAATCAAGTTTTCAATATTTATTTATTTGCATTTTCTTTTAGCAATAACTGTACATGAACTTCATAATCCATGTGCAAGCAATACAGGAAACGTACATGTGAAGTGTAAAGACAATATTGGTTTGTCCATTGAACTTTAATTCTTCCCTTTTCCAGGTGGTAGAGCGCCTCTTCTCTCTTCTTTCAGACTGTATGTGGGAGACTCCCATCGCTCAGGCTAAGCATTCTCATCAGTTGAAGGAGAAAGAGCAAGAATCAAGACTGCAGGTAATCCACATTGATATTTGACAATAGGAAAGTAAAAAGCTTGATCTAATGGAAAATAAAAACAAAACCGCATCATTACTTACAGAAGCAAGGGGAAGTGGAGGAGGAGGAGGAAGACCTTCCTATTCAGGAGGTTTCATTTGATCCTGAGAAAGCCCAATGTTGCCTTGTGGAAAATGGCCAAATTCTCACTCATGGAAGTGGGGGTAAGGGGTATGGCCTAGCATCAACTGGGGTGACGTCCGGTTGCTATCAGTGGAAGGTAAGATTATTAAACTTTCTGGATTGTTGAAGAAATATAAAGAAATATCCATATAGTACTATAACATGTGGAAAAGTAGAAAGAGAAGGCAATCTAAAGGTGCGGGGAATGAGCGTAAGAAATGTACCTGCACTTATGGTTCTTATTATGTGCATCCTTAAGGGTCATGCAGGATTTATGAATACTCATTTCTGCATTTTTTTTTGTTGCAATCAGCAATAAGTTGATTTGCTTTTGTGACATTCAATTCCCCTGAGTTGTTGGCATTGTTCTCTCCTTATTGTTTTCAATCGCATTGTGCAATTTTGCATGAAATGTATAACTTTTTATTTAAAGAGTTTGTCCACTACTAGGACACCCCCCTTCTTAAACTAGAAGTTCGGCCCCGATAAAATAAACAAACCCAGCGCTGATTGGGCTTTGGGCATCATGTGTGATTTCACTGCATCACAGCGCCGGGACCACAAGTGCTGACACCACTGGAGCGGAGCTGGCACTGGAGGCGAGTATGGTTTGTTTATTTTATCAGGGCCAAACATTTAGTTTAAGAAAGAGTTGTCCTAGAAGTGGACAACCCCTTTAAGTAACTGAGACTTTAAAATATTGTAGCATAGTTTCCATTTGTAAATGGTTAATGCAATTCTCTGTCTTGAGCGCAGCGCTTCTCAGCTTCAGGACGTCTTCGTTTCTGGTGGATTAGCGCTCCTGGTTGACAGTTCAGGCCAGTGACATTGTCAAACTGCTGGCTCAATTTGTGCACTCCTGATTCTGTTATAGAAGACATCTTTACTTCTAAAGCATCAGAAGCACAGTGGGACAGAAGCTGACCAGGATTAGGAGCAAATGGCGCACTCCAGCAACCTTGGACGGCCTCAAGGCAGTGCTTACAGGCTCACTACGAAATAGCTTGTAATCACCCTGAATACTGAATGCCATCTGTGAAAAAACCGCCCTCAAGCTATTGTTATTCATTGGGGCAATGTAGATACGCCTTGTTTTTTTTCTTGTGGACTTGAATCTGCATGTTAGAAAAAAAAATCGCCACTAGTTTATTCTGGGGGTTGGATGAGACCCTCTCAGTCCTGCTGCTGGGTCTCAGTCCCCAGTGTACAGAGCAGTGAACCATAAAATATAAAGTTAAAGACATTGCCTTGTCTAAATTGGGCAAAAACCAGCAACTTTGCAATTTAACTCTTAATATAAATGTCTCCATTCTCAAGGACAGAGCGACTAATTCTACCAGCCATCCTGCAGTCTGAGAGTTGCCGGTTTGGTAGGCAAGGAACACACTGCTTGTAGACTTTATCCTTCAGAGTCTGCAGGTGCTGCTCGGATGGCTTCAGTGTCCTGCTGTTTCCTCCATACTGCAGAGACAACGCTACCTACCTACCTATACCTACCCAGAATAGCCTGGGAGAGTGCTCCTTTTGGAATAGCGGTACAGCCATCAGACTGGTCTGAACTGATCATTTTGAGGGCTTGGGGAGAATGGGGCAAATTTTAATAAACAAGTTTCTTGTTTTTCCAATCACTTTGTTTATTTTCTCTTTTTAGAAGATGAGAATAAACCCTTAAGTGACATATCTTACTGGCTTCTCTTCTTTAGTTTTACATTGTAAAAGAAAATCGTGGCAATGAGGGCACATGTGTTGGTGTTTCCCGATGGCCTGTGCATGACTTCAATCACCGAACCACCTCGGATATGTGGCTATACCGAGCATACAGTGGCAACCTGTATCACAATGGAGAACAGACTCTGACCTTACCCAGCTTTACTCAGGGAGACTTTATTACCTGTGTCCTTGACATGGAAGCTCGAACCGTGTCCTTTGGTAAAAATGGGGAGGTGAGATGAGCTCCCTTTTATGCTTTTGTGTTTACCATAATTTTACAACCATAGCTTTATATCCATTCTTTGCTACAGCAACATTTTTGTATTTATAACATACTGTACATCTTATGAAAATGTTTTTCTTTTTCCGTCCACAGGAGCCCAAACTGGCATTTGAGGATATTGATGCAGCAGAATTGTACCCTTGTGTAATGTTTTACAGTAGTAACCCTGGAGAGAAGGTACAGTTATTATCTAATTACTTTACTTTTATCATATTAAGCGCACATAATAAAATCTTGCAGGTTAATAGAGGTGTTATGTTCAGCACAGAAATGTTTTGTGTTTTAGGTAAAGATCTGTGACATGCAGATGAGAGGCACTCCTAGAGACTTATTACCAGGGGATCCTATCTGTAGTCCTGTAGCAACTGTCTTGGCTGAATCAAGTGTCCAGCTTCTCCGAATATTGCATCGCACTGAACGTTGGACCCACTGCATAAACAAAAAAATGGTGGAGCGTTTGCAAAAAATCAAAGGTTGCCTGAGAGAAGCAGGTGCCAAGTTAAAGAAAAGTCGTTCGGTCCAGAGTAGGGAAGAGCATGAAACTCGTGATGAGAAAGAAGACGACAAGGGGAAGCATTCAAGACATGGCCTGGCAGAGCTTGGAGAAACACAGCTGAAAACTCTGTGTGTAGAAGTGTGGCCCGTCTTGGCCATCATTGGAGGAGTGGACACTGGACTTAGGGTGGGTGGCAGATGTGTCCATAAGCAAACGGGTCGTCATGCCACTCTGTTGGGTGTGGTGAAGGAGGGCAGCACTTCTGCCAAAGTTCAATGGGACGAGGCAGAGATCACTATCAGGTATGATTATTTCTCATCTTCAACCTCAGAGTACTTCTTTATATATATTTCTTCATCTTTTGAGATCTTATGTATTTATTTCTATTAAAAAACCTAGGTGCATTCATGACTTGGATCACTAAGGGTATAAACTGAACATATGGTGTTCCTCAGCTAAGACAATCAGCTATTGGCTGTAATTGTGTGGGGGTTGATCAGCAAGTGTTTGATTTTTTAGGCCGGCGTCACACTGGCGCTTAAAACGGCCGAGTGCAATGCGATAAAAAATCGCATTGCACTCGGACCTATGTTAACATATGGGGCCGCTCCCAGCAGCCGACTTTTTGTCGGCCGTTTTCCTCGGTCCGAGACAATCGCAGCATGCGATTGTCTCGGACCGAGGAAAACTCTCGGCTCACTCGCACCCATATAAGCCTATGGGTGCGAGTGAGACAGCGCACACCACTCGGATAACATCCGAGTGATGTGCGCTATAAGCGGACCCCAGCAATGGAGGAGATGGAGAAATTCATTTCTCCGCCTCCTCCGCAGCTGTGCTCCGATTCTTCCTGTGCGAGAGAATCGGAGCACAGACGCATGACACTCTGCTCCTGCTCTGCTGCGAGCAGGAGCCGAGTGTCATTAGCATATCGCATCCGATGCTCTCGAATTGGATGCAATACGCTAGTGTGACGCCGGCCTTAGATGCAACTCCAAGACAGTGAAAATCGGGCACGGCACAGTTCCTGTTAAAATCCAGCTCTGTGATAAAGTACCAACAAATAAAGTAGCACTCTGTAGCACTATAACTTGCAAACATGAAATATATTAAATTTGAATTGCAGTACTGCTCTAGAAAATTAGAAAAATTGAGAATACTTGGCACATAAATTGGCAATTCATGTGTACCCAGCAGCCATGATAAGGCGATTCTCGTTGCTGGGAACCTGCCTAATGTGAATCTCCCATAAAGTACATACATAGTGTATCCTTCAGAGTTAGAGGAGCTCTTTGTATACTCCTTTCTTTTGCCAGTAGATAAGGGTCACAAACATGAAACCATTATTAAAAAACCACTGTCAATAATTTGTTAGCTTAACCTGTGTAAATTTGTGTGTAAGCGTGTTAATATACTCACCGATTGTTATCATCTTCAGTTTCCAGCACGGTTCCAGTCCTCTTCTCACTCATGTGACTTCTATTCCGACTTGCCAAATCACACTGGAGTTTGTTTCAGCTGGAAGTTGCATTTACAATGTATGTCTATGGAGTCTCTTTCTGACATTCTGTAGGTTTACATTAAAAAAGTGACTTCTGTCGTCGCATAAACTCCAGTGTTATACGGCAAGTCGGAAAAGAAGTAACGTGAGTGAAAAGAGTATTGGAGCAGGGCTGGAAACAGGCCTTCAGATACTTGATCTACTATTTATATGATTTTTCAGCAAACATGAGTTATAACAGGGGAGGTGGGACAAATACCTTAATTTTAAAGGCTACTGTGTTCTTTATAAACTTCCATTTGTCCTTTTTTATTCTTTAGTAATTCTACTTTTCTTGCATGGCTTCATTTCACATAGAGCTTATAACAAATGAATTAATTCCAAAAAGATCTGTGTGATTGTATGTCCTTTGCCAATTAAAGGGGTTCTCTGTTAATAGAAAAAAAAACTAAAGGAAGTGTTATTATAAACATATTCTAAATGCATTTAATTATGATTAAAATGTAATTTATTAATTATATTTCAATTTAAATCCTCATAATTTTTTCTAGGGAGTTAATCACTATGGAATTAAAATGGCAGTTGTCCTGTTATACTTACAAAAAAATGGTCTAAAATGTTAATAGGAAAAGTGCATGTAATGTGAGCATATGAAGTAGAAAGCTCCACTGCAGTGACTATTGAGATAACGATACCTTGTATCATTTTTCAGAAAGACAGAAAGAGTAGACAGCAGTGTGACTAGTCGTTTCTAGAGAATTAGATCAAGTAGACAGGGTGTACAGCAGTGTGAGCAGCCTATTCTGACCTCAGCACCCCTGATATCTCCTGTACTAGATCAGGCAGACATGGTATACAGCAGTGTGAGCAGACTATTCTGACCTCAGCACCCCTGATATCTCCTGTACTAGATCAGGCCGACATGGTGGATGGCAGTGTGAACAGCATCTTCCTTTCTCTGCACTCATGGTATCTAGAATATTAGATCAGACACGGTGGAGGGCAGTGTGAGCAGCCCCTTCTTATCTTAACTCCCCTGGTATCTAGAGTATGAGATCACAATAACAAGGAAAAATAGCACAATCCTATGTCTCAAGCATGCTTGAGAAAGGCTTTATATGAGAAGCTGAAACGTCGTTTGTATCTGTGTGAAAAAAGCACTCCAACGGAAATCAGTGAAAAAGTGGACTTTATTCAGATTATTAGATCCAGTAGACATGGTGTACATCAGTTTGAGCAGCCTATTCTTATCTCAGTACTCTTGGTATCTCCAGTATTTGATCAGATAGACATGGTGGACAGCAGTGTGAGCAGCCTATTCTTATCTCAGCACTCTTGGTATCTCCACTCCAGTATTTGATCAGATAGACATGGTGGACAGCAGTGTGAGCAGCCTCTTCTTACCTCTGCACCCCTGATATCTCCAGTATTAGATCAGATAGACATGGTTGGACAGCAGTGTGAGCAGCCTATTCTTATCTCAGCACTCTTGGTATCTCCAGTATTTGATCAGATAGGCATGGTGGACAGCAGTGTGAGCAGCCTCTTCTTACCTCTGCACCCCTGATATCTCCAGTATTAGATCAGATAGACATGGTTGGACAGCAGTGTGAGCAGCCTATTCTTATCTCAGCACTCTTGGTATCTCCAGTATTTGATCAGATAGACATGGTAGACAGCAGTGTGAGCAGCCTCTTCTTACCTCTGCACCCCTGATATCTCCAGTATTAGATCAGATAGACATGGTTGGACAGCAGTGTGAGCAGCCTATTCTTGCTTCAGTACTCCTGATATCTCCTGTATTAGGTCAGACACACATGGTGGACAGCAGTGTGAGCAGCCTCTTCTTACCTCTGCACCCCTGATATCTCCTGTATTAGGTCAGACAGACATGGTGTACAGCAGTGTGAGCAGCCTATTCTTATCTCAGCACTCTTGGTATCTCCAGTATTTGATCAGATAGGCATGGTGGACAGCAGTGTGAGCAGCCTCTTCTTACCTCTGCACCCCTGATATCTCCAGTATTAGATCAGATAGACATGGTTGGACAGCAGTGTGAGCAGCCTATTCTTATCTCAGCACTCTTGGTATCTCCAGTATTTGATCAGATAGACATGGTAGACAGCAGTGTGAGCAGCCTCTTCTTACCTCTGCACCCCTGATATCTCCAGTATTAGATCAGATAGACATGGTTGGACAGCAGTGTGAGCAGCCTATTCTTGCTTCAGTACTCCTGATATCTCCTGTATTAGGTCAGACACACATGGTGGACAGCAGTGTGAGCAGCCTCTTCTTACCTCTGCACCCCGGATATCTCCTGTATTAGGTCAGACACACATGGTGGACAGCAGTGTGAGCAGCCTCTTCTTACCTCTGCACCCCTGATATCTCCTGTATTAGGTCAGACAGACATGGTGTACAGCAGTGTGAGCAGCCTATTCTTACCTCAGCACCCCTGATATCTCTCTATTAGATCAGATAGGTTCAGTGTGTGCAAGGTTGGTGAGTTAGATCAGACAGCATTCCAAAGTGAGTGCTGCCGATCAACATGAGACGAGGCCGTTGGCCATTCAAAGAGTGCACCAAAACCCTCTAATTTACAATTAGACAAAGTTTTATTACAATACACAAATTTACTGGAATCTACTGTGCCAGTATGATTTTTGTAAGGGATAAATCCACTATATGAAGGCCTAAATGGTTGAATTTTAGTTTTGGGAACATGATGCAAAAAATAATTTTTGATAAAAAGTGATTATAAACATGATAGGAATTGGATATCACTCAATCCTTGAGCACTTTAAGAAAAAAGTGTGAAAAACAATTCAAGGATTGCTGAGGTTTTCTCTTCATCATAACAAAAAAGTGATAAAAGTTGTATTTACTTACCAAAAATGGCACCAGTAAAAAATACAGTTTATCCCATAAAAATAATCCCTGATACAAATGTCTATGGAAAAATAAAACTGTTTCAAAATGTATTAAAGCCATCAAAAATGTGTTGTTTTTTTTTGTTTGTTTGTTTTAAGAGCAGTAAATAAATAACGAACTACATAAATTGGGTATTATCATTATCATAATGACCTACAATAGTGAACAGTGTTTTAAGAAAAATAAAACCAGAATTACTGTTTCTTTTGTACATTCCACCTCGGTATTTTTTTTTTTTTTTTTTTAAACGGTGTCACGTGTCAGAAAATGGTACCATTGAATACTTGACACGCAAAAAAATAAGCCTTCATACAGCCCTTTTGACAGAAAATTGTAAGAATCTATGGCTCTCTGAAAAAATATCATTTGTTTTTGTTTCTCCATATTCTAAGTGTTTATTTTTTTGTATAAAAGTTGTAAGATGTAAATAAAGCTACATACATTTGATATTGCCATAATTGGGGTGACCTACAGAATAAAAGTAACAATTTTATTTGTTTAGCACATGAATAGCATAAAATGTAGAGAGAATTTGTCAGTAGACTCAACTGTCCTAAGCCGTCTATATGGGATGCAATTATTATTATTATTTATTATTATAGCGCCATTTATTCCATGGCGCTTTACATGTGAGGAGGGGTATACATAATAAAAACAAGTACAATAATCTTAAACAATACAAGTCATAACTGGTACAGGAGGAATGAGGACCCTGCCCGCGAAGGCTCACAATCTACAAGGGATGGGTGAGAATACAGTAGGTGAGGGTAGAGATGGTCATGCAGCGGTTTGGTCGATCGGTGGTTACTGCAGGTTGTAGGCTTGTCTGAAGAGGTGGGTCTTCAGGTTCTTTTTGAAGGTTTCGATGGTAGGCAAGAGTCTGATGTGTTGTGGTAGAGGGTTCCAGAGTAGGGGTGATACGCGAGAGAAATCTTGTATACGATTGTGGGAAGAGGAGATAAGAGGGGAGTAGAGTAGGAGATCTTGTGAGGATCGGAGGTTGCGGGTAGGTAAGTACCGGGAGACGGGGTCACAGATGTATGGAGGACACAGGTTGTGGATGGCTTTGTACGTCATGGTAAGGGTTTTGTAGTGGAGTCTCTGGGCAATGGGGAGCCAGTGAAGGGATTGACAGAGGGGAGAGGCCGGGGAATAGCGGGGGGACAGGTGGATTAGTCGGGCAGCAGAGTTTAGAATAGATTGGAAGGGTGCGAGAGTGTTAGAGGGGAGGCCACAGAGCAGGAGGTTGCAGTAGTCAAGGCGAGAGATGATGAGGGCATGGACTAGGGTTTTTGCAGATTCATGGTTGAGGAATGAACGGAATCGTGAAATATTTTTGAGTTGAAAGCGGCAGGAAGTGGAAAGGGCTTGGATATGTGGTTTGAAGGAGAGATCAGCGTCAAGGATTACCCAAGTCATAGAAAGTATAATAAAAGGATACCTTGATATCCGAGACCCATTGGCTTGTTCCAGAGAATTATGTTACTCATATGTGAAAGAGCTGCTAAGATCTATTGGCTGGACACTGATCTCCATGAGAATCTGCCTCCTGAGCTGCTTATAAATGAAAGGGAACGTTACCAGTGTGAGACATGCAGTGACTGACCCTTTGCTGTCAAAATCACACGCCGCTCTGCAGTAAGATTGTAATGAACACCGTACAAGAGAAATTAAATAGTAACCATTATTTTAATTTTGATATCATAAATCAATAGTCTCAGTCTGGTAATGTCCCGTTTTATTTATAATGGTCTCTGGAGGCAGATACCTGTAGTGATCAGTGTCTGGTCCATAGATCTTAGCATCTCATTTACATATAAGAAAAATGTAGATATCTCTGGACGAAGACATCGGACTGCAACTATCAAGGTATCACTTTATTCCACTCCATGGGCATGACCTACATGTCCATATAGACGTCTTAGGAGGGTTGACCCTGCTGACAGCTTCCCTTTAAAAGTAAAAAAATTAAAATATTAAAAGCTGTTTTTCTTTTTCTGTCTCCCTATAAAGAGGTGATAAAAGTTTGGTAATAGGTTACATGTAGCCCAAAATGGTGCCAACTCCTTTAACAAAAAACAAGCAGTCATTTAGCTACATTGATAAAAGAATAAAATACTGGCTGTTGGATTTTAACAAAGAAAGAACATACAAAGCTTTAAAGTCTCAAAGCTTTAAAAAGGTTGAGTCTTTAATGAGTTAAATGCACATTACATAAGGGTTTATTTATAATGATATTTGCTTCAGTAGTCTTTTCTATTCCTGAGAACCTCCTTTTAATAAGTGATATTGTATTACCATGAACACAAAGCCAGTTCATTTATTTGGGGGGAAAACGCAAACAAAAAGCCGCTGATCATGACCGTTCTGTTATTTTAACCGTTAAGTCCCCTCCCCTTACACTTTAGCGAATTGTTGGGACAAAACGATGGTTTTACTGATCGTTCACCCGACCGCTATCTCTCGCGAATTTCCCATTCACAGGAATGCTCGTTCTGCCACACGCTTCTGTGTTCTTCCGTGAGAGCACCGTTTCCAGACTGTCTCTAGAAACAACATAAATGGACAGTCTGACATCCTTCTGTCCCCGGCCATCATCAATCTGGGAGTCCGCATACACATTAGACTATGGCCTGTACCCATCGATACAGGCGGTTTTAGCCAACGTTCATCTAATGTGTATAGGGGCCTGTAGGCTACAGATGACAATGTGATATTTATGGATGTAATGATGGTACACTGCTCTCCGTGTGTACTAAATGACTGTATTTTTACATAATTACTACTTCATCTTTGCTTTGTGCATCGTAATGTCTTGTGTTGTGTCCTGCCCTCTAGTCTGTCCTGTGCTGCTTATGCTATGGAGTTTAATTGCTGCTTCTTTTTTTTTTTTTTTTTAAAGTCACAAAAATGTATATTTATGAAAACTAATCCTCAGAAAAGTGAAGGTTTTGTCCATAGCAGCTGTGACCTCTCGCGCTAGCTGGACCATGAACCTCGCAATCTGAATGGTTGCTATAGGCAAATCTCCACGTTCTATAGTAGTTTTCCTAAATAAGAACCTATATTTACTCATGAATGCTTGCTGTAAATGACTTGACAGTTTTCAACATTATTTCCTGTACTCTCCTCTTGTCTGTCCCTCACTTGCCTTTTCCTGTGTCGTTCTGATTTTTTTCTCAACCAAAGCTTCCCAACTTTTTGGTCGCCTAGTGACACTCCTCTCTACAATTTGGAGCCTTGTGACCCCCCTCCCTTCGATGTGGCTCGTTTCCGTGGGCTGACTGCCTCTACACTGCTTGACCTTACATACCTGACAGGCATCCACGAAGATCCTGGCAAATTAGGTGCTAAACGCCACGAAAAGAGACACCGTCATGAATCCGAAGAGAAGGGAGACCCCGAGCAGAAGGGCGACGTTGAATCGATAGAACGGGCAACCGAGGAGAAAACAATTAGCAACATAGCTTCTAAGTCCGAAAACGAATCTATTACACTACTCAGTGAAACTCCGGCCAGTGATCAACAACATCATTCTATTGATGGGAAACGTAAAAGTCATGACCACCTCTCAAGGAGCCATGATGTTGCCCAATCTGAAATTAGGGCTGTTCAATTATCCTACATAAATTTAGGAGCCATGAAATCCTTGGGAGCGCTGCTAAGCTGCAGTAAATATGCTGAGCTGCTTCTTATTCCAAAGGTACTGGCCGAGAATGGACACAATTCAGATTGCGCGAGCTCTCCCGTCATACATGAGGATGTTGAGATGAGAGCTGCCCTTCAATTTTTGATGCGTCACATGGTGAAGAGGGCTGTTATGAGATCACCCATAAAAAGGGCATTGGGACTGGCTGATTTGGAGAGAGCGCAAGCCATGATTTACAAGCTGGTGGTACATGGACTACTGGAAGAGCAATTTGGCAGCAGGATTAGACAAGGTATGCCACAACAAGTGTCAAAGTGTATGTAGACCTTAATAACATAGCTCGCAAAAATAAAAATGGCGTAGAATTATTAGAATTTATACCCATTTAGCCCCTTTAAGGGGAAGTACAGTGCATAGGATAAAATCCGGAAGAAAGCCACACGTAAAACTCTACGTTTTTGTTTGTGGTTTCACTTTGCTGCATAAGGTAATAACTGCTACTACTATTGCTACTACTAACTGTTATTACTGCTATGGTAATAACCAATATAGAAATATACTCCTTTTGTTTGTGCAAAATAGTCTACTGATTGCATTTATCTTACTTGTTCTACCCTTAACTACCAGGGCTTTCTATTATTTTGTAAATTTGCGATCAGAATAAAAATGAACATTTCATGTACAATCATGTACATGAATCATACAATTATTAGGTTCTGTAGAAGGACGTAGATCTGGGTATTTATTATGATGGAATATAGGCTGAACTGGATGGACAAATGTCTTTTTTCGGCCTTATTAACTATGTTACTATGTTACTATGTGTCTAAAGAGTTATTACAATATAAAATTCCAATATCCATAGGATAAGGATAATTTGATGATTCCTGGTTGCCCATTGGTGGGACCCCTCAGCGATCCTGGAATTCTATGGATCCCTGAGCGTGGGGCTCCTGCAGTCCCGTCCTGAATGGCTTCATTATCCATGGGATTGTGGCAGATTGCTGAGCACTCTACCCTGCTCCCTCTGTCAGTTTCATAGACAGTGAATGTGACTATTTGCACCTTCGCTCATGACAGGGTGGCAGATTTCTGGATCACTGAAGGTGCCAGCGATCAGCAAGTTTTATCCTATCCTAATGAATGGGGATAACTTGCTGCCTTTTGCTCGTTTGGTGTCTTTTTTGGGTTTTTTTGTTGCAGTTGAGTGACTGTTGTTTGCATTATGTCTGCCTTTCCTCCAGACATAGACCAACAAGCTGAGGATAATGATCAAATTCAACAAGCTCAAACACCAGTTACCACGAGCCCTTCGGCATCCAGCACCACGTCTTTCATGAGCAGCTCGCTTGAAGACACTACCACCGCTACCACACCGGTCACCGACACTGAAACCGTGCCAGCATCCGAGTCTCCTGGAGTAATGCCTCTCAGCTTGTTGAGGTACTCTACACATTCATTGCCTGTGTAAATAGACTATTTCTTCATTTCAGTGGTCCAGATGTGCTAAGGAGCTTCTCTACACTTTATTATAGTGATTGTATGAAATGTGAATACCTCTCCTTGGTCCACCATTTCATTGTCACCTTGGTTCACACTACATGCCTTACATAGCCTTTACCCAAGACTACAGCAGCCCGGCTGAGTACTGAGCACTGTGCCCTAATCCGGTAGAATCATCCACTTGTTTGTTAGTTTGGCTTCATAGGATACCAATGAACCGACCAGTATGGTTTTGTTTTGGAGTGTGGCAGGAAAGCAAAGGACTGAAGAATCTTACAGAGGCACAGGGAGAACACACCGTCTGTGTAGATGTTTCTCTTGGCTGGATGTGACCTTGAAACTTGAGCCCTCCAATACACCCACTGACCAACTGTCAGGAATATTTTGATCTTTCATACATTTTTAGCATTTTACATTTCCTCTTTTAGGCAAATGTTTTCAAGCTACCCAACAACAACAGTGATGCCCACCCGTCGTGCACAGACCCCTCCAATCACATCACTGCCCACATCACCCACTGATGAAGTGGGAAGAAGGCAGAGCCTGACCTCTCCCGACTCTCAGCCTTCAAGACATTCCAACCGTACCGGTGAGTGTACAATTAACCATATCATGCAAACAACGATCTGTCTTATATTTGGAACCTATTACATTGCATATACTGGCTGAAAACAGAATCAGATACTGGCTTCATTGCTAAAGGCATCTATATTTTACTCTGATGCACTGTGGCATTTCAGAGAAAAACACAGAGGAAAACGTAGTCGGGGGCAAAGTGATGAATTTAAGAGGCAGGTCCCGGCTGTCTTCTTTATGCCTCTTCACCAAGACTGATGGGTCTCTCCTTATGTGTGTAGGAGAAGCTTAGGTGAGGAGCCGGTGCAGACCTGCCTCTTGGACCTGGACCCATGAATTCTATGGGTTATCTGACTCAGAAAAGCATTACATTTTTAAGCGTGGATGCTTTTAAGATCTAAAAAAGTAAGGCTTCCTTGCCAGCAGATTAATGGATCCAGCACAGGCTGCACTGCCTCCGGAGGTGATGTCTGCACCATTTGAAAGTCACAGGTTTGCTGAAGCCTGTGGTTGGCTGCAGTGGTCAGGTGACTGGATGAGCATGTCATTAGAGATCCATCCACTGTTGGGCTCCTAATCACCTGACCGTGTGACTTTCAAATGAACCAGACATCCGACTCAGCGCTGACCTCTGGGTAGCCAGCTCTGGTCAGTGGGGCTGGTGGTAGGCGAGAATGCCTCCATTTTTTTATTTAACCAACAAAAAAATCAAGGCAAAAAAGATTTCTAATCTGTGTGGGACAGCCCCTTTAAAATCAGATTAGATTCTATTTTTATTGTAAAAAATGTACAAAAAAAAAGCTGCAATAATAATTAGACTAAAGGTACCGTCACACTAAGCGACGCTGCAGCGATACAGACAACGATCCGGATCGCTGCAGCGTCGCTGTTTGGTCGCTGGAGAGCTGTCACACAGACAGCTCTCCAGCGACCAACGATCCCGAGGTCCCCGGTAACCAGGGTAAACATCGGGTTACTAAGCGCAGGGCCGCGCTTAGTAACCCGATGTTTACCCTGGTTACCAGCGTGAAAGTAAAAAAAAAAAAAACACACTACATACTTACCTTCCGCTGTCTGTCCCTCAGCGCTCTGCTTCTCCGCCCTGTGTAAGCACAGCGGCCGGAAAGCACAGCGGTGGCGTCACCGCTGTGCTCTGCTTTCCGGCTCACCGGCGCTCACAGTGCAGAGAAGCAGAGCGCCGGGGACAGACAGCGGAAGGTAAGTATGTAGTGTTTGTTTTTTTTTACTTTTACGCTGGTAACCAGGGTAAACATCGGGTTACTAAGCGCGGCCCTGCGCTTAGTAACCCGATGTTTACCCTGGTTACCAGTGAAGACATCGCTGAATCGGCGTCACACACACGCCGATTCAGCGATGTCAGCAGGAAGTCCAGCAACGAAATAAAGTGCTGGACTTTCTGCAGCGACCAACGACATCACAGCAGGATTCTGATCGCTGCTGTGTGTCAAACTGAACGATATCGCTAGCCAGGACGCTGCAACGTCATGGATCGCTAGCGATATCGTTTAGTGTGACGGTACCTTAAAAGGCAGTTCACGTATTCCTTTTTGTATTGATGCTTTCATTGGTAATCTTGGTTGATTGTAATTTCTTGTTTGTCTCCACAGCTCTGTCAGATCCCAGTAGTCGCCTCTCTACATCTCCCCCACCTCCTGCTGTGGTTGTACCTTTACTAGAAATGGGCTTCTCTATAAGACAGATCAAGAAAGCCATGGAAGCTACTGGTAAGTGTCCTTTTTGTCTTATTTTTTCTTACCGCATTCTGACTGTTTCTCATCTATATATGTGATATTTAAATTAGTTTGGGAAGGAGCACATGTGTTGCCAATCATTACTTTTTCTTGTGTAATAAAAAAAATATATCAGTCATTGTCTTCTGCCGTTTCCAACACCACTCCGGTCCTCCCATGTATGACTTGACCATAGTTGTGACGTGCAGGCTCACGCAGCTTCCTATTTGTGGGCCGGAGGTGACTTTCTCAATGTGAGTCTGGGACTCCGAACGAGGCTATTAGAGGCTTACATTACAACCATGGTCACGTGATGCGGGAGAGGACCGGAGCAGAGCTGGTAACAAATGGGGGAATATAACAATGCCGGAGTGCTCCTTTAAGCTTTTGGGTTTGTGACTTTGATCCGTGACAGATAAAACATCTTCTCTCTAGGTATGGTTTGCTGCTATTATGACTGCATATTTTGCTCTATTATTTAACAAAATCTTTAATTATTTTAAGCTGGTTTATTACCGTAATCTTCCTTTAAAGCTATTTCCATCATAAAATGTAAAATTCCCTAATACTTATTCCGTGATTTCCTATGTTTGTGCTTTTCCAGGTGCTCGAGAGGCTGACCCCCAGAATATTACTGTATTGGCAATGTGGATGATAGAACATCCTGATGATGAGGAAAGATACTCTGGCAGAGCCAGTGAACAGTGCCAGGGTGGTGTTATTTCAGGTGCAGGGGGTAAAGCCAATGAGGTTTTCACAGGAGACATTTCCTCTTCAGATACCCCAGAATTGGAAGAATGCTTTTGTGAGAGGTAACTTATGTACATTTAGGAGAATACTGGATGAATGCTATAGTAGCTTGCAAAAGTAGTTACCACCACAACCCCCACCACCCCCTTAGCATTTTTCGTGTTTTGCTACATCACAACCTGGAATTTCACAGTTTTTTGTGAAGGTTTGCATCAGTTCATGTAAAGAACATAACTACAATTGTGAACATTTGGTTTAATTTTTTATTGCGAAGCAAATGTTAAATAGGACAAAATAACTGAAAAGTTCAGTGTGCATAACTATTCACCTCCCTGAAGTCAGTACTTTGTAGAGCCTCCTTTTGCAGAATTTACATCTGGAAGTCACTTTGGATAAGTCTCTGAGCTTTCCAAATCTTGTCACAGGGATTTTTGCCCATTTCTCAAGGCAGAACTACTCCAGCTCCTTCAAATTAGATGGGTTCCTCTGGTGAACAGTAATCTTCAAGTCTGACCACAGATTCTCAATTTGATTAAGTTCTGGGCTTTGCCTAGACCACTCCAAAACATTTACATGTTTCCCCTTACACCACTCAAGGGTTGCTTTAGCAGTAAGCTTTGGTTCATTGTCCTATTGAAAGCTGAACCTCTATCCCAGTCTGAAATCACTGACAGAGGGAAACAGGTTTTGCTCACAAACATCTCTGTATTTCGCACCATCCTGGATGCAGACCATTTTCCCTGTCCCTGCTGATGAAAAACATCCCCACTGCATGATGCTGCCACCACCATATTTCACTGTGGGGATGGTGTTATTGGTGTGATGCACTGTGTTGGTTTGGAACCAGACATAGCATTTATCTTGGTGGCCAAAAATTTAAAATTTGATCTCATCTGACCATAGCACCTTCCTCCATACATTTGCGGAGTCTCCCACATGTCTTTTGGAAAATGTAAAACGAGCATTACAATTTTTATGTGAAAGTAAAGGTTTTGTTTCTGCCCACTTTTTCATGAAGGACATCTTTATTGAGTGTACGGCTTATTATGGTCATATGGACAGATACTCCAGTCTCTGCTTGGGAACTCTGCAGTTACCTCAGGGTTACCTTTGGTCTCTGTGGTGCCTCTCTGATTAATGCCTTCCTTGCCCAAGCTGAGCGTTTTGGTGGGCGGGCCTCTCTTGGCAGGTTTGTTGTGGTACCATATTCTTTCCATTTGATGATAATGCATGTGATGGTGCTCTGGGGAATCATAAGAGATTGAGATATTTTTTGTAACCCAACCCCGACTTGTTCTTCTCAACAACTTTGACCCTGACTTGTTTGGAGATCTTCCTGGTCTTCATGGTGTTTTTTGCTTAGTGGTGCCTCTTTCTTCATGGTGTTGCAGCCTCTGTTGCCTTTCAGAAAAGATGTACCCTATACATACTGACAGACCACGTGACGCTTAGATTGCACACAGGTGGGCTTCCTTTCACTAAATATGTGACTTATGAAGGTAATTGCCTGCAGCAGATTTTTTTAGGGGCTTTATAGCATTAGTGGTGAATACATATGCACATACCAATTTTCAGTTATTTTCTCCCATAAATTAAATTTATGTCTATAATTTTCTCCCTTCACTTCACCAACTTACACGGTTTAGTGCTGATGTGTCACACACAAATAGGATTACAAAAATATTAAAACACAAGTTGTTATATAACATAATATGTAAAAAGCTAATGGGGTGAATACTTTTGCAAGCCACTGTATGCCTTTTTTTGCCTACGTTGCAGTGTCATTTAGACTGCGTTGTCAGTGTAGTGTTTGACTATTTTTTGGGGGTGTGCTAAATGCAGACAGATATTAGTTTCTAGGAAAATATAGAAACTTCTACATACAGGGGTTGAAATTTATCAATGGCAATGCGCCAGTATTCTTTTAGGGAAAAAATCATTAAAAGAGAAGACTTACAGAAAAGAGAGACTAAAAAGAGACTAAACAGTAGTGATGAGCGAATATACTCGTTACTCAAGATTTCCCGAGCACGCTCAGGTATCCTCCGAGTATTTTTTTAGTGCTTGGAGATTTAGTTTTTCTTGCCGCAGCTGAATGATTTACATCTGTTAGCCAGCATAAGTACATGTGGGGATTCCCCAGCAACCAGGCAACCCCCACATGTACTTATGCTGGCTAACAGATGTAAAACATTCAGCTGTGGCAATAAAAACTAAATCTCCGAGCACTAAAAAAAATACTCGGGAGGACCCCCGAGCATGCTCGGGAAATCTCGAGTAACGAGTATATTCGCTCATCACTACTGGTGATGTATACCCATGTGGGAGATTGCACAATGGCAAGATTGTATTATTCCTGATGGTTGGAAACGAGCCTTTTCCATCAAGTGTTAATGTAGAACCCACCGGGGTGACAGCTATTGACTCATCCATGCTTCAGGTTACCGCTTTTTTCTTTTACATGTATTTTAAAATGTTGATCAAAAACACACCGTGTGAAAGAGGTCTAATTGTATCTGGTGTTGTGACTTGTAGTCCAGACAGCATGGATCAAGCAGAAAATGCTGGAGGGAGCAGCGGACAGCAGACGAGAGGCAGATCCACTGTAACTAGGAGGCAAAAGTTTGATCTGGCAGCAAGAACACTGCTGGCGAGAGCGGGTATGTTGCCCACTGCGTTTGAAGCATCCCACCTATTCTGAGCAGCAACACTAGTCGTATCTTGTAATACACATGCAATGATGTTTTTTAGGCGGGGAATGATATTTTCTTTCTACTACATCGCATATTTTACTAGAATGTCATTGATTTTCAGATTATTTGTGTCGGCGTGTTCTGCAGTATTATCCCACAGCAAATAACATTTCTTACATTTGAGGAATGGGAAGCGCTATATAGCCTGCACTTTGACATCTTTTTGCACAAATACAGTTAGGTCCATATATTTTTGGACAGAGACAACATTTTTCTAATTTTGGGTATAGACATTACCACAAAGAATTTTAAACAAAGCAATTCAGATGCAGTTGAAGTTCCGACTTTCATTTGAGGGTATCCACATTAAAATTGGGTGAAGGGTTTAGGAGTTTCAGCTTAACATGTGCCACCCTATTTTTAAAGGGACCAAAAGTAATTGGACAGATTCAATAATTTTAAATAAAATGTTCAAATCAAATGTTTTAGTACTTGGTTGAAAACCCTTTGTTGGCAATGACTGCCTGAAGTCTTGAATTCATGGACATCACCAGACGCCGTGTTTCCTCCTTTTCGATGCTCTGCCAGGCCTTTACTGCGGTGGTTTTCAGTTTCTCTTTGTTTTGGGGCCTTTCTGTCTGAAGTTTAGTCTTTAACAAGTGAAATGCCATTTAAGAATATTCCACTTCTTTGCTTTAATAAACTCCTGGGTTGCTTTGGCTTTATGTTTTGGGTCATTGTCCATCTGTATGAAATGACGACCGATCAGTTTTGCTGCATTTGGACGGATCTGAGCACACAGTATGGCTCTGAATACCTCAGAATTCATTCTGCTGCTTCTGTCCTGTGCCACATCATCAATAAACACTAGTGACCCAGTGCCACTGGCAGCCATGCATGCCCAAGCCATCACACTGCCTCCGCCATGTTTTACAGATGATGTGGTATGCTTTGGATCATGAGCTGTACCACGCTTTCGCCATACTTTTCTCTTTTCCATCATTCTGGTAGAGGTTGATCTTGGTTTCATCTGTCCAAAGAATGTTCTTCTAGAACTGTGCTGGCTTTTTTAGATGTTTTTTAGCAAAGTCCAGTCTAGCCTTTTTATTCTTGATGCTTATGAGTGGCTTGCACCGTGCAGTGAACCCTCTGTATTTACTTTCATGCAGTCTTGTCTTTATGGTAGATTTGGATATTGATACGCCGACCTCCTGGAGAGTGTTGGTCACTTGGTTGGCTGTTGTGAAGGTGTTTCTCTTCACCATGGAGATTATTCTGCGATCATCCACCACTGTTGTCTTCCATGGGCGCCCAGGTCTTTTTGCATTGATGAGTTCACCAGGGCTTTCTTTCTTTCTCAGGATGTGCCAAATTGTAGATTTTGCCACTCAGAATCACGTACCACCCCAAAATGTAATACGACTTAAGGTCCAAGGTTCAGAGCGCAAGATGAGTATACCAAAAGCCTACGCGAAACGCGCGTAGGGGCTGGCAATCTTCACGTCCACTCCACGACTGACATGGGTAAGGTCCAGTCCTAGACACCTATTGATACAACTAGTTTACATAGGTTCCTAGAGGGATTTAACAAGTGTGCTTTCACTTTTGGTATACTCATCTTGCGCTCTGAACCTTGGACCTTAAGTCGTATTACATTTTGGGGTGGTACGTGATTCTGTTACCTGTACCCTTCACATGAGTAACCCTATATGTAATGGAGATTTTTTATTAGGTGTTTATGTGATTGTATATTGTATGTTACTACTTAATAAATACTTGTAATTTTATTGATATAATTGGCAGCGTTTTGACTCCTTTTTTTCTAGTGGTTTATATTATCAATGGTAGTTTTTTCTGTCCAGTATAGGACGTATACAGGTCCTTCTCAAAAAATTAGCATATAGTGTTAAATTTCATTATTTACCATAATGTAATGATTACAATTAAACTTTCATATATTATAGATTCATTATCCACCAACTGAAATTTGTCAGGTCTTTTATTGTTTTAATACTGATGATTTTGGCATACAACTCCTGATAACCCAAAAAACCTGTCTCAATAAATTAGCATATCAAGAAAAGGTTCTCTAAACCAGAGGTCCCCAACCTTTTTTGCACCAGGGACCGGCTTTAAGCAAGACCAGTTTTCCATGGCCCGGTGGGGTGGGGGTGGGGCTCTGGTTATATGGGGGTGGGGTTATGGAGGGGTGGAGCTTAGTGCATACTTATCATGTAATTATGACATTTATAATGAGAATGTGATTCACACATTCTCACACACACACATATTCATACACACACACACACATTCACACACACACACATTCACACACATTCTCACACACACACACTCACATTCACATTCTCACACACACATTCTCACACATACATTCTCACACACACATTCACACACCCCTCTCACCTCTCCTCGCACTCTACCACAGCATCTCATTGCCTTCCTCTGACACAGCCGGCCGCTGAATGATGACGTCATCCAGCGGCGCGTCTGTGTGAGAGGAAGCAGGAAGACAGATCG
This sequence comes from Ranitomeya imitator, assembly GCF_032444005.1. Lineage (NCBI taxonomy): Eukaryota > Metazoa > Chordata > Amphibia > Anura > Dendrobatidae > Ranitomeya > Ranitomeya imitator. The sequence continues at coordinate 434,516,908 of NC_091285.1, forward strand.
CTGGGCAGCGGAGCTGCGGGGATTTCTCCCTGCCCGTCGCAGCCACCCTGCAGGGGCTCCCCTCCACCTCTGCACACGTTGGGAGCCGGCGCTCTGCAGCTTCTCTGTGCCGGCTGTCAGCTTGACAGTCGGCACAGAGAACAGCTGACTCCCTGACCGGGGGCGGCAGAATGCCGCCGCCGGGGGAGACACTGCGGACCGCCGAATGAGGCAGCCCGACTGCGCCCCTCCCTGCCGGCTGCGCCCGGGGCAAATGCCCCGGCTGCCCCCCCCCCCTAGATTCGCCACTGGGCGTGTCAGTGAGGAGAGCCTGCCGCCCCACCCCATCAGGAACACCATGCTGCGCAGGAGGGCTGCGTCACTAAGACCCGCCTGACGCCCCGCCCCGTCCTGCATAATGTTCTCTGCCGGGAGCTGCGAGCTGTCACAGAGCGTGCTCTAACCAGGCGCAGGGCCGTGAAGCTAGCTGTCAGCGGCGCTGCGGACCGGCTGAAAAACCTCAACGGCCTGGTCCTGGTCCGCGGACCGGCGGTTGGGGACCTCTGCTCTAAACGACCTATTACCCTAATCTTCTGAATCAACTAATTAACTCTAAACACATGCAAAAGATACCTGAGGCTTTTATAAACTCCCGGCCTGGTTCATTACTCAAAACCCCCATCATGGGTAAAGGTACCGTCACACATAGCGACGCTGCAGCGATACCGACAACGATCCGGATCGCTGCAGCGTCGCTGTTTGGTCGCTGGAGAGCTGTCACACAGACAGCTCTCCAGCGACCAACGATCCCGAGGTCCCCGGTAACCAGGGTAAACATCGGGTAACTAAGCGCAGGGCCGCGCTTAGTAACCCGATGTTTACCCTGGTTACCATCCTAAAAAGTAAAAAAACAAACACTACATACTTACCTACAGCCGTCTGTCCTCGGCGCTCTGCTTCTCTGGTCTGGCTGTGAGCGCCGGGCAGCCAGAAAGCAGAGCGGTGACGTCACCGCTCTGCTTTCCGGCTGACCGACGCTCACAGCCAGAGCAGGAGGAGAGCAGAGCACAGCGCTGGAGGACAGACGGCTGTAGGTAAGTATGTAGTGTTTGTTTTTTTACTTTTAGGATGGTAACCAGGGTAAACATCGGGTTACTAAGCGCGGCTCTGCGCTTAGTTACCCGATGTTTACCCTGGTTACCAGCGAAGACATCGCTGAATCGGTGTCACGCCGATTCAGCGATGTCTACGGGGAGTCCAGCGACGAAATAAAGTTCTGGACTTTCTTCCCCGACCAGCGACAGCACAGCAGGGGCCTGATCGCTGCTGCCTGTCACACTGGACGATATCGCTAGCGAGGACGCTGCAACGTCACGGATCGCTAGCGATATCGTCTAGTGTGACAGTACCTTAAGACTAGCGACCTGACAGATGTCAAGAAGGCCATCATTGACACCCTCAAGCAAGAGGGTAAGACCCAGAAAGAAATTTCTCAACAAATAGGCTGTTCCCAGAGTGCTGTATCAAGGCACCTCAATGGTAAGTCTGTTGGAAGGAAACAATGTGGCAGAAAACGCTGTACAACGAGAAGAGGAGACCGGACCCTGAGGAAGATTGTGGAGAAGGACCGATTCCAGACCTTGGGGAACCTGAGGAAGCAGTGGACTGAGTCTGGTGTGGAAACATCCAGAGCCACCGTGCACAGGCGTGTGCAGGAAATGGGCTACAGGTGCCGCATTCCCCAGGTAAAGCCACTTTTGAACCATAAACAGCGGCAGAGGCGCCTGACCTGGGCTACAGAGAAGCAGCACTGGACTGTTGCTAAGTGGTCCCAAGTACTTTTTTCTGATGAAAGCAAATTTTGCATGTCATTCGGAAATCAAGGTGCCAGAGTCTGGAGGAAGACTGGGGAGAAGGAAATGCCAAAATGCCTGAAGTCCAGTGTCAAGTACTCACAGTCAGTGATGGTGTGGGGTGCCATGTCAGCTGCTGGTGTTGGTCCACTGTGTTTCATCAAGGGCAGGGTCAATGCAGCTAGCTATCAGGAGATTTTGGAGCACTTCATGCTTCCATCGGCTGAAATGCTTTATGGAGATGAAGATTTCATTTTTCAGCACGACCTGGCACCTGCTCACAGTGCCAAAACCACTGGTAAATGGTTTACTGACCATGGTATTACTGTGCTCAATTGGCCTGCCAACTCTCCTGACCTGAACCCCATAGAGAATCTGTGGGATATTGTGAAGAGAAAGTTGAGAGACGCAAGACCCAACACTCTGGATGAGCTTAAGGCCGCTATTGAAGCATCCTGGGCCTCCATAACATCTCAGCAGTGTCACAGGCTGATTGCCTCCATGCCACGCCGCATTGAAGCAGTCATTTCTGCCAAAGGATTCCCGACCAAGTATTGAGTGCATAACTGAACATTATTATTTGATGGTTTTTTTGTTTGTTATTAAAAAACACTTTTATTTGATTGGATGGGTGAAATATGCTAATTTATTGAGACAGGTTTTTTGGGTTATCAGGAGTTGTATGCCAAAATCATCAGTATTAAAACCATAAAAGACCTGACAAATTTCAGTTGGTGGATAATGAATCTATAATATATGAAAGTTTAATTGTAATCATTATATTATGGTAAATAATGAAATTTAACACTATATGCTAATTTTTTGAGAAGGACCTGTATGTGGCTCTGATCTAATTAATCAACCACTCCAAATATTGTAGCAATTTCTCGGATAAGTTTTTTTCTGTCTTCGCAGCGTAAGGATCGCTTGTTTCACTTGCATGGAGAGCTCCTTTGACCGCATGTTTACTTCACAGAAGAACCACACCTCAAATCAACTCCAGGCCTTTTATCTGCTTAATTGAGAAAGACGTAACGAAGGGATTGCTCACACCTGTCCATGAAATAGCCTTGGAGTCAATTGTCCAAATACTTTTGGTCCCTTTAAAAACAGGGTTGCACATGTTAAGGAGCTGAAACTCCTAAACCCTTCATCCAATTTTAATGTGGATACCCTCAAATGAAAGATGAAAGTCTGAACTTCAACTGCATCTGAATTGTTTTGTTTAAAATTTATTGTGGTAATGTCGATAACCAAAATGAGAAAAATGTTGTCTCTGTCCAAATATATATGGACCTAACTGTATATTCTTGCAAATTCTCAGTACAGGAGACTCCTGCTCCAATATTGGACTCCTCTCAGACTTTCTTTTCAGTTTGCATTGATTTTTGTCGGCCAGAATAATATGAATACCCAGAAAGAAACCAGATAGAGCCTTATAAATCAATTGAATCCAGCATAATTTCTCTATCGCCTTTCATTGGGGGACACAGGAACCATGGGTGTATGCTGCTGCCACTAGGAGGCTGACACTATGCAAATAAAAAAGTTAGCTCCTCCTCTGCAGTGTACACCCTACTGACAGGAAGTAGGATATTCAGTTTAGCTTAGTGTCAGTAGGAGGTGGACACGGGTCTTTCATTAGACCCTTATCTACCTCAATGTGCGTCGTTTCCTTTCAAGTTTTTCCGGAGGGATACAGGGTGAACAGTCACACCTGTAGTCCCACAATGCGGACTATGAGTACGGCGTGTACTGCCACCCCGTATCCTCATAGATCCCTCACCAGGACCAAGATCCTAGCACACAAGCGTGCTTAGAAGTCCGGTCCTGGCTCCGTCCCCCACCCACTCGCCCACCAGAGCCTGTCGGTCGGAGGAGACGAGGACGTCCATCAGCTCCGTGGATGTCTCATTCCTTCCAGGTTAGTACCGGCGGGGGATGTTTAGGTGAGTATTTTCCCTCCCCACCCTGTGGCTTCCCTGGATCCTAAAAAGGGGGTTCCTATTTAGGGGTTTTCTGATGCGCATCGCATCTCTTTTCAGCCGCGCCACTTCCGTGGATGCGGCCTCCCTGTCCCCTGTTCCGGCGCGGCTGCCTTTACGGAACACCGCGCCGCTTCTTGTCCGGGCACGCTATCTGCGTGGCCGTGCTCAGGGGGGGACATTCCCGCCTCGGGTCCTGCAGGCTTGCCACCCCTCCCCCCCCCCCCCCCCCCCGCCCTCTATCCAGCCCCAGCTTCAGCGCGGCCCTCAGTGGCTCCCCTGCTCCGGCCGCTGTATGCGGCCGTTCATTTCCTTTCAGCGCGGCGGCTTAGCAGCCGCCGCATCGCTGCGGCTTCCCTGCTCCGGCCGCTGTATGCGGCTGTTCATTTCTTTTCAGCGCGGCCGCCGCATCGCTAATCGGGCCCCCTGCAGCTGCGTCCCTCTGGCCGCTTACAGCGCCGCGCATCCTCCCTCAGCGTGGCGGCTTGCCAGACCGCCTCACCGCTTTGGACCGGCGGCTGCGCTACTCCCGCCGCGGTAGGCGGCCGCTCACCTATCGTTTTCTGCGGCGCACTGTTCACCGCTGCGGCCCTTCCATGCCGGCACCGATCGCTAATTTAGGCCCCGGCTTCTGCCTGGGCCTACTTCCGGTGCCGGACTCCGCCCCCTTTCTTCTCTCATCGGGCGGGCTTTTCTCCCGCCCGACATTTTCACTGCGGCCCGCCTTCTCTCCGCCCACTGGCGCCATCTTGGGACTCCTTTAAATGCACCTCTCCTCCATGACAGACATCCGTCGCCACATCTCAGGAGCCCATACCGCGGTCACATCCGCAGATCGGTCCAATTTGCGGCAGGAGCTCATATCACCCTCCTGCCTAAAAGACGACTTCTTACCGGAGGCCCATCCTATCAAGCCGAACAGCGTCCTCCGGATCCCGTTTTTCGTCTACCGTGAGTAGCTCTGCTCTGCAGACTGACACTCCCCTCTGCCCCACCCCCCTCCCCCCCCCACTGCCCTCTATCCACTCGGGCAAAAAAAAAAAAAAAAGGGGGCCATTTTCGTCTTCCTACTCCTGCAGCAACCCGATTGTGCCCACCGCCCAGGATCCCCCAGCCGATCCGCCCGAGAGTGATTTCCCAGTCCCAGGCTGGGCCTCCTCTCCGTCTCAATCGGTGGCCAATCTAACACGGGTGTCTCAACCCTGGTGTCCGTGCTGGATCGGTTACCCCTGCAGACCCCCGCAGTAGCCACCGGGTCGCTGAAAGCTCCGTCCGAGCTCTCCAAGGCTAGCTGAAAAAGGTCCTGACAGGAATGCCAGTCTGAGTCCTCTTCTCGCTCCATCTCGACACTCGGTCCTCCTCTGCAGTCGGCGTCCTCCCGATCCTCCTTCCCTGAGTCAGGCGAGGCTTTCTCTGATACGCCTTCGGAGGATAATTTGGGGCCGGATTCGAACCAAATCGCTAACATGAGGGATATGGTTCAAAGCCTCATTGGAGCGACCAATCAGACCTGTGGCATCAAAGATTCCTCTACGAAACCCGCAGATCAGGCGGTTTCGTTTAGACGGTCCAAGCTACCTCCCAAGGTATTTGCTCCTCATCCTGAATTCTAGGAGCTTCTGTCCAGAGAAAGAGCGAATTCGACCAGACGTTCTCAAAGAGACAATCGTCTTGGAGTCTCATATCTCTTTCCTCCGGATCTCATTGCCAACCGGAATGAGAGGCGTTAGAGAACGACCTCTCCCCCTGTGGATCCGTCGGCTGCTAAACTTGCCACCAACACAGTCCTTACGCTATCCGGTGGGCGGCTCTGAAAGATTCCATCGATAGGATCATGGAATCCTTCGTGAAGTCGGCTCTCAAAACTGCCGAATCATCCCAATGCCCAGCTTGGGTTTCGAAGTCTGTATCCGAGGGGCTAAACAACTCCGTTGGGGCATTCAAGCTGGAGCTCCATCAGGTCGGCTGGCGAAACTTGCCTCCCAGATTTCTCACGCCGGGGAATAATTTGTGCCCTGGACGTCGCGTCTTCTGCCGCACAGGCGTCCAGTAATGTTGTTGCCAGCTGTCGCACTGTTTGGCTCAAGAGTCATCAAAGAAGTCCCTTACGAGCCTGCCTTTTCAGGGTTCACGTCCTTTTCGGTTCCAAGCTGGACCAAATTTATTAAGGACAACACTGGCGGCACCAGTCCCCTTCTCCAGACCTCGCCTACTTCCCCTTAGGCGGCTACTTCGGTCTTTTTGACCTTTTTCGTAGTTTTGCGGCATCAGATTCCTCTTCGCAACAGCAGAGGCCACTGGCACGTTAGATAGAAGAAGGTATTCTTCGACTCACTCTTTCCTGGCGTGCCTGCTACTCCTAAGGTGGATTCTCCAGGTCCAGGACTGGCAGTTCCACCTAGGCATGACCCACGACTAGACCCCAGCCCGTTTCTCAGACCGGGCAACCGTCTCCTGTCCCTCAGGGACGTCTGGGTCTCCTCAGTAGAGGGCGCATGGGCCAGGACACTTGTATCCTCTAGATACAAAATCTTCATTTCACGGTTTTGGGATCGTTTTCTTCAAATCCCAACCTCCAAGAGACCCCGCTCTAGTCCCGGGTTTCTTTACAGCCATTGTTTCCCTCCTTAAATCTGGGGTAAACGTTCCCGTCCCAGAACAGGAATGGTTCATCGGTTCACAGGCTTCTCTTCGAATCTTTCTGTACTGATAGAGGACAGCAAGGTTCGTCCCAGTCCGGATCTCCATTTGCTGTACAGGAAGTTTCGTCGGAGACACTTCAGGATGATATTCCCTCGTTCAGTAATCACTTTCATGGAGGCTCAGGAATTTCGGTTTCAGGCTCCCGAAAGTCTATCCATCTTTTCTGACATTCTAACCGTTGCGGGTGGCTCATCAACAGGAAGAAGTTCCGTCTTGTTCAGCGTCTCGTATCTCTGGGCATGTTCTTCGACACTTGTCGGACCAGAGTCTTCCTTCCCGAGGACAGGATATCCCTCCTTTGTCAGGAAGTTCGCTTGCTCCAGGGTTCTCGGCCCTAAGGAGGTTTGGTTGCAACATCGGAAGCAGTTTGCCCTTCGCCCGTTTCTTTCAAGACTTCTTCAGCAGGCTATTTTATCGCAGGGTACAGGTCTGTCTTCTCCCTGCATCGTCCGATCCGGCTTTCTCCCAGGTCAAATGGTTCCTCGACTGGCGGCCGAGGTCACTTCTCTTATCCCAGAGTAGATCCTTCACAGCATACCCTTCCTTCCAGTTCCCTGGCAGGTGGTGACGACGGACGCCCGTCCGCTCGCGGAGGAGCGGGGCTTTGTCTCCTGTTCTTTCAGGGTTGTTGGTCGGTGCAGGAGCCTCCTTTGCCGATCAATGTCCTCGAGTCCCGGATCATCTTTTCTGTCTTTCCTTCACTGGGTAAGGATTCTCAGCAGCCTGCCAATTCGAATCCAGACAGACAATGACACAGCAGTGCATATGTCTACCACCAGGGGTGGACTCGGCGTTCGCTGGCCTCGGCCGAGATTCCAGGACCCTCCTTTGGACAGAGGCAACGGTCCTGGTGAGTTCCGCAGTGCATGTCCCCGGCGTGGACATTTAGGCCGCCGACTTCCTCGGCCGCGAGGGCCTCGCGGCAGGGGAATGGTACTTCAGGAGGTTTCCTATCGGATTGCTCTTCGATGGGGGACTCCAGAGGTGGACCTCATGGCGTCCCCATTGAACAGGAGGTCCCTCGGGTCGGCCCAGGGTCCCGTGATCCTCTCAGTGGTGTTGTCTCTCTGGCCATTCCTCGGTCGCAGTTCGGGCTCCCCTATCGGTTCCCACACCTTCCCTTGCTTTCCAAGCTGTCGAAAAAGATCAAGGCTGGATGGGTGCCGGTCATTCTGATCGTCCCGGATTGGCCAAGGAGGTCTTAGTTTGCAGACATCGTCAATCTTCCGCGGACACCCCTGGTGTCTTCCGGGCGGACCCGATCTGCTGTCTCAGGGTCCGATCTGCCACCCGAATTATCGGTCGCTCAGTTTAACGGCGTGGCTGTGGACTCCACAGTTCTAAGAGCGTCCGGCCTTTCGGCCCAGATGAGTCACTCTATTATCCAGGCTGGGAAGCCTTTGTCTTCTTCCAGGATCTACTATCGTACCTGGAAGGCTTACTTTCGTTGATGCGAGTCCAACCACTTTTCACCTATGTCCTTTTTCCCTGCCTTCCATTTGGTTTTCCTTCAGGCAGGGCTGGATTCGGGCTTCGCTCTTAGTTCCCTAAAGGACCAGGTTCCTGCGCTCTTCTTCCCTTTCAGAAGACGTTATCTTCTCAGCCACAGGTTAAGACCTCCCTTCAAGGAGTAGCCCACGCTGTCCCTCGGTACAGGGCCTCTGTGGATTCATGGGATTTAAAGGTTGGATTGGTTGTGCTTAGGGGTTCCCCCCTTTGAGCCTCTCAGGGAGTTTTCCCTGTCAGTTCTATCTCGGAAGGTGGCTTTTCTCAGGTCCATCTTTTTGATCCGCCCCGTTTTTGAGTTGGCGGCCGCTTCTTGCCGACCTCCTTTTTTTGATTTTAAACCAGGACAAGGTAGTCCCAGGCCTCTGCCTTCCTTCCTTTCTCGAGGTGGTTTTCATCTTTCCACCTCAACGAGGACATCGTATACCTTTCCTTTTGTCCAGCTCCGATTCATCCTCTGGAGTGATCGTTGAACAGGCTGGGCCTCGTCAGGGCAGTGAGGATCTCCCTGGCTAGCACAGCCGCTTTCCGAAAGATGGATTCTCTTTTCGCCATCCCTGATGGCGTGCGTAGAGGCCTGCCGACTTCCAAGGCGACTATTGCTCGCTCTATCAGATCGGCAATGGCGACTATTGCTCGCTCTATCAGATCGGCAATTTTGGAAGCTTTACCGGGTCAAGAACAAGAGTGCCCCCTCCTGAGATAAAGGCTCACTCTACCCGGGCAGTCGGCGCTTCCAGTGCGGTACGTCACAGGGTTATCGCTGACGGCTTTGCAAGCGGCACCTGGTCTTCCATCCACACGTTTCGCCGAACTACGGCGGACTCCAGCCAGGGCAGAAGGATCCTGCAGGCGGCAGCGGTGAGTCCTCGGACCTGATGGAAATCTGTTTTTCCCACCCCAGGGACTGCTTTGGGACGTCCCATGGTTCCTGTGTCCCCCAATGAAAGGCGATAGAGAAAACAGGATTTTTGGTTGCTTACCGTAAAATCTGTTTCTCGGAGCCTTCATTGGGGGACACAGCACCCTCCCAAGTTGAACAGCTCTGTTTACTGTATACGTTTGAGTTCTTTGAACACTCTTCGAGTGTTTGAAACTGTTAATCTATGGAGCGCCGTAGAATTTGTTGGCGCTATGTGAATAAAGTTTATTATTATTATTATTCCTCTTTTACACGTTGCTTCTCCTACTGCTTTCTCACTAACTGAATATCCTACTTCCTGTCGGTAGGGTGTACACTGCAGAGGAGGAGCTAACTTTTTTATTTGCATAGTGTCAGCCTCCTAGTGGCAGCAGCATACACCCATGGTTCCTGTGTCCCCCAATGAAGGCTCCGAGAAACAGATTTTACGGTAAGCAACCAAAAATCCTGTTTTTCTACAAAATCAATCATAAAGTGTTTATCATATCTGTCATGGGTACTATATGATGCCATAGTGACCGATGCCCTATTGGGTAGAAGGGTCTGATACATTTGTAGCATTAGTTTTTTGTTGATTTTCACACTTTTGTATGTAAGCAATGATCTGGAAAAATACGTAAGAAAGCTGTGTAACAATGCAATTGCAACAATCAAAGGGCAACCATTTTTTATATTTTTATTTCATAAATCAGTAGTACACATGAATATAATAAACTTTGTAATATATCTTATCAGAGAAATCGGCTTCTTTCTCCATCAGGATTAATCAGTCATTCTCAAAATTCTCAATTCACAGGTAAAATCTGTATTCAGTGAAGACAGACTGTTAAATTACAGAAATGGGAGATGACCGTTGCTACTGATTAGTTTCTATGTACAATGTGAGGAGGGGGAGCTCTGCCTTTATCTCTTCCCACCTCCCCATAGTCTTATCAGTAGCAACTGTGTCATCTATCTCAATAATGTAAAGATCTGTCTTCACGGAATACAGATTTTACACTTGACTTGAGAATGATAGATCCTTGCTGGTTGAGAAAGAAGCTAATTTCTCTGCTGAAATATATTACAAAGTTTCTTATTTTCATGTGTACTTTAAGCTTTATTTTCATAAGATTGTTAATAATATTAATAAGTATGTCTCTTTGTAGTCTAGTATGTGATTGAGGACCTTGTATAAATCCGGTCTTGGCATGAATCAATAGTACAAGCAGATATTGAAACGTTAATTTCTCTGATAAGATAATTATTTTTTTCTTTCTCCACTTATCAGCCACTTTTCACCCACCCCTCTGCCTCTTAAACTAACCATTACCCCTTTCTGACGTTGAGTGTAATAGTACGCTGACGTCGGACTCCCCCTGTTTTGTGTGGGCTCTGGCACAGAGCCCGCACTTTTCCGGGCACATGACAGCTGATCTATACAGCTGGCATGTGCCCGCAACAGCCGCAGGTGGAATTGTGATCTACCCACGGCTCTTAACTAGTTAAATATCGCTGTCAATCTCTGCCAGCAACATTTAATTTGCTTACCGGAAGCGCGTCACTAACCCAGCCCATCGGTGACCCTGTCACATGATCGCTGGTAACCGATGGGTCGGGCGGCATGACGATCAGCGATCTCAGCAGACTTCTATGGTTGTCATAGCCGGATTGCAAGTGAGCATTTCTGCTACACACAGACGATCTGATCATCGCCTGTGTGTAGCAGAGCCGATCAGAGAACTGCAGCTTCTAGTCTCCCATGGAGAATATTGAAGCATGCCAAAAGTAAAAAAAAAAAAAATAATAATAAAAAAATATATAAAATATAAAAAAATATATATAAAAGTTGAAAATCACCCCCCCCTTTCACCCCATTCAAAATAAAACAATAAAATAAAAAAATCAAATATACCCATATTTGATATCGCCTGATCTATCAATATAAAAAAAATTAACCTGAATGCTAAAAGGCGTAGCGATAAAAAAAAATTAAAAACGTCAGAATTACGTTTTTTTTGGTCACCGCTACATTGCAATAAAATGCAATAATGGGCGATCAAAAGATAGTATCTAGGCCAAAATGGTATCAATAAAAACGTCAGCTCGGTATGCAAAAATAAACTCTCACCCAGGCCCAGATCACGGAAAATGGAGACGCTACAGGTCTTGGAAAATGGCGCCATTTTTTTAAACCAAATTTTGGATTTTTTTCACCACTTAAATGAAAAAGAACCAAGACATGTTTGGTGTCTATGAACTCGTAATAACCTGGAGAGTCATAATGGTAGGTCAGTTTCAGCATTTAGTGAATATGGTTAAAAAAAAAAAAAAAAAAAACTTGCACTTTTTTTTTTTATTTCACCGCACTTGAATTTCTATCCCGTTTTCCAGTACACCATATGTTAAATCCAATGGTGTTGTTTAAAAGTACAACCTGTCCCCAAAAACAAGCCCTCACATGGCCATATTGACCAAAAAATAGAAAAGTTATGGCTCTGGGAAGAAGAGCGAAAAATGAAAACGCAAAAACGAAAATACTGCTGTTCGTGAAGGGGTTATCCCTAGAGGGAGGGAAAAAATAAACTCCAATCCATCTTGGTCAACGCTAGATGGACTGCAAGCAAAGTGTGGTGTTAGGTTACATATTTAACCCCTTCCCGACCTTTGACGCATACGCTGCGTCATGAAAGTCGGTGCCATTCCGACCCATGACGCAGCATATGCGTCATGGAAAGATCGCGTCCCTGCAGATCGGGTGAAAGGGTTATCTCCCATTTCACTCGGCCTGCAGGGACAGGGGGAGTGGTAGTTTAGCCCAGGGGGGATGGCTTCACCCCCCCGTGGCTACGATCGCTCTGATTGGCTGTTGAAAGTGAAACTGCCAATCAGAGCGATTTGTAATATTTCACCCATTATAACGGGTGAAATATTACAATCCAGCCATGGCCGATGCTGCAATATCATCGGCCATGGCTGGAAACACTTATGTGCACCCACCCCACCCCACCGATCGCCCCCCCAGCCCACCGATCTGTGGTCCGCTCCCCTCCTTCCTGTGCTCCGCTCCCCCATCCTCCTGTCCGCTCCCCCCGTGCTCCAATCACACCCCCGTGCTCCAATCAAACCCCCCCGCACTCCGATCCCCCCCCCGCACAGCGATCCCCCCGTGCTGCGATCCACCCCCCCGCACAGCGATCCCCCACCCCGTGCTCCAATCCACCCCCCCCGTGTTCCGATCCACACCCCCCCATGCTCCGATCCACCCCCCCCCGTGCTCCGACGCCCCCCCGTGCCCTGATCTCCCCCCCCCCCTTATACTTACCTAGCCTCCCGGGGTCCGTCCGTCTTCTTTCCTGGGCGCCGCCATCTTCCAAAATGGCGGGCGCATGTGCAGTGCGCCCGCCGAATCTGCCGGCCGGCAGATTCGTTCCAGAGTGCATTTTGATCACTGAGATAGGTTATATCTCAGTGATCAAAATAAAAAAAATAGTAAATGACCCCTCCCCCCAACCCCCCCCCCCCTTTGTCACCCCCATAGGTAGGGACAATAAAAAAACATAAAGAATTTTTTTTTTTCCACTAAGGTTGGGGTAAGAACTAGGGTTAGGGGTAGGGTTAGGGTTCGGGATGTGCACACGTATTCTGGTCCTCTGCGGATTTTTCCGCAGAGGATTTTATAAATCCGCAGTGCTAAACCACTGTGGATTTATCGCGGTTTTTCTGCGCATTTCACTGCGGTTTTACAACTGCGATTTTCTATTGGAGCAGTTGTAAAACCGCTGCGGAATCCGCAGAAAGAAGTGACATGCTGCGGAATGTAACCCGCTGCGTTTCCGTGCAGTTTTTCTGCAGCATGTGTACAGCGATTTTTGGTTCCCATAGGTTTACATTGAAATGTAAACTCATGGGAAACTGCTGCGGATCCGCAGCGTTTTCCGCAGCGTGTGCACATACCTTTAGAATTAGGCCATGTGCACATGGTGCGGATTTGGCTGCGGATCCGCAGCAGAGTTCCATCAGGTTTACAGTACCATGTAAACATATGGAAAACCAAATCCGCTGTGCCCATGGTGCGGAAAATACCGCGCGGGAACGCTGCATTGTATTTTCCGCAGCATGTCAATTCTTTGTGCGGATTCCGCAGCGTTTTACACCTGTTCCTCAATAGGAATCCGCAGGTGCAATCCGCGGTAAATCCGCAGGTAAAACGCAGTGCCTTTTACCCGCGGATTTTTCAAAAATGGTGCTGAAAAATCTCATACGAATCCGCAACGTTGGCACATAGCCTTAGGGTTAGGGTTGTGGTTAGGGGTGTGTTGGGGTTAGGGTTAGGGGTGTGTTGGGGTTAGGGGTGTGTTGGGGTTAGGGTTGTGATTAGGGTTACGGCTACAGTTGGGATAAGGGTTAGGGGTGTGTTGGGGTTAGTGTTGGAGTTAGAATTGAGGGGTTTCCACTGTTTAGGCACATCAGGGGGTCTCCAAACGCAACATGGCGCCACCATTGATTCCAGCCAATCTTGTATTCAAAAAGTCAAATAGTGCTCCCTCACTTCCGAGCCCCGACGTGTGCCCAAACAGTGGTTTACCCCCACATATGGGGTACCAGCATACTCAGGACAAACTGCGCAACAATTATTGGGGTCCAATTTCTCCTGTTACCCTTGAGAAAATAAAAAATTGCTTGCTAAAACATAATTTTTGAGGAAAGAAAAATGATTTTTTATTTTCACGGCTCTGCGTTGTAAACGTCCGTGAAGCACTTGAAGGTTCAAAGTGCTCACCACATATCTAGATAAGTTCATTTGGGGGTCTAGTTTCCAAAATGGGGTCACTTGTGGGGGGTTTCTACTGTTTAGGCACACCAGGGGCTCTGCAAACGCAACGTGACGCCCGCAGACCATTCCATCAAAGTCTGCATTTCAAAAGTCACTACTTCCCTTCTGAGCCCCCACGTGTGCCCAAACAGTGGTTTACACCCACACATAGGGTATCAGCGTACTCAGGAGAAACTGGACAACAACTTTTGTGGTCCAATTTCTCCTGTAACCCTTGGGAAAATAAAAAATTCTGGGCTAAATAATTATTTTTGAGGAAAGAAAACGTATTTATTATTTTCACGGCACTGCGTTATAAACTTCTGTAAAGCACTTGGGGGTTGAAAGTGCTCACCTCATATCTAGATAAGTTCCTTTCGGGGTCTAGTTTCCAAAATGGGGTCACTTGTGGGGGGTTTCTACTGTTTAGTCACATCAGGGGCTCTGCAAACGCAATGTGACGCCCGTAGAGCATTCCATCAAAGTCTGTATTTCAAAACGTCACTACTTCACTTCCGAGCCCCAGCATGTGCCTAAACAGTGGTTTACCCCCACATATGGGGTATCAGCGTACTCCGGAGAAACTGGACAACAACTTTTGGGGTCAAATTTCTCCTGTTACCCTTGGGAAAATAAAAAATTTCGGGCTAAAAAATCATTTTTGAGAAAAGAAATTTTTTTTTTTTATTTTCATGGCTCTGCGTTATAAACTTCTGTGAAGCACTTGAGGGTTCAAAGTGCTCATCACACATCTAGATAAGTTCCTTTGGGGGTCTAGTTTCCAAAATGGGGTCATTTACATAGTTACATAGTTACATAGTTATTAAGGTTGAAGGAAGACTATATGTCCATCTAGTTCAACCCATAGCCTAACCTAACATGCCCTAACATTTGTGGGGGATCTCCAATGTTAGGCACACAGGGGCTCTCCAAACGCGACATGGTGTCCGCTAATGATTGGAGCTAATTTTCCATTTAAAAAGCCAAATGGCGTGCCTTCCCTTCTGAGCCCTGCCGTGCGCCCAAACAGTGGTTTACCCCCACATATGGGGTATCTGCGTACTCAGGACAAACTGGACAACAACATTTGTGGTCCAATTTCTCCTATTACCATTGGCAAAATAGGAAATTCCAGGCTAAAAAATCATTTTTGAGAAAAGAAAAATTGTTTTTTATTTTCATGGCTCTGCATTATAAACGTCTGTGAAGCACCTGGGGGTTTAAAGTGCTCACTAGGCATCTAGATAAGTTCCTTGGGGGGTCCAGTTTCCAAAATGGGGTCACTTGTGGGGGAGCTCCAATGTTTAAGCACACAGGGTCTCTCCAAACGCGACATGGTGTCCGCTAACGATGGAGATAATTTTTCATTCAAAAAGTCAAATGGCACTCCTTCCCTTCCGAGCCCTGCCGTGTGCCCAAACAGTGGTTTACCCCCACATGTGAGGCATCGGTGTACTCAGGAGAAATTGCCCAACAAATTTTAGGATCCATTTTATCCTGTTGTCCATGTGAAAATGAAAAAATTGAGGCTAAAATCATTTTTTTGTGAAAAAAAAAAGTACTTTTTCATTTTTACGGATCAATTTGTGAAGCACCTGGGGGTTTAAAGGGCTCACTATGCATCTAGATAAGTTCCTTGGGGCGTCTAGTTTCCAAAATGGGGTCACTTGTGGGGGAGCTCCAATTTTTAGGCACACGGGGGCTCTCCAAACGTGACATGGTGTCCGCTAAAGAGTGCAGCCAATTTTTCATTCAAAAAGTCAAATGGCGCTCCTTCCCTTCCAAGCCCTGCCGTGCGCCCAAACAGTGGTTTACCCCCACATATGAGGTATCAGCGTACTCAGGACAAATTGGACAACAACTTTCGTGGTTCAGTTTCTCTTTTTACCATTGGGAAAATAAAAAAATTGTTGCTGAAAGATCATTTTTGTGACTAAAAAGTTAAATGTTCATTTTTTCCTTCCATGTTGCTGCTGCTGCTGTGAAGCACCTGAAGGGTTAATAAACTTCTGGAATGTGGTTTTGTGCACCTTGAGGGGTGCAGTTTTTAGAATGGTGTCACTTTTGGGTATTTTCAGCCATATAGACCCCTCAAACTGACTTCAAATGTGAGGTGGTCCCTAAAAAAAAATGGTTTTGTAAATTTCGTTGTAAAAATGAGAAATCGCTGGTCAAATTTTAACCCTTATAACTTCCTAGAAAAAAAAATTGTTTCCAAAATTGTGCTGATGTAAAGTAGACGTGTGGGAAATGTTATTTATTAACTATTTTGTGTCACATAACTCTCTGGTTTAACAGAATAAAAATTCAAAATGTGAAAATTGCGAAATTTTCAAAATTTTCGCCAAATTTCCGTTTTTATCACTAATAAACACAGAATTTATTGACCTAAATTTACCACTAACATGAAGCCCAATATGTCACGAAAAAACAATCTCAGAACCGCTAGGATCCGTTGAAGCGTTCCCGAGTTATTACCTCATAAAGGGACACTGGACAGAATTGCAAAAAACGGCAAGGTCTTTAACCCCTTCCCGACCCATGACGCCACGTAGGCGTCATGAAAGTCGGTGCCAATCCGACCCATGACGCCTATGCGGCGTCATGGAAAGATCGCGTCCCTGCAGGCCGGGTGAAAGGGTTAACTCCCATTTCACCCGATCTGCAGGGACAGGGGGAGTGGTAGTTTAGCCCAGGGGGGGTGGCTTCACCCCCTCGTGGCTACGATCGCTCTGATTGGCAGTTTCACTTTCAACAGCCAATCAGAGCGATTTGTAATATTTCACCTATTATAACTGGTGAAATATTACAATCCAGCCATGGCCGATGCTGAAATATCATCGGCCATGGCTGGAAATACTAATGTGCCCCCACTCCACCCCTCCGATCGCCCCCCCAGCCCCCCGATCTGGCCGGTACACTGCTCCGGCTCCCCTCCGTCCAGTGCTCCGCTCCCCCCCGTGCTCTTGTCCGCTCCCCCCGTGCTCCAATCACCCCCCCGTGCTCCAATCACCCCCCTGCACTCCGATCCACCCCCCCCCCCCCCCCGGTGCTCCGTTCCACCCCCCCGTGCTCCGTTCCAGCCCCCCCGTGCTCCGTTCCAGCCCCCCCGTGCTCCGTTCCACGCCCCCCGTGCTCCGTTCCACCCCTCCCGTGCTCCGATCCCCCCCCCGCGCTCCGATCCCCCCCCCCCCCCCGTGGTCCCCCCCCACCCCATCATACTTACCGATCCAGCCGGGGTCCCGTCCGTCTTCTCCCTGGGCGCCACCATCTTCCAAAATGGCGGGCGCATGCGCAGTGCGCCCGCCGAATCTGCCAGCCGGCAGATTCGTTCCAAAGTGCATTTTGATCACTGAGATAGATTATATCTCAGTGATCAAAATAAAAAAAATAATAAATGACCCCCCCCCCCTTTGTCACCCCCATAGGTAGGGACAATAAAAAAAATAAAGACATTTTTTTTTTTCCACTAATGTTAGAATAGTGTTAGGGTTAGGGGTAGGGGTAGGGTTACGGTTAGGGGTAGGGTTAGGGCTAAGGGTAGGGTTAGGGGTAGGGCTAGGGTTAGGGTTAGGGTTTTGGTATGTGCACACGTATTCTGGTCCTCTGCGGATTTTTCCGCTGCGGATTTGATAAATCCGCAGTGCTACACCGCTGCGGATTTATGGCGGATTTACTGCGTTTTTTTCTGCGCATTTCACTGCGGTTTTACAACTGCGATTTTCTATTGGAGCAGTTGTAAAACCGCTGCGGAATCCGCACAAAGAAGTGACATGCTGCGGAATGTAAACCGCTGCGTTTCCGTGCAGTTTTTCCGCAGCATGTGTACAGCGATTTTTGTTTCCCATAGGTTTACATTGAACTGTAAACTCATGGGAAACTGCTGCGGATCCGCAGCGTTTTCCGCAGCGTGTGCACATACCTTTAGAATTAGGCTATGTGCACACGGTGCGGATTGGCCGCTGCGGATTCGCAGCAGTGTTCCATCAGGTGTACAGTACCAAGTAAACCTATGGAAAACCAAATCCGCTGTGCCCATGGTGCGGAAAATACCGCGTGGAAACGCTGCGTTGTATTTTCCGCAACATGTCAATTCTTTGTGCGGATTCCGCAGCGTTTTACACCTGTTCCTCAATAGGAATCCGCAGGTGAAATCCGCACAAAAAACACTGGAAATCCGCGGAAAATCCGCAGGTAAAACGCCGTGCCTTTTACCCGCGGATTTTTCAAAAATGGTGCGGAAATATCTCACTCGAATCCGCAACGTGGGCACATAGCCTTAGGGTTAGGGTTGTGGTTAGGGTTAGGGGTGTGTTGGGGTTAGGGTTGTGATTAGGGTTATGGCTACAGTTGGGATTAGGGTTAGGGGTGTGGGGGGGTTAGTGTTGGAGTTAGAATTGAGGGGTTACCACTGTTTAGGCACATCAGGGGTCTCCAAACGCAACATGGCGCCATCATTGATTCCAGCCAATCTCGTATTCAAAAAGTCAAATGGTGCTCCTTCACTTCCGAGCCCCGACGTGTGCCCAAACAGTGGTTTACCCCCACATATGGGGTACCAGCATACTCAAGACAAACTGCGCAACAATTACTGGGGTCCAATTTCTCCTGTTACCCTTGTGAATCTAAAAAAATGCTTGCTAAAACATAATTTTTGAGGAAAGAAAAATGATTTTTTATTTTCACGGCCCTGCGTTATAAACGTCTGTGAAGCACTTGGGGGTTCAAAGTGCTCACCACATATCTAGATAAGTTCCTTGGGGGGTCTAGTTTCTAAAATGGGGTCACTTGTGGGGGTTTCTACTGTTTAGGCACACCAGGGGCTCTGCAAACGCAACGTGACACCCGTAGACCATTCCATCAAAGTCTGCATTTCAAAAGTCACTACTTCCCTTCTGAGCCCCGACGTGTGCCCAAACAGTGGTTTACCCCCACTCATGGGGTATCAGCGTACTCAGGAGAAACTGGACAACAACTTTTGGGGTCAAATTTCTCCTGTAACCCTTGGGAAAATAAAAAATTGCAGGCTAAAAGATCATTTTTGAGAGAATATTTTTTTATTTTTTATTTTCATGGCTCTGCGTTATAAACTTCTGTGAAGCATTTGGGGGTTCAAAGTCCTCACCACACATCTAGATTAGTTCTTTTGGGGGTCTAGTTTCCAAAATGGTGTCATTTCTGGGGGATCTCCAATGTTTAGGCACACAGGGGCTCTCCAAACGTGACATGGTGTCCGCTAATGATTGGAGCTAATTTTCCATTTAAAAAGCCAAATGGCGTGCCATCCCTTCCGAGCCCTGCCGTGCGCCCAGACAGTGGTTTACCCCCACATATGGGGTATCAGCATGCTCAGGACAAACTGGACAACAATATTTGGGGTCCAATTTCTCCTATTATCCTTGGCAAAATAGGAAATTCCAGGCTAAAAAATCATTTTTGAGGAAAGAAATATTATTTTTTATTTTCATGGCTCTGCGTTATAAACTTCTGTGAAGCACCTGGGGGTTTAAAGTGCTCAATATGCATCTAGATAAGTTCCTTGGGGGGTCTAGTTTCCAAAATGGGGTCACTTGTGGGGGAGCGCCAATGTTTAGGCACACAGGAGCTATCCAAACGCGACATGGTGTCCGCTAACGATGGAAATAATTTTTCATTCAAAAAGTCAAATGGCGCTCCTTCCCTTCCGAGCCTTACCATGTGCCCAAATGTGCCCAAACAGTGGTTTACCCCCACATGTGAGGTATTGGTGTACTCAGGAGAAATTGCCCAACACATTTTAGGATCCATTTTATCCTGTTGCCCATATGAAAATGAAAAAATTGAGGCTAAAAGAATTTTTTTGTGAAAAAAAAGTACTTTTTCATTTTTACGGATCAATTTGTGAAGCACCTGGGGGTTCAAAGTGCTCACTATGCATCTAGATAAGTTCCTTGGGGCGTCTAGTTTCCAAAATGGGGTCACTTGTGGGGGAGCTCCAATTTTTAGGCACACGGGGGCTCTCCAAACGTGACATGGTGTCCGCTAAAGAGTGGAGCCAATTTTTGATTCAAAAAGTCAAATGGCGCTCCTTCCCTTCCAAGCCCTGCCGTGTGCCCAAACAGTGGTTTACCCCCACATATGAGGTATCAGCGTACTCAGGACAAATTGGACAACAACTTTCGTGGTTCAGTTTCTCTTTTTACCATTGGGAAAATAAAAAAATTGTTGCTGAAAGATCATTTTTGTGACTAAAAAGTTAAATGTTCATTTTTTCCTTCCATGTTGCTGCTGCTGCTGTGAAGCACCTGAAGGGTTAATAAACTTCTGGAATGTGGTTTTGTGCACCTTGAGGGGTGCAGTTTTTAGAATGGTGTCACTTTTGGGTATTTTCAGCCATATAGACCCCTCAAACTGACTTCAAATGTGAGGTGGTCCCTAAAAAAAAATGGTTTTGTAAATTTCGTTGTAAAAATGAGAAATCGCTGGTCAAATTTTAACCCTTATAACTTCCTAGAAAAAAAAATTGTTTCCAAAATTGTGCTGATGTAAAGTAGACGTGTGGGAAATGTTATTTATTAACTATTTTGTGTCACATAACTCTCTGGTTTAACAGAATAAAAATTCAAAATGTGAAAATTGCGAAATTTTCAAAATTTTCGCCAAATTTCCGTTTTTATCACTAATAAACACAGAATTTATTGACCTAAATTTACCACTAACATGAAGCCCAATATGTCACGAAAAAACAATCTCAGAACCGCTAGGATCCGTTGAAGCGTTCCCGAGTTATTACCTCATAAAGGGACACTGGACAGAATTGCAAAAAACGGCAAGGTCTTTAACCCCTTCCCGACCCATGACGCCACGTAGGCGTCATGAAAGTCGGTGCCAATCCGACCCATGACGCCTATGCGGCGTCATGGAAAGATCGCGTCCCTGCAGGCCGGGTGAAAGGGTTAACTCCCATTTCACCCGATCTGCAGGGACAGGGGGAGTGGTAGTTTAGCCCAGGGGGGGTGGCTTCACCCCCTCGTGGCTACGATCGCTCTGATTGGCAGTTTCACTTTCAACAGCCAATCAGAGCGATTTGTAATATTTCACCTATTATAACTGGTGAAATATTACAATCCAGCCATGGCCGATGCTGAAATATCATCGGCCATGGCTGGAAATACTAATGTGCCCCCACTCCACCCCTCCGATCGCCCCCCCAGCCCCCCGATCTGGCCGGTACACTGCTCCGGCTCCCCTCCGTCCAGTGCTCCGCTCCCCCCCGTGCTCTTGTCCGCTCCCCCCGTGCTCCAATCACCCCCCCGTGCTCCAATCACCCCCCTGCACTCCGATCCACCCCCCCCCCCCCCCGGTGCTCCGTTCCACCCCCCCGTGCTCCGTTCCAGCCCCCCCGTGCTCCGTTCCAGCCCCCCCGTGCTCCGTTCCACGCCCCCCGTGCTCCGTTCCACCCCTCCCGTGCTCCGATCCCCCCCCCGCGCTCCGATCCCCCCCCCCCCCCGTGGTCCCCCCCCACCCCATCATACTTACCGATCCAGCCGGGGTCCCGTCCGTCTTCTCCCTGGGCGCCGCCATCTTCCAAAATGGCGGGCGCATGCGCAGTGCGCCCGCCGAATCTGCCAGCCGGCAGATTCGTTCCAAAGTGCATTTTGATCACTGAGATAGATTATATCTCAGTGATCAAAATAAAAAAAATAATAAATGACCCCCCCCCCCCTTTGTCACCCCCATAGGTAGGGACAATAAAAAAAATAAAGACATTTTTTTTTTTCCACTAATGTTAGAATAGTGTTAGGGGTAGGGGTAGGGTTACGGGTAGGGTTAGGGGTAGGGTTAGGGCTAAGGGTAGGGTTAGGGGTAGGGTTAGGGTTAGGGTTTTGGTATGTGCACACGTATTCTGGTCCTCTGCGGATTTTTCCGCTGCGGATTTGATAAATCCGCAGTGCTACACCGCTGCGGATTTATGGCGGATTTACTGCGTTTTTTTCTGCGCATTTCACTGCGGTTTTACAACTGCGATTTTCTATTGGAGCAGTTGTAAAACCGCTGCGGAATCCGCACAAAGAAGTGACATGCTGCGGAATGTAAACCGCTGCGTTTCCGTGCAGTTTTTCCGCAGCATGTGTACAGCGATTTTTGTTTCCCATAGGTTTACATTGAACTGTAAACTCATGGGAAACTGCTGCGGATCCGCAGCGTTTTCCGCAGCGTGTGCACATACCTTTAGAATTAGGCTATGTGCACACGGTGCGGATTGGCCGCTGCGGATTCGCAGCAGTGTTCCATCAGGTGTACAGTACCAAGTAAACCTATGGAAAACCAAATCCGCTGTGCCCATGGTGCGGAAAATACCGCGTGGAAACGCTGCGTTGTATTTTCCGCAACATGTCAATTCTTTGTGCGGATTCCGCAGCGTTTTACACCTGTTCCTCAATAGGAATCCGCAGGTGAAATCCGCACAAAAAACACTGGAAATCCGCGGAAAATCCGCAGGTAAAACGCCGTGCCTTTTACCCGCGGATTTTTCAAAAATGGTGCGGAAATATCTCACTCGAATCCGCAACGTGGGCACATAGCCTTAGGGTTAGGGTTGTGGTTAGGGTTAGGGGTGTGTTGGGGTTAGGGTTGTGATTAGGGTTATGGCTACAGTTGGGATTAGGGTTAGGGGTGTGGGGGGGTTAGTGTTGGAGTTAGAATTGAGGGGTTACCACTGTTTAGGCACATCAGGGGTCTCCAAACGCAACATGGCGCCATCATTGATTCCAGCCAATCTCGTATTCAAAAAGTCAAATGGTGCTCCTTCACTTCCGAGCCCCGACGTGTGCCCAAACAGTGGTTTACCCCCACATATGGGGTACCAGCATACTCAAGACAAACTGCGCAACAATTACTGGGGTCCAGTTTCTCCTGTTACCCTTGTGAATCTAAAAAAATGCTTGCTAAAACATAATTTTTGAGGAAAGAAAAATGATTTTTTATTTTCACGGCCCTGCGTTATAAACGTCTGTGAAGCACTTGGGGGTT
This sequence comes from Ranitomeya imitator, assembly GCF_032444005.1. Taxonomy (NCBI): domain Eukaryota; kingdom Metazoa; phylum Chordata; class Amphibia; order Anura; family Dendrobatidae; genus Ranitomeya; species Ranitomeya imitator. The sequence continues at coordinate 434,539,663 of NC_091285.1, forward strand.
CAAAGTGCTCACCACATATCTAGATAAGTTCCTTGGGGGGTCTAGTTTCTAAAATGGGGTCACTTGTGGGGGTTTCTACTGTTTAGGCACACCAGGGGCTCTGCAAACGCAACGTGACACCCGTAGACCATTCCATCAAAGTCTGCATTTCAAAAGTCACTACTTCCCTTCTGAGCCCCGACGTGTGCCCAAACAGTGGTTTACCCCCACTCATGGGGTATCAGCGTACTCAGGAGAAACTGGACAACAACTTTTGGGGTCAAATTTCTCCTGTAACCCTTGGGAAAATAAAAAATTGCAGGCTAAAAGATCATTTTTGAGAGAATATTTTTTTATTTTTTATTTTCATGGCTCTGCGTTATAAACTTCTGTGAAGCATTTGGGGGTTCAAAGTCCTCACCACACATCTAGATTAGTTCTTTTGGGGGTCTAGTTTCCAAAATGGTGTCATTTCTGGGGGATCTCCAATGTTTAGGCACACAGGGGCTCTCCAAACGTGACATGGTGTCCGCTAATGATTGGAGCTAATTTTCCATTTAAAAAGCCAAATGGCGTGCCATCCCTTCCGAGCCCTGCCGTGCGCCCAGACAGTGGTTTACCCCCACATATGGGGTATCAGCATGCTCAGGACAAACTGGACAACAATATTTGGGGTCCAATTTCTCCTATTATCCTTGGCAAAATAGGAAATTCCAGGCTAAAAAATCATTTTTGAGGAAAGAAATATTATTTTTTATTTTCATGGCTCTGCGTTATAAACTTCTGTGAAGCACCTGGGGGTTTAAAGTGCTCAATATGCATCTAGATAAGTTCCTTGGGGGGTCTAGTTTCCAAAATGGGGTCACTTGTGGGGGAGCGCCAATGTTTAGGCACACAGGAGCTATCCAAACGCGACATGGTGTCCGCTAACGATGGAAATAATTTTTCATTCAAAAAGTCAAATGGCGCTCCTTCCCTTCCGAGCCTTACCATGTGCCCAAATGTGCCCAAACAGTGGTTTACCCCCACATGTGAGGTATTGGTGTACTCAGGAGAAATTGCCCAACACATTTTAGGATCCATTTTATCCTGTTGCCCATATGAAAATGAAAAAATTGAGGCTAAAAGAATTTTTTTGTGAAAAAAAAGTACTTTTTCATTTTTACGGATCAATTTGTGAAGCACCTGGGGGTTCAAAGTGCTCACTATGCATCTAGATAAGTTCCTTGGGGCGTCTAGTTTCCAAAATGGGGTCACTTGTGGGGGAGCTCCAATTTTTAGGCACACGGGGGCTCTCCAAACGTGACATGGTGTCCGCTAAAGAGTGGAGCCAATTTTTGATTCAAAAAGTCAAATGGCGCTCCTTCCCTTCCAAGCCCTGCCGTGTGCCCAAACAGTGGTTTACCCCCACATATGAGGTATCAGCGTACTCAGGACAAATTGGACAACAACTTTCGTGGTTCAGTTTCTCCTTTTACCATTGGGAAAATAAAAAAATTGTTGCTAAAAGATAATTTTTGTGACTAAAAAGTTAAATGTTCATTTTTTCCTTCCATGTTGCTTCTGCTGCTGTGAAGCACCTGAAGGGTTAATAAACTTCTTGAATGTGGTTTTGAGTACCTTGAGGGGTGCAGTTTTTAGAATGGTGTCACTTTTGGGTATTTTCAGCCATATAGACCCCTCAAACTGACTTCAAATGTGAGGTGGTCCCTAAAAAAAATGGTTTTGTAAATTTCGTTGTAAAAATGAGAAATCGCTGGTCAAATTTTAACCCTTATAACTTCCTAACAAAAAAAAATTTTGTTTCCAAAATTGTGCTGATGTAAAGTAAACATGTGGGAAATGTTATTTATTAACTATTTTGTGTCACATATCTCTCTGGTTTAACAGAATAAAAATTCAAAATGTGAAAATTGCGAAATTTTCAAAATTTTCGCCAAATTTCCGTTTTTATCACAAATAAACGCAGAATTTATTGACCTAAATTTACCACTAACATGAAGCCCAATATGTCACGAAAAAACAATCTCAGAACCGCTAGGATCCGTTGAAGCGTTCCTGAGTTACCTCATAAAGGGACACTGGTCAGAATTGCAAAAAACGGCAAGGTCTTTAAGGTCAAAATAGGCTGGGTCATGAAGGGGTTAAGGTCAAAATAGGCTGGGTCATGAAGGGGTTAAAGTGTAACCATCGTTTTAATTTTTTGTGTTATAAAGCAATAGTACATGTGAAAATAAGTAACTTTGTAATATGTTTTATCAGAGAAATCTGCTTATTTCCCCTCCTGGACTCATTTTCCATTCTCAATTCACAGGTAGAAATCTGTGTTCAGTGAAGACAGATTCTTTAGAGAGAATTTTATTTGTAGCAATGGTCATCCATTCTGTAGTGGGGGAGGGGAGGAGCTAGAAGCAGGGCACCATCTGCATAGAACCTTACTAGTACTAACTACCATCTCCTATCTCATCAAAGGGAAAATCTGTTTTCACTTAATACAGATTTCATCTGTGAATTTTGAGATTTCAGATCTCTGACAAGACGCATTACAAAGTTGCTTATTTTTGTGTGTACTATTTCTTTATGAAATGAAAATTAAAACTGCTGTTACTCTTTAAATCTGTGAATAGAAATGGAGTCAGGAGCAATCGGCTCAGTGAGAGATGGGCAGATGCAGCTACAGGCAACTGTTTTATCTCATTGTAGTGCTTGATTCACAGCTACACAGATCAGTGCCGTCTTTATATTGTCCTCTATGCTGCTGCCGCCTCTGTTTGTGTGCGGAGTGTTTTCGACATGCTCAAAAAATATGTTTGAGTTCCTGCGGCTGGATGTCTCGCTGCTGTACGACAGCCGCAACATATGCAGGGATTGCCTAACAATGGGCTATATGGGATTGCATTTATCTGTCTTAAAAGTTGTGAGACATGCAGCCGCGGGGACTGGAGCATATTTTTCAAGCACACCGAAGATGCTTGAATAACGCTGTATCCTATACCACTGTATCCTATATCGCCTTCTCCCATAGCAGCGTTGCCGTCTCCCATAGCAGCGCCGCCGTCTCCCATAGCAGCGCCGTCTCCAATAGCTCCTTATCGAGCACGTTCGCTCATCAATACTAGCTACCTGTAGGTTGTTCTGTGTTTGCTTAGTAAGTTGGAAATCTAGCTAATAAACAATAATTAAACCTCTCAGGAATCCTAAAGTGTCTCCAGCCAAACTTTGTGTACTTCCCAGAAAAAAGTAGGTAGTCATACCTAGGTGACTGTATGACGAGAGGCAGGGCCGGCTCCAGGTTTTCATGGGCCCTGGGCGAAAGAGTCCCGGTGGGCCCCTATAACACATACCACAATTCATAATGCACGGATACGGCAGAGAAATATAGGTATAGTACATTGCCAAAGATTTCACTTACTTCTTACATTACATGAGTGATATCTATTCTGCATTCTAGATTAGCTCAGAAACCGGACAGTATAGTCCTCTATACAGAATAATGAGCCCCATATATTGCTCCAAACAGAATAATGAGCCCAATATTATGCTCCATACAGAATAATGAGCCTCCTATGATGCTCCATACAGAATGAGCCTCATATATTGCTCCATACGGAATTGGCCCCCTATAATGCTCCATACAGTATAGTGAGCCACATATAATTCTCCGTACAGTATATGATGGGCCTCATATAATACTCCATATATAATGGGCCTCATATAATGCTCCATACAGTATATGATCGGCCCCATACAGTATACTGAGTCCCATATATTGCTCCGTACAGAATGAGCCCCATATGATGCTCCTTACAGAATCGGTCCCATATAATGCTACAATAATAATTGGCCCCATAAGATGCTCCATGCATACTGGGCACCATATAATGCTCCATATATAATTGGCCATATAAAATGTTCCATATATAATTAGTCCCATAAGATGCTTCATATATTATTGGCCCCATATACTGCTCCATATTGAATTAGCCCCATAAGATGCTCCATATAGAATTGGCTTCATAAGATGCTCCCTATATTATTGGCCCCATAAGATGCTCCATATAGAATTAGCCCCATAAGATGCTCCATATAGAATTAGCCCCATATAATCCTCCATATATGGGCCCCTTCTGATGGTCCCCATATATTGCTCCAAATATTAAAAAAAAAAAAAAAAAAAATACTCACCTTTCGTTGCTTGACTCTGCTCTGGAATCCTCACCGTCGGCGTCTTCCTGCTCTCTGTGCTGCGACTGCTCAGGCAGAGGGCGCGTGCTGGTGACGTCATCGCGCCCTCTGACCTGAACGTCACAGTTAGAGGACGGAAGACGCTGCAGAGCTGGACCTGGGAGAGGTAAGTATCGCAAGTGCTGGGGCCCGGAGCAGGCGGGGGGTCCACTCGCGGGGGCCGGCACTATAGTGCGCCAGTGTCCCCGACGGCGAGTGGGCCCCTGCCTGCTCAGGGCCCTGGCACTTGCCCGGGTGTGCCGGGTTCTGACGCCGGCCCTGACGAGAGACTTGCGGGTGTCCTAGTTTGCCCAGGATAAATTACAACCCACTCCTCATGCTGCATCTCTCAGCAGCCCATCTAAACTTCCAAGGTATACTTTTGGCTCTTAAAAGTGCACTAAGGCCAAATACTACATCATTTTGTTGTAATATTTACCTGAATATTTACAGTCTGTGGCCTGTAAGCAGCCGTACAGGGGAAATGGTGACTGTAACTACTGATGGGATCTGTTATGTCTGCCCCAACAAATTCATTTGCGATTGATGTTTGCAGTTTTCTATTACAGGTTTAGCATCACGCTGAATACAATATTGCACTAATCATTTGGTGAAGTTGTCTTTCTTTGTCTTATTGGCAGCTGGATTGTACCGTACTGTGCAGGCTCACCGCAACCAGGGTCGACGAGATGGCGTGTCTTTACAGCAGGAACCTGGAGCTCTGTATGACCTCAATCTAGATGAGGAGCTAGAAATTGATCTTGATGAGGAGGCCATGGAGGCAATGTTTGGACAAGACCTTGCAAGCGACAATGATATTCTGGGAATGTGGATCCCAGAGGTACTGGACTGGCCAACATGGGTGTGTGACGGCAGCTGGAGCTGCTCTCGTCTCTGCTCTAATTCCTCTCCCCTTGCTTCTTACCCCAGCATGAGATCAAGAGCATTGATGCATGCAGCTTCCAGCTACAGCTTCTGAGATTGTAGCTAGAAGTATTTCCTGATGGTGACTGCTAACTAAACAAGCTGCTTGTCATTTCTAGTGGGTGTTTTCCAATATAGGGGGGTCTGTCCTAATTCGGTATAACCTGGTAACTCTTTTAATCATCTTTCACTAATGAAAAGCTATGTTTAAAAAAAAAAAAATAATAATCTCCCTTATTAGCTCCTCCAAGCTGAGCAGATGGTGGAAAACCTTAGCAGCTGCTTTTTTAAATAAAAATGGTCCTCTTTATTGAATCACAAGTCATAAAAAGCAGTGTAGGGCTGTAACTTACAGCACAAGAAATGATTTTTTTTACATTTGACATGCACAAAGAACATCTGAAAAAAAAAAAAAAAAAAATATATATATATATATATATATATATATATATATATATATTTGCATTGTGAAAATGCTTCTCTGCACCTTACACTCAATCATTTGCATTTTTCTTAGGACACACTTTACTATTAGACGCACAGTACATGCTATGGTCACAAGTCGGTATAAGCAAATGGTCTGATTTTCATCCACGAAAGTCAGACAATTTTTTTCTCACTTATTATCCATTTGCAGCAACCGCTATTAATCATTTACAAGACCATTTTCAGTTTCCTATGTTACAGAATTGCAATGTGTCCATAAAATTAGGATGCTATACTATGGGTCTTTACGGCATCCGATTTTTTTTTTTTTTTGTCACATCCATAGACCTCCAATATTTTTTCAGAAAAATCGCACATGTTGCTAATTTTTTTCACATGCATATTCGGTCAGTGAAATAAATGTGTTTATCTGCACTACCCCACTGTTCATTTGCCATATGCTTTTTTTTTTAGCGGAGAACACTCAGATCGAAAATATGGTCTTGTGTACGAACACTTAGAAGCATTTTGAGAATCATTTTTTTTATTACAGAGAAAGGCACTGAAAAATAAAATGTGTGTGTGTGTGTATATATATATATATATATATATATATATATATATATATATATATATATATATATATATATATATATATATTGTCTCTGAGACATAGGAGGTTAATTATGCAGAATTCATATCTACCATGTATGTCTAAATTGATATGCACAAACATTCACTAAATTATGTAAATTTGAGCCCCAAACTCCTGCCTATCACCATTGGTCTTATGCCGTGTGGTTGGGGTCAAGGGGTCCTTTTGTATACAAGGGAGTGCTTTAAAACAAAATTCTGATTCCCACCTATGGATTGCTGTATTGAGAGGCAGTTGACTCTCGCATGCTGGTCTTCCTTGCTGTCACTTGTAGCCCTCCCTTCCACTTCTCTGGTAGCAGATTATGCCCGATGACAACAAAGGATTGGGAATAATAAAATCCAACATAGCGATCCTTGTTTACCCAACAGCCTGTCACTTAGGAAGAGATGGATCACTACTGGTGATGAGCGAACATGCTGGTATAAGGTGTTATCTGAGCATGCTTGGGTGTTAACAGAGTGAAGTCACTCTGTTAACACCCAAGCATGCTCAGATAACACTTTATCTGCACACGTTCGCTCACCGTCATTACTACATACAAATTGTTGACCGTTTTGGGTATGAGCATTTTGATACAGAAGAGGCTGGATTCTTAATAATATTCCAAAGCTAAGATTTAGATTTTTATATTCAATATCTATCCGCTATATTAAGCCATGATAGCTCGCACTCATTATTGGCAGTAAAAGGGTTAACTCGTACTTCCCTCGCTTTGCTGTGTTTTTCTCCAGCTGTCCGTGTACTCTGCCGCCCTCTGCATGCCAGTTGTCGATGATCTTGCTTATCCCTATCTGTTGTATATGGAAAGTGTTGCTTGCGTAACATCATGGAGTGCTGCTGTGCGTGTTTGGCTCCGCTGCGGCCTTGCTTGTCCTTGCAGCCACCATTCTCAGTAATGCTCATACCTAGTGTTTCCTTTCCAGCACGTCTGTGAAACGGACGAGAGAGAAGAGGTGGTGATCTGTGAGCTCTGTGAGGCCAGCGTGCTGAGCTTCAATCAACACATGAAGAGGTATCATCCTGGCTGCGGGCACAGTGCCAACCGGCAGGGGTACCGTAGTAATGGCTCGTATGTGGATGGCTGGTTTGGAGGAGAATGTGGCAGTGGGAATCCATACTATCTGTTATGTGGCAGCTGCCGAGAAAAGTATTTGAGTCTGAAGAGCAAGCGTAAGGCTACTGCATCAGAGAAGTAAGACTTTTATGGCTACTGTTATTTAGATGAAAATCTGACATGTAAAACTGCTGCAGTCATTGTTTTATGTAGTAGCGTCCTTAGGTGGGCTTTTTTATATTGTTTATTTTTGTATTTGTTTTGAAACAATCCACTTATTCAAGGCAAAAAGGAAGGATTTACATTCCATATTTAAATAAAATTATGGTGCCCTTCCTATCTACATCGACTTCTATCCAGAGTGCCACTGCAACGTGACCTTAAAGAATCATCCCTTCTCTCATGGTCTGCCAAGTCTACGGGATAACCATATAGAAGGGGTTACCATTCCAAATGTCTTTAGTTTGTGACTTGGAAGAAGTGAGAACACACTATGTTCAGTTATTCCATTCATTGCACAAGCAGTAAAAATGATGGATGATGCATATATGGGTCTGGATGCTCCTGAAATGTTTAAAGGGAATCTGTCACCAGGGTTTTGTTACATCATCTGAGAGCCGCAGATGTAGGGGCCAAGAACCTGATTCCTGTGATGTATCACTTACTTTATTGGTTGATTAAACCCTTCATGACCTTGGGAAATTCCGTTTTTCCGTGTCGTTTTTCACTCCCCTCCTTCCCAGGGGAGTACTAGAAAATGGGAAAAAAAATTCCAAGTGCGGTGAAATTGCAAAAAAAGTGCAATCCCATGGGTGTTTTTTGATTGGCTTTTTTACTAGATTTACTAAATGCTAAAACTGACCTGCCATTATGATTCTCCAGGTCATTATGACTTCATAGACACCAAACATGACTAGGTTATTTTTTATCTAAGTGGTGAAAAAAAATTCCAAACTTTGCTAAAAAAAAAAAAAAACAATTGCGCCATTTTTCAATACCCGTAGCGTCTCCATTTTTCGTGATCTGTGGTCGGGTGGGGGCTTATTTTTTGCGTGCCGAGCTGATGTGTTTAATGATACCATATTGATGCAGATACGTTCTTTTGATCGCCCATTATTGCATTTTAATGCAATGCAGCAACGACCCAAAAAATGTAATTTTTGCGTTTCAAACTTTTTTTCTCTCTACACCGTTTAGGGATCAGGTTAATCCTTTATTTTATTGATTGATCGGGCAATTCTAAATGCGGCGATACCAAATGTGTATATTTGATTTTATTTTTATTTTGAATGGGGGGAAAGGGGGGTGATTTTAAACTTTTATATTTTTTTTTATTTCATATTTTTTTAAACATTTTTTTTTACTTTTGCCATACTTCAATAGCCTCCATGGGAGGCTGGAAGCTGGCATAGCCTGATCGACTCTGCTACATAGGAGCGGAGCTCAGATCGCTCCTATGTACCTGAATTCCTGCATTGCTATAAGCGCCGACCACAGGGTGGCGCTCACAGTAAACCGGCATCAGTAACCATAGAGGTCTCAAGAACCTCCATGGTTACTATCCTGACGCATCGCTGTGATGGGGTCGGCGATGCGCGCATTTCCGGCCGCGTGGCCGGAAGCGGTAGTTAAATGCCGCTGTCAGTTAATAGCGGCGGGTGGATCACGATTCCACTCGCCGCTATTGCGAGCACATGTCAGCTGCTCAAAACAGCTGACATGTCGCGATTTTGATGTGGGCTCACCGCCGGAGCCCACATCAAAGCAGGGGATCTGACCTCGAACGTACTATCCCGTCCGAGGTCAGAAAGGGGTTAAAAACTGTTTCACCTGTTGAAGATCTAGCAGTTCTCTGAATGCTGAGCCCTGTATACCCCACCCACATCACTGATTGGCAGCTTTCTGTGTACACTGGGCATAGACAGAAAGCTGCCAGTCAGTGGTGAGGGAGGGGTTATACAGAGGTCATGAATATAGAGGACTACTTGGCAGCAGGTTGACTAGTCCTCTAGTGATAATCTGCTGTTGATAATATAGTGATTTTTTTTTTTTTTTTTACATCAAAACTACAGCAAACAGCCCAATAAGTAATACATCTCTGGAATCAGGGTATCTGTCTCTATTTTACGTTACTCTGAGATTAGGTGGCAGAAACCAGGTGACAGATTTCCTTTAAATGTAGCAGGAATCGGATCAGTGGGTTCTGTTGGGCATCATTTTTAAAAATCTGTGCTCCGAATCATGAATTAATGGCTTGATGGTAAAGAAAGTCCAGAAAACCCTTTTAGGTATGGGAAGTTGATTATACATTGGAACGTTAAGAATCAGTGTTACGCTTGTGTTATGCTATTTCTGCAGCCAATATAACCTATAAGTAGAGAGCCAAGGAGCACTACCTAAATGACTGCTCTTCATATGACACGTGATGTAAGAAGCTGATGACCCGTTCTGTGCTCTAGGTACAAAGGACATGCTCCTGACTTAATTGGCAAACAAGACAGTGTCTATGAAGGTAGGATATATCCACTACCTTACACATTACACCAACAGCGTAATAACACAGCATTGGTCTAAGTGGTTTTGACTATGCGGTGTATTCCACAGAAGACTGGGACATGCTGGATGTTGATGAGGATGACAAGCTGACTGGAGAAGAAGAATTTGAGCTTCTAGCTGGACCTCTCGGCCTTAATGATCGTAGGATTGTACCAGAGCCGGTGCAGTTCCCGGACAGCGATCCTCTGGGGGCTTCTGTAGCCATGGTCACTGCCACCAACAGCATGGAGGAAACACTAATGCAAATAGGTACTTTGGGGCTCGGATTAAGAATCCCTTAATAACAGTGTTAGCCATTTGTGGTGAAACTCAGAGGGCCATTGGATGGTGGTTTCATGGTAGACATGTCTATTGTGCCATTTTGTTAGAACACACACACATTGTCACTATTTTCGGCTTTCTCCTCAGGCTGCCAAGGTGCTCTGGAGAAGAGCTCATCGGGCCGAACGACCCTGGGAGAACAGGCAGCAGCTCTGGTAAATCCTCATGACCGTGTGATGGCCCTACGCCGGGTCATAGCGGCTGCACAAGTCCTGCTGGCTCGGACCATGGTGATGCGTGCACTTTCACTACTTTCCGTCAGGTTTGTACTTTTTATAGCTCCACATAATTGATTTATTTTCTACCTGTTTACTGTGGCTGCTTTCTATATCCAATGTAACGTATCCCGCTCCTCTTGCAGTGGGTCTAGTTGTAGCCTTGCTGCCGGCTTGGAGTCTCTGGGTCTCACCGATATCCGCACTCTGGTCCGCCTCATGTGCTTGGCTGCAGCAGGTAGAGCTGGCCTCTCCACCAGTCCCTCGAATACACTGTCCAATGCTGCTGACCGCTCACGTGGCTTACATAGCAAGACCAGCAAACCCATCTCCTGTCTAGCATACCTGAGCACAGCTGTAGGCTGCCTGGCGTCCAGTACTCCCAGTGCTGCCCGTCTTCTCGTCCAGCTTTGCACCCAGGTTAGATATTCATCTGCAGTTATTGCACCTAAGTGTACGATTTCCTTTCCTTTTTAATTGGTCCTTGTGCAACTGCTATTAGATTTGTGTCTTCTGCAGTATATAGCGTGAAGATAAGTAAAGACATGTCTGCTTGGTGTCTTCACAGAATTTGATATCTGCAGCAACTGGTGTGAATCTAACTACTGTGGATGACCCTGTGCAGAGGAAATTTCTACCAAGCTTTCTCCGTGGAATTGCTGAAGAAAACAAGCTGGTCACCTCTCCCAACTTTGTAGTGACCCAAGCACTGGTAGCTCTGCTTGCAGATAAGGGTGCGAAATTGCGGCCAAACTATGACAAAACAGAGATGGAGAAAAGAGGTAGGAGGCCCTGCGTACCCATCTCAGAAGTGGTTTTCTGCACATCATTAGTTGATACAAACCAAAGAAAAAACCACGACAAAAAAATCCCAATGGTAATTTAAATAATCAATATAAATTTATTAAGTGACCAGGAAAAGATGACAAAAGGAATAACCAAGGAAGGGAGTACGACTACTAACTCATGTCAGAAATAGGGATGCTCACAAGACAAAAACACACACATATATATATATATATATATATATATATATATATTAATATATATATATATATATATTAATATATATATTATATGTATATATATATCTATATATATCTATATATATATATATATATATATCAACAAAATACACATGTATAAAGGCAAATCGGAATCCATATGCTACGATTAGATAACATGATATATAGGTATTGCACAATTCCCATCACGCCTAATCAATACAAAGCCTGGCAAAATGCTATAAGGCATAAATGGCAGGGGCCAGATAAAAGCTGCATAGAATAAATGGTATAATTACCCGAATATGCCAGGAAAGAGTGTAGGAGCGTCCACCCCGACGCGCGTTTCGGCGGTGTAGCCTTTCTCAAGGGGTATGAAAGGGAAGGGGAAGTGCTGGTTTAAAAAGCCCCAGGAACCAATCAGAGCATTATCCGCTGATGGAGGGAGAATCATGGATATACACATGGCGTAGCAATTGCCTCGTCATCTAGGATCAGACTGAGTGCACCCTACCAGAATTCCTACCACATCCTGTGACGCATGCGCTGCCATGGTGACGGGACGCCTGGCGGTGGTGGAGTCATGTGATGCGCGACGTCATGCGTCATCATCTTTTCCTGGTCACTTAATAAATTTATATTGATTTAAATTACCATTGGGATTTTTTTGTCGTGGTTTTTTTTTTGGCTTGTATAGTCCTTGCGACTTTCTTCCCGTTATTATGTCCATATAAAAATATATATCACAGTATATTTATATTTTTTCGAATATTACAATCACTGTGATTTGTTGCTTTCATGAGGTGTGTTGATCACATTATTAGTTGAGGAGTTGTGCATTCTTCTCGTACCTTTATGCTGCAGGTCCTTTGGAACTGGCAAATGCTTTGGCTGCCTGCTGCTTGTCTTCCCGGCTATCCTCCCAGCATCGGCAATGGGCTGCTCAGCAGCTAGTCCGCACCTTGGCTGCCCATGATCGTGATAATCAGACTGCCCCTCAAACTCTCGCCGATATGGCTGGAGACTTGAGAAAGTGTTCCTTTACCAAACTGGAAGCACATCAGAACAGAGTAAGTTTTATGTCGCTTTCTTGTTTTTTAAACCAGATCCATCTTTATTTTTCTTCCTCCAATAGTAAATTTACTTCATGGCATTTTGACTGCCAAGAGGTTACATGTACAATCCGGGAGATTAATAGACAATAAAGTTAACTAGTTAATAGTCTAAAAGTGTTTTTGTTTTCCAGGTGATCACTTCCGTTTGGTGCAATAAGAAGGGTCTGTTGGCCACAAACAGCACCGATGGCACTGTCAGAGTTTGGAATGTCACTCGGAATCAGTGTTTTCTGCAGCAAACCTGTGTTTTCCAGAAACCGTAAGTGCTTCCTGACAGAGCCAATTATGCTGAGAACTTTCTGTTGACATTGAAATGGTTATATAACTGTTGACTGACCCATTATACCTAACAGACACATTATTAGACAGTAGGATCCGTTAGTATATGTTTCAAAACATATATTAGAAAGCATTTAATCTCTCTTGGCTGTTGGCTGCAGGAAAATCAGTGCTCATGTTGCCATACTGATGTACAGTATCTGCTATACAAATCTATGTATTGCATATGTACTAAATATATCTGCTCGCAAGAAGTGTGTAGTATGTTTAGAACCCACTTCAAAGCGTACCAATTACTATTTTTTTTTTTTTTTTACTTAAAGAGAGTTTTATTCAGTCGCCATGACAGCACCACGAGAGAGGGGATCCGCCCTTCAGGGACAGGAAACCTACAGACATAAAAAGGGCGGCACCTCTCTCCCTCGTCAGTTGGTTTCCTGTCCCTGACAGGCGAACCTCTTCAGACAGACCTTGTCAAGAAAGGTTGAAGAAAAGAAGACTACCCAGCCCTGGCGGTCCGACACAGGTAGCAGGAGGGCCCCTACCTCGGACTGTCCAGGGCGCAGGATGCACCACACAGCAGGGGGACTGCCTTGTGTCAGGTGTCAGCAGAGGGAAGCAGCCTTCAGTACGGCTTGCTTCCTAGTGACCCTTCGCCGCAGATGCCAGGTAAGTATGTAGTACCTTCTCCTGGGGCCGTGTCTGGCGGGTCTTTTCCGGGTCTGGTTGCGTCCTGCGGAGGTGAGCGCTTCGGTCCGAGCGGCGGCCGGCATGTCCGGGTGTCTTCAGACACGCCGCGGTCGTGACCGGAAGGGGCGTTCCCTGGCGAGACCAGCGACGCACCCTCATGATGCGGCCGGGGGCGCAGTCTGGTGATGCAGCCGGGCATGCGCGGTAGAGCTGCGCCGGGTGGAGATGTATCCCTATGGTCCGACGGAGTAGCAAGTGCGGCGGAGCCTTGGGGGGGGGGGGGACCCTGTTGTCGGCCGGGGGCGCGGCCTCGGGAGGGGGAGACCAATCCACACGATGGTACCGGGCAGGTCACTCGGAGATCCTGCTGACCCCCATCCGGAGGCGGTACCGTTGGGGGCGTATATAGGGAAGGTTATGGCAGCTGCTGGGTGTCTCAGACCCATTTTTTACAAATGGAGTCGCCAGAGGAAGAAGCACCGCAGCTTGAAAAGCAGCAGCAGCCTCAGCCCATAGAAGAGACCCATGCTATCTCCCAGCGGCGATCTAGTGGCAGTAGTCGCGCTGGTAGAGCCAAAAGTGTTCAAAAGTCAAGCAAGTCCTCGGGCCGTAAAACATCACCGGCCAAGAAGGACCCCCCACTGTCTACGGTACCATGAACTACGCACTTTGGGTAAGTGATCTACGTGAATGTTCACTTACTGATACTCTGCCCCTCTTTATATTTCCTCTCTCTTCATTAGGGGAGAAAATGTTCCGCCAAGGCCAAGCACAAGGAGTGTGGCGAGTGTGGGGAACCACTCCCGGATAGTTATGACAAGAAGTTGTGCAGGACTTGCATAAAACACTTAATAGAGGAAGAGGCCCCTGACCTTACGTCTACCTTAAGAGATTTGGTTAGACAATAAATCAGGGGTTCTATTAAATCCCATAAAAAGGGGAAAAAAACCTATGTCTCCAATGGCGGATTTTAGTTCAGACTCGGGCGAGCTAAGCTCAGATTCCTCACCATCGTCTTCTTCATCTATGGACGCTGAGTCGGGTCACTCCTGCTTACCACTAGATAGTCAATCGGCTTGTTAAAGCAGTAAATAATACAATGGGGATTGAGGAACCCCAGTCAGAGTGGTCCATGCAGGACATAATGTTTAAAGGTTTAGATCAAAAAAACCTGCAGGTCTTTTCCAGTGATTAATAAAATAAACGCTTTGATCACAAGAGTGGAAGAAACCTGAGAGGAAAGAATCACTCCCACCAGCGTTTAAGAGGAGGTATCCGTTCGAGGAAGAAGCATCATCCTCATGGGATAAAGCCCCGAAGCTCGCCGCGGCAGTAGCCAAAGCATGTAAAAGGTCTTCGCTACCATTTGAGGATCTAGGCAATCTAAAAGACCCGTTAGACAGAAAAGCTGACGTTTTTCTTAAGGGTACTTGGGAAACGGCGGCGGGATCTGAGACCAGCGATTGTGGCTACTTGTACAGCACGGTCGCTAATAGTGTGGCTTGACCGCCTAGAAGATCAACTTAAGAACAGAGTTCCTAGAAATGAGATCTTGGCTTCCCTTCCTATAATTCAAGAAGCAGCAGCCTTTCTTTCAGACGCTTCGGCGGATTCGGTGAAATTAGCAGCCAAATTTTCAGCCCTGTCTAATGCGGCCCATAGGGCTCTATGGATAAAGTGTTGGCCAGGAGATTTACAGGCCAGATCAAAATTATGTGGCATTCCCTGTGAGGGGGCGGACTTGTTTGGGCCAGTACTTGATGAGCTGTTAGAAAAAGGAGGCGATAACAAAAAACGTTTTCCCTTCCTAGGAAGAACCTCATACAGATGGGAATACAATAATGGATGGTTCAATCGCAGAAGATCAAATAGAGAAAGATCAAGATATGACAGTTACAGGAAAAGAGGTAGAGGGTATATGTTTAACACCTCTCGAGACTATAAAAACCTCAATGACTGCTGGACCAGGTGGGGGGGAAGACTTTCAGCCTTCTACCCGGCCTGGTTGAAGATTTCCAATAGCCCATGGGCATGGGACCTCCGTATTATTGCAACTGGACAAAAGTTTGAGTTTCAAAGGTTTCCTCAAAACAATTTTTGCCTAACACCTGTCCGTTCTTCTCCCGCAGAACAATTGGCACTAGAATCAGAAGTCCTGGAACTTCAGCAAAAAGGAGTGCTGATTAATGTACCCACAATACAGAGAGGTAAGGGGTTTTATTCCCCTCTTCCTAATTAAAAAGCCTGATGGATCCTTCCATACCTTCATTAATTTGAAAGGCCTAAATAAATTTTTGCTGGTTCCTTCTTTCAAGATGGAGTCTGTAAAGACGGCAATAAAGCTTATGTTTAACAATTGCTTTATGGTTGTCTGAGATTTGAAAGACGCCTATTATCACGTCCCAATACAATTCCTTAGAGTGGCAGTTTCAATTAATGGTTCAATAGAACACTTCCAATACCAAGCACTTCCATTTGGTGTCGCGGTTGCACCCCGGGTATTCACTAAAATAATGGTAGAAGTCATGGCGCACCTTCACGAACAAGACATCTTAATAGTTTATTTAGATGATTTATTAATCGTGGGTCATTCGAAATCACACTGCACTGACCAGCTAGAAAAAATGACTTCAATGTTGCAGGAATTGGGTTGGATCATTAATTTAAAAAAATCCCGTTTACAACCCTCTAAAGTACAGTAGTTTTTGGGTCTCCTCATAGATTCTTGTAGGCAGGAATGTCGCCTTCCAGATGCAAAAGTAGATGGGATGCAACAACTAGTAACTAAAGTGATTAAAAAACCTTCAGTCTCTATAAGAAGAGCAATGTCACTGTTAGGATCTCTCACATCGTGTATCCCTGCGGTCCTCTGGGCCCAATATCACACCAGAACACTACAGTGGGACGTATTGCATAACACCCGTCAATTGTCGGGTCACCTTGATGATATTTTTTCACTATCCACCGAATCTGTACAATCTTTACATTGGTGGACGCACATACCAAACTTACGTAGAGGTGTTCTCTGGACAAATGATGTGTCCCGAATAGTAACTACGGATGCTAGTCCCAAGGGATGGGGAGCACACATGGAAAATAGTTGGGTCCAGGGACTCTGGTCTCATACTGAACAGAATTCATCGTCCAACTTGAAAGAATTATTAGCGGTAGAACGCGCTTTAAATAATTTCCTTATACCCTTACAGGGTAGACATGTTAGATTTTTTTCAGACAACCAAGTGACCGTAGCCTATATTAACCATCAAGGAGGTACTCGGTCAGGTTTGTTAATGGATGTTGCGGATCGTATTTTTCAGATGGCCGAAAATCATCTATTATCTCTTATGGCTCTTCACACAAGAGGAAAATTCAATGTCGTGGCCGACTATCTAAGCCGCAACAGACTCGGGCAGGGAGATTGAACATTGAATCAGACCATCTTCAACCAGATTGTATAATTATGGGGATATCCAGACATAGACCTTTTCGCAAGCAAGGAAAACAGAAAGCTACACCGGTTCTGCTCCTTAAACCCCAGGGAAAACCCATATGCAGTGGACGCTCTCCTAATTTCATGGCACTTCAAACTCGCTTATGCCTTTCCCCCTCTAAACTTAATTCCGATAGTTTTGAGGAAGATACGAGAGGACAAGGCCTGGGTAATCATGGTAGCCCCATTCTGGCCCAGAAGGTCATTGTTTCCGTGGCTGAGGAAGATGTCAATTTCTCGGCCTTGGATTCTCCCAGAAATACCAGATCTCCTCTCCCAGGGCCCAATTCTCCATCCACGAGTCGCCAATTTATATCTAGCGGCGTGGAATTTGAAAGGTCATTACTAAAGGCGAAGGGTTTTTCTCGAAACCTAGTAAATACATTACTAAACAGTGGAAAGATGTCTACGACAAACATTTATGTCAGAATTATGAAAAAATTCTTGGATGTCTCAGGGACTCATATTAACCAAAAATTCTGTATTAATAAAATTTTGGAATTTTTACAGAGTGGTTTAGAGATGGGTTTAGCCACAAGCATTCTGAGTTCAAGTGTCTGCTCTGGGGGTGCTATACAATAGTAAGTTAGCCAGCAATCACTGGATATCTAGGTTCTTCAAAGCTGCAGCTAGGTCCAGGACAGTTAAGCAGAATTTGGTTCCTTGGGACCTAAATTTTGTGCTGGCATCTCTGATGGATGCGCCTTTTGAACCTATTGATACTGTCTCGATTAAAATCCTATCTTTTAAAACGGCCCTGTTAATCGCGCTCACATCCGCAAGAAGGGTTAGCGATCTACAAGCCCTATCTAGACAGCCTCCATACATGCAGTTTAAAGAGGATAGATTTCTTGGAACCTGATCCTCTTTACCTTTCGAAAGTAGCTTCAAAATTTCACAGATTGCAGGAAGTAGTTCTACCTTCGTTCTGTTCTAACCCCACTAATGATAAAGAGCGAAAATTCCATTCGCTAGATGTAAGAAGATGTCTTCTTAAATATATTTCAGTTACTAACACTTGGGAGAAAGATAATTCCCTATTTGTATCCTTCCAGGGAGTTAGAAAGGGACTTAGAGTATCCAAAAACACATTAGCTAGATGGATCAGGGAGGCAATTTCTTTGGCTTAGTCAGCAGGTGGCGTGCAGATCCCGGAAGGTATAAAAGCTCACTCCACTCGAGCCATGGCTACTTCCTGGGCAGAGAGATCAGAGGTGTCGATTGAAGACCTTTGTAAGGCGGCCACATGGTCTTCTCCATCTACTTTTCTTAAGCACTATAGACTAGATTTGGGTAGCTCCTCCGATCTCACGTTTGGGAGAAGGGTGCTTGAAGCAGTTGTCCCTCCCTAGTCTCTTTTACTTCTCTGAAAGTCTCTCGTGGTGCTGTCATGGCGACTGAATAAATATGTAAGCTACTTACCGGTAGCAGTGTTTTTCAGGAGCCCATGACAGCACCCTTATATTCCCTACCCTCTCTTCTTGTATGGATCAACACCTTCTTTCCATTAAGTCCTAAGTTTATTCACTGGGTGAATTGTACCATGTTTTAAAATTGTTTATATGCTGCTAACCTAGGAGGTCCTCTCATGCTCTGTAAACCAACTGACGAGGGAGAGAGGTGCCGCCCTTCTTATGTCTGTAGGTTTCCTGTCCCTGAAGGGTGGATCCCCTCTCTTATGGTGCTGTCATGGGCTCCTGAAAAACACCTCTACTGGTAAGTAGCTTACGTATTTCCCACTAAGAAAAGTTCCTTTTAATCAATAGGTCTTGGAATAATAATTACTTCCACAATTGGATGTGTTTAAAAAAAAATGTTCCTGTGCTGAGATAATCTTATACATGTCCCCCTGCTGTGTACTGTGTAATGGCTGTGTCTGACTGTGCAGGGATATGGTCTGATCATACCACAGCTCCTGACCGGGGGGGGGGGGGGAGAGTATACTGGCATTACAGTATGGGATCGCAAACGATTCTTTCTCGGTCTCCCATGACAGCACTACGGAGAGAGGGGATCCGCCCTTCAGGGACAGGAAACCTAACAGATAAAAGGGCGGTACCTCTCCCTCGCATCAGTTGGTTTCCTGTCCCTGAACAGGGAACCTCTTTTCGGTGGTACCTGTAGGAAGACCGATGGACCGGGACCGGGCGGTCGGGTACCGGCAGCGAGGAGGCTCCTGCCGCGGCTTGTTCCGGCTCCCGAAGCCGCCACCGCTGGAACCGAGGGGTTCTTCGGGGTGAGCGGAGGGAGAACGCCGCCGATTTGGATGATGAAGGGGCGCTGGATCACCCGGAGCTCCTGTGCCGGTAAGCGCACGCTCCGGGTGTACTAAGATGGCCGCCGCTCCGGAAATGCGGCTGGACTTCCGGGTCATCGCCACGCGCATGCGCGGTAGCTTCTTTCTCCCGGGAGGATGTGACGCAGGACCGGAAGTGCGGGGAACGCTGGGGGTGGCGCCAATTACAAATAGGGAGATGGTGCTCACTTAGTTGTCGCACCATCTCCCTGTAAATCATGGAAGACAGCGATCCACAGGAGCTGCAGCCGAGGCAGCAGCACCATAAGAAAACAGACCCTAAGAGCACCAGGAGTGGGTCTAGCAGCCGTTCTACACAGCGCAGCAGATCTGCTGCGAAGACTAATTCACCTCCTCGGGAACCTTCCATTCCAGACCCAGGGCCCCCTCCAGAACCGGTACCTGCCTGCACGTCCGAATGGTGAGTGATCTTCGTGAAAGTCTGTATTATAATGGGGCTCCCTCTTCTCCCTTAATAGGGAAAGAAGAAGTTGGAGAAAAGAAAAAACAAATCCTGCCCCATCTGTGACAAAGCTTTACCAGTAGCCTGGGACAAAAAGCTTTGCAAATCATGTATCCAGCGTGTACTATGTGAGGAAACTCCCGACTTCGCATCTGAACTAAAAAACATAATTAGATCTGAGGTTCAGAATGCTGTATCTTCCTCCAAAAAAGGGAAAGCTAAAATAAAGGAAACAGTACATTCCCACTCTGTCCGATCTTCATCTGAAGACGCAGATTCGGACGATTCTGACTCCTCCCTATCCTCCTCCGAGGAAGATTCGGGCTGACATTGTTTTCCACTCGAGGAAGTGGATACCTTAGTGAGAGCCGTTAGGGCTACTATGGGGGTGGAGGAGCCTAAACCTGACAAAACAGCCCAAGATGTAATGTTTGGTGGTTTGGGACAAAAAAGGCGGAAAACCTTTCCTCTAAATCCCAATGTCCAATCTCTAATCAAAAAAGAATGGGAGAAACCAGATAGGAGAAACTCTTCGGTGCCCTCGCTTAAAAGGAAGTATCCCTTCGAAGATGACGCATCCACTTCCTGGGATAAGGCACCAAAATTGGATGTAGCGGTGGCAAAGGCCTCGAAAAAATTTGCGCTCTCGTTCGAGGACATGGGTACCCTCAGAGACCCTTTAGACAAGAAAGCAGACACGTTTCTTAAGGGGGCATGGGAATCGGCTGGGGGTAGCTTGAGGCCTACTGTTGCGGCTACCTGCACCTCCAGATCTCTGATGGTGTGGATTGACCAATTAGAAAATCAAATTAGAGACGGGCTACCCAGAAATAAATTACTGGATTCTATCCCTGCAATTAGAGCAGCAGCAGCATTCCTGGCGGACTCCTTGGCAGACTCCGTACGGTTAACATCTAAGGCCGCTGCTCTCTCCAACGCAGCCAGAAGAACCTTATGGCTCAAGAGCTGGCCTGGAGATCTCCAGACAAAGCTAAAGCTATGTTCTATTCCGTGTGAAGGGAATTTTCTGTTTGGAGAGACCCTGGATGACATCCTCCAAAAAGCGGGAGACAAAAAGAAGGGGTTTCCAAATTTAGGTCCAGCCCCATTCAGGCAGTCCTTTCGGAACCGGAGATTTTTCCGCCGCAGACCCCCCATGGAGCAGAATAAATGGGAAGAAGGCAGGAGAAGGGATAGAGGTTACCTCTTTGGCAATACCTCTTGAGACAAAAAACCCTCCAAATGACATTTTGCCTACGGTGGGGGGAAGACTCACATCATTCCTTCCCACCTGGAAGAAAATATCCAACAACATCTGGATTCTAAACATCATACAGTACGGTCTAAAAATAGATTTTATTTCTTTTCCTCCCCGGAATTACATAGAAACGAAAATAAGATCCTCGACAGCAGAACAAGCAGCTTTAGAGAAATAAATTATTTCCCTACTGCAAAAATCTGTGATTCAAGAAATCTCCCCTCAGGAAATAGGAGAAGGTTTTTTCTCCCCTCTTTTTTTAGTACCAAAACCCGACGGATCCTTTCGGACCATTATAAATCTAAAAAACTTAAACAAATACGTAAGAAATCACAAATTCAAAATGGAAACAATAAAGTCCACCATAAAAATCCTGTTTCCGAATTGCTACATGGTCGTGATAGACCTAACCGACGCATATTATCATGTGCCCATCCACAATCAATCTCAAAAATTCCTAAGATTGGCAGTTCCCATAAAAGGGCAATTAAGATTTTTCCAGTACAGAGCTGTTCCGTTCGGGATCTCTATAGCTCCTCGAATATTCACGAAGATAATAGCGGAAATGATGGCCCACATAAGGGAACAAAATATTTTAATAGTCCCTTACCTAGACGACTTTCTCATCGCAAGCAACTCGGCTCAAAGTTGCAGAGAACAGAGAGACCGAGTAATGACTATTCTGACGGACTTGGGGTGGCTCATAAACATAAAAAAATCAAAGTTGGAACCCTGTCAGGTACAGGAGTTCCTAGGTCTGACATTAGACTCCCGAGTCCAAGAATGTCGACTTCCAAACCCCAAAAAAGACAAAATATTAGCCATGATAGCACAAACATTTCACCATCCTTCCATGACTCTAAGGAGAGCAATGTCGCTACTAGGCTCTCTGTCCTCATGCCTACCAGCGATACCCTTCGCACAATTTCACACAAGAGGGCTTCAGTGGCACATACTAGAATGGCAGTCACTACTAAAGAACAACTTGGAAAGTCGGATTACCCTAAATTCCTCAGTTATTCATTCCCTTCGTTGGTGGGGGGAAAGCCAAAACTTATCAAGAGGAGTTCCTTGGGTGACAAAAATATCCCGGGTAATAACAACCGATGCGAGTCCCAGAGGGTGGGGGGCTCACATGGGGGACAGAGTGGCTCAGGGAACCTGGTCAGTTCAGGAACTATCAGCATCCTCAAACCAAAAAGAACTTTGGGCAGTACTTCAGGCTCTTCTTTCTTTTCTGACTTATATTCAGGGGCATCATGTCCGAATTTTTTCGGACAACAAAGTGACTGTAGCGTATATAAACCACCAGGGAGGAACAAGGTCTCGGGCACTCATGAGTTCTTCCACCAAAATTTTCAACCTTGCGGAAGAAAATCTACTATCCCTCTCTGCGCTACACATTCAGGGTTCAAACAACGAGAGAGCAGATTATCTGAGTCGATCTCAGTTAAAACAAGGCGAGTGGTCCCTAAACCAATCCATCTACGATCAGATCACAGAAATGTGGGGAACACCGACAATAGATTTATTTGCCAATTCCAAAAACAAAAAGGTGAACAAATTCTGCTTACTGAACCCGGGAGGGAATCCACAGGCCCCTAGATGCCTTTATGATTCCATGGACTCAAAAATTGACTTATGCTTTTCCTCCAACTATTCTGATCCCGGCAGTCATTCGGAAAGTCAGAGAGGACAAAACGAAAATGATCCTTATAGCCCCGTTCTGGCCAAAAAGGACGTGGTTCTCCTGGCTGAGGATGCTATCGGTCTCGGACCCATGGGTCCTACCGAATATACCAGACCTCCTACATCAAGGGCCGATCTTCCACCCACAGGAATCGAACCTACATTTGACAGCCTGGTTTTTGAACGGGGACTATTAAAAGAAAGGGGTTTCTCAGACAACTTAGTCACCACATTGTTAAAAAGTAGAAAACCCATCACTACTAGAATATATGGGAAAACATGGAAAAAATTTCTGTCCGTCTCCAAAGTAAAAGTCCAGGATGGGCCCTCAATTCCTAAAATACTTGAGTTCCTACAAAAAGGTCTGGAACAGGGGTTGGCGGTTAGTACTCTTAAGGTACAAATAGCAGCTCTAGGAGCACTCTATAATCATAATATTGCGGCCAACCCATGGATAATCAGATTTATTAAGGCAGTAACAAGATCAAAGCCCTTAGTTTCTCAAAAAGTGCCCTCATGGGACTTAAATTTAGTCCTCTCGGCGTTAACGGGTCCTCCATTCGAACCCATAGAGACGATTCCCATTAAAACATTATCACTTAAAACTGTTCTTTTGGTAGCGTTAACATCTGCACGCAGAATAAGTGACATTCAAGCCTTATCCTCCAATCCACCTTTCACTAAAATATTAGATGATAGAGTCACTCTTAGACCTGACCCGGCCTATTTGCCAAAAGTGGCATCAAAATTCCATAGGTCACAAGAAGTATCCCTGCCATCCTTTTGTCCAAACCCAAAAAATGAGAAAGAGCAGAACTTCCATAATCTAGACGTCAGAAGGTGCCTAATCCAATACTTGGATTCCACCCGAGAGTATAGGAAGGAAGGCTCTCTGTTTGTCTGTTTCCAGGGTCCCAGAAAAGGATTTCGGGCATCCAAGGGTACTCTGGCGAGGTGGATAAAGGAGGCGATAGTCTTGGCATATTCATCCTCGGGGAATGAGATCCCAGATGGTATAAGAGCACATTCCACAAGAGCGGTAGCTACCTCATGGGCTGAGAGGTCAGAGGTATCGATAGAGCAAATCTGTAAAGCGGCCACCTGGTCATCACCATCAACCTTTTTTAGACACTATAGATTAAATCTAGCCTCTGTGTCTGACTTAACCTTCGGACGAAGGGTTCTCGAGGCGGTGGTCCCTCCCTAAGCTTAGTCTCTGCAATTCTCTCCGTAGTGCTGTCATGGGAGACCGAGAAAGTCGTAGTTACTCACCGATAACGGTGTTTCTCGGAGCCCATGACAGCACTCGCTTATTCCCTCCCATCACGAGTGCGGTGAGCACCTTTAATTAAATATAATTTATATAGTGTATATAGTATAAGTATAGGCACGGGGTTCCTCTATTAAGATATGTTATAATATGGTTTTTTTCTCAGTTGTAAACTAACCTGGAGGTCCTCCGATGCTCTGTAAACCAACTGATGCGAGGGAGAGGTACCGCCCTTTTATCTGTTAGGTTTCCTGTCCCTGAAGGGCGGATCCCCTCTCTCCGTAGTGCTGTCATGGGCTCCGAGAAACACCGTTATCGGTGAGTAACTACGACTTTTTGTATGTTAAGACATTTCCATGCTTGTTCTTAAACAATGTTTTACCCTGCTCAAAAAAATAAAGGGAACACTAAAATCCCACATTTTAGATATCACTAAATGAAATATTTCAGTCTTTATTCATTACATACTGGAATGTGTTGAGAACAATAAATCATAAAAATGATCAATGTAAATAAAAATGAATATCCCACGGAGGTCTGGATTTGGAATGCTACTCAAACTCAGTGGAAAATCAAATTACAGGCTGATCCAACTTCAGTGGAAATGCCTCAAGACAAGGAAATGATGCTCAGTAGTGTGTGTGGCCTCCACGTGCCTGTATGAGCTCCCTACAATGCCTGGGCATGCTCCTGATGAGGCGGCGGATGGTCTTCTGAGGGATCTCCTCCCAGACCTGGACTAAAGCATCCACCAACTCCTGGACAGTCTGTGGTGCAATGTGACGTTGGTGGATGGTGCGAGACATGATGTCCCAGATGTGTTCAATCGGATTTAGGTCTGGGGAACGGGCGGGCCAGTCCATAGCTTCAATGCCTTCATCTTGCAGGAACTGCTGACACACTCCAGCCACATGAGGTCTGGCATTGTCCTGCATTAGGAGGAACCCAGGGCCAACAGCACCAGCATATGGTCTCACAAGGGGTCTGAGGATCTCATCTCGGTACCTAATGGCAGTCAGGCTACCTCTGACGAGCACATGGAGGGCTGTGCGGCCTCCAAAGAAATGCCACCCCACACCATTACTGACCAACTGCCAAACCGGCCATGCTGAAGGATGTTGCAGGCAGCAGATCGCTCTCCACGGCGTCTCCAGACTGTCACGTCTGTCACATGTGCTCAGTGTGAACCTGCTTTCATCTGTGAAGAGCACAGGGCGCCAGTGGTGAATTTACCAATCCTGGTGTTCTGTGGCAAATGCCAAGCGTCCTGCACGGTGTTGGGCTGTGATCACAACCCCCATCTGTGGACATCGAGCACTCAGACCATCCTCATGCAGTCGGTTTCTAACTGTTTGTGCAGACACATGCACATTTGTGGCCTGCTGGAGGTCATTTTGCAGGGCTCTGGCAGTGCTCCTCCTGTTCCTCCTTGCACAAAGGCTAAGGTAGCGGTCCTGCTGCTGGGCTGCTGCCCTCCTACATCCCCCCACGTCTCCTGGTGTTCTGGCCTGTCTCCTGGTAGCGCCTCCAGCCTCTGGACACTACGCTGACAGACACAGCAAACCTTCTTGCCACAGCTTGCATTGATGTTCCATCCTGGATGAGCTGCACTTTCTGAGCCACTTGTGTGGGTTGTAGAGTCCGTCTCATGCTACCATGAGTGTGAAAGCACAACCAACACTCAAGTGACCAAAACGTCAGCCAGAAAGCATTGGTACTGAGATGTGGTCTGTGGTCCTCACCTGCAGAGCCACTCCTTTATTGAGTGTGTCTTGATGATTGCCTACAATTTCCATCTGTTGTCTATTCCATTTGCACAACAGCATGTGAAATTGATTGTCAAGCAGTGTTGCTTCCTAAGTGGACAGTTTGATTTCACAGAAGTTTGATTTACTTGGAGTTATAGTCTGTTGTTTAATTGTTCCCTTTATTTTTTTAGCAGTGTACTTCATGGAAAGAATCAGCTGTGATCCCCTGTTGTCCTGTCTGTATACTCTTTTGCGACCTTCCCTGTCCAGGAGCCGTGGCATGATCAGACACGGCCATTACACAGTACACAGCAGGGACACATTTATAGGATTAGCTTTTTTTTTTTTTGTGTGTATATATATATTATTATATAATTACACATTTTGTATCACTGTAATTGTACTGACCTTGAGAATCATATTCCTAGGTCATTTTTACCCCACAGTGGAAGCTGTGAAAACAAAGATAGAATTGCTGTTTTTTTTTCACAATTTCACCTTACTTTGATTTTTGTTTTCCTCATTTTCAAGTACAATTATATGGTAAAATAAATGGTGTTGTTTAAAACTACAATGTCACAATTCGACTGGCGAGTGATCTGGGACCAGGGGGCACATATCCTGGCCCTAACGCTAAGGGCGCCCTAGCTCGCCCTGTTCCCCGGGATACTTCAGATGGCGAAGATGCCAGGGCCTCCTTACTTGCCTTATCTCCTACAACAGCCCTACTTCTGTCCCCTTCCCCCACCCAGGGAAGAGAGGCGCTACTATGTACCGCGGTAGACCAACCCGACAGACAGGGGGACAGAGACAAGGGTATAAAGTAAACTCCACACACACAAAATATACACTCACATATAACAGAGGTAGTCCCCAGGTTGTGTAG
Source organism: Ranitomeya imitator (assembly GCF_032444005.1). NCBI lineage: Eukaryota > Metazoa > Chordata > Amphibia > Anura > Dendrobatidae > Ranitomeya > Ranitomeya imitator. The sequence goes on from NC_091285.1 coordinate 434,566,208, forward strand.
GGAGGGGGAGGAAAGTAAAATGGGAGAGGATAAGGAATTTCCAAGCGTACAAACCAAGCAACAGTCACAAATAAACTCCTCCAGCTCTCCAAACACCAGCTCTTCACTCTCCAGGTCTATGTAGCTAATGCTAAATCAGTCAAGGACCTGGTAATCGAGCCCAGCTTTTATAGGGAAGAGGAGTGGTTAGGCGAGCACAGCTGAATGCAGGAATTTCCATCATGGCTGATTAACCCCTGTTCTGCTGAAAGAAACAAACACGTTTAATACATGGGAGAAGTGCGTCTTCTCAACAGCGGAGTAAGAGCCACCAGACGCTGCAGTCTTCTGGCTCTTCTTTGTTGCGGTAACCCTGTCCCTTTAAAAAACACAAGCCCTCATATGACTATGAAGAGGGAAATAGTCATGTCTGTTGGTAGAAAGAGAGGGAAAAAAACTGAAGCGCAAACATAAAAAATTGCCCAGTCCATAAGGGGTTAAGAAACAGAGGAAGTCAACTTATTGTTACTGCCTTCATGTTTGTTCTTAACCCTTTCTGCTGCAGCCTTCAATTCATGGCTTCCCTTTTCCATAAATATCTTTTTTCTTCTTCTCTCCTGTCACTAGTGAGGGCTCCCCAGAAGAAGCAGACCCTGCTCTGTCTCCTGTGTGCTGGAGTGTTAGCGGACGATATCTGGCTGGAGCGCTAGAAAAAACCATCAATATCTGGCAACTCAATGGTACCTACCTGTGCATCCTCTGGTAGCCTATAGTTAGCACAGTAGTATAGTTTGTGAATTGTGTATATCATTTATACAGCTAATCCTCTAGTCACATATTGGCATTCCTACCACGATTCTCCTAGTTGCTTGTTTTGTGGTCTACAAATATTTTAAGGTATTTTTTTTCTAATTGTGTATATAACAGGGGGAAAAGGCCTTGTGGATATTCAACCTCATTGGATCTCCTCCATCGCGTGGGCTGAACATTGTCCAGGAGGTGCATGGCCAGGAGACCTGCCAGAATCTTTGTTGGTTGGTCGCATGGATGGTTCCTTGGGTCTCATTGAGGTGACAGATGCAACTAGTATACAGCGTTTAGAATTGGAGCATTATTATAGAAAAGGTTTGTGTCCTATTAGATATCATTCTTAAGAGGAAGATGTATTCTTGACCACAAGTGTAACATTTTCATTGGTGGCTCCTACTAATTGTGTCTCAATCTACCAGCTATTTCACGGAGTTGTCCAAGGTTGATTTGAAAAGTCTGCAGTCGTTCTTTGACTGCAGACTGTCAGATCGTGAAGGGGTGCGATTTTCTCCTGTGGGAGGACACTCAAGTGACTGTATGTAATTTGCATAATTGCAGTTGCATGCCAAATCGACTCCTCTTCTATTTAGACAAGACGGTTGGGAATAGTCGGCATGTGACTGCCAACCCCACCAGGGGAGTACAGGGAAATCATAACTTTGTGCACATCGCACACTGTCACAACTCAGCAGAGTGAAGTCACATAGAGTGATTACTTTATACAGCCCGTTTACTTGTACTTGGACAACCCCTTCTCAATCACTATGTTCTCCTAAGTAAAATAATAACAGGTACACTTCCCTCCAGTACCAGCGCCATTCCAGCAGCGGAGCTTCCTCGGACAAATCTGACATCCTGAGAAAGTTTTTTGAAAATATGCATATTCATCCAAGCCAAATGTCTAGCCTTATTAATGGTTGGAAGAACTGTAGCCCATAGCTTTAAGTGTATCTATATGACCCGATTAATTGGTTTTGGGTTTTTGATTAGTTTCAACAAAAATGGATGGTAATCAGTCTAGAGTTACTGAAACTTTACTATTGAAAGCTGAGCACTATGCTATGCATTCTCCAACAGTCCCATAGACGATGTATAGAGGTTGGGCAGTCATACCTTTACTACATTCAAGATGCAATTATCAGGATCTGTGGAGACACCAGGGGTCAGACCCCTGGTGAACAGGAGGTTATCATAGAGGGGATGACTTTGAAATCTGCCTATAAGCAGCACAGAAAACAGCTACAAAACCAGAAGAGATGTTCAAAGCAAACTTTGCCTTATTTATTTTAACCAACATTTTAATGTTAAGATCTAAATAAAATTTGAATAATTAAAACCCTTTCTGTCAATGTTTTGGTACCAATTTATTTATTCCTTTCACGATGCGGCCAATTTCCAGTTTGTCTGTTTTTTTTGTTTTTTTTTGCCTTTCCGTCTTATTTTTCTATTCACACAGCCATACGAGAACTTGTTTTGTTGCTGGACGAGTTGTAATTTTGAATGACACCATTCATTTTACCAAATACTGTATGCTGGACAACAGGGGAAAAAAAAATCCAAATGGGGAGAAATTGTGAAAAAAAAAATGCACTTCTGGCACCAGCCGACTATTTGCGCCGTAAATGTGCGGCACATGTCATGAAGGGGTTAAACCAATTATATTTTTACTCCCCTTCATCAGTGAGCCATAACTTTATTTTTCTATCGACATAGCCATATCAAAACTTTTGCTGTGGGATGATTTTTAGTTTTAAATAACAGAATTAATTTACCATACAATTTCTAGAAAGTGACCTTGTAATGTAATTCTCCAGGTCAGTAAGTTGTGGCGATACCAAACATTTTTTTGTTGTTGTTGTTTAGGCACTTATTCTGTATACCGCAATGCAATTGTATTGCAGTATATAGATAATATAAAGGTGGCAGTTATAAGCCCTTTAGAAGACTCACAACCGCTATGACATTGTGTCGCAAGGGAGGTCAGTGGTAACTGGCGTGCGCACACACTGGTGATCGGGCGATTTCAGGTCTCTGATGTTAACTGAAGATGTCTTAAGGGTATCACAGCTGGCATCTGCTGTGTATAATGCACACCCAGCGCCTGAGCCTGCTCTATACACGAGAACAAACTGAAGAGAGTCCAACATCAGCTCACCGGTATTGGAGATCCATGAATATCGGTGCGGTGCAAGGAAAACTTCAGGCCGGTTCTTGGGCATGGAGAGGACAAAATCCAGCAACTGCAAAAATATTTTCGTTTTTTTTTTTAAAAGTATATATTAAAACATCACATTTATTTAATATATTAATACCAGGGATAAAAATAAAACTCAGGGAGAAAAGGAAAATACACTAGGTCTATATGTACCAAGCTATTAGCTCTTTGTCCTGACCAAATTAAAGTGATGTTTCAATATATACTTAAAAAAAAAAAAAATGTTTGCGGTTGCTGGATTTTTTTTTATTCCTATCCTATACGTGGGGACCCAAGATATGATTTACCAGTATGTACCATTCCTAATAAATAATCACTAAAGAACTGTGCTCCTTGGCTGTTATGGCTTAACCTGAGAAATATTGTAGAATGTCGCTCAGAGTGGAGTTCACCTTAAGCTTGGCTTTGTTTTTATTAGCTCTATGAGCATTTTCATTCATGGCTTTAGTGACTCTCCACTTACTCTCCTGAGTTCCATGTGTTTTTCCTTTTGCTGTTTGTAGTGGCCGTCACCTGCATTGCTTGGTTTAGTGAAGACCATCCATTTGCCGTTGGATACGCTGATGGGAAGTTACTGATTGGAAACAAAGAACCAGTTGATAAAGGAGACGTTGTTCTCATTGATGCACATAAGGTAATTGTAGTTCTCAAGCATGGAGTGCAGGCTGACCAAGGCATCTAATCCAGAATCTAAAGTGCTGTGCATCTTCTAGGAAATGTTTGTTAACTTGAAATGGGATCCAACTGGCCAGATGCTGCTTACCTGTGCTAAAGACGACACCGTAAAGTTGTGGGGGAACGTAGATGGCAGCTGGAAAACACTCTACTTTCTGACACATCCCTCCTATGTCAACACTGTCGCCTGGTGTGGATTAGTAGGAAAGCTTCACAGCCCACAGCTCATGCTCGCAACGTAAGTACCCTTCTGATTGACTGCAGTGGCGTCTGCCTGTTTATTCCCAATTTATTAAATTATCTGCAAAATTATAGAGAAATCCAATACATTAGAAGTGCGTTTCTGTGCTTGCTTGGTTCAGTTTCCCAACAAGCCAATTACTTCCCAAAAATCTGAAGCACCAGGGTCTTATCTCCTAGTGGCTTTTATTTCATCTTTAAAAATACATAGAAACTAATATGTTAGCACAACCAGCCCTAGTCAAGCTAAAAAAAGAGATAAAATACAGCCGTGGCCTTGATAAAAGACTGATGCAGCTGAAATGTTGCCGTAAATTTTTAAGAATGATATAAAAGTAAATTGCATTTTCTTGAAGAAAGAAGACACTAATGCCTCGGATTTTTGAAATGCAATTAGCTGTAATTTTTGTCATAATTCCAAACACTATCGTATTCAGGTAAACCTTTTTAGTGCCCAAAATATGGTAGGTCAAGATTGGCGCCATATGGGTTGTTGTATAGGACCACATCAAAGCTCAAGAAGAGACAAATTGCATACGCAGCTGTCAGACGAGGTCACGGACCAATTTTCCGTTCTCATTCTGCAGCCAGCTATGTACTGTGATAGATAAAAGCTTAGATTTTTATTAAACCTTTATTGCAAAAAATCCCTTTTAGCCAGTTATACCTGCATTTTAGTAAGATGGTGCCCTCATAGATGCCCATGTTTTTTAATATCAAGCAACAGGATTTGTGTCGGCATACTACATGGGAACCGAGACTATCAGCAGATGTAACTACAGCTCCTTTTTTACATGATCAATCACTGAAACCATTTTCTATAACTTTGTATTCAGTTACTGAACAGCTAATTGAGTGCTTTTGTTGCAGTGGATGCCAGAATGGTCTGGTGTGTGTATGGACCGTTCCGGAGATCACTCTGGATACATTTCAGTCCAGGTCAACAACAACAGAAGAATGGAAGGAGCATTCGTCTAGCAAGGTCAGTGATTAGAATAATTGGTTTTCTACCTATTATGTGCAGATCTATCACATAAATCCCAGGAAGCTGGGAAGCAATGTGCCTAGAAATCTACACCTTCATTTCAGCCCTTTTAGTTTAGAATAGGGGTGGGCAATTGATTTTCCAGAGGGGCCGCGTGAGATACCGTGACTGTTGTAGAGGGCCAAACAAATAGGCAGAAATCAATTCTGCTCAATATTAATATATTAATTAACATTCTAACTATTTTATGTTAATATTATCCCTTAATATTGAGCACAATTAAGTATGCTGACATCCCCCTACATGTCGTATGAACCTGCACACAGCCCCCTCTATAGAGTATAAGTCCCCACACAGCCCCCTATATGCAATAAGACCTCACATAACCCCTTATATACAGTATGAGGCCCACATGGCCTCTATATACAGTGAGCCCCCACATAACCTCAAATATACAGTGTGAGCCCACTCATAACCCCATATACACAGTATGAGTCCCCCACATAGCCCCCTATATACAATATGGGCCCCCACACAGCCCCTATATGCAGTATGAGTCCACACACAGCCTCCTAGATACAGTTGGAGCCCCCACATAGCCACTTCTCTCCATTTGAACATCCCATACACATCTGAAAACCAACACATACTCACCTTGCTCTCGTTCCCCGGACGCTCTGCTCCTGTCTCTGGTGCACTGATTCTCTGTACAGCAGACGCATCTGCTATCGCACACCCCGATTGTTGAAAGAAGATGCCTGCAGCTCAGTCCTCCACCATTGTATCCACCGCTGTCTGCATCCTGAGGATGCGGATAGCAGTGAAGTTGGGAAGCGGGCAGGGCATGGTGCGGCCACTGTTTTCAGCCTATCGGCTGTTTCGGTCTATCGACTGTTTCGGTCTGTGGGCCGTACTGGAACAGTCAGAGGGACGGATGTGGCCTTCGGGCACCACTTTGCCCGGCTTTGGTTTAGCCTATAAAAATAAACAAAATGATCGTAACAGGAGCCTGAAGTCAATAGTAATGAAAGCAGGGTGAAAGCTTATTATATGCATTTCAATATTGTACTGCTTGGGTCTGTCGTCTCTTCTAACAAGGCCAGCATTCCTCTTATTCATTACTTATTTTGCTGCTGTTGTGTTAGACTTCATAATAATCTGAGTTTATACAGTATTTTCATGTGATTCCCTTACTGTTTTAAAAAACGTTAATAGGATTTGCAATTGACCCTTATTGGTGTATTGTGCAATATATAAAGTCTACATAGTAATGGCTGCCATAGAGCAAGTGATAAATGACTTGGTAATAAAGTCCTGAATTTCCAGCATTGTTTCCAGTGACGATAACTCCTTGTTCTCTTCCATGTTAGGAGTTGTGCAGAAAGCCTGCAGATATTCGCTGTGCTTACAAGTTAAAAGGTCACATAACTCCTGTGCGTACTGTGGCTTTCAGCCATGATGGCCTGGCCTTGGTGTCTGGAGGACTTGGTGGCCTATTGAATATTTGGTCTTTAAGGGTAAGACTAAATAAGCTTTGTGGAAAATACTTTATTTTGTCATCTTTATGCTTTTCACATATGTAATGTTCGAATCCCTTCACACATTGCAGTAATGTCCAAGCTTCTCCCTATGTAAAGCTCTTGTCTTTTGTTTGGAAGGATGGTTCCATTTTGCAATCTGTTGTAACTGGTTCTGGAGCCGTTACCACCACAGCTTGGATTTCTGATGTGGGAGTTGCTGCCTGCTCCAATCGTTCAAAGGTAAGTATCTTATTCTTTTTCAATAAATCAGATCCATTTTAATTAAATACACTTTTCTCCCATTTTCTAAAATACAATCATGCACAGAACAAAGGACATACATACTGTATCAAATACAAAGTAGTGGGTGGTAAAGGTTTTGTAAAAAACGCTGTTTTTTGGTGCATTAAAAACACAGCAAAAATGCAAAGTGTGCACCTAACCTAATAATCATAGACGGGACAGGTATGGCCTCATACATCTAAGTATCTTATTCTTTAGTAAGAGAATTAAAGCCGCACCAAACCAAACTTTTATCAGATTACACGCCTTTGGATAAAAAATCATTGGCCTCTATAGATATATTCCAATTTCAGACAGCCCCCCAGAAAAAAGTCAAAGTCAAACAATGAGGTTGAAAAAGACTTGATAAATCAAAATATTGACTCATTTGTGGGCTAATAACGTCTGTTTTTGTCTTCGAGTTTTGTGGAGTGCAGTCAAATTTTGAAGTATATCTAATATTTTAGCTACTGGATGGACTACCTTTCTATATAATAGAAATAGTAAAAAAAAGGTTGCTATTTTATTGAAGTTGGAAGGGAAAAATAAACAAGAAAATGAGAATTCTGTGGTTAAAAATAAAGTAAAAACTAATGAAACTACACCGGATCCATTGGTGTGTGTCTTGGGCCATGTAGACTACATAACAGAGGATGAAAATGAGAGATGTTCCCTAAAACGAATACTCTATCAGGCCAGAAAGCTTATTGCTTCCTGATGGATTCACCCAAGTGTCCCGGGGCTGAAAGAACTGGTAAATAAAATAGACTTATCTATTAGATTGACAGAAGGGGTGTGTAGAAAACGCAAAATTTTGAATACATTTAAGGCGATATGGGACACACAGAGGGCATACTATGAACATCTTTCCTCTTAAAGGGAATCTGTCAGCAGGTTGTTTTCTATGTAATCTGAAGACAGCACGAGGTAGGGGTTAAAACAGCGATTTCAGCAATGGCTCTCTTATCAAGCTCCATGGATTTGTTTGCTTGCAATGATTATTTTAGCACCAGGGTCTTATCATTGCTGAGATACAGCAGCGGTGCATGCTAGTCCGACACGCCCCCTCCTGTGATAGGCAACTCACTGTCTATGGACATTGTATTTACAGAGCCTGGTGAGGGCGGGGTTAGCTTCCTCAGCTCTGCTTCATTGCTAAATCTAAAAACACTGATTGTGTGAGAAAGGTGGCACCCACTAATCTAAGTGATACATCGTTGGATTCAGATTCTCTTTGCCTACATCAGGCTGCTATCAGATGAGCTAGCAAAAACCTGCTGACAGATTCCCTTTTAAGTGGTTATAGTGAGATACCTTTTATTTAATATTGCTCCAACAAATCTGTCGGTACCTAATGATATTTCCTTTTGTGAATTTTGTGATTCATACTAGTCATGTTACCATTATATGTATCTTGTGAAAAATATTGTATATTTAGGAAATTGATGTATGAACTGGAGTATGGGGATTGACAATTTTGTTTTATTTTTTTTATCTGTTAATTTTTAAACGATAAAAAATATCTGATTAAAAAAACTAAACTAAAAAATAAAATCGCATAATTTTAAAAAACGGTCTCTTGAACATACGGACTGAATAAAAACCCAGTTAACTGTCCTCTGTAGTAAGATACTTCTCTGCTTCTGTTACTAAACTGCTCCTACAGAAGCTTTTAGAGTTGTCGAATTTATGCTGGTCAGTCCTCCACTTTAGTAAGGCATGCTTCCGAGAACATTTTATAGGATCTTTATAAAACGTTTTCTGCACAAGCAAGAGTCAGTGTCTGCGTTTTATTGTGCAGGATGTCCTGGTGGTAAATTGCACACCGGAGTGGATGTCCTCCAATCATGTTTTGGCAACCTGCAGAACAGCACTGAAGCACCAAGGGATAGCGGGACTAAACATGGCGCCGTGTATGCAAACCTTCTTGGAGCGCCTTCCAATCATGCTCCAGGAACAGTATGCCTACGAGAAGGTACTGTAAAACCTCCCTCTCTTTACCGTATGCGTCTCTTAGTTTTACAGGTATCTCTCCTAAACCCTACATAGCGATCTCAGCTGATCTTGATATACTAAACATTAGATCGAATTGACTTTGTATGGAAAATGCTGTAATTATTACAACTATGATAAACACGGAAATTATAAGATCTGTTATCAGTGCAGTTATATATTCATCTTTTGCCTTATCTTCTGTTTGGAACTCTTTGTGTAGCCCCATGTTGTGTGCGGAGATCAGTTGGTGCATAGCCCCTATATGCAGTGCCTGGCATCGCTGGCCGTGGGACTAAATTTGGACCAGCTTCTGTGCAATCCGCCTATCCCTCCACACCACCGCCTAGCTCCACCAGAGCCAGCGTCATGGAACCCTGCAGAATGGGCCTGGCTTGAATGTTTTTCTACCACCATTAAAGCTGCTGAAGCACTGGCTAGGGGAGCACAGTTTCCAGAATCCTTTGCTGTCCCTGATCTGGAGCCAGTTCCAGAGGAAGAACTAAGATTTTTAATGGTATGATTGGTATGAAAGCTACTTTGTAAATCAGTACATATTGCGTGGCTGTCCTATTAAAATGTTCATTTTCACAAAAACATGTTTTTTTATACACTAGGTCAACAATTTTTTACATCATTTCAGCTTCTAAATAGGAAAGGGTTCTTTACAGTTAGAGCAGTCAGACTGTGGAGCAAGAGGTAGTAATGGCAGACACTATAGCAGCATGTGAAAAGAGCTGGAGGTTTTACTCACAAGAAGTTATATTGTAGGTTATAAATAATCTAGCAATAGAGAGTATATAATTGGTTGAACTTGAAGGACCTGTTTCTTTTTTTCAACCTATATAACTTTGTCGCTACATTCTGCTAAGGACTAAATCCTAGTTATTCCCTCAGAAGTATCATATTAAACACATACACCCTTTGTGTATGCTCACATGCTGCAGACTTGTTTCAAGAATTTCTATGTTTGGTGAGGCAATCCTTTGCTTTGAAGACAGCATCATTTCTTTAAGGTGCACAGTTTTTGAAAGAACTCTGCAGGGAGGATGTTCCTAACATCTAGGAGAACCAACCTCAGATCTTCTGTGGATGCAGATTTGCACAATCCTCCTAGCTCTTCATGTAATCCCAGACCGTTTCGATGTTGAGATCATGACGGGGCCATATTATCACTTCCAGAACTCCTTTTTTTTTTTTCAAGGTGAAGATAATTCTTAATGACATGACTGTAGGTTTGGGGGTTTGGTACAGCTATAGAATACATTGGAGGCAGTCACATGCCTCTCTGGTCACACCAAATTCATTCCCTTTAACTCATTTGTTCCCATGTATTATTCCATGCACAGGATAACAGCAAGTGGATAAATGGGACAGATGAGCAAATTATGTCATGGGCCATCTCAAGGCCGGAGGTGAGTTAACCAATATTAAAGCGTGAAAAAGATGATGGCGTATAGGGAAAGCAAACGTAGTTTAGGTATTGAGAAGAAATAATTAATTTTGTGTTTAATTTCAATATTAATAGTTTAGTATACTCAGCCTTATTTTTATTAGGATATGGCACTTTCCTGCAAACCTGATGATGATTGATAGTATTCAGAAGGAAAACGTGTCCCCAGTCTGCAGGATTTCCTGCTTGCTACGAAAACTGTGTAAATGTTTTACAGGAACAGGTTCATCATTTTCTAAACCCTTATTTTATCATCTGACAGAACAAAGAAGAAGGTGGTATTTAGCTTAACCCAGTTACTTATTGCATACTGAGCATTGGGGGGAGGCTCCTGCTGCAGCCAGCTGCCTTTATAGCCAAGCCACGGGTCTAGTTTGTTTTTTGTAACAAAGAGAATGCAAATGGCTGACTTTAGGGGAACCAGCTAGAAGAATTTTTTTTTTTAGTTGCTCAGTTTTGTTCGCAGAATGAAACATGATTGATTTTAAAAAATAATATCCGGCTTGCGTTAAAAAAAAAAAAAAAGGTTAGCCATTGTGAAGCTGAAACCTTAAAGGAGGAATTGAATTTTACAAAATGGCATAAAATATTTCCCCTAGTCATTGTGATATGTTTCATCACAGGATTGGCATCTTGGAGGCAAGTGTGATGTATATCTGTGGGGAGCTGGACGGCACGGACAACTAGCAGAAGCGGGCAGAAATGTGATGATTCCATCAGCGGCCACGTCGTTCTCTCAGGCACAGCAGGTATCTTTGAGGCAATGGTGCAAGGTCTATGTAGGCACAAGTGTTATGAGGAACCACACTGTTCTAGTTTTTCATTTACAAACCTCATATAATTAAGTCTTGTTCCCAGGTCATCTGTGGTCAAAATTGTACTTTTGTCATCCAAGCGAATGGCACTGTGTTAGCCTGTGGAGAGGGAAGTTATGGTCGGCTTGGTCAAGGTAATTCGGATGATCTTCATGTTCTGACTGTCATCTCCGCCCTTCAAGGTAAAGTATATACAGAGAGCACAGGCATAATAAAAAGTAATGTATTAGAATAAGCAGTTATCCTTGAGATTTTAATGTTTAGGATATTAAGTCACCTGGCAAATGCCTTATGAGTACGTATTCTGCTGCATTTAGAGAAGGCTGATGTTAGAGTCTTTTCTCATACTTGGTATCTGGTCAGTATTTGTAAGTCAAACCCAGGAGTAGATGAAAAATACAAAAGTGGTGACGTGTTTCTATTACATTTTTCCTCTGATTGTTCCACTCCTGGTTTTAGCTTACAAATACTGATGTAACATACCGAACGTGTGAACGTGGCCTAAGGAATTGTGTACATTTTTGATAGGATTTGTGGTGACACAGCTGGTGACTTCCTGCGGTTCTGATGGACACTCTATGGCGCTAACTGAGAGTGGAGAAGTGTTCAGCTGGGGAGATGGAGATTATGGCAAATTGGGACATGGAAATAGTGACCGACAAAGGCGACCTAGGCAGATTGAAGCGTTACAAGGAGAAGAGGTTGTACAGGTAAGTCACCTTCTAGCAATGTGGCAACAAAACAGTTGCTGAGATTTATCGACTTTTGCCTTTTTTGGGGGGAAAGTGTAAAAACAAAAAATAGATATTGCATTTTTTTGCACAATTCTTGCTGTTAGATATTTTCTTTTGTTATTACATTATTTACCCAATATGTGTATTTTATTAATGTTTTTTTTACCTTTTTTTAGGTGATTTAAGTATATAATATCTTTTAAACTATATATTTTTACTCTTGTTTTTAGTCTCCTTAGGAGACTTGAACCCGCAATTGTTCTATCGCTTGTACTATATTATGAAATACTATAGTGTTGCAGCATATAGTAGAATAGACGTTCTCCTATTAAGTTCACCCACAGACTGGGCATCATAAGAAGACCAAGATAGCTGCCGTGGAAGCCAGTGACTGTGCCGCTGCCTGATATGTTGCAGGCTCAGCTACTGAGCCCGCTCCATACATGGTGACCCAACTTAAGATTTTGTATTGGAATGGGGTTAAAGAGGTTGAGCCATTAATGCAAGTTCTGCTCTATCCAAAGGAAAGGAGATACCTTGTAGATTGTTAGTTGTCCCACTGATCCAAAGAAAGTGGAGTGGCCTGTTGGATTGGAACAATGGATCCTGAACGTTCTCAACACCTCCATTCATTGTCCATAAATTAAACTAGGAGTACTGCGCTCCTAGCAGTGTGAACGGAGCCTTAGAATGAGATCATTTATACAAAATAAAATACTTACATCTATTCTGAACCAAATTCCAGATGTCTTGTGGCTTCAAACACTCAGCGGTGGTGACAGCAGATGGCAAACTTTTCACATTTGGAAATGGAGATTATGGTCGTCTGGGTTTAGGAAATACATCCAACAAGAAATTGCCTGAGCGTGTGACTGCGCTTGAAGGATTTCACATTGGACAGGTAATGTGACGAGAATAATTAATTTACCTAACCGCCCTTAAAGGAGCCCTGTCAGCAATGTTGTTATTGGCTCATGAATACCTTAGTAGACGTCCCTCTGTTGAAAGCGCTGCTTTTATTATGATGGAGAATTGAAAGTTATCAAACCACCATTCACCACTTTTGGAGAGATTGTCCACCACTTGGACAATGCCTCGTTAAATACTATTTTCCCCTAAATAAAATAAAAAATAAATGATGTTCATCTGGCACATCAGTGCCTTTACAGCTAAGACAGTGGCAGTTCACCCAGAGCTTGTGTGACATTATGCTACATGAGCACTGCAGCCAATCAGCAGCTGGTAATAGGCCGCTTCACTCGCACCTTGTTTGGACTAAGCTTGGATGTACAAAGGAAGTTTGAGAGCTGCAGACCATTATTGGCCGCTGATAGGCTACAGTGCTTATGATATGTGGGCAAACCCTTTAATAGTCACATGGGTGGTACTGGAGGAGAGAAGGTTTTTCCACCAACATAGAAGAGGATTCTTTACTGTTAGGGCAGTGAGAATCTGGAACTCCTTGCCTGAGGAGGTGGTGATGGCAAAAATAAATGTTCTATCCTGACGTGTATTTCAGGTGGCCTGTGGGCTGAACCATACCATAATAGTTTCTGCTGATGGATTGCTGGTCTGGGCATTTGGTGATGGAGATTATGGGAAACTTGGCTTGGGAAACTCAACTGCAAAATCTTCCCCACAGGTGACCTTTTTTCTCTTAATTAAACTTGATACTTTCTCGTGTGGGATTTGTAGCCTTTCAAATGATACATAATATTTAGATGTTGCCTAATTCTTTGTTTCTGTTTAGAAAGTGGACATTCTCTGTGGGATTGGCATCAAGAAAGTGGCGTGTGGCACACAGTTCTCTGTCACGCTGACTAAAGATGGGCATGTCTACACGTTTGGTCAGGGTGAGTGGATGATGATTGTCCCCCCATTATTTACACCTTTTATCATTCCATCTTGATATTCACTCATCTTGCATAATTACCTAACTTTGACTTACATGTGACTGCGCTCCGTACTGTGATTGTTCTCCAGACCGGCTGATAGGTTTGCCTGAAGGTCGAGCTCGGAATCACAATCGTCCCCAGCTGGTTCCAGGTCTCCTGGGCATCTTTATTGAAGACATAGCAGTGGGGGCAGAGCACACGTTGGCGCTCTCATCTGCCGGTGAAGTGTATGCCTGGGGTAGTAACTCAGAGGGTCAGGTCAGTGATGGCTTCTCTGCAACTTTATCCATTGCCTTCCTTTTCTTTCTATGTGTGTTCAGTTTTTCAGTCTTGTTTTAGCAAGTTAATAACAAATAGCATTATGCTGTAGAATCAATAATTCTGACCATTTATCATTTGCCTAACTGTTCATCCACATCTTCTTTCGAGCTTGAAAGTCATGCAGATCGCTTTTGTGTTAATTGATTTTGTTAAAATTTTGAAATTTTAGTTTATTAAAGGGGTTTGTCCACCTTTTGTTGACAATTTTTTTTTTTTTTTGTCTTACCCAAATGCATGTCATTGGGACGTAAAAGCAAACTCACAGGCTGCACCTCTCTTCATACAATGGCTGCTGGTGGAGGAGCATGTGACCAGACCTGTCCAACAGTCTCCTCCAATAGAAAAGCAGTTTTCTCATGTGAAGTTTTCTATTGGACAAGATTGATGGACAGGTCCGGTCACATGCTCCTCCACTAGCCGCCATTGTTTGGACCGAGGAGCTGTGTAGTCTGTGAGGAAGGCTGCACTAACAAGAGCAGGAAGAGAACCTGTCATACTTGTATCTCAAGTGCCAAAAAATGATGCCCTCAATGCATCTGATAAAATAAAGAAAATATGGCCGACCATGTTAACTTATTCTGCAGCCAGTAATAGACAGTGTACTGCAGCGACTATAGGAGGCAAACGGTGCACCAATTTTAATGAATCCCAATTGTAAAAAATGATTGTATGCATTCATTTACGTAAGAAAAAAGTCTACAAAGGTGAACAATCTCTTTAAGGGGAAGATTTTTATAGAAAAGGGTGCCATCAATGTTAGTCTATTTCATATAAATAACAAAAGACTGACTGGCACATCCAACATAAACCACCTTAACGTTGGTTGATGGGCAGGCATGATTTAGCCAAATTATGTGCAACGCGTCTCATTTTTTTCCTAATACTCCTAAGCCGTATTGGTATTCATATTTCATATATTTCACATTGACATGCTTTAGCACGATAGTGTGACCTTTTTTGGATATACCGTAGTCTTTCATATAGTTATAGCAAATAATTTTAAAAGTGCCAAGTTCCCAGCATCATTGGTAGTTGAGTATATATGTATATATATATTTTTTATCTTTGGGCCGTGTGAAAGGTACATGGACCTTAAATGTAATCACAGCTTATCTGACATTTTTACTATTACCACCTTTTAGCTTGGCCTTGGTCACACCAATCATGTCCGTGAGCCCACTTTGGTCACAGCATTACAAGGCAAGAACGTTCGCCAAATCTCAGCAGGACGATGTCACAGTGCGGCATGGACGGCTACTCCTGTACCACCACGTGCCCCAGGTTATTATGGCAGAGATCTTATTTTTATTGCATTCATTTCTGCATATAATAACTGATTTATTTTTTTTTTCAGTCGGACTGTGCAGGAAAACTGTCATGATTTTCTGCTTTATTGGTTTTAGCCTGAACTTGTATCTCTTTTAACTATTGCATCTCTAGGTGTGTCAGTGCCACTGCAGTTGGGCCTCCCTGATGTTATCCCACCACAATACAGTTCTCTGAAGGACATCTGCACCCACACAGTCAGAGCAAGACTGCGGCTACTTTATCATTTTTCTGATCTTATGTATTCATCTTGGAGATTACTGAATCTTAGCCCCAACAACCAGGTACATAGATTATACAGTACTTTATTTCTAATGATGAGCAAAACCACCAGTCATATGAAGTGTGGTTTGTCAGTCTCCAACTATAATCATTGCTAATATAAAATCAATGATTAAACTAGTGAACCACACTGTACATATTCTCCATGAAGTTTTGTGCAGAAGCTGCACCTGTATAGCAGGAGCCCAGTTGTGCTCAACAGCCACAGTCTTGCTGTAACCACTGAGATCAAAGAAATCTGAATTTGATCATTTTACCCCTGTAATGCCATGGCAGTAAGACTACTTTCCCACATAGAATCACCGCTGTGGACCTCTCGCAGTGGTGATGCCACAGCAAGCCTTACTTTTATACCAGGAAAGATCTTTAAACAAACTATTGACTGGGTGGATCAGGGAAATGCGGTAGATATTGTATATCTCGACTTCAGCAAAGCATTTCATAAAGTATCTCATTCGATCATATTAAAAAAAAATAACAAAGTATGGGATTGACAATGCTATGGTAAGGTGGATTCATAACAGGCTCAGTAATCATTCTCAAAGAGTGGTAATAAATGGTTGCACATCGAATTGGAAGAGTGTTTCAAGTGGGGAACCACAAGACTCTGTCCTGGTCCCAGTGGTGTTCAACATTTTTATAAATGATCTAGATAATGGAACTGAAGGTAAACTAATCAAATTTGCAGATGATGCAAAGCTAGAAGGGATAGCTAACACTAGAGAAAACCGAGGATTCAGAAGGATCTAGAAAAGCTTGAACAATGGACAGCGACTAAGAGAATGGTATTTAACAGGGAGAAATACAAGATTCTACATCTGGGCAAGAAAAATGAAAATTATATCTGTAGAATGGGAGGAATAGAACTAAGCAACAGCACGTGTGAAAAAGACTTGGGTATACTGCCTATACGAATAGATCACAGACTGCACAAAAGTGTGATGCAGCAGCAAAATAAGGCAAACACAGGCTGTATCAAGAGAAGCATAGTGTCTAGATCACGTGAAGTAATTATCCCCCTCTACTCCTCCTGGGTCAGGCCTCATCTGGAATACTGTGTACAGTTCTCTGCACCACATTTTTTTAAAAAGACATTGAAAAACTGGAGCAAGTTCAGAGAAGAGCTACCAGGATGGCAAGCGGACTGCAAAGTATGTCCTATGAGGAATGGTTAAAGGATATGGGAATGTTTAGCTTGCAAAAAAAAGGCTGAGTGTAGAGGGATCATCCTTATTCTCATTTGCACATGGAAACACGAGAAGCAATGGAATGAAACTGAAAGGGAGAAGATACAGATTAGATATTAGAAAAAAACATTTTGAGGGTGATCAATGAGTGGAACAGGCTGCCATGAGAGGTGGTGAGTCCTCTTTCAATGAAGTCTTCAAACAGAGGCTGGACAGACATCTGTCTGGGATTATTTAGTGAATCCTATATTGAGCAGGGGGTTGGACATGATGGCCTTGTGGTCGCTTTCAACTCTAACATTCTATGATTCTAACATTTACCACTGTCTACATGCAGGAGCTGGGGGCTGCATATTTCATCCGTCACATTGCAGAGGGTAAACTTTGCAGCTATATCAGCAGCATAAATTCATTGACAGCGCTGGTCAGTGTGTGATGTGGTTATATTTCGCAGCATGTGCATGAGATTTCTTAAAACCTGATGTACTATGCTGGCTCTGTAAAAATGCAGCAGAAAATGTGATATATTTTTACATCAGGGGTAGTGATGAGCGAGCATGCTCATGTGCTAACCGACAGTCTTCAGCATGCTCGAAAAATATGTTCGAGTCAAGGCTCCTGCATGTCTTGCAGCTGTTCAACAGCCTCAACACATGTAAGGATTGCCTGTTCTCTAGGCAATCCCTGCATGTATTACGCCTGTCAAAACAGCCGCGAGACATTCAGCTGCGAGGACTCTAACATATTTCTCGAGCACGCTGAAGACGGTCAGTTGGCACACGAGCATGCTCGAATAACACCTTATCCGAGCACGTTCGCTGACTTTCTAATCAGGACAGCTTAGCCAGAGAGTTGTTTTCCAAAGTGATATGTAGTCAATCAGATGATTGTTGTCACAGGTCCCTTACAGAAAATGAAACCCTAAACCAGGTTTTTAATAAAACATTAAAAAGCCTTAATTCCCTTACCCCCATAAAAAAATAATACAATGAGAACCAATAAAGAGAGAGGCCCGGCGCCTGCGCACTGTAGTACTTTGCTCTGCCCTCAACAGGGCGGATAAAGTACGCCTGCGCAGGAGCCGCGACAGGAAGACAAGAAGAGGACGTTATTGCATGAAGATGGGAGGCGGTGGACCCGGACCGCGACACCCATCGGACCTAGACCGCAGCGGGACCGCTCCTGGGTGAGTATAATCTAGCATGTTGTTCTTATCTTTCAGGTTATATCGGGGGCTTATCTACAGCATTACAGAATGCTGTAGATAAGCCCCTGATGGCGGTGGCTGCAGCTTATAGGCGAAAAATGGGGTGACAGATTCCCTTTAAGTGCATGCCAGTCCTTAAGGTGTTAAAGGGGTTGTCTGGTCTAAAAACCAAAGTCTTAGACCTGTATTTCATTTTTCAGTTGGTGGTCATGTGGCCACATGTAAGCGATTTGCTCAGTTGCGGTCACGTGTCAGCAAGGTACTCTGAATAGAAGTGCAGAAGTCTAGGCAACCCATGACTGTAAGGATGCAATCTGGGGAATCGAGACAGTGTGTTCATTACACACACTCACAATTCCACAGTCACACAGAGTGACTGCAGACTTTGCCTCTTTGGCTGGACTCCCCACTTACACATATATCAAGAAAGTTTACCACATGATGCTTATCTTATTACTTTGTTTCCCGCTTTTATTTGACTGTTCCCTGCTATGCTAATGTGATTTTTTTTTTTTTTTAATCTTTACAGAGTAGTACATCACACTACAATGCTGGAACATGGGGTATAGTACAGGGCCAGCTGAGACCACTACTGGCACCCAGGGTTTATACACTTCCCATGGTCCGATCCATTGGCAAAACGATGGTTCAGGGAAAGAACTATGGACCTCAAATTACTGTAAAGAGGATCTCCACCAGGTTTGTGTTCTGTTGCTACTTGCCTTTTCTTGCAATCACTTTGATCTTCATGCTACGTTCTTTTAATTTTTCTTTTTCTCCTCTCAGGGGTAGAAAGTGTAAACCCATATTTGTGCAGATTGCGCGCCAGGTGGTGAAGTTGAATGCATCTGACTTGCGTCTGCCATCTCGGGCCTGGAAGGTGAAATTGGTGGGAGAGGGCGCAGATGATGCAGGGGGAGTGTTCGATGATACGATCACTGAGATGTGCCAGGTGAGTGTCTGAGATCTCAGCACCTTTGTTCTCGATAAATTTCATATGGTACTGAACCTTTACATTTTATACAAATCATTTCATATATCTATATTTTTTATTGTGCTTTTGCTAGGAGCTGGAAACTGGAGTGGTTGATCTTCTTATACCTTCCCCTAATGCAACAGCTGAAGTTGGTTATAACAGAGACAGGTAATGCATTAACCTTTTATTTCTTTACCGATACTACTTACAATCTGAAACACTTATATTTTATTTTAACTTTTTAGCTTTTACTCGCAAACACTTTGAACAGGCTTCTTCATCATTTAGCATTATATTGGCTTTACTCTTTCTCACACTTCATGATTTACTTTTAGCATCTAGTCATCAAATGAAAACTAGATCAGTTTACAATTACCTTAAATTTTTCAACATAGTATTTCTTAGCGTATTTATTTATGTTGTACTGAGTTTAATAGAGCTCTTTCATCTTTCTAAAGGTTCTTGTTTAACCCATCTGCTGGACTGGATGAGCATCTCATGCAGTTCAAGTTCCTTGGCATCCTTATGGGCGTAGCTATCCGCACAAAGAAGCCACTTGATCTGCATCTGGCCCCCCTGGTATGGAAACAGCTGTGCTGTATCCCGCTAACTCTAGAGGACCTTGAGGAGGTCGATCTGCTATATGTGCAGACCCTAAATAGCATTCTTCACATTGAAGACAGTGGCATCACCGAGGAAACCTTCCATGAGGTACCCAAGTCCTTCTAATGAGAATTTAATAACGAATCTACCTTCCACTGTCAAAGAAAGGATATTGTATATGCAATCACCAACCACTGCCCTAATTCTGTTTGTCAGGGCTGCTCTGTTATATATCAGATTGACAGTATTGGAAATATTGCTTACATAGGTATAAGAAATGGGCATACCTGTACAGTACGAACTCTTAAAGGGAATTTGTCATCAAGGTTTTGCTATGTAATCTGAAGACACCAGGAGAGAGAGGCTAAAACACAGAATTCACACTTTGAAACTTGTCAAATTGTGTACGGTTGTTTACTAAAGGTACCTTCACACATAACGATATTGTTAACGATATCGTTGCTTTTTGTGACGTAGCAACGATATCGTTAATAAAATCGTTATGTGTGACAGCGACCAACGATCAGGCCCCTGCTGGGAGATCGTTGGTCGCTGAAGAAAGTCCAGAACTTTATTTCGTCGCTGGATCTCCCGTGGACATCGCTGGATCGGCGTGTGTGACACCGATCCAGCGATGTCTTCACTGGTAACCAGGGTAAACATCGGGTAACTAAGCGCAGGGCCGATGTTTACCCTGGTTACCATCCTAAAAGTAAAAAAAACAAACAGTACATACTTACCTAACGCTGTCTGTCCCTGGCACTGTGCTCTGCACTCCTCCTGTACTGGCTGTGAGCGTCGGTCAGCCGGAAAGCAGAGCGGTGACGTCACCGCTCTGCTTTCCGGCCGCTGTGCTCACACAGACAGTACAGGAGGAGTGCAGAGCACAGCGCTGGAGGACAGACAGCGTTAGGTAAGTATGTACTGTTTTTTTAGTTTTAGGAAGGTAACCAGGGTAAACATCGGGTTACTAAGCGCGGCCCTGCGCTTAGTTACCCGATGTTTACCCTGGTTACCGGCATTGTTGGTCGCTGGAGAGCGGTCTGTGTGACAGCTCTCCAGCGACCAAACAGCGACGCTGCAGCGATCCGGATCGTTGTCGGTATCGCTGCAGTGTCGCTTAATGTGAAGGGGCCTTAACTGTGAAGGATTTATCATTATTAGTTTAACATTGCCGGACTACATTAGAGAGCCTGTAGAAAAGCCACGGAGACACCATGACGTGTTTCTCAACGCAAGCAATAAATAGCCAGGTCTTTCACCGGGAAGGAACAACGGGGAGATCAAAACATCCAACACTGCGGAGACACCATCACGTGTTTCTCAGCGCAGTGATCCAGAACACTGCTCCCATCCCTTATGGGAAATATGCAAATCCATGTAGAAAAGCCGCGGAGACACCATCACGTGTTTCTCAGCGCAAGCAATAAATAGCCAGGTCTTTCACCAGGAAGGAACAACCACGGGAAGGGCAGCATCCAAAAAAGGGAAACCACCTATGCCAAAACATGGTATCCATCCACAGACAGCTGTTTCGGGGTATTTGCCCCTCATCAGTGTGGAGTAGGAAACTGGCTATTAGGAGCAGTGCCTAGTAAAAGGACTATAAACATAAGGATGAATGACCTCGGGGAGATCAAAACATCCAACACCGTGGAGACACATCACGTGTTTCTCAACGCCGTGATCCAGAACACTGCTCCCATCCCTTATGGGAAATATGCAAATACATGTAGAAAAGCCGCGGAGACACCATCACGTGTTTCTCAAAGCAAGCAATAAATAGCCAGGTCTTTCACCGGGAAGGAACATCCACGGGAAGGGCAGATGTTTTGATCTCCCCGAGGTCATTCATCCTTATGTTTATAGTCTTTTTGCTAGGCACTGCTCCTAATAGCCTGTTTCCTACTCCACACTGATGAGGGGCAAATACCCGGAAACAGCTGTCTGTGGATGGATACCATGTTTTGGCATAGGTTGTTTTCCTTTTTGGATGCTGCCCTTCCCGTGGTTGTTCCTTCCCAGTGAAAGACCTGGCTATTTATTGCTTGCGTTGAGAAAGACGTGATGGTGTCTCCGCGGCTTTTCTACATGCATTTGCATATTTCCCATAAGGGATGGGAGCAGTGTTCTGGATCACTGCGTTGAGAAACACGTGATGGTGTCTCCGCATTGTTGGATGTTTTGATCTCCTCGAGGTCATTCATCCTTATGTTTACATTAGAGAGCCTGGCGTGGGCGGGGTTTGCTTTCTCAGCTCTGCTTCATGTTAAGTCTAAAACCTCCGATTTGTGTTTGAATGGCTGCACCCAGTAATCTAAGTGATCTAGTTGGATTCTGCTTCTCTTTGCCTACATTACGCTGCTCTCAGATGAGATTGCAAAAACCTGCTGTCAAATTCCCTTTTAGGCTATTAACTTCTAATAAAGAACAGAAACAACTGTCATTTTAGCACTAACTGCAATACTATTTATCAATTGCCTATCAGTAATGAGTCACAAGAAGTCACCGTAAATTAAATTTCTCAAATTTCTCAAAGATCCATCATTAGCAAATCACAGGATTTCCTTCAGTAAAAGAGGGACCTTGGTTTTACTTTCATTTTATCAGCCTGAGCTCAAAATGTGGTGAGATTCTCTTCTGTGAGAGATACCAACTGTAAAGGAGAGGTCGGGGGCTGATTCTGTACAACATCTGAATGGTGCATTGCTGGATTTAGGGTGTGCTTATCCATTTGTCTGATGTAGAGCCTCTAGTCCAGTAGTCTTCAACATTTTTTTAATGTGATAGCAACAATCCGCTCTAACAATTGGTCAGGAGCCACATATACTGCCTTCAGAGTAGCGACACCCAGTACCCCCTATTACCAGTATGATGAGTCAAAGCTTCCCCCAGAAATTAAACTGAGACTTTGTACCAGGGCTGCCCACCTTACCCCATTCAGTACTCCCACAACACTATCACATCCAGCTTTAAGCACCCCCACTATATATGGCAGTATCCTCTTATGGTCATACCATATTTATCTCTGCACCTCCATGGCCAGTACATCCATATCTGCTCTTTCATGTAGGGTTACACAGAGAAGTCACCATCTGGAGACCTGCTCTTCATGGCGATTTGCTAGACCTGGTGCTGTTGCACCCAGCTGGCAGACAGCTTCGAGCCTCATATCATTGGCTTGTGGGCCACGGGTAGGGGACCCCTTCTGTAGTCCATAGAATATAATGGAAAAATCCATTTGCTCTTTTTCTCAACAAATCACCAAATGTTCAGAACAAACATGATGATTACATCTATGTATTCCAATAAGTTGCAAATTAAACCCACTTTCCCTCACTTCTCAGCCGCTACAATGAAGAGACTAACTGGATTTACTTCTATGGCTTTTTCTAATATCTTCCTTTCTTCTCCTCTTGATACTTAATAATATACAGGAATACACATTTCCAAATTTATAGCATGAAGATCGCAGTACAGATCTTGTCATGTGTTTACAAGCTGAAGAATCAAACCCCCCGTCCCACCACATAATGGTATTTCCCAGCTCAGAAGCAGGAAGTGAGACAGTGGAGAGGCCAACACCTCCTTCAATTTAAAGAGCTAGCCCTTTAATTACCTCATCAAAGAGGAGATATTTTACCTTTCCTACATCATAAATATTTGAGAAATGTTTCAGATTTTGGTAGTTTTTTACTTCATGAAGTTTCCCTGCAGATGATGAGTTCCCTTTAAAGGGACACTGTCACCTGAATTTGGAGGGAACAATCTTCAGCCATGGAGGCGGGGTTTTTGGGTGTTTGATTCACCCTTTCCTTACCCGCTGGCTGCATGCTGGCTGCAATATTAGATTGAAGTTCATTCTCTGTCCTCCGTAGTACATGTCTGCACAAGGTGCAATCTTGCCTTGCGCAGGCGTGTACTATGGAGGACAGAGAATGAACTTCTATCCAATATTGCAGCCAGCATGCAGCCAGCGGGTAAGGAAAGGGTGAATCAAACACCCAAAAACCCCGCCTCCATGGCTGAAGATTGTTCCCTCCAAATTCAGGTGACAGTGTCCCTTTAAGTATATTAAAGCCATTTGCCATGTTAGAATTCATTGAATGCGTGACTCATTGTTCATTATTTTTCTTAACCATCAGTACAGGTAACAAAAAAGGGTGGAAATAGGGCAGAAAAGGATTGGTACATGTACTGCTTTACAGGAGTCGCTACTGTTAACTTGTAAACCTTCTTGTTTTCTACATCTTGGGAATATTCTTCACTTCATAAATGTTCTTTATATTCTCATTATCTTACTTCCTTGTAGATGATACCCCTTGATTCTTTTGTGGGTCAAAGCGCTGATGGAAAAATGGTGCCCATTATCCCTGGAGGGAACAGCATACCCCTAACCTTTTCGAATCGCAAGGAATATGTAGAGCGAGCAATCGATTACAGACTCCATGAAATGGACCGGCAGGCGAGTCGCTGAAAATGTCAGTGGTGCAGTAGAAATGTGTAGCTCATGGTAAACTATCACGGCTTTGTTTTCACCACCAGGTAGCCGCAGTGCGAGAGGGAATGTCGTGGATCGTGCCAGTTCCCCTCCTGTCACTTCTCACTGCCCGGCAGCTAGAACAGATGGTGTGCGGGATGCCAGAGATCTCGGTGGAAGTTCTGAAGAAAGTGGTGCGATACCGAGAGGTCGATGAACAGCACCAGCTTGTGCAGTGGTTCTGGCAGACCCTGGATGAATTTTCTAATGAGGAGCGAGTCTTGTTTATGAGGTTTGTTTCTGGCAGGTCCCGACTTCCAGCTAATACCGCGGACATTTCACAGCGCTTCCAGATTATGAAGGTTGATCGGGTAAGTATACCTATTACTTTATCTATTCATGGAAACAACCATGTTGTTTGGCACGTGATATACGTCTAGCTCTAGTTTTTCTAAAGTAACACATGTTGACTGGTCTTTCCTCCACAGCCTCACGACAGTCTGCCTACCTCACAGACATGCTTCTTTCAACTTCGACTCCCTCCATACTCGAGTCAGCCAGTGATGGCCGAACGCCTGCGCTATGCAATCAACAACTGCCGATCTATTGACATGGACAATTATATGTTATCCCGTAATGTGGATAATACAGAAGGATCAGACACGGACTACTAGATTCCACCTTAATTCTCCGCTCTCCTGAAGTGAAAAACCATCAAGCATTTTACACCTGCAATTTTTTTCTTTTTAATACCAGAGAAGACTTGTTTTAATTTAATTTCTCTGTGTCATTGTAAGCTATGGTAAAGTGAACTGGCCCTTCCCTCACTCGCTGAATATAAGATGCATGGAGAGCAGATTTTCTGTTGAGGGACAGGGTAATTGGTCAGGGGACCTTGGCAAGGTTGTCCAGACGCCCCTGGTCAGTGTACTTGAATATTGTACATTGGTGCACTTATTGTTCACCCCCAAGAACCGTTTTACATGATTATTCCTATTTATTTTGTTTTAATTTGGAAGTTGCCTGTGCAGGATTAGTTATGCAGGAAAAAAAATAATAAAGCCAACAGAAGGATTGTGCACTTGTTATCTTGTGTTTCCATGGAGGTGTTATGTGAGAATTTATACACAAAAGTTAATATTATACATTATGGAAAAAACATCCAGAACAAAACAGACATAAGGTGCATACACTTGAAAGTATTGTGAATATATTGGCGGAGAGTCATCCCTTCACAATGAGTGCATCACTGTGGTTTTGTAAAGCCAAGGGCATGGAGACAGTTAGACTCACTAGTACAGAGGTGCACAGCCTGTGTTAGGTGAGTGTATGTACAGATATTCTACCCTAGGAGCAATGGTATGGATTAGTTGATCGCTTTACAATTCAGGTAACTGCTCTCTGTCCATGTTAGAAGCTGCACTAATTTCCTGGGCTTCCGTGTTTCCTGGCTTTGTTGTGTGGCACACAGCTGACGTCTTGCCAGCCCGGGTAATGTAAAGCTGAGCCTGGAATCCTGAACCATAAGGAAATTCGCGCTGCTCCCGTCCACAGGTAGAGAGCACTTTGCGAGAAGCAATTTGCTCATCTCTAGTTCTAGGTGCATGTACACTACTCACAAAAAGTTAGGGATATTTGACTTTCAGTTCAAATTTATGGAAAACGTAAGTTCATTCTACAGTGATATTTTTATCGTGGAAGAAGGGCATTTAAGTAGAAGCATGCAATGGTGATTTCCTCGCCTCAAACAATTTGTTGTAACAAAAGCTAACAGTGGTGGGTACACTCCAACAAAAAAATGTCAATGTCTCAACTTGTCATGTGGCCTTGAGCATCAATTACAGTTTGACAAACAATGTTTAATGCTGTTCACAAGTCAAGTTACTATCTGGTGAGGCATGGCATCCCACTCTTGTTGAAGGGCGGCCCTGAGGTCATTGAAGTTCCTGAGTGCAGGGTTACGAGCCTCTACAAGGCAACTCAGCTGATCCCATAAGTTTTCTATGGGATTCAGGTCTGGAGAAGGAGCAGGTCACTGCATTTGAGGTACCCCAGTCTCTAGCAGCCATTCTCCAATGATGCGACCTCGATAAGCTGGAGCATTGTCGTCCATGAAGACTAAATTAGGCATGTGTTGTTCATGCAGAGGCACAATAACTGGATTAATTGTTTTCAAGTAATAGGGGCTTGTCACTGGACCATTCACAAAGTGTAGGGCAGTTCTGTATTGACTAGACATATCTGCCCACACTGTAACACAACCAAATGCTTGTCTGATGACAAGAGTGGCTGATGCATAATGCTCTCCTTGACCTCTCCAACATCGTTGGCGGCCATCATTTCTGCTCAGCGTGAATTTACTTTAATCAGTGAACACCACTGGTCTATTGTTCAGCGTAGATGCTCCCTGGCCCATGCAAGACGACACCTGTGCCTGGTGGTGTGGTCAGGTACCCTTGCAGGTCATCTAGCACGCAGATCACGCTGATATGAACAGTTTGAATGGTCTGAAGTGACACTTGGGTCCTCTCACCTCCCTTAAATGTTCCTGGAGTTGTGTGACATTTATCATCCTGATCCTAATGGCATTGTTCACAATCAAGCGGTCATCAGTGTGGGATGCGGCCAATGGTCATCCACTTCTATGCCTTTCTGTGACTTTCAGTCACTCTGTAGCTCTGTTGCAAACTGCTATGATGCTCTGTGACACTAAGCTCAGTGACCACTTCCATCTGAGAATATTCTGGTTGAAGCCTCGCAATGGCGAGATGATGTTGATCAATTGTTAGGTGTCTTCTTGGTCTCATAATGTCAATATGTAAACGGCATGATGTGAAGGACTGAACCACAAATTTTATTGGCCAATTCATGCAACGAACACCTGAACCTGTTGTGAATTTTGCCATTAAGCTTCTTGTTTTAGAGAATAGCAAGTTGTGAAAAAAGTACGGTACTGTAACCTTGAACATGTGCATTCAAAAGTTGAGATATCACATTAAGTTCACCTAAAAAGGATAAAGTGCATTTTAGGGTAATCCTGAAATTTCACACGAAAGCCAAATACACTACTCACAAAAAGTTAGGGATATCTGGGTGCATAAATCATCTGATTGAGCCTGACACTTTTTTGTTTTTGGATTCAAACAGAAAATACCGAGCATGCTTTCAAACGACAATTGGTGTTTGGATGACAGATTACAGTGCAAAGTGCAACACATTCCTTAGACATGTCCAGAAATCATCTTTTTGAAACGGATCTGTTTCCATAGACTTCAATAATAAACAATAAATTGGTCAAACACATTTTATTTTTAACGGGACAAAAAAGTTGTCTGTAAAAAATGTTGTCCTGCTAAGATAACTGATTTTTGTTAGATACCTTTCGAAAGGCTTTTTACTGGACATGTGAGCTCTGCTTCAAAAGGGTTGTCCATGACTGATATTCTCTCAAATAAGAAAAACTAATCTACATTACCTGGCAGCAGCCACGAAACTGTCTTGGCTCCAGAAGTGACAACAGCTGATCATTGAAGTTCCAGGTATTGGACCACCACCAAATTGATGACCTACACTATGGATAGGTCATCAAAACAAATGTACTTTACTGTCCCATGAAGGTATATTTAACCATAGCTGTCATACTGTGATTTAAGAAAAGTAAAGTAATTTAACAAATCTATCCTTGCATCCATGCAAATTATAAATAAATAATATTGGGAAAAGCCAAACTTCCTACCAAAGTATTCCCTTGTATTAGTTGTGAAAATGGGCTCTGTCTGTTGCTCCCCTGAATATGAAAAATTCGTAAGAATAACCTTTTGCACAAGTAAGTATAGAATATCGAGCAACAGACAAGTCTTTACCAATATTGGGCAGTGCACAGGTATAAAAATATTTTTCGATTAGAAAAAGTCGAATAGATGTCCATGAATTCTGTTACAGCTTTCTGATAACCCGCACGGCTGTACTGTCTACACGGTACAAGATAATGTCCCTATGACTATTGTACATATAATTATGATTTTTTATTGTTAATGAACATTGAGACAACCCCAATATAAAATATCAGACTGAATCCTGAATCACAGTTGTACTTGGTATGGACAAGTTTAGTAGAAAGAGTTACGCCATCCTATACCTTCCAAAGTGTTTTACAATCTAAGTTAGGACAAATTAATATTTTAGACGGAAAATTTGGGGTTCCAGCTGTATTGCTTTTTTTAAATCTAAATTAAAGATGGAAGCCTATTAATTTGCAAAATGTTATTTGAAAAAAGACACCCTGGACCTCACATATGGACGTGTAGATGAACACAACACCTATACGTTATGTACGGTGATTTGTGTTCGATTCATTGTAAACACAGGGCAGCTATGGACTGAGTTCTCAGAAAGGAGAGTGTCATGTGTCCAAACTTTTGTCACTATAGGCGGCTTATGTCAGTATAACTATTCTTGATGGTCGCTGTAAAGAAACGATCTCATCAGGCTTTCTGTCACCAATCATATCTGCACTCCTGTCCGCCTGCAAGATGATTCCTGGGCACCCCTTCCGCACCAGAGAGAGACCCCCCTTTGTTATATTTCTGCAAAAGTTTACATGGAGGGTGTGAAGTCTTTTGGAAAGAAGGGGAACCACTGCCAATGTCTTGTCTGTCACTCCAGAGCAGTTTTCCAGTTTTAAACTTTGAAGGTGAGGGCAGTGTTTTAAGACTTGGATGAGATTTTCATCACCGATGTGGGCACAACCAGAGAGAGTCAGTGTTCGTAGATTTGGACATCTAAGAAAGAGCACGAGGAAAACATAATTTTAGAACCATCAACAAACATTGGACCATTAGTTCCTATATCTGTGTCACGGTATTGTATATTTTGACTATAAGATCTTTGTTATCAATGGCTGCAGATTCTGCACTTTGGAGCTCACTAATAAAGTACGTAGAAAGCTCGCCCTAGTGGCAGATGCTGACATCTAGCATGTTATCTTTCCAAAGGGTATCCCTAAAATCTAAGGTTATAAATCACTCGGGGTCCAACCGCTAGGACTCCCACTGATCGCAAGAATGAGGGTCTGATGAGTCTCCTCTTGCATGGACCTTCACTCCATTCATTGTCTATATGGGACTGCTGGAAATGGGGCTTTACTCAGCAATTCCGGCAGGCCTTTAGACAATGAATGGAGCCAAAGTTGAGGAAGTGCACCTCCACTCAAAAAGGAACTCTTCAGAGCCTGCTGCTTGGGTTCACTGGAGTCAGATTGGTTGGACCTCCAGCAATGTGTATGGATAAGGGTTACCTTTATTTGGCGCTATAATAATAAATAATAACAATAATTTTCCGTGTGAATATCTATTAGGACTTTGTTTTCTGATACAGGCTTAAGTTCTGATTGTCATTAAGATACATTTTTATTGTATCAACACTAGTGATGAGCGAGTATGCTCGTTACTCGGGTTTTCCTAGCATGCTCGGGTGTTCTCCGAGTATTTTGGGCGTGCTCGGAGATTTAGTTTGTGTTGCGCAGCTGCATGATTTGCGGCTGCTAGACAGCCTGAATACATGCAGCTACGGTGACGCAAACTAAATCTCCAAGCACATCCAAATACTCGGCGAACACCCGAGCATGCTCGGAAAACCCAAGTAATGGGCATACTTGCTCATCATCAACACTCTTAGTCCTAGGTGTGAGAGCTCATGCCCATACACAAGTGGTGAAGACCTCAACCTTCATCTGACATCAGTCAATCTTTACTAGTCAAGATTGGGATCTGTTTTTTTCATGTAAATAAGTCACACAAATCCCACTATGACCCCAGATATTACCTTTTACAAACCTTTTGGAGAAAGTCACTGACTGTGTTCAGATGAGGGCTGCACATGGATGTCTGAAGAGCAGTTTTCGCCCAGTATTCAATGTTGCAGATTTTCACCCGGCTTGAATACCAGCAAATTGACAGGGATTTCAATGCGGGTCCCAAGATGTAGTTCTTTTTTGTGAGCTCTGAAGGAGAGCTAAAATTCAATAATGGCCACAGAGAAGGTTCGTGGAAAAGTTCCTGCAGCTTGTGACATGTTTCCGACAGGTATTTTCTGCTGTCTTTATCCAGGAAGGAACATAAATGCAGAAGACACTCACGATTTAAATCTGTGATTTTCATAGTGATTACTCCAGGCATCATAGATAAGTCACAACTTCTTCAATCCAGGAGTCTTTCAGACCAGTGAATGAAGGCCAAGAGGAGGTCACTGTAGAAAGGATACATTTTAGTAGACCTAGATCCCTGCAGTGTAGTTTATATGGTACATGTGAATAATAGTTTACAGATAAATCAAAATGGTGACAGCAGCACAACTAGAATATTATTTGGTGCAAGGTTCCTGAGAGCCGACCACCAGGCTCCTTCAATCATCCATAATATAACAACTTACAAGGAACTGCACTCCCATGTAGTACAGTGTGAGATTCAAAACATTTGTTCTCCACTCAGGACAGAGCTGGACTACAGAAGATCTGAAGAGAAAGACGAGCCCGATTTTTTTTTTTTTTTTTTTTTTTTTCCCCCGCACAGAACTACCTGAAATATTGCAACAATTCACTTCATGGAGTGCTGTCTCCCACAAATTGTTATATCACTATTTGATGTTAAATCCTGAGGCTATGTGCACACGGTACAGATTTGCCTGCGGATTTTTCTGCACTAAATCCGCAGCTCTTGGCAGAAAACGCAGATGCATTTTTTGCACGGTTTTGATGCGTTTTTCTCCTACGCCTCATTGGGGGACACAGACCATGGGTGTATGCTGCTGCCACTAGGAGGCTGACACTAAGTGATACAAAGAAAGTGATCTCCTCCCATGCAGTATACACCCTCCTGCTGACTCTCGGCTCCTCCCCTGCAGTATACACCCTCCTGCTGGCTCTAAGTGAACCAGTTCTTGCTTAGTGGCTGTAGGAGGCACACGGGTCTGGTTCAGACCCCAACGTTTTTATTTTATTTTTTACTTTTCTGTAAATTTTTATTTTTAATTAACGGAGTGAAGGGGCGACGGATCCTTTCAAGGTTCTGATCTCCCCCAAATCAACAGGCGAGCACGGCGAGTGTACCTCCCCGTACCCTTTCCTGCGACGTGGGAAGCCATGCCTGAGCACACTTCAGGGGTGACGGTTCCTTCGAGTCCCAATCTCCCCACACCAGCAGCAGGCGACCACATGGAGTGTCGCCTCCATGTATCCTCTCCTGGAGCCAGGCCTAATGCCGGACAACTGGCCCTGTCCACCCGGACTGAACTCCGTGGATGTACAGAGGCCCCTCTCTATGGCGTCCGAGCAGCCCCCACTGTCCCACCACTGTGAAAGCGGATGGCACAAGGAGGCGAACGGTTCCTCTCCACCCCCCTAACAAAGGGATGATGGATTGAGGTTTAGCCCTGTATCCCTGCACCTGCAGCAGAACAGTAGAGTGCGCGTGCTTTCCTCGGCGCTGAAACCCAGTCATCCGCGGCGGCTCCATGCCGGGACGCGCACCGATGGTGAGTGGATTCAGTCAGCGGTGGGCCTCTGCAGTGGGATATTCACATGCTGACAGGCAGCCTCAACTTCCCTGTGGCCCACCTCCCTGAGGTAACGCGCTGGCTGCAAAAATTTAGCCCCCGGCTTCGGCCGATGTGTAGGCCGCATTCCGGAAGCCGCGCCCGCACTGTGTCGCGCTAAGGCGGCTCCGCCCACCTTGTCTGGTGCTTCTTCCCTGGTACTGGAGCGATCGCTTCCCTCAGCAACGCTGGTATTGCTCACACCGGCTGCAGAAATTTATGCCCAGGCTTGGGCCTGTTCATGGAAGTCATGAGGCTCCACCCACATCATGTCTGGCTCCGCCCCCCAAATTGCCGCCTCACTCTCTGAGACTTTACCACCTCTGCAACTCCCGTTGGCCATCTTGGTCCAGCCTGCCGTCACTTACACACACAGGCTATGGTTTTGTATTAAAGGGGCACAACGACTGCATCCGGTAAGGAAGTACTGCTCTCTTCCCCCTGTACTTAATATGACCAGTATTTCCTGCCACATGACCAGTATTCCCTGGTCTTAAAGGCGCATGACCAGTATTACCCGGTCTTAAAGGCGCATGACCAGTATTCCTGGTCGTAAAGGCACATGACTAGGATTCCCCGGTCTTAAAGGCGCATGACCAGTATTACCCGGTCTTAAAGGGGTCATTCCATGTCAATTGAAACAATGAACCACTATTTTTTTTTATTTTTTTTTTAGATTTTATTTGGTAATAGTGTGTCAGAGAATGCAAAATGTAAAGGAAAAAAATGCTAGATTTCTTTTGATTTTTTTATTGATTTTCAAAGTTCGGAAAAAGTGTGAATTTCGGTGTTGCCTGCTTTTACATTTCTCCCCATAACTCAGACTAGAAAAAAGATAGAGAAACAAAATAAACACCATTCTACTCAGAACTGTACAGGCTTTCACCAGATATGACACAAGAGTATCTTTGATAATATTTTACCTATGCAAGCGCAAAACTTTAAAACGCATTTCTGAAAAAAAGTTTAACCCCTTTCTGACATTAGAAGTACTATCCCATCGAGGTGGGGTGGGCCCCTATGACCATCGACGGGATAGTACGTCATACGCGATAGGCCGCGCTCATGGGGGGAGTGCGGCCGATCGCGGCCGGGTGTCAGCTGCCTATCGCAGCTGACATCCGGCACTATGTGCCAGGAGTGGTCACGGACCTCTCCCGGCACATTAACCCCCGGCACACCGCGATCAAACATGATCGCGATGTGCCGGCAGTACAGGGAAGCATCGTGCAGGGAGGGGGCTCCCTGCGGGCTTCCCTGAGCCCCCCGCAGCAACGCGATGTGATCGCGTTGCTGCGAGGGTCTCCCTACCTCCCTCCCTGTAGCAGGCACGGATCCAAGATGGCCACGGCATCCGGGTCCTGCAGGGAGGGAGGTGACTTACCAAGTGCCTGCTCAGAGCTCTGAGACAGATCGGTGATCTGACAGAGTGCTGTGCAAACTGTCAGATCACCGATCTGTGATGTCCCCCCCCCCGGGAAAAAGTAAAAATAAAATTTTCCAAATGTGTAAAAAAAAAATATTCCTAAATAATGAAAAAAAAAATATACCGTATATACTCGAGTATAAGCCGAGATTTTCAGCCCAAATTTTTGGGCTGAAAGAGCCCCTCTCGGCTTATACTCGAGTCACGGTGGGTGGCAGGGTCGGCGGGTGAGGGGGAGAGGGCACTGAGGCATACTTACCTAGTCCCGGCGCTCCTGACACTGCCCCTGCCTGTCACACTGTCTCCGGGTGCCGCAGCTCTTCCCCTGTTCAGCGGTCACGTGGGACCGCTCATTAGAGAAATGAATATGGACTCCACTCCCATAGGGGTGGAGCCACATATTCATTCCTCTGAGCGGTGCCAGTGACCGCTGACAGGAAGAGCTGCGGCCCCCGAAGACAGTGTGACAGGCAGGGGCAGCGCCGGGACTAGGTGAGTATTTTATATTCACCTGTCCGCGTTCCACACGCCGGGCGTCGCTCCATCTTCCTGGCGCCGCTCCATCTTCCCGGCGTCTCTGCGCTCTGACTGTGCAGGTCAGAGGGCGCGATGACTGATATAGTGTGCGCGGCGCCCTCTGCCTCATCAGTCAGTGCGGAGAGACGACGGGAGCTGCAAGCAAGAGAGGTGAGTATGGCATTTTTTTATTATTATTGCAGCAGCAGCAATGGCACAGCTTTATACGGAGCATCTATGGGGCAAGAATGAACGCTGCAGAGCACTATATGGCACAGTTATGGGCAATAATGAACGGTGCAGAGCACTATATGGCACAGTTATGGGGCAATAATGAACGGTGCAGAGCACTATATGGCACAGTTATGGAGCAAGAATGAACGGTGCAGAGCACTATATGGCAGAGCTATGGGGCAATAATGAACGGTGCAGAGCATTATATGGCACAGTTATGGGGCAAGAATGAACGGTGCAGAGCACTATATGGCACAGCTATGGGGCCATAATGAACGGTGTGGAGACCAGACTGAACCAAAGGATCCATTTTGTCTCCCAGATGAAATCTGCTTCTGCACAGCAAACTTGACATTTCCTTTTATAGAAGTAATCACGCGCGCATTTCTCCTTGATATTGTAGCCTTTCACCCACATACCAGATATTGTAACTTTTCACTAGTATAGATTTGCTTTGTAAGTGATTATGAAATATGAGCGCTTGTGCGCATGTCTGTAAATGCCTAACTTCTTACTATATAAAGAAGGGGCAGCGCCCAGTGAGGCAGGCGTGCTCCGGGGCTACCCCTGTTTATGAACACACAACCTTTGTGCTGCGTGTCATTTACTTGGATCCCTACATCCAGGAAGCCAGGGACGGAAAAGGACTCAACATTTCTTGGCGCCCGAAACAGGGACCCGAGGCGAGAGTGTCTACTCGAGATTCACCTACGGATACGGACAACGGAGATCTGGGATAATGGACGGCAAATGAATTGAAAAACCTGGCCAGGTAAGAGACATTATTAGTTCTCTTTTATCTGCCCTGTATTATCCGAAAGATCTCTACGAGCCGTGTCACGCTGGGTTAGTCTAGTAGTGAGTAGATACCTATAAAACTCGGGTTACCATATTGTATAGATTTATGAGTCCTGTCCCTGGCAGTGTGTGAACAAGTGTGAAGGTTGTGGCATGTTATGAAAGAAGGATAAAAGTACGTAGAACAATAAGCCGAAATTGTTAGGACAAGTCTTATTAGTGAAGTCAGCCTAACTGGGTCATGTGGTTGCGTCCTTTCGGGGAGACCTCCGCCCATGCTTGACTCTCTTTGAGAAACTTGTTCCTTCATTTTTGGATAAGAGTTTGATAGAATGAGCCCAGGACACGAGTCCATGAGCCTGGGACAAGTATGATAACAGAGACGGAGAGTTTGGTGATCTGTTTGGTGTTGCTGATCCTGTTTGCGTGCATTGTAGGAATCAAGTTTATTCTGCACATTAGAAAGAACGGAGCAAATCAGCCCTTCAATATTTTAGCTCCCTAGGAGAGAAGGCAACGAGACATCACTCCAGAGAGGTGGTTGTCCAAACGTCACCTAGGGTAGATACAGCTATTATTGAAAAGAAAAATGGGAAATAAACAGACAAAATCCGTCTTAGGACAAGTAGAAGCAAAAGATATCATACAGGAAAGATGTGGAAAGACAGTCAGAAGGCAGATCAGAAGGGTAAGAGAAAAATTGGGAATTTCAGAAGCACTTATGTTTAGCACTGAATGGGAAAGACAGTAAAGAACGAGGTGGAATTATCAAAGACAATGGGTGGGAAGAAATCATACACTGTATGATAAAGGTCTCAAAAACAGCTAAAGAGGAGAATTGGAAGTATGATCCAGACACTTCCAAATGGAGTATGGGTACGGGAAAATGTTGTGCCACGACTCATTCAGTTCCTCCTCCTTACCTAGATCCGAATGTTCAACCATTTGTACCTTCTGAAGGAGGACAAACCAAACCAAATTTATATCCTGGGTTAAATGGGGTGGAAGGATGGGTGTGCAAAAATTGTGGCCAGCAGAATCCAGACTGGAGAACTGAATGTTCTGCCTGTGGGGCCCCCAGAGGTCATCAATTGTTAGCTCCTGTTAGGATAGTACCGAAACCCTTCAGAGAAACTGGTGTAGATGGAGCAATGGCAACTAGATATCACCAAACCCGACAATACTTCCCTTGGTCCCCCGCTGAAGGAATGTCTCTTCTACATAATGCACCAGATCCTACCCAGTACCCAGTTAGATTCGCACAGTATATACAGCAAATTATGCAGACTCATGCAGGAGTCTGGGCAGATGGAGAGGAATTATGTAGAATGAAAATGACTCCTGGTCTCTTCCAGGAACTGCTAACACATCTACAGGGACACAGGCCACAGGTGGGACAGGAGCTACAAGAGGGACAAGCGGGACAAGGTGCCTTACAAACGATAGAATCAGGAACACAATTTGTAGACCATTTAATAGTTTTCATGAGGCAGAAACAGAGGCAGAGAGGAACAACGGGAGTGGTGGCTCAGAGACCTGGACAATCGGTAGATGAATATTATCTAGGGGTAGAGAATAATTTTAGAGATGAAGGAATAGATCTAACCGCTCCAGGAATGATGAGGTTAATTACAAAAACCTTTATAGATGGATTGTCTCCAAAAGTAAAGGAAAAACTTAAGGCTGCAACTCCTGATTGGAGAACCTTGGAAGACCCACACTTGGCCAGGCAAAAAGCCGTAGGGATAGAGTTGGATTTAAGAGAAAATCATAAGCCTGTCAGAATAGCGCAAGCAAACACAACAGGTTGAAGGGCAAGACATAATTTTCCCTGTCATTACTGCAAGAAACCAGGACATTTCCAGAAAGAATGTAGAAAGAAGCAGGCAGACATAAAATCAGGAAAATTTGTACTGTGACGCCCAGGAGACCGGGATACCCAGCACCGGACCAATGGAGTCTGTCTCTTGAGGGGGATGTCACGGGTGGCTTGACCCGGTGCTGTGGCCTCAGGCAATGCACAGTGTAAGGGGTATCATGAGGGGACAGGCACTTACTTGATCAGCAGCAGGTTCTCCCAGCGGTGACGATCTCGATCCTGGATAGATGGCTATTGTCCAAATGAAAGACTGAGGCACTGAAACGTTTAACCAGTTTACTTTAACATAAAAGGATTTACAACCAGTCCTGTCACTGGAGTCTGTATGGGAACTCTGAGTTACTTTGACCCTGCCGGGGTCTTCGCCTCTTATTGTGCGCAATTTCTGTGTGGCCCTGCTGCTGTATGTGAACTGGCTGCCGGCCCAATCTGTCCCCTCCGGGTCCTGGTTCGACGGGCAACCCGAGTCCTTTTATCGGCTTACCCTCTCCGGGAGTACCGCTGAACTCTGTGTCTGTTGCTGCATCCGACCCTAGTGAAGCTGATATCACCTCACGTTTTTCCGGTTGCTGTATTATATATAATGAATACAGCCACGGATCCGGTATCCGTCTTTGCGCCTGTTCTGGGTAGTGATTAATGCTACCCGGTTCTCACAATGTCCTTTTTCTCTATCCCTCTTCTACTCAGGCCGGTGATTTAGGCCTGGTAACAGTCACAGGGCTGTTAGAGATTTAACTGTATGACCTCTCACTATCAGCTCCTTGGCCCAACTGCCATTTCTTCTCTCAGACCAGAATGGATCAAGGGGAGTCTCTGGAGCTCCCCCTTCTGGCCGGAGGTGGTAGTGCAGTCTTGCTATTTTAGTATTTGTACTTACTGTCAGTAACTATTTTTGTGGCAAATACCTAGGGGTGCCACATTCCCCCTTAGTTAAGAACAGTACTCCGGGACTGTGGGACAATAACATTTTGAAATAACAATTAATATGTACAGAGTCTTAAAAATGAAAAGTTACAAAAACCACTCAAGGAAACAAAAATAGAGTTCTGTAAAAAGTCACTTCAAATAGCGTCCATTAATACAGTTCTATCCTTGAAGGTATTAGGAACGGCACTGTACTTAGTGTCCAGGAATTTAGTTCCAATTTTCCAACGGAGTTATCAATATAAAGTCTAAAGAAAGTTCAAAAAGAGCAAAAAGCAAAGTTCAAAAAGCAGTCTTTCCGGAGCTTTGATTTAGTGCCTCCGGGCTGATAAAAAGTTCAAGAATATGCAATAAGTTCATACAGACAAGTCTCTGTAGGCACTGGGCTTAAACGTTGCAGACTGATAGCAATGACTATACTACATTTTCTGTTTAACTATATACGGCATAACATATATACAATTCACATTATGAGCTTTATAGTTGGTAATCTGCATACCTGGCCGGTAATTGACCCTGGGTACTACGCTGTGATCTACGTAATAGCGGTGTCTCTTCATGTGGTGTACTACTGTCTACTGCGGATGTAGTATCTGCCCGCTCTGCTAAAGATAATTCCACGACTATGGAGTTGGCAAGTCCACCGTGAATGGGATTACTCTGACCAGGAATCTGTTCTTCCTGGCCTGGAACCTCCTGTAGTACGGGGTCAGCCTCTTCCTGTCTTGGGACTTCTGGTATTGGGTTCGGTGTTGGGTAAAAGGCCACCATGGGAACCACTACTGCACCATGGTATGTTAGTAGGGTTTTGGGAAAGTCTCCTATACAGGTGTGATACACTTCCTCTTCTTTTTCCTTTACTGGTTGAACCTGTATGGGTTGAATAACTTCTGGTTCTGGCTGGACAACGTCTGGCTCTTTCAATGCTTCCGGACATAATTTAAGATTGTCTCTTGACACTAGTACAGATGTTAAGCCTCCGTTTTTGCTAATGAGACACATTTTAGGATTATCCACTCTTGTTGGTAAAACTGTGTAGGGTACGGCTTCCCACTGATTGTCCAGTTTATTGGTTCAACGATTTCTCTTGAGCACTTGGTCACCCGGTCTTAATGGGGTCGCTAGAGCATTCTGGTTGAAAGTTCGCTCTTGTCTTTCTCTAGTTTGCTGAAGGCTTCTTTCCACACTCTCTTGCACTTGGCGATACTGCTTTTGCCGTATGATATCCCAATTGGAGTCTTGAACTTCTGCGTCTGGTTTCAGAATTCCCATTTCTAGATCGATTGGTAATTGGCCGGGTCTTGCACGCATAAGGTAAGCTGGGGTGCAGTTGGTGGAGCTCACCGGGACATGATTATACAGATCCACCAAGTCAGGCAATTTCTCTGGCCATTGATTCCTTTCTGTCTCAGGTAAAGTCTTTAGTAGGTCTATTACAATATGGTTCATCTTCTCGCATAAGCCGTTTGTTTGTGGATGATAGGCCGTCGTCCGGATCTTTTTGCAACCATACATATTACAGAATTCTCTGAAGATCTCTGATTCAAAGGCTGTACCTTGGTCGGTGAGAACCTGTTCCGGATATCCATGGGGTCTACAAAAGTACGTTTGGAACGCTTTGGCTGCTGTTTTTGCTGTCAGATCTTTTACGGGTACTACTACCAAGAAACGTGAATAATGGTCCACGATGGTCAAGGCATAGACATAGCCGGACTGGCTTGGTGTCAACTTCACGTGGTCCATGGCTACAAGTTCAAGTGGTTGTTTGGTGATTATGGGCTGCAGTGGTGCTCTTTGGTTCTTTTGATCGTTTCTTCTGAGGTTACACGGGCCACAATTTCTGCACCACTGTTCGATTGATTTTCTCATCCCAACCCAATAAAATCTTTCTCTTAGAAGTACTTCTAACTTTTTCCATCCGAAGTGACCAGCACCATTATGGTAAGCTTCGAGGACCATCTTCACATCTTGTTTAGGCACAATAATCTGCCAAACCAATTCATGTGTTTTCGGATTGGTGTATCTTCTACAGAGCTTCCCTTGATACAGGAACATTTTGCCTCTCTCTTTCCAGAGTTGATGCGTCTCTTCTGGGGCATCCTCATAGGGATATGCACTTTGCTCAGTCAACAGTTCCTTCACCAACTTCACAGCCGGATTGCTGTCTTGGGTGTCAGCCCATCTATGGTGTGCTAACGGATTAAAATTCACCTCTTGTTGTTTCTGATAGGTACTTGACTGATGATGTTTTGCCTTGGGACGATGGAAGGCTGGTAGTTCAATTTCTTCAAGCTCCCCCGTTTCCTCTTCTACATCTCTCAAGTGTGGCATCCGGGATAGGGCATCGGCATTTCCATTCTTGCGACCTGCTCGATACTTGATTATGAAGTTGTAATTAGATAACCGGGCTATCCATCGCTGTTCTAACGCACCTAATTTGGCTGTGTCCAGGTGGGTCAACGGATTGTTGTCAGTATAGACAATAAATTCTGCAGCGGCCAGATAGTGTTTGAAACGCTCCGTCACAGCCCAAACTACTGCCAGTAGTTCCAATTTGAAGGAGCTGTAATTTTCTGAATTTCTTTCAGTAGGCCGGAGCTTTCTACTTGCAAAGGCGATGACTTTCTCCCGACCTTCTTGCTTTTGTGACAGCACCGCTCCTAGTCCCACATTACTGGCATCGGTGTAGAGGATGAAAGGTTTATGGTAATCTGGGTATGCCAGAACCTCTTCTCCGGTTAGTGCCTTCTTTAGTTGTTCAAAGGAGTCTTCCCTTTCGTCGTTCCACTGAAAAGGAGGGTTTCGGTTTGAAGGTTTCTTCGTCTGCCCTACCAAGGTGTCTTGCAAGGGTGCTGCCAACTTGGTAAATCCTTTTATAAATCTGCGATAGTAACCCACCAATCCCAGGAATTGTCTCACTTCTTTTGCGCTGGTAGGTCTTGGCCAATCCCTTATGGCGCTTATTTTCTCGGGATCTGGTGCTACTCCCTCCGAACTCACGATGTGTCCCAGGTACTGTACCTTTGGCTTGAGAAGGTGACCTTTGGATGGCTTGACTTTCATGCCATACCTGGATAAGGCTTCGAACACTTCTGCCAGGTCTATTAAGTGTTGTTCGTAAGTCTTTGAGTAGACGATCACATCATCTAGGTACAGGAGGACGGTCTCGAAGTTCTTGTGTCCGAGGCAGCATTCCATCAGCCGCTGGAAGGTACCGGATGCGTTGCAGAGTCCGAACGGCATGCGATTAAATTCACATAGACCCATTGGTGTGATGAATGCCGTCTTTTCCTTATCTCTCTCAGCCACAGGGACTTGCCAATACCCGCTTGTTAAGTCTAAGGTGGAAAAATAATTAGCAGATTTCAAAGCAGTTAAGGACTCTTCTATCCTAGGCAAGGGGTAGGCGTCTTTATGGGTGATGTTATTAATCTTCCGGTAGTCTACGCACATTCTCATGGTTCCGTCCTTTTTTTTGACAATCACTAGAGGGGCCGCCCAGGGGCTACAGCTGTCTCTTATTACCCCGGCCTGTTTCATTTCCCTCAGCATATCTTTTGCACATTGATAGTGAGCGGGCGGTATGGGTCTATATCTTTCTTTTATTGGGGGATGGTCACCTGTGGGGATTGTGTGTTCTACCCCTTCTATCCGTCCGAAGTCCAATGGGTGTTTACTGAAGACTTGTTCATATTCCTTCACTAGCCTATACACCCCTTGTTTTTGATGGGTAGGTGTTGAATTTATGCCCACGTGTAGCTGTTGGCACCAATCCTCCATTTCTCCATCTGAGCCATTGCCTTCCACCTGACAGGTTGGTTCTAAGGGCTCAATGGTTGTGATGGCATTGTTGTCAACAGTATATAGCTTTGCCATTGTAGCATACCTTGGCAAAGTGACCTCTTCCTCTCCACAGTTCAAAAGTCGTACCGGCACTCGTCCCCGGTGTACCTCGACTATCCCTCGTGCTGTGAGTATAGTGGGCCTGCTGTCGGTGTACACTGGTTCTATTAAGGCTTGATAATCTCGTCCCTTAGTACCAATGGCTGCTCTACACCATACCAGCATTTCTGTTTTTGGTGGGATTACAATAGACGTTGGATCACTTACCCTCACACTGCCGATTTCTCCACCTGCAACTTCTACCTGTTGCCTTAACATCAATACTTTTATTTCCCTCCGGAGAACTCTCTGCTGGCAGGATTGGGCAGTTTCAGCAATTTGCTGTAAGACAGAAATGACTTCGGAAAAGCAGTTCTCTAACACATTCATTCCTATCAATACAGTTGGTTCACAGTTCCGCCGGTCAACATCAACAACAATTATACCCTGTTTCTTCAGTTCTACTTTACCAATCTTTATGGTCATCTCCCTGAATCCTAGTTTCGGTACCAACTTACCATTACTGGCCCATATATCTAGTTCAACATCAGAGGGCCCTTTATCAATATCTGCATCAGCCCAGTACCTCTTATAAAGGATATACGGTATAGATGAAATCTGGGAACCTGTGTCCAGCAAAGCGTTGAGGGGAATTCCGTCCAGCACGATAGGGATAATGGGTCGTCCTCCGATGTACCTGTCGTGCCAGGGTGTTGGGCCTTGAAAGTTCATTCCTGCGAAGCGGCCCGCATTCCCAGGGGATTCCCGTTTAAATCACAATCTCGTGCAAAGTGGCCCGGCTGCTGGCAACGGCGGCAAATGGGCTGTCCATCCGGTTGGTAGCGGTCGCGGGGTCGTCCTCTCCATGTCGGGTATCTCCGGGGTCTCATCCATGGAACATCCTCTCTACAGTTTGCCAACTCCATCTTGTGTCCTCTCATCTCCTGCATGGTTTTAGCCATTGAAGCAACAACATCAGCTAAAGAGTCAAGCTTTTGTTGAAGAGCCTCATTAGTACTGGGCCCCAGGGGCTTAGCAATGGCCCCAGACATAGCTGATGTCACTGGCACTCCCTGTTGTTGAGGTGCCTCTGCCATGGGTTGTGCAGGATCCTGATCCCGAGGTGCCTCTGCCAGCTGGAGACGTATAGCGCTCTCCTTTAATTGGGCAAATGTCAATTCAGGGTTCTTAAAAACAAGCATGCTCACATGCCCCCGGTGAGAAGGGGTGTAGAGTCCCTCAATAAATTGATCTCTTAGCAGTTTATCCGCTCCGGTGTTAAAAATGGGTTCAGCCAGTGTAAGTGATTTAAGGGCTTCCTGCAGGTTTAAGGCAAAGTCTCTCATGCCCTCATTAGCTTTTTGTTTGCAATTAAAGAATCGTATTTTAGCTTTGCTGCTGGCCGTGGTTTCAAATGTAGCTTTTAATCCAGCAAATATGCGTTCAACAGTGCCTTTTAGATCAGCTGCCCATGCTGTGACTTCTCGCTTAGCATGGCCACTTAACTGCATCATCAGGAGACTAACACGCTGAACTTCACCCACAGGGAACATGTCAAAATGGGCCAGCATCTTTTCTCTGAAATCGTCAAGGGTATTAGGCTCACCTTCATACATTGGAAGCCATGGGCCACCCGGGGTATATGGCATCAGCACCGGCATGATGGGCGCCACTCCTTGCACCGCTGCGCTGCCGGACTCTCTATTGACACTCTGTCTTTCAGCTGCACTAGCGTTGCCGAGTGCTGCGGCGTCTCCGTGCTGCGACATACTGTGCCCCCTTAGTTAATCCGGACCCTTCTGGTCCTCCGCTTCCGTCGGGATAGTGTAGATTCGTTCCGCTGTGCAGCAGGATCGATTTTCCCCTTGCTCTGATGTCAGAGCGCTCAGCTTGGTGCCGCCCACAATGACACGCCCCCTGCTGCTCCCACCCACCGCGCTCTGTAATGGCGGATTCTGAAGTTTTTCAGTTAGACTGGGGCTCAGGTGATGGCGTAGCTCAATTAACAGTCTCGTGCCTAACGGTTATGAAGTGATTACCTCAGGGGATGGCGGCCATCTTTACTCCATTATAACCAATGGGGAAAAGTCACTTTCAATAGTTTTCAATGGGGAATGGATTTTTCTTTAATAAAGTCAATTTTCAAGATTTTTCATCCCAGTTTTCACAGTTTTGGGCTCCAATCACGGCACACAATACCCGGTATACGGGCTGGCTAGATCCTGTTCGTGACGCCAATTGTGACGCCCAGGAGACCGGGATACCCAGCACCGGACCAATGGAGTCTGTCTCTTGAGGGGGATGTCACGGGTGGCTTGACCCGGTGCTGTGGCCTCAGGCAATGCACAGTGTAAGGGGTATCATGAGGGGACAGGCACTTACTTGATCAGCAGCAGGTTCTCCCAGCGGTGACGATCTCGATCCTGGATAGATGGCTATT
Source organism: Ranitomeya imitator (assembly GCF_032444005.1). Taxonomy (NCBI): domain Eukaryota; kingdom Metazoa; phylum Chordata; class Amphibia; order Anura; family Dendrobatidae; genus Ranitomeya; species Ranitomeya imitator. The sequence continues at coordinate 434,609,877 of NC_091285.1, forward strand.
GTCCAAATGAAAGACTGAGGCACTGAAACGTTTAACCAGTTTACTTTAACATAAAAGGATTTACAACCAGTCCTGTCACCGGAGTCTGTATGGGAACTCTGAGTTACTTTGACCCTGCCGGGGTCTTCGCCTCTTATTGTGCGCAATTTCTGTGTGGCCCTGCTGCTGTATGTGAACTGGCTGCCGGCCCAATCTGTCCCCTCCGGGTCCTGGTTCGACGGGCAACCCGAGTCCTTTTATCGGCTTACCCTCTCCGGGAGTACCGCTGAACTCTGTGTCTGTTGCTGCATCCGACCCTAGTGAAGCTGATATCACCTCACGTTTTTCCGGTTGCTGTATTATATATAATGAATACAGCCACGGATCCGGTATCCGTCTTTGCGCCTGTTCTGGGTAGTGATTAATGCTACCCGGTTCTCACAATGTCCTTTTTCTCTATCCCTCTTCTCCTCAGGCCGGTGATTTAGGCCTGGTAACAGTCACAGGGCTGTTAGAGATTTAACTGTATGACCTCTCACTATCAGCTCCTTGGCCCAACTGCCATTTCTTCTCTCAGACCAGAATGGATCAAGGGGAGTCTCTGGAGCTCCCCCTTCTGGCCGGAGGTGGTAGTGCAGTCTTGCTATTTTAGTATTTGTACTTACTGTCAGTAACTATTTTTGTGGCAAATACCTAGGGGTGCCACAGTACCAAAGAATAAGCCCTCAGACATCCAACAGACATCCATAGTGGATGGTCCCATACCAGACTCAGATTGACTCAATGTGTTACAAACTTCCCTACCAGCTAGAAGACCTATAATACAGGTGAATGTGGGGGGAAGAGAGATTCCATTTTTAATAGATACAGGTGCAACTTCCTCAATTTTGAATCAAGATTTTCTTCCAAACCCGGAAGATATTTCACAACAAACAACTTTTGCTGAGGGTTATGATGGGGTAATTCAAACACTACCATACACTGTGCCCCTAGAGGTCTCCTTAGGACCTAAATGTTTTGCATCCAGATTTTTGTATGCCAGAGGTGCCCCAACATGTTTGTTGGGAACTGATGTCTTGAAGAAATTAGAAGCTAGCATCAATTTTAGGGAAGATGGCACAGTCATGCTGACTATCCCTGATGATGCGGAAACATTAGAACAATATGTCAGAATTCAGGCTTTTGAGGATTATACTGAAGAAAAAGAGTACACCACAGATCTAGACCTCTCAACAGTCCCAGAAACACTGTGGGCACAGGGTGACACTGATGTGGGATTATTGCATATCTCTCCTGTAAAACTATCTGTGCAACCAGGAACTGTTCTCCCACAGCTCAGACAATACCCTGTGAGTGCCCAGCAGGAACTAGTGATTACAAAACAGATAGAGGGATATAGAGAGAAAGGGGTTTTGGTAGAGATACAATCACCTGCTAACACTCCTCTGTATCCAGTCAAGAAGAGAACTCTTGATAAGGGTTCTATGCCCAAATATCGTATGGTACATGATCTAAGAGAAATAAACAAAGTTCTAGATCCAATCACCCCAGTTGTACCCAATCCTCATACGTTACTATCACAGATACCAGCCAGTTCTCAAGTGTTTACTGTAACAGATCTTTCAAATGCATTTTTCTCGGTTCCTTTACACCAAGACAGTTGGCATTTGTTTGCATTTACATTTAAGGGCAAACAGTTGGCGTGGACACGCCTTCCACAGGGAATGATACACTCCCCTACTCTTTATTCAAATGCCCTACAAACAGTCCTTCAGAGGTTTGAACCCGAACCACAGGTAGTAATTTTGCAGTATGTGGATGACCTACTACTTTGCTGCCCAGATCTAGAAACTGCAGAAAGGTCCACTGTGAGTTTACTATGTTTCCTAGAAAAAGAAGGGTGTAAAGTGAATAGACAAAAGCTACAAGTTTGTCAGACCAAAGTGGTCTTTCTAGGTCATTGCATTTCTCAAGGTAAAAAGCATCTTACACCTCAAAGAACTGAAGCAATAAGACAGATGAATGAGCCTAGAAATCATAAACAGCTACGAGCATTTTTAGGAATAGTGTCTCATTGTAGACAATGGATTATACATGCCAGTCAACTAATGCAACCGCTGTATGACTGTGTAAAAAGTGAACCTTATTTGTTGACAAAAGAAGGTCAGATTTCGTTCCAACAATTAAAAGATGCCCTTGTTTCAGCTCCAGCGTTAGGGCTACCAGACTACACCAAACCATTTCAGCTTATGGCTGCAGAAGTTGATTCCCATGCTACAGGAGTTCTTACCCAGAAGCATGCAGGGAAACAAAGACCAATTGCATATCTTTCAGCAAGGTTAGATCCCGTAGCTAGAGCAGCGCCAACCTGTGTACGTGTAGTTGTTGCTGTCTCACTATTGTTGGACAAAGCATCAGAAATTGTCCTAGAGCATCCACTCACAGTTCAAACTACACATGATGTTTATGGGATATTAAACCAGGTCCAACCAAAACACATCTCCATGGCCAGACATTTGCGGCTTCAGTGTTCTTTGCTGCTACCCTCCACTATCACATTTGCTAGGCTTCAGACTCTCAATTTAGCTACACTGCTACCTCTCGAGTCTAAAGGGGGGAATAAGGACACTGATCCACACGCAAATTTTTTCCCTACAGACACACATGATTGTACAGAGCTCATTTTACAAGAAACGGTAGGCTTACCCAATGTATCCGAAACACCACTTCAAAATCCAGATTTAGAGCTGTTTATAGATGGTAGTAGGTTTGCAGATGACACAGGTAACTTCCATACAGGGTATGCAGTTGTGTCAGAATCTGAAACTCTCAAAGCAGAACCGCTTCCACCGAAACAATCTGCACAAGAAGCAGAACTAACAGCATTGATTGAAGCTCTAAAAATAGCTGAGAATCAGACAGCTAATATATACACTGATTCTAGGTATGCACATGGTATTGTGTTTGATTTTGGAGTAATCTGGAGAGCTAGAGGTTATATGACAGCGTCAGGACAACCTGTAAAACATGCTTCTCTGATCAAACAGATCTTAGAGGCTGCACAAGAAACAAAAGAAGTAGCAGTAATCAAGGTAGCTGCACATGTGAGACTCGACACTAGGGAATCTAGGGGAAATGATAGGGCTGATAAAGCAGCCAAAGCAGCAGCAGTCAAACCCTTACAACAGGTCCATACTGTAAACCTCACAGAAAATACTGAAGATAGACTGAGACAAGCACAGGAAGATGCAGGAGAAGAGGAGAGGGACAGGTGGAAAAAGGAAGGGGCAGAAGAACAAGAGGGAATTTGGAAGAAAAATGGACTAATATGTCTACCTAGAGCCTGGTACCCGATAGTAGTTGGTGGATTACATCACCCTACGCATGTGTCTGCAAATGCAATGACACTACTGGCAAAGCAAGTCTGGTTGGCTCCAGGTTTTGGCAACTACGCAAGAGACTATTGTGCTGCATGCGCTATATGCCTGACACATAATCCCGGACAGACAGCAAAGACCCCTATGAAGCACCACGTCCGACCTCTCTACCCATTTCAACGGTTGCAGATAGACTTTATCCAGCTGCCAAAGAGTAATGGGTATGAGTATGTGTTGGTGTGTGTGGACATGTTCTCGGGGTGGCCAGAGGCCTATCCAGTTCGGAAGGCTTCAGCTAAAAACACTGCTGTAAAGCTAGTTACCGAACTGGTGCCCCGTTATGGTCTCCCTGAAGTGATCGAGTCAGATAGGGGTACTAATTTCACTGGAGAAATATTTCAAAATGTACTAAAAATGTTGGGTGTTGAAAGTCAGTTACACACTCCGTATCATCCTCAAAGTTCTGGTAAGGTAGAACGCATGAATGGAACTTTAAAATTAAAAATACAGAAAGCCATGGCTGAAACAGGAAAGCCTTGGACAGAATGCCTTCCACTGGCCCTTTACTCAATACGCAATACCCCAAGGGGTAAGACTAAACTGTCTCCATATGAAATTTTGTTTGGCAGGACTGCCAATTTAGGATGTTATTTTCCACAGCAACTTGTGTTAAATATTGAATCACTGACTTCCTATGTGCAAAATCTTCAGAAACAATTAACTAAGGTGCATGCACAAGTTTTTGCTTCCCTTCCAGATCCTGATAACACTGAAGGAAGTCACAAGTTGGAACCAGGTGATCAAGTCTATATAAAAAGACACACCAGAAAGGCTCTTGAACCAAGATTTGACGGACCCTTCCAAGTCCTGTTGACAACACCTACATCAGTCAAGCTTGAAGGAAAGGCATCATGGATACATGCAAGCCATTGCAAAAAAGCAGTATAAAACTCATGATATTGATGTTAATAATGTTAACCACAACGAAGGCATGGGAAAGACTGAATTCTTTAGCCCCTTTGAACAATAGATTCGTACAACATCATAGAAAATTAGTGCACGACTTGTTAAACAATACACAAACCCTGACAGATTGTTGGATCTGTACCCATTCGCCGGTATCAGCCACAAGTATACCTTTTCTAGCAGTTCCCGTATCAGCAGAAGAAATATTCGCTTGGCCTAATTGTTCAGACAACCTGGCCAACAACCAAACTGGTAATACAAGGCTATGGAATACTACAATCGCCATACCAATTGTGGGATGGGTAGAATTTCCTTGGTGGCAGGGTAATCTCTCAGGGAGTAGTACACATCTACAATATTTGGCCTATAAGGGTGGAGCCTGGGTCCCTAGGAATAAGACTGGATTAACTAATTTAGGACAGGTCCCCACAGAAAATCTACAGCTCAGTTTCAGTACAACCGCCCCTCCCTCTGATGCTTTCAAACCTGTAGTATTGGAAAGATACATACATAATAGAAAATGGGAACATTCTGAGTTGTTCCCCCAAGGTGATGATAACAGTTGTACAAGTAAGCCGGGGAACCTGGTTTGTAATGAATCCAATGAGTATGTCAACGGAATGCATGTATGTGGTAATCCCGCAGCCGGGTACTGTAGCCCCTTGGGACAAAAACCCTCTTGGTGTATGCTTCAAAATGTATCTAGTTTTGTGGATTTGGCTCACAGATTGGTATTGCAGCACTCAGCTCTATGGGATCTGCCTGAGGGTACATTTTGGATATGCGGAGAAGGAGCATATAAATGGCTTCCCGTAGGTATAAAGGGTACTTGTACATTAGGACGCCTAACCCCAGCTACTTTCATAATTTCAAATAAACAAGTGAATATGCAAGCCGTACCCAAGCACACACTATATAAAAGAGCTGCAGATAACTCACCACGTCCCTCGGGGAGGCCACATATAGTACAAATGGGAATTCCCAACAAAATTGCTAGTACCATTTTTATTTATCCTATGTTAACACAAATGTGGGATAAATTAGTTAGAGCCACAGATTATCTAGATGATCAGATCTGGGATATATTGGATATACTAAACACTAGTGTAGCTGTACAGAATCAGCTTATAATAGTCGTCAACCAACATACCCTGGTATTGGATTACCTAACTGCCTCACAAGGGGGTATGTGTCAAATCATTGGACCCACCTGCTGTCATTATATAGACCCGAATAGTACTATGAGTATGACATTCAAATTAAAGGACGTACAACGACTCAGAGATCAGTATGACAAAGACAATGACCAGAATAAGGATAGCTGGTGGTCAGATACCTTTTCTTTTCTTAACCCAGCCAACTGGTTCAGAGGGATCGGTGGGTGGGTTGCCGGGATTATGCAGAGCATAATACATATAGTTATGATTATTGTAATCATATATGTGTTATTCAAGATTGTACTCAAGGGTATCTCAGTATGCACAAATAAATTTTGTGTAATAGATGCAAGAGTATAAAGTTTATTATTGCCGTACTAATTTTCTTTTATATTTTAGTATACTGCCGCATAAAGAAGAAAATGCACAAGCTTCATGCAAAAATTTATGACAAATAATAAAAGAATATGTCAAAGGGGGGAATTGTGGAGACCAGACTGAACCAAAGGATCCATTTTGTCTCCCAGATGAAATCTGCTTCTGCACAGCAAACTTGACATTTCCTTTTATAGAAGTAATCACGCGCGCATTTCTCCTTGATATTGTAGCCTTTCACCCACATACCAGATATTGTAACTTTTCACTAGTATAGATTTGCTTTGTAAGTGATTATGAAATATGAGCGCTTGTGCGCATGTCTGTAAATGCCTAACTTCTTACTATATAAAGAAGGGGCAGTGCCCAGTGAGGCAGGCGTGCTCCGGGGCTACCCCTGTTTATGAACACACAACCTTTGTGCTGCGTGTCATTTACTTGGATCCCTACATCCAGGAAGCCAGGGACGGAAAAGGACTCAACAACGGTATGGAGCATCTATTTTTATTTTTGAAATTCACCGGTAGCTGCTGCATTTTCCACCCTAGGCTTATACTCGAGTCAATAAGTTTTCCCAGTTTTTTGTGGCAAAATTAGGGGTGTCGGCTTATACTCGAGTATATACGGGTATATATTATTCCCATAAATACATTTCTTTATCTAAATAAAAAAAAAAACAATAAAAGTACACATATTTAGTATCGCTGCGTCTGTAATGGCCCGACCTATAAAACTGTTCCACTAGTTAACCCCTTCAGTAAACACCGTAAGAAAAAAAAAGGCAAAAAACGCTTTATGATCATACCGCCGAACAAAAAGTGGAATAACACGAGATCTAAAAGACAGATATAAATAACCATGGTACCGCTGAAAGCGTCATCTTGTCCCGCAAAAAACGAGCCGCCATACAGCAAAAAAATAAAAAAGTTATAGTCCTGAGAATAAAGTGATGCAAAAATAATTATTTTTTTCTATAAAAGTTTTTATCGTACAAAAGCGGCAAAACATAAAAAAATGATATAAATGAGGTGTCACTGTAATCGTACTGACCCGAAGAATAAAACTGCTTTATCAATTTTACCAAACGCGGAACGGTATAAACGCCTCCCCCAAAAGAAATTCATGAATAGCTGGTTTTTAATCATTCTGCCTCACAAAAATCGGAATAAAAAGCGATCAAAAAATGTCACGTGCCAGAAAATGTTACCAATAAAAACGTCAACTCGTCCCACAAAAAACAAGACCTCACATGACTCTGGACCAAAATATGGAAAAATTATAGCTCTCAAAATGTGGTAACGCAAAAAATATTTTTTGCAATAAAAAGCGTCTTTCAGTGTGTAACAGCTGCCAATCATAAAATTCCGCTAAAAAACCCGCTATAAAAGTAAATCAAACCCCCCTTCATCACCCCCTTAGTTAGGGAAAAATTAAAAAAATGTATTTCCATTTTCCCATTAGGGTTAGGGCTAGGGTTATGGCTACAGTTAGGGTTGGGGCTAAAGTTACGGTTAGGGTTTAGATTACATTTACAGTTGGGAATAGGGTTGGGATTAGGTTAGGGGTGTATCAGGGTTAGAGGTGTGGTTAGGGTTACTGTTGGGATTAGGGTTAGGGGTGTGTTTGGATTAGGGTTTCAGTTATAATTGGGGGGTTTCCACTGCTTAGGCACATCAGGGGCTCTCCAAACGCGACATGGCGTCCGATCTCAATTCCAGCCAATTCTGCGTTGAAAAAGTAAAACAGTGCTTCTTCCCTTCCGAGCTCTCCCGTGTGCCCAAACAGGGGTTTACCCCAACATATGCAGTATCAGCGTACTCAGGACAAATAGGACAACAACTTTTGGGGTCCAATTTCTCCTGTTACCCTTGGGAAAATACAAAACTGGGGGCTAAAAAATAATTTTTGTGGGAAAAAAAATATTTTTTATTTTCACGGCTCTGCGTTATAAACTGTAGTGAAACACTTGGGGGTTCAAAGTTCTCACAGCACATCCAGATAAGTTCCTTAGGGGGTCGGCTTTCCAAAATGGTGTCACTTGTGGGGGGTTTCTACAGTTTAGGTACATTATGGGCTCTGGAAAACGCAATGTGATGCCTGCAGACCATTCCATCTAAGTCTGCATTCCAAATGGCGCTCCTTCCCTTCCGAGCCCTCCCATGCGCCCAAACGGTGGTTCCCCCCCACATATGGGATATCAGTGTACTCAGGACAAATTGGACAACAACTTTTGGGGTCCAATTTCTCCTGTTACCCTCAGGAAAATACAAAACCGGGGGCTAAAAAAATAATTTTTGTGGGAAAAAAATGTTTGTTTTATTTTTACGGCTCTGCATTATAAACTTCTGTGAAGCCCTTGGTGGGTCAAAGCGCTCAAAACACATCTAGATAAGGTTTACCCCCACATATGGGGTATCAGCGTACTCAGGACAAATTGTGCAACAACTTTTGGGGTCCAATTTCTTCTCACCCTTGGGAAAATAAAAAATTGGGGGCGAAAAGATCATTTTTGTGAAAAAATGATTTTGTATTTTTACGGTTCTGCATTATAAACTTCTGTAAAGCACTTGGTGGGTCAAAGTGCTCACCGCACCTCTAGATAAGTTCCTTAGGGGGTCTACTTTCCAAAATGGTGTCACTTGTGGGGGGTTTCAATGTTTAGGCACATCAGGGGCTCTCCAAACGCAACATGGTGTCCCATCTCGATTCCAGTCAATTTTGCATTGAAAAGTCAAAAGGCGCTCCTTCGCTTCCGAGCTCTGTCATGCGCCCAAACAGTGGTTTACCCCCACATATGGGGTATCGGTGTACTCAGGACAAATTGTGCAACAACTTTTGGGGTCCATTTTCTCCTGTTACCCTTGGTAAAATAAAACAAATTGGAGCTGAAGTAAATTTTTTGTGAAAAAAGTTAAATGTTCATTTTTATTTAAACATTCAAAAAATTCCTGTGAAGCACCAGAAGGGTTAATAAACTTCTTGAATATGGTTTTGAGTACCGTGAGGGGTGCAGTTTTTAGAATGGTGTCACACTTGGGTATTTTCTATCATATAGACCCCTCAAAATGACTTCAAATGAGATGTGGTCCCTAAAAAAAAAATGGTGTTGTAAAAATGAGAAATTGCTGGTCAACTTTAACCCTTATAACTCCCTAACAAAAAAAAATTTTGGTTCCAAAATTGTGCTGATGTAAAGTAGACATGTGGGAAATGTTACTTATTAAGTATTTTGTGTGACATATCTCTGTGATTTAATTGCATAAAAATTCAAAGTTGGAAAATTGTGAAATTTTCATAATTTTCACCAAATTTCCATTTTTTTCACAAATAAACGCAGGTACTATCAAAGAATTGTTACCACTATCATGAAGTACAATATGTCACGAGAAAACAATGTCAGAATCACTGGGATCCGTTGAAGCGTTCCAAAGTTATAACCTCACAAAGGGACAGTGGTCAGAATTGTAAAAATTGGCCCGGTCATTAACGTGCAAACCACCCTTGGGGGTAAAGGGGTTAATTTAAAAATTTCAAAAACTGCACGTGTCTGCTATGCTCCTAGCCACAAGTGTACCAAAATACAAGCTGGGATCGTGATGGAATCATATTTTAAAAAATAAAACTATTACAGTGTCAATTCGAAAATCTCGCATTCAGATCTGTTCAGCCTGTGGTCTAACAGTGTGGGGTCTATATTTACCAAATAATCCATGATTTTTTGATATTACTGTATTATTTTATTATGATACAGCGTAGAAGCAGGAGAGGACAGAGGAGAAAGCTTTGTTAGGGCCGAGAATGACCAGGGGTCGACATATGCAAATTGCCCCTTCTGAGAAAAAGAGGACTTAAACTCTATAGCGCCACCTGTTGGAAGTAGCGATCCTACAAGTCACAATCAACCCTTTAATGAGTCGTGCAATATGACTTAGGATAAAAGCCAAATCAGTATCTCAATTTGCAGGGGTAGACAGTGACTGCAGAGCAGATGACAGGCCAGCAGCTCCAGCTGTTGTGAATTCTGCTCTTGGGTTCCCTCCAGTGGTTGTTGGTGGGAATGCTGTTGTCTCTGACTCGCAGTCCTGGCCAGGTGTATTGGATAATTACAATTCTGACTGGGATATTTAGGTGTGCTGAATCCTTTAGCCCTTGCCCGTTGTCATTGTTTCTTTGGAAGTGTTGGATCTCTGCCTGGCCTCTCCTGCTTATCTGCCAGTTCAGCAAAGATAAGTGTCTGTTTCTTTTCCTGTGGCACACATGCACTGTGCTTATTTTCAGTACTGTTCGTTTGTTTTTCTTTTGCCCAGATTAGACTGTGTCTGTGTTTTCTCAGTCTGGTTGGTTTCACTGGAGTTGCAGATATACGCTCCTACATCTTTAGTTGGATGTAGGAAGTTTTTTGTATATTCTGCTGTGGATTTTTTGAAGGGTTTTAATACTGACCGCACAGAACTCTGTCCTATTCTGTCCTATCTAGCTAGAGTGGCCTCCTGTGCTAAATCCTGTTTTTGCTGCCTGTGTATGTCTTTTCCTCTCCGACTCACCGCCAATATTTGTGGGGGGCTGTCTATCCTTTGGGGATTTTCTCTGAGGCAAGATAGTATTCCGATTTCCATCTTTAGGGGTATTTAGTCCTCCGGCTGTGACGAGGTGTCTAGGTGTGTTAGGTACACTCCACGGCTACTTTTAGTTGCGGTGTTAAGTTCAGGGTTGCGGTCAGTATAGTGGCCACTTTCTCCAGTGAAAGTTCTCATGCAGCTCCAAGGTCACCGGATCATAACATCCAGCCTCCAGAGGCCATATTCACACAAAATCTTAATACGCAGGCAACTCCTCAAATGGAGGGAGAAAAATATTCTTAACATCCAGTTCATGTATTGTACAAACCAGGACTACGAAGAGGAGGAGAGTTTGTGAAAACCTCGCTTGCAGGAAGCAGAAAGGGGACTCTGCAATACCACTGTCATCCCATGTAGTGAAACAGAAATAAAAACAAGGGTTTTTTTTTCATTCAGCAAAGAGAGTGACGTCCATGATAGTAGAAGGCGGCATAATATCGGCAATGGATGACATAACTGGTGATGTGACCTGTGAATATGATTGGTGCTGGTGGCGGCTACTGTACTCTCCAAAGATTGTGAAAATGAAGAAGTAGACTTTTCTGCAGCTTCTGGTCCAGCGCCGTCCTTTGTGTATCCAAGAAAACCAGACATTGTAAAAGTTACAAAAATCAGATATAACTCAGGTGGAGCCGAGCACCATGACCGGCCGCACATACTCTGGCACAAAAGGAAATGGCCATTGCTAGTAAGCGCTTATGGACAAGATGACATTTCACCCACTAGAAGGGACACATTGATGATAAAAGGCCAGGGTAAAAACCTACTATTAATTGTTTGATTAGTTCATATTTTATAAAAAGAGGATTTAACTACTGTACCATTCTTCTTAAACACTTCATAAATGACATGTTTGGTGATATAATAAAAAAATAAATTGTTACATGTATAAATAGGTGGTAAAAATATTGGTTCTTTTAATCTTGTTTTTAACATATAATTAGGATGAGACTGTATTTAGAAAATCACACTTGAGGATATGATCACCTTTTTTCTTTTAGCTTGTTCAATGAATTCGGGTTGAAAATGCTGAGCAAGTTGTTATGATGATTAAGATGTATTTATTGTGGCACTTCGGTATTTGTTTTTTTTTGTGTTTCTTTATTGTTGCATATAAATGTTGAGTTCAATAAGTTGTAATTTGAAAAGAAAAAGGGAAGAAACTCACACAAACATAAAATCAGATGTTTCAAGGCTTAAAAAAAAATACAAATTTGATAGGTACCAAGTTGAATCCCTGTACAAATATAAACAAGAACACAAGTAACAGACATGCATGTTTTCACAATTTTAAAGCATACGTTTGTTTCACAATTGCGCATCAAAATTTTGAATTTGATTTCTCCAAAACAAAATATCACGAAACATAGTCTTGTGACATATCAAATGAAAGCTGGCACCGTTCTGAGAACAATGATGCCTCTCCCACCTCTTTATCTTAATTCTAGATATGATAAAAAATGTAAATCAATACCAGGCCAAAATCCGCACTTTTTCAAAACTTTAAAAATCTGTAAAAAAAATTAACTGATGAATAAAAAAAAATTCTAAACTTTTAATTTGTAATTAACTAAAGTTGTACTTCATAAAAACAAAAAATAAAAAAATCTAAAGACGTCAGGTAAAAAAAATATTCATATTTGGATCACTTGATATGGAATGACCCAAAGGCGCATGACCAGTATTCCTGGTCTTAAAGGCACATGACCAGTATTCCCTAGTCTTAAAGGCACATGACCAGTATTTCCTGGTCTTAAAGGCACATGACCAGCATTCCCTGGTCTTAAGGGCATATCACCAGTCCGAAGCCGGTCACACTAAATGAGGTCAAGAGCCCTCTGCCACCAATCCCAGCTTATCCCAGAGTACCTAGTTCCCCGAGTTGCTTTCGTTACTGCCGCAACCCATGGATTCTCTGACAAGACATTGAATCCCTCCGTGAACCCTCTGTGGCTCGGAGTGCTCACAGGACCAATATAGATGGAATCTTTACTTCAGGCTAGAAGGGGCCCCAAGTATTCTAGAAACGTACACGCGCCTAGAAAATGGAAGTTTCATTTCCTGATCCCTCCCCAATGATTTGCGGAGAACAAGTCTCTGAATATGGATCGGATATTACCTTGGTTCTGGACTCACCAGAACTTCAGAAAAGGATGGATTCGCCCATTTATATCATTAACCAATCTCTGTAGATTGACGAGGACTTCGGTTCTACTCTAGATCACGCAGTGTCCCTCATGAGGAAACTAAGCTCCCTCGCAGAGCATTTGCCATTCACCCTCACAGGGAGCATCCGGATAAGCGATCCACTGGACAGAAACCTCTGCAACCACCAATATGCAAACATGCTGGGTGTCCACTCCACGTATACCCACCTAAGATGTGAGATGCCATGCTTGGTCTGATTCTTAAAGGCGACGGGTCCTTTTAAAGGACACCGATCTCCCCACACCAGCAATAGACGAGCACATGGAGTGTCGCCTCCATGTATCCTCTTTTACAGCCAGGCCTAACGCGGACAACCAGCCCTATCCACCCGGGGACCTTAACTCTGTGGATGTACAGAGGTTCCTTTTTTTTTTTGGCGTCCGAACACCCCCCTCTGCATCTCCACTATTTAGCAGATGATGCAAGAAGGCGGACGATCCCTCTCCACTTCCCTGTTAAGAGGATGGTGGATCGAGGGTTCATCATTTTAACTCTACACAGACAAAAAAGAGCGGCGATAGTAAGAGATGATTTTTCCTCCTGCATGCAGCCACGCATTCTGCCACTTGGCATATTAACCGGGTAGAATCTCCTGTGGTATACCTACTAGTATCCCTACCCAATGGGTCATCAATTAAAAATACAACAGACTGTCATATAGCAAATCTAGTTCGTTCCGTCTTACGGCCTCCAGTTCAGCGCTCTACCCTCCCTTAGCTGCCGCATGTGTTGCTAGAGCAATGGTCTCTTGGTCAGAGACCTTAACTATTTTGATTTCCTATAGACCCAACCAGCAGTGGATTACTTGTCCAGGATGGTCTAGATCTAAAGTATCTTGGTTCCAAAATGGGGACTGAAAAGTAAGACCGACCCTGAACCTCAAACTTCTACCAAGCTTGACAAGGTCCCTCTTCTTCGGATGGAGTTCCCCCGCTCAGCCATTATTCAACGGAAAAAGGGGGAGTTTCTGGCATCCACCGACATTCGGGATGCTTACCTTCACATTCCTATGTTTTTCCCTCTTCAAAATTCCTTCACTTTCCCTTTCGCGAACAGCATTATCAAATCACGACCTTGTCCTTCGGCCTTGCTACTGCACCCAGAGTGTTCGCAAGGGTTATGGGGCCGTCATGTTCCTCTTGCACCCGAGAGGCGTGGTCATCCTGCCCTATCTGGTCGACTTTCTAGCCACTCTTCCAGCCCTGCGCTGAGTCGTCTGTCTCTTGCGATACCCTCTCTCTCCTGGGCTGGAAGCTAAACTTACACAAGTTTTTTTCCTCATTTTCAGCCCAGCAGATATCCTTTTTGAGGATGATCCTGGAATCTTCCAGAAGTTTGGTGATTCGACCTTGAGACAAGGCCGTGGCCCTTCAACAGGGAGCTCGCGCACTTGTTCATCCATCCCCTCATTCCATTTGATTTGCTAGGAGTGTTCTGAGGAAAATTGGTGATGGCAATGGAAGTGGTTTCCTTGGCTCCTCTCATTTTCTGCAGGTCAATCAGGCTTTCAGAGGGTAGTCTCTGAGCTCCTTCCTCATCCAGGGGAGATCCTTTCTCCCGGTTCAATGGTTATTAGTGACTACCGATGCTAGTCCTCTTCTCCTGATCATTGTTCTAGGGATCCGAACGGTATGGCTAGTTCTACAGCAGGTCCACTGCCTTCTGGCGGGTCACCCCATCCGATTCAATTGGACAATCCCACGTCTGTGCCATACATCAATCATCTAGCAGGTACCCCATGGTCAGGCGTCATGGCCGAGGTACCTCACATTCTCTGTTGGGCCACGATCTATCATTTAGTGATCTCGGCATTACACATTTCAGGTGTAGAACTCTGGGCGGCAGACGCCGTCAGGGTCCCACCTCACGTGAGTGGGAACTTCACCCGGAAGTCTTCCATCAGGTCTGTCTTCTCTGGAGCACTCCAGATGTAGGTTGGATGGCACCCAGACTGAACGGCAATGTCCTCTAAGTTCATGGTTCGGCCTCCAGGTGCAAAAGCCATCACAGTGCAAGCTCTGGTTCTTTCATGGTACCAGTGTCCTTCACCCCTCTTCCACTACTTCTGAGATCTTTTCGGAAGCAGGAAGAGCCCCAGTGATCCTGGGAGATCCGCACTGCCCGTGTTAGGTTTTTTCTCGTTTGCTGAACTAGTATTTTTCTGTCTTATTGCAACAAAACTGCAAATATGGACTTTCTTGCAGGGAGTCTTCACATATGGTTCTTCCCTATCGCATACCGTTAGATCTTTGGGACCTTAATGATCCTGGGAGTCTTACAGTAGACTCCTTTTGATCCAAACAGACTTTACTATCAGGGAAGGTCGCCCCTTTTTTCTCTGCAATCTCCTCATCCTGACGAGTCTCCGGAGCTAGCCGCGCTGTTCTTTCAGACCTTTTTCCCTTATCACCATCAAGGCAAGGTTGCCTTCAGGCCATCCCCGTCCCTTGTTATCAAGGTGGAATTGTATTCCCACAGTTATGAGGGCATCGTTCTTCCCTCATCTCTTTCCGCACCAGTCCACATAACGGAATGGGTTCCCCATATTCTGAACGTGGTGAGTGCTCTCAGTAGGTATGTCTCGAAGACGGCGTCCTTCTGAAGGTTGGACACTTGATTTGGGCTACCTCACTGTAAGAGGACAGCTTCCTATTACAGGAAGGGTTTAGCCGTTTCATCGGCTATGTTAGCTTGGTCGATTTGTTACACCATCCAGGCGTCCTTCCATGTTAGATGTCAGCCTATCTCCCTGTCTATCGAGGTTTCTTGCATTCTAGGCACAGCACGCCTGCAAGCTTACAAGGTCATCCAGTCCGCATGCATTCTTGAAGCAATATAATTCCCAGACTTCCACAGATGTGAGTCTGGACAGGTGGACTCGGCAGGCTACGGTGTCGCACTTGTAAGTAGCGGTTACACAGGGCCTGATCTGATGTCCCCACCCAGGGACATCCCATGGTCTGTGTCCCCCAGGCGTAGGAGAAATAGGAATTTTTGTGTACTCACCCTAAAATTCTTTTCTCCGAGCCATTCATTGTGGGACACAGCTCCCATCCTCTTATTAGCTTGTGCTTGTTTTATAATTTAACATGCTATACTCTCATATATAATGTGACATGTTGTATGCTGATATATATTGTTTATTGATCTCCTACTGCTTTTGCACCGAACTGGTTAGCTGAGAGCCAGCAGGAGGGTGTATACTGCAGGGGAGGAGCTAACTTTCTTTGCATCACTTAGTGTCAGCCTCCTAGTGGCAGCAGCATACACCCATGGTCTGTGTTCCCCAATGAATGGCTCAGAGAAAAGGATTTTACGGTGAGTACACAAAAATCCCTATATCCAAGACACTGGTGCAGAGTACACAGAGAGGCTTTTAGAAAGCTGCGCACACACAAAACCTAATACTGTCCATCACTCCAGCTGTATCCAGCTCCTACGCTAAGCAGAGCAGAAATAGAAAAAAAATCTTGAACCAGAGGGTGTAGATCAAAGTGGAGGAGATAGAGGTGGCAGTGTAGGTAGAAGAGCAGGGGAAGAAAAAGCCAACACTGGGCGCTTTTTGTTTGCTTGTTTTATTTTGTTTTTGTTTGTTTTTTGGGGGGGATAGGGAACAGACTTAACAGAACATAGAATTAACCCCAAAAAATGTACAATCTAGAACCAGGTGGTACAGGTCCAAGTGGAGTAGGTGGATGTGGCTGTATAGGTGAAAAAGTCAAGGGAGGAGTAATCCAACCTTTATTGTGTTTTTTTAGGGAGGATTTTGCTATTTTTTTAAATTATTTTTTTTATGGGACTGACTTAAAAGAACATAGACGCGTTGTTTTCCACCATGTTGTTGTAAGGCTACCTCCTAACAATATGGATCGTATCAGATTGTGGTGCCGGATGTGGCGTGCTGAGAAAGTTTTCTGACATATTGGCCATACTAAGCCTGCCTTCCAGTGGTAGCAGTGCCCCAGCTGCTTTTACGACTTCCTCCTCTGCCTTGTTCTTCTACTGAGCCCCTGCTGTCAGGTGGAAAAGCTCTCAGTAGTGCCTCTACCAGCGTGCACTTGTATTTATGCATTTTGCAATCCCGCTCCAGTGACAGAAGAATTAATGATGTTACGCTGTCATTGTAGCGGGGATCCGGAGGGTGGCCACCTAGTAATCAGTACTGGTAAAAATACAGACAACTCCTTGGTTGTTGTGCCCTCTTTTGCTGTGCTGCTGGATCAGCGCAACCACCTCCTTTTCCTCCGAACTGCGCATGGCACTCGGATGGCCTTCGCTCCATGTGTTGTCTAGGACCTCATAATAACCCGCATCATCTTTTACCCATTTCTCACCCCTGCCCTCCTTGCCATCTGCACACTGGAAAAAGAAGGCCCAGTTGGCAACTATGTTTTGTCAATCTGCGATGTGCTGCGGTGGTCCACTGACTGTGTGCATCCGCCCTCCCACGTACTCATCTTCCAACTTAACAAGTGGTTGGGCATCAATGCACTCAGCCTCTTCCACTTCTGGGGCAGGGCCAGGGAACCCCAGCCAGCAGACTCATCAAAAAGCAGAAGAGACTGCTGCATGACTTAGGGCTCAGACTGCTTGGCTGATTTGGAAGGAGGTGAAGTGGAAGCCAGATAACCATGGTCCTCAAGATAATGCGAAGGAACTGGAGGCACCCTCAGCCATCCAATCTAATATCGCCTCAACTTGTTCTGGCCTCACCATTCGTGTAGTGGTACTCGGTCCTGCGAAATGACGCAGAATGTCCTGTCGCCTGCATGCACCACAGGTTTCATTTTCACGTAGCAGGCACAAAACGACCTTATCCTCTTCCTGCATCAGCTACACCACGTTCCTGGCCACGTCCCCATCCCCTATTTGATGCTCTTCACATTCTTTTAAGTGGATTTTAGGCACACTACTTGCACAGACACAGGGGCAGAGTATTAAAAAATGGTTGTAGAATTTGTAGGCACACTACTCGCACATACACAAGTGCAGAGTATTAAAAATTGGTTAGGCACACTACTCGCACAGACTGTTGCAGAGTAGATCAAATTTGGTTGTAGGCACAATACTCCCACAGACATGGATGCAGAGTATATACAGAGGCTTTTTGGCAAATTGGGCACACACAAATCCTAATACTGTCCCTCACTCTAGTTGTGACCTGTACCTACACTAAGGAGCAGAATTATGGAGGCACTAGTGATGAGTGAGTATACTCATTGCTCGGGTGGTCTCCTAGTATTTGTGACTGCTTGGAGATTTAGTTTTTGTTGACGCAGCTGCATGATTTGGGGCTACTAGACAGCTTGATTACATGTGGGGATTCCCTAGCAACCAGGCAACCCCCACATGTACTCAGGCTGGCTAGTAGCTGTAAATTATGCAGCTGTGTCAACAAAAACTAAATCTCCAAGCAGTTACAAATACTCAGAGACCACCCAAGCATGCTTGGGAAAACCCGAGCAACGAGTATACTTGCTCATCACTAGGAGGCACCCATGATCTGGCATTTATACAGTCTGGGTCACATGGTGCCATGCCAGTACTTGACAAATGGCAGTGACCACTAATCAGTCACACAGCAGCCAGCATGCAAATCTCAGGAGACACAGCACACAAGGACACAGATTGCAGGGGCATCACACTGGCCAAAGATTGTTTCTTTCTCTCAAGTAACGGGAGTATGGAACTACTCTGCATTCAAACTCTGAGGTAAAGATGACATGCAGAGCAGTGATCGCTATTTTAGATTAACCCCTTTGGCGCCGATTGTTCAGAAACTTGTTCAGCCAATCAGCGCCAAAGGAGTCAATCAGGAAAGATTATGTGGCTATCATCCCACCATTTTGACTGTTGTGATTGGTGCTGTCTCAGACCCCCGGGGCGACGTGCAGGGATGGCCTGCTGTCAGAAACAGCAGCCATCTTAACTTTGATCACCGTGCGATAGAGAGGTGGTCGGAAGTATGGATGCCGTATATATATATACTACGCTTTGCAGGAACACAGCTCTCACAGTGCCGTAGATATACGGTGCATGTCGGGTAGGGGTTAAGTATGCGTAATAGTACTTTCACCTGACAAATGTGTTGCTCGTTTATCTGGTGACTGGCAGTCAATGTAAATTTTCATGAAATAAATGTTTCTTCTAATGCTCATTGATGAAAAATAGCCAGTTTAAATGTACCCTGAGAAAACACTAGAAGAAAAGGAAGAGCAAAAAGTTCTCATGACCAATTTTAATTAAACAAGAAACATTTCTACTTAAATTTTGTCCACTTTCTTTTCATAGTGAAGAATGAAACAAAATAACTCCTAGAAATTGATGCAATTTAGTAAATAAGCCATTTGCCCCAAAATGGTCCTTTTATTTATAAGAAAAAAAAATAAAACCCCTTTCTGATTGAAAAGGTTAATAAGTAAAACGGGACCACGTAGGGGGTGTGTAGTAACATGCTATTATGCCTTACTCTCACAACTAGAATTAGCACCGCCGTTAAAAATTAAGACAGAAAATATCTTCTGAATTTGCTATATTATGTTTTTAACTGCCTCTAATTTCACGTGAATGTTACAAGCTTGTTAAGGTGACAAAAATGTCTCCATTCTGTGAGGTTGCGTAAATTGGTCCGATTTTTTTTTCCCCATGCATTTCCTGACTTGCATAGTAACATAGTAACATAGTAACATAGTTAGTAAGGCCGAAAAAAGACATTTGTCCATCCAGTTCAGCCTATATTCCATCATAATAAATCCCCAGATCTACGTCCTTCTACAGAACCTAATTGTATGATACAATATTGTTCTGCTCCAGGAAGACATCCAGGCCTCTCTTGAACCCCTCGACTGAGTTCGCCATCACCACCTCCTCAGGCAAGCAATTCCAGATTCTCACTGCCCTAACAGTAAAGAATCCTCTTCTATGTTGGTGGAAAAACCTTCTCTCCTCCAGACGCAAAGAATGCCCCCTTGTGCCCGTCACCTTCCTTGGTATAAACAGATCCTCAGCGAGATATTTGTATTGTCCCCTTATATACTTATACATGGTTATTAGATCGCCCCTCAGTCGTCTTTTTTCTAGACTAAATAATCCTAATTTCGCTCATCTATCTGGGTATTGTAGTTCTCCCATCCCCTTTATTAATTTTGTTGCCCTCCTTTGTACTCTCTCTAGTTCCATTATATCCTTCCTGAGCACCGGTGCCCAAAACTGGACACAGTACTCCATGTGCGGTCTAACTAGGGATTTGTACAGAGGCAGTATAATGCTCTCATCATGTGTATCCAGACCTCTTTTAATGCACCCCATGATCCTGTTTGCCTTGGCAGCTGCTGCCTGGCACTGGCTGCTCCAGGTAAGTTTATCATTAACTAGGATCCCCAAGTCCTTCTCCCTGTCAGATTTACCCAGTGGTTTCCCATTCAGTGTGTAATGGTGACATTGATTCCTTCTTCCCATGTGTATAACCTTACATTTATCATTGTTAAACCTCATCTGCCACCTTTCAGCCCAAGTTTCCAACTTATCCAGATCCATCTGTAGCAGAATACTATCTTCACTTGTATTAACTGCTTTACATAGTTTTGTATCATCTGCAAATATCGATATTTTACTGTGTAAACCTTCTACCAGATCATTAATGAATATGTTGAAGAGAACAGGTCCCAATACTGACCCCTGCGGTACCCCACTGGTCACAGCGACCCAGTTAGAGACTATACCATTTATAACCACCCTCTGCTTTCTATCACTAAGCCAGTTACTAACCCATTTACACACAATTTCCCCCAGACCAAGCATTCTCATTTTGTGTACCAACCTCTTGTGCGGCACGGTATCAAACGCTTTGGAAAAATCGAGATATACCACGTCCAATGACTCACCGTGGTCCAGCCTATAGCTTACCTCTTCATAAAAACTGATTAGATTGGTTTGACAGGAGCGATTTCTCATAAACCCATGCTGATATGGAGTTAAACAGTTATTCTCATTGAGATAATCCAGAATAACATCCCTCAGAAACCCTTCAAATATTTTACCAACAATAGAGGTTAGACTTACTGGCCTATAATTTCCAGGTTCACTTTTAGAGCCCTTTTTGAATATTGGCACCACATTTGCTATGCGCCAATCCTGCGGAACAGACCCTGTCGCTATAGAGTCCCTAAAAATAAGAAATAATGGTTTATCTATTACATTACTTAGTTCTCTTAGTACTCGTGGGTGTATGCCATCCGGACCCGGAGATTTATCTATTTTAATCTTATTTAGCCGGTTTCGCACCTCTTCTTGGGTTAGATTGGTGACCCTTAATATAGGGTTTTCATTGTTTCTTGGGATTTCACCTAGCATTTCATTTTCCACCGTGAATACCGTGGAGAAGAAGGTGTTTAATATGTTAGCTTTTTCCTTGTCATCTACAACCATTCTTTCCTCACTATTTTTTAAGGGGCCTACATTTTCAGTTTTTATTCTTTTACTATTGATATAGTTGGCTGGCTGAGTGTGATCTGGATATCGGATCAAATTGGAATTGCAGCAATTTTTTTCCCTTGGCAAGACTCATGTGCAAGGCCCCATAGCCTAACATTGGTCCAAGGTGAGCACAACCCAATGTTTTGTCAGATTGCAGTTTTTAACATCAGACTTTGGTGAGGTTTTTTTTCTCATCCGAGAAAAACTAAGTTTTTCAAGCTTCTATCAAACAGGATGTGAAATGTGACCTCAGAGTGATGGTTGATGATTTTTTTTTTTCACTGACCCAAAGATTTACATTGGCAATTTTAATATGAGGATCTGTTCAATATTGGACAAGTCTCCATGCTTTTTTGCTGACCAATCTGTCTGAGGAAAAAGAAAAATCGGACATGTGAACTACCCCATAGATTACCAGAGGTATAAATCCGATTCATGAAAAACACAAATAGCACTTATGAGAAAAAGCAACATCTGAATGGCCCTTCACTTGTTTTAAAAATCCTTCTGTTGAGAACTAGAGGATTTTTCATTTTTATTGTTTCCTCCTCATCAGAGGTGTTCAGTCTCTGAGACCGGTTTCACACTTCCGTGTCTCCGGTATGTGTAGTAACAGTTTTTTCATGTACCAGAGACACTGACACACGTACACCCATTCAAATGAATGGGTCTATGCACGTCAGACATTGTGTCGGTGTGCAAAACATTCTGATATGTCTGTTTTTGAGCAACAGCACGGATCACATGGACCCATACAAGTCAATGGGTCCGTGTAAACACGTACTGCACACGGATGCCGTCCATGTGCGTTTTTAAGTCATAAGGTTAAAATTGAAACAAATTGTTTCAATCCACAGACACACGGACAGCACACGGATGTGACAAACGGACACACTGACACATATCTCCGGTACCGGTTTTTCGGGTACTGGAAATATCAGGACTAGGGTTGAGCGAAACTGATCGGCCATTTTCATAAGTCGCCGACTTTTGACAAAGTCGGGTTTCATGAAACCTGACCCGATCCCTGTGTGGGGACGGCCACGCAGTTGGCGACCTTGGCGCCAAAGTCGCGTTTCATATGATGCGTTCAGCGCCATTTCTCAGCCAATGAAGGAGGACGCAGAGTGTGGGCAGCGTGATGACATAGCTCTCGGTCCCCACCATCTTAGAGAAGGGCATGGCAGTGATTGACTTGCTTTCTTCGGCGTCACGGGGGCTATAAAGGGGCGTGCACGCCGACCGCCATCTTACTGCTGCTGATCTGAGCATAGGGAGAGGTTGCTGCCGATTCGTCAGAAGCAGGGATAGCGTTAGGCAGGGAATATAAACCCCCAAACCGCTTGTGCTGTAGCGATTTCCACTGTCCAACACCATCTTTTCCTTGCAGGGACAGTGGAGGCTAGATTTCTATGCATCAGCTCTGTAGCTTATAAGGCTCCCTGATAGCTACATTGCTGTTTGCACGCCGCTGTGCAAACCAACTGCTTTTTTCAAAGCACAAATCCTGTTGCTCCTTCCTTTCTGCACAGCTATCTTGTTTGTTTGTCCACACTTTTGTGTGCAGCAGTCCATTCCTTGTTATTGCTGCCTGCCATACTTTGCTGAGATTACTGCAGGGAGATAGTAATTGTAGTACAGTCTTTTTTTTTTTTTTCTTCAAGCCACTTTCTGCCCCTGAAACTGTGTAGTGTGAAACAGTGGGCCTGTATTTTTCTGCACTGTCCCATACCTAAAAAGGGAGATTTATATTGCCAATCAGTGCATCTGTGCCAGTCCAGTCTGTTGTATCTGTCAGTCATTTTCTGCCACATAAACAATACTGTAAAACAGTGGGCCAGATTTATTCACTAGTCTCCCATCAAAAAAAAAGAAGGGGAGATTAATATTGGCAAATCTGTGCATCTGTGCCAGTCCAGTCTGTGGTATCTGTCAGTCATTTTCTGCCACAGAAAATATACTGTAATACAGTGGGCCAGATTTATTCACTAGTCTTCCATATAAAAAAGAAGGGGAGATTTTTATTTCCAGTGTGTGCATCTGCGTCAGTCCTGTTAGTGGCATATCTGTCACCCACTGTCTGCCACTGAAGCTGTGTACTGTAATACAGTGGGCCTGATTTTCCCTGCAGTCTCACACACCTATAAAGGGAGATTTAAATTCACAACAAGTTTGCGTCCACCTTGTAACTGGTTTTACATTACCAAATACCGTTTGTTAGTTTGGTTACATATTTCCAAGAATGAGGAAGTCTGGTGGAAGAGGTCGTGGCCGTGAGCGGTCATTGCCAGCTGGTAATGATGGTAGTGGTGGTGGAGCATCAGGTAGTCGTGGGAAAAGCAATAAAGCACCTAAGTCTCAAGTTGTTCAGCCACCGTCATCGTCTGGCTACACAAGGCCTCGAACGCTCCCTTTTCTGGGAGTAGGAAAACCGCTTTTAAAGCCGGAGCAGCAGGAACAAGTTTTGGCTTTCCTTGCTGACTCTGCCTCTAGCTCTTTTGCGTCCTCTTCGGAAAGTGCAAAATGTAAAAGCAGCGCGTCGTCAGTGGATGTTCCCGGTCAGGGACAAGTCACTTCCTTGCGTTCTTCACCCAGAACAACAGAGAAGGATGCGTCAGGTGACACAACGGGTTACTCCATGGAGCTCTGTACACATACCATTCCTGGGTTAGAAAGGGAAATTGTTAACAGGCCATGCCCATTACAAGATGAATCGGACATGGAGTGCACAGATGCACAGATGCACAGCCACAGCCAGATTATTATGCTGTTCCTTTGACTCAGATCACAACATTGCCCTCGCAGTGTACTGATCCAGAATCTGACCCAGATGAGACTATGGAGCCCCGTCACGAACGCTATAGCACCAGCTTACACGGTGACACAGAGGAAGGTGCACACGACATAGAAGAGGAGGTCATAGATGACCCAGTTGTTGACCCCGATTGGCAGCCATTGGGGGAACAGGGTGCAGCCGGCAGTAGCTCTGAAGCGGAGGAGGAGCCGCAGCAGGCATCAACATCGCAACAGGTTCCATCTGGCAGGCCCGTATCTGGCCAAAAACGTGTGGCAAAACCAAAAACAGTTGTAGGACAGCGTGGCCATCCGGTTAAAGTAGCTCAGTGTGCAATGCCTGAAAAGGTATCCGATAGTAGGAAGAGTGCAGTCTGGCATTTTTTTAGCCAAGA
Source organism: Ranitomeya imitator (assembly GCF_032444005.1). NCBI lineage: Eukaryota > Metazoa > Chordata > Amphibia > Anura > Dendrobatidae > Ranitomeya > Ranitomeya imitator. The sequence goes on from NC_091285.1 coordinate 434,634,221, forward strand.
TCCAAATGATCAGTGCAAAGTCATCTGTAAGAAATGCTCAAGGACCTTCAGCAGAGGTCAGAATGTTAAAAATCTAAATACAAGTTGCATGCGTAGACATTTAACGACTATGCACTTGCAAGCCTGGACTAACTACCAAACGTCCGTTAACGTTGTTGCACCCTCTCACAATTAAGCTAGTCAGCAACGCTACATCCCTTCCCTCACTGTAAGCCCACCGTTTACCACACCACATGCAGCAAATGTGGAGGTTTCGTCGCAAGGCCAAAGCAGTCAGGGAATCACCAGGTTCTTGGTAGGAAACACTGTATGTAGGCCAACAGCAAGAATACCATCACCAACCCTCTCTCAGTCTGCCATGTTCCCCGGCACCACCGCTAGTTCCACCATATGCAGCTCTCCAGTCCAGCTCACCCTACAAGAGACTCTCATTAGGAAAAGGAAGTACTCATCCTCTCATCCGCGTACACAGGGTTTGAACGCCCACATTGCTAGACTAATCTCGTTAGAGATGATGCCCTACCGAATAGTTGAAAGCGAAGCTTTCAAAGCCCTGATGGACTACGCTGTACCACGCTACGAGCTACGCAGTCGACACTTCTTTTCGAGAAAAGCCATCCCAGCCCTCCACCAGCAGGTAAAAGACCGCATTGTCCATGCACTCAGGCAATCTGTGAGTAGAAAGGTCCTCCTGACAACAGATGCATGGACCAGTAGGCATGGCCAGGGGCATTACGTGTCCATCACGGCACACTGGGTTAATGTGGTGGATGCAGGGTCCACAGGGGACAGCAATATTGGGACAGTTCTGCCTAGCCCACGGTCTAGGAAACAGTTGGCTGTAGGCGTTCACCCCCCCTCCTCCTCGTCCTCCAGCAGAAGCGAGAGCTCGTCCACAGACCGCAGTCGCACGACCACTCCATCCGCAGCTGTCACTGTTGCACACGAGGTGTCCCATTATGGAACAGCTAGTGACAAGCGTCAGCAGGCTGTATTGGCAATGAAGTGTTTGGGCGACAACAGACACACCGCAGAAGTTTTGTCTGAGTTCTTCCATCAAGAAACTCAGTCATGGCTGGGCAGTGTACATCTTGAGGCAGGCAAGGTTGTGAGTGATAACGGAAGGAATTTTATGGCTGCCATAGCCCTTTCACAACTGAAACACATTCCTTGCCTGGCTCACACCTTAAAGGGACACTGTCACCTGAATTTGGAGGGAACAATCTTCAGCCATGGAGGCGGGGTTTTCGGGTGTTTGATTCACCCTTTCCTTACCCGCTGGCTGCATGCTGGCTGCAATATTGGATTGAAGTTCATTCTCTGTCCTCCGTAGTACATGCCTGCACACTGCACATGCTTCAGAGACCGTGCGAACAGAGGCGGGCTGTTATGTATTTGTGGGAGGATACACATACACGGGCAGGCAGTAGGATGGCAGACATGGAGTTGTCAGGTGTGCAGTGGTCGAAGCTACAAGACCTCTGTCAAGTCCTTCAGTATTTTGAGGGATGCACACGGCTGGTTAGTGCAGACAACGCCATAAAACGCATGAGCATCCCCCTAATGCGTCTGATGATGCAAAGTTTGACGCACATAAAGGAGCAGGCATCTGCAGCCGAGGACGAGGGAAGCTATGATGACAGTCAGCCATTGTCTCGTCAGGTAAGTCTACTGGACGAGGTGGCGGGCAAAGAGGAGGAGGATGATGGGGATGAGTATTTTTTGGATGAGGAAGCTTCTCAGGGGGCAATAGAAACTGGTGGCGTTGCAAGGCCAGGTTCAGGGTTTTTGAGGGAGGCAAGTGACATTGATTTGCCCGAAAGTGCTCCTCAACCCAGCACAAGAAGTGAATTGACAACTGGAACATTGGCCCACATGGCAGATTATGCCTTGCGTATCCTAAAAAGGGACCCCCGCATTATAAAAATGATGACCGATGACGATTACTGGTTGGCCTGCCTCCTGGATCCACGCTATAAGGGGAAACTGCAAAACATCATGCCACATGAGAACCTTGAACAAATATTGGCAACCAAACAAGCAACTCTTGTTGACCGTTTGATTCAGGCATTCCCAGCACACAGCAGCGGTGATGGTTCTCACACGAGCTGCAGGGGGCAACAGGGCAGAGGTGTTAGAGGTGCACATATTAGAAGTGGCGTTGGACAGAGGGGTTTTCTGACCAGGTTGTGGAGTGATTTCGCAATGACCGCAGACAGGACAGGTACTGCAGCATCAATTCAAAGTGACAGGAGACAACATTTGTCCAGTATGGTTACTAACTATTTTTCCTCCCCTATCGATGTTCTCCCTCACCCGTCATTCCCATTTGATTACTGGGCATCCAAAATAGACACCTGGCCTGAATTGTCCGAATATGCAATGCAGGAGCTCGCTTGCCCAGCAGCTAGTGTGCTATCAGAAAGAGTATTCAGTGCTGCTGGTTCAATACTGACCGAAAAAAGGACTCGTCTGGCTACCCAAAATGTTGATGATCTAACCTTCATTAAAATGAACCACTCATGGATTTCTAATTATTTTGCCCCACCTTTCCCAGCTGACACCTAGCTTTCCTGTAAAAAGGTCTTGCTTTTGGACTGCTCTTACTGACTGTTCCAATCTCTTAATTTGCAGCTGCTGTCAGGGCCGCCATCAGGGCATTACAGCCGTGACTGGCGTATGGGGCCCGGTGAGCAGAGGGGGCCCGCCTCTTACCTGCTCACCGGGCCCCTACCGGCAGCCGCAGGCTGAACCGGGCCCTTAGCGGCGGCCGGCGCTACAGCTGTTTAACGCTATTGACGTGCGGGCCCGCACGTCAATAGTTAATAGCCGCCAGCCGCAGCGTGCAGGTAACCGGCGTCTGACGTCATTGTCAGTCGCCGGCGAGTGCACAGTGCAGCTGCGTGGAGAGAGCAGGAGCGCGGCAGGTAAGCAGAACTTTGTTTTTTTTTATTGAGAGCGGCGATCCGGGGGGGTGGGTGGGTGTCCCAGGGCAGTAAAGCTGGACACAGAGGGGGCAGTAAAGCTGGACACAGGGGGGGGCAGAAAGCTGGACACAGGGGGGAGGGGCAGAAAGCTGGACACAGGGGGGGCAGAAAGCTGGACACAAGGGGGGGGCAGAAAAGCTGGACACAGAGGGGGCAGTAAAGCTGGACACAGGGGGGGCAGAAAGCTGGACACGGGGGGGGGCAGAAAGCTGGACACAGAGGGGGCAGTAAAGCTGGACACAGGGGGGCAGTAAAGCTGGACACGGGGGGGGCAGAAAAGCTGGACACAGAGGGGGCAGTAAAGCTGGACACAGGGGGGGCAGAAAGCTGGACACGGGGGGGGGGCAGAAAGCTGGACACAGAGGGGGCAGTAAAGCTGGACACAGGGGGGGCAGTAAAGCTGGACACAGAGGGGGCAGAAAAGCTGGACACAGAGGGGGCAGAAAGCTGGACACGGGGGGCAGTAAAGCTGGACACAGGGGGGGCAGAAAGCTGGACACAGAGGGGGCAGTAAAGCTGGACACGGGGGGGGGGCAGAAAAGCTGGACACAGAGGGGGCAGTAAAGCTGGACACAGGGGGGGCAGAAAGCTGGACACAGAGGGGGCAGTAAAGCTGGACACAGAGGGGGCAGTAAAGCTGGACACTGAGGGGGCAGTAAAGATGGACACGGGGGGGGGCAGAAAGCTGGACACAGGGGGCAGTAAAGCTGGACACAGGGGGGGCAGAAAAGCTGGACACAGAGGGGGCAGTAAAGCTGGACACGGGGGGCAGAAAGCTGGACACAGAGGGGGCAGTAAAGCTGGACACAGGGGGGGCAGAAAGCTGGACACAGAGGGGGCAGTAAAGCTGGACACAGGGGGGGGCAGAAAGCTGGACACGGGGGGGGGCAGAAAGCTGGACACGGGGGGAAGAAAGCTGGACACGGGGGGGGCAGAAAGCTGGACACATGGGGGGCAGAAAGCTGGACACAGAGGGGGCAGAGTGCTGGACAGAGATGGGGCAGAGTGCTGGACAGAGATGGGGCAGAGTGCTGGACAGAGATGGGGCAGAGTGCTGGACAGAGATGGGGCAGAGTGCTGGACAGAGATGGGGCAGAGTGCTGGACAGAGATGGGGCAGAGTGCTGGACAGAGATGGGGCAGGATTGGACACAGATTGGGCAGAGTGCTGGACACAGATGGGGCAGAGTGCTGGACACAGATGGGGCAGAGTGCTGGACACAGATGGGGCAGAGTGCTGGACACAGATGGGGCAGAGTGCTGGACAGAGATGGGGCAGAGTGCTGAACACAGATGGGGCAGGATTGGACACAGACGGGGCAGAGTGTTGTGAATGCAAACGAAAAGACACAGGATTGAGAACCTCAGAAATCCTATACGGACCAATAAAACGAGGTTTAAATTTAGGAGAGGAAACCTTCATAGGAATATGACGAGAAGATAACCAAACCAGATCCCCAACACGAAGTCGGGGACCCACACGGCGTCTGCGATTAGCGAAAAGTTGAGCTTTCTCCTGGGACAAGATCAAATTGTCCACTACCTGAGTCCAGATCTGCTGCAACCTATCCACCACAGAATCCACACCAGGACAGTCCGAAGACTCAACCTGTCCTGAAGAGAAACGAGGATGGAACCCAGAATTGCAAAAAAATGGAGAAACCAAGGTAGCCGAGCTGGCCCGATTATTAAGGGCGAACTCAGCCAACGGCAAAAAGGACACCCAATCATCCTGGTCTGCAGAAACAAAACATCTCAGATATGTTTCCAAGGTCTGATTGGTTCGTTCGGTCTGGCCATTAGTCTGAGGATGGAAAGCCGAGGAAAAGGATAGGTCAATGCCCATCCTACCACAAAAATGGAACATCACCATGTACCCCCTGACAACCCCAGCTGGATACCGACATGGAATTCCAATCCAATACTGGATTATGGGTTTGTAGCCATGGCAACCCCAACACGACCACATCATGCAGATTATGCAACACCAGAAAGCGAATAACTTCCTGATGTGCAGGAGCCATGCACATGGTCAGCTGGGCCCAGTATTGAGGTTTATTCTTGGCCAAAGGTGTAGCATCAATTCCTCTCAATGGAATAGGACACCGCAAAGGCTCCAAGAAAAACCCACAACGTTTAGCATAATCCAAATCCATCAGATTCAGGGCAGCGCCCGAATCCACAAACGCCATTTTAAAAAAAAACGACGACAAAGAGCATATCAAGGTAATGGACAGAAGGAATTTGGACTGTACAGTACCAATGACGGCAGACCTAGCGGACCGCTTAGTGCGCTTAGGACAATCAGAAATAGCATGAGTGGGATCACCACAGTAGAAACACAGACCATTCAGACGTCTGTATTCCTGCCGTTCAACTCTAGTCATAGTCCTATCGCACTGCATAGGCTCAGGTTTTCCTGGCGCGCGGATTGCTGTACGATCAGCCTGATCCACTGAATTAGGCTCACCATTTTTGAAACTTAGAAACTTAGTTCTAATTGGCTCCTTGTACTGTTATGTTTGCTAATGACAGGTGTTATGAAGGCAATCCAGAAACACAGTGTGCTTAGCGATCAGAGCGCACACAGTGATCTGACAAATACCCAAAAATTCAAGATACTATTGATCAGAAATCTATGTTAGAACCAAGAATCCTTCCTCCTCTGATTTGGTACCTTTGTTCTTTCAGCATGTGGTTCGCTGAGACCGTGTATTGATTACCGCCTTCTTAATAAGATCACTGTTAAATTTCAGTATCCCTTGCCATTGTTATCTGACTTGTTTGCTCGGATTAAGGGGGCTAGTTGGTTCACTAAGATAGATCTTCGTGGTGCGTATAATCTGGTGAGAATCAGGCAAGGAGATGAATGGAAAACTGCATTCAATGCGCCCGAGGGTCATTTTGAGTATCTAGTGATGCCGTTCGGACTTGCCAATGCTCCATCTGTGTTTCAGTCTTTTATGCATGACATCTTCCGTGAGTATCTGGATAAATTTCCTATGCCTGCTGGTTTGAATGAGTCTTTGTCTTTGGCCATTCAGATCGGTCGACGCTTGCGCGAGCGTAAATCTGTGCACCATTTGGCGGTACTGCCTGAGGTTGGGGGGCTGCCTTTTCCTTTGGGGAATTTCTCTGGGGCAAGTCAGGCCTATTTTTCTATCTTCAGGCTAGCTAGTTTCTTAGGCTGTGCCGAGTTGCCTAGGTAGTTGTTAGGCGCAATCCACAGCCGCTTTTAGTTGTGTTTAGGATAGGATCAGGTGTGCAGTCTACAGAGTTTCCACGTCTCAGAGCTCGTTCTTGTATTTTTGGGTATTTGTCAGATCACTGTGTGCGCTCTGATCGCTAAGCACACTGTGTTTCTGGATTGCCTTCATAACACCTGTCATTAGCAAACATAACAGCAGAGCACTGGACACAGATGGGGCAGGATTGGACACAGATGGGGCAGAGTGCTGGACACAGATGGGGCAGGATTGGACACAGATGGGGCAGAGTGCTGGACACAGATGGGGCAGAGTGCTGGACACAGATGGGGCAGAGTGCTGGACACAGATGGGGCAGAGTGCTGGACACAGATGGGGCAGAGTGCTGGACACAGATAGGGCAGGATTGGACACAGATGGGGCAGAGTGCTGGACACAGATGGGGCAGAGTGCTGGACACAGATGGGGCAGAGTGCTGGACACAGATGGGGCAGAGTGCTGGACACAGATGGGGCAGAGTGCTGGACACAGATGGGGCAGAGTGCTGGACACAGATAGGGCAGAGTGCTGGACACAGATGGGGCAGAGTGCTGGACACAGGTGGGGCAGGATTAGACACAGATGGGGCAGAGTGCTGGACACAGATGGGGCAGGATTGGACACAGATGGGGCAGGATTGGACACAGATGGGGCAGAGTGCTGGACACAGATGGGGCAGAGTGCTGAACACAGATGGGGCAGAGTGCTGAACACAGATGGGGCAGAGTGCTGGACACAGATGGGGCAGAGTGCTGGACACAGATGGGGCAGAGTGCTGGACACAGATGGGGCAGGATTGGAAACAGATGGGGCAGAATGGAGACAGATGGGGCAAGATTGGAGACAGATGGGGCAGGATGGATACGATGGAGACAGATGGGGCAGGATGGGGAGATCATATGGGGCAGAATGGATACTCATGAGGGCAGGATGGGAGAACATATGGCTGGAGCCTGGAATTTGACACACGGGGGCTAGGATGGCGAATATTACCATAGGGGCTAATTAAGGGATATTATTATTGCAGTGATGTATTTATTTTATTTTTTGAGTATACTGTTTTAAATGGGGGGGCGGTCCTGTTACTGTGTAGAGTGATACTATGTTGCCTTCTTCATGTGGTGTAATGTAGAAGTTGGGAAAATTAAGTGATGTGTTCTACAAGCGGAACTCGAGATAACTGTTTTATTTCCTGCAGAGATGAGTCCTGGCTGGATGAAGTGATGGCGGTCTGTGCTGGATGAAAGATGAAGGACTTCACCTAGAGACGTCACTGGTGAGTCAGTGTTACCTATACACTGACACTATACACTGTATACTATATACAGAGGTCCTGTGTACAATGTCACCAGTGATCACTGTATTACCTATACATTATATACAGAGCTCCTGTGTGTAATGTCACCGGTGATCACTGTATTACCTGTACACAGACACTGCTTACTAATTACAGATCTCCTGTGCATAATGGCACTGCTGGTGATAGTAATGTGGGTTTTTTTTTATTACTGATCAGTATTATAGTATTCAGTCATTTGTGGTAATATGCGGTCTGGTCATGGTGTAGCGGTATTTGTTCCTTGTATTTTATATTATTCGATCACTGTGGTGGTAATATGTCATCTGGTCATAGTGCTGTGGGATTTGTTCCTTGTATGTAGTATTATAGGTCATTTTAAAAATTGAAAAATAAATAAATATACCTAAATTGTATTGCATATTTTAACAAATATTTAGTAGGTTACAGTAGAGTAGGGCCCGGCCAAAAGTGTCTACCGTGTTATGGTGGCGGCTTAAAAAATCTTCTGGCCAAAACAAAAGCTGCCGGCTATATGTGTGATCTGGTGATGGGAACTATTAATGTGTGATAGGTGAGAAGTGGAGATTTTCCAAGAAAGAGCGGTGGGACTGTGGACAGTTCGTGGGGTGGAGCCTGGAGGCGGGGCTGGGGTGGAGCCTGGGCGGAGTTTCAAGGGGGCCCCGAAAATTTTGCCAGTATGGGGCCCCGAAATTTCTAGTGGCAGCCCTGGCTGCTGTATGTCCAGCATACGACATGTTTACACCTCCCTAAATGGGCTGACTCCCCCCACGGGGCCGTGGTCTCACCACTTGGCGCAAGCACCCGTGAGAGTGCCTTTTGTCTGAAGAGGTGGGTGTGCCCACTTTTGGTCGACGACACTGGCACCAGGTCCCTCATAGTACAATGAAGTGTCTCTGGCGGTGGTGGCGCGCACCCAGCGTCAGACACACCCTTGCAACATGAGGGGCCTTGGCCCAGTACCGCCAGGCACGAGAGACTGCCCCCATTCCCCCCCAGCTCAAACTGTGCTCTACCATTTGCAAAATTATCTGTCACTGCTCCACCGCTGTTTAGTCTGTGCGGTTAAATCCTTCAATGCCTGCCACTGACAATACCAATTTGTTGACATGTATGATGCTAGTTAAAATATTCAGTGGCCCTGTCCTACATTTACAGCAGTAAATACTTTGCACCAAATAACAATGTCTGAAAGTCAGCAGAGGAGCCCACCCCTGTACCTAAGTATGCCACCCTTTTTTTTGGGTTTTGCTTTTTTTGCGAGACATTAACATTTATGTATTATTTTGGAGTACTAACTGTGTCAGACACTCCTTCCAATTGTCCATCGCTGACCACACCAATGCTGCCTGTGTACCCCTGGAACCTATTTAAAAGTGCATAGAGCCTACTTTTTTATTTTAGGCCTACTAAGTCTGTCTGCGGTCCCTCCTTCCAATTGTCCTCCACTGACCACACCAATGCTGACCGTGTACCCATGTAACCTTTTTTAAACCTGCATCGAGCCAACTTTGTGGTGTAAGGCCTACTAGCAGTGTCTGTCTGTGCCACTCAATACAGCTGTCCTCTTAAAAAAAATGACCTGCAATTGTTTTCAGCCTATCGGAATTTTAAAACTGCAGTGGGGCTACTAGTTTGGTTGGGGCCAACTAACGGTGTCTGCCGCTCCTTGCTGTTCTCCTCCACTGAACAAAGCAGTGCCGCCTGTTTACTACTGTTACCAATTTTGAACTGCATTTAGACTACTTACTGATTTGGGCCTACTCACTGTGTCAGCCTCTCATTACAGTTGTCCTCCACTGAACAAAGCAATGCTGCCTGGTTAGTCCTGTTACCAATTTTGAAATGCATTTAGCCCACTTTATTATTTGGGCCTATATCTGTGTTTCCTCCTCATCCTGCCCATTTCCCAGCCAGTGCTAGATGACTCTGCTGGTACATTGACCCAGACCGCTACATTCCCCTTGCACGCTACACAGCCAGAATGTGACCCTGCTGAAAGTGAGGTTCCCCTTCTCGCATACTATACCACCTTACACGGGGACAAAGAGGAAGGTGCAGATGAAAGTGCAGGTTCCTTCATCAGATGGGGGGGAATACTCGTTGGTGACGTCACTGGCACAGGGCCCCTCATAGTACGCATAGTGTCGCTGCCGGTGGGAGGCGCCCCCGCCGTGCAAACACACCGCCGTACTTTGAGGGGCCCTGTGCCAGTGCCAATGCGAACGAGTGGGCCCCCCCTGCTTGCTCAGGATCACAGCACTTGCAAAGTTGAAATACTTACCTCTCCCTGCTCCACTGCCGTGACGTGGTCCACGTTTCCTGGGCCCACTAAATACTTGACCCAGCCATACCCCCCACAACTTTAGCCAAATGACCCCCAATGTCCAATGCCTAACCATTATTATAAGGTAAATTAAAGGTACTGTCACATTTAGCGACGCTGCAGCGATCTAGACAACAATCCCGATCGCTGCAGCGTCGCTGTGTGGTCGCTGGAGAGCTGTCACATAGCTGTCAACTATGCGAAGTCCCCTGGTAACCAGGGTAAACATCGGGTTACTAAGCGCAGCCCGATGTTTACCCTAGTTACCAGTGCTAATGTAAAAAAAAAAAAACACTACATACTTACATTCCGGTGTCTGTCCCCCGTCGCTGTGCTTTCCTGCACTGACTGTGAGCACTGGCTGGGCGTAAAGCACAGCGGTGACGTCACCGCTGTAATCTGCTTTACGGCTGGCCGGCGCTGACAGTGCAGGGAAGCAGAACGCCGGGGGACACGACAGACACCGGAATGTAAGTATGAAGTGTTTTTTTTTTTTTACATTTACACTGGTAACCAGGGTAAACATTGGGTTACTAAGCGCGGCCCTGCACTTAGTAACCCGATGTTTACCCTGGTTACCAGTGAAGACATCGCTGAATCGGCGTCACACATGCCGATTCAGCGATGTCTGCGGGAGATCCAGCGACGAAATAAAGTTCTGGACTTTCTGCTCCGACCAACGATGTCACAGCAGGATCCTGATCGCTGCTGCGTGTCAAACACAACGATATCACTATCCAGGACGCTGCAACGTCACGGATCGCTAGCGATATCGTTGTGAAGTTGGTCAGTGTGAAGGTACCTTAAGATTGACAAGCTTCAGTACCAAGAATGGATGTTTTTGCCATTAAAATGGGCACTGTAGGTGTTTTCCTGGCCTCCACTCACTGCCGACTATGCTTCCCCATTGACTTGCATTGGGTTTCGTGTTTCGGTCGATCCCCGACTTTTCGCGATAATCGGCCGATTTCACTCGACTCGACTAAAAGTCGCTCAACCCTAATCAGGACGTTTGAAACTGGCCTTAAGCAAGGGATGCGATATTTACCAGCTTTTTGCTTCATTATAACTTGAAAGCGCTTAAGTGCCAGAGCTCCTCCGATGCTGCAGAGATAGATAGCTAGTAGTGATAAGCGAGTGTACTCATTGCTCGGGTTTTCCCGAGCACGCTCGGGTGACCTCCGATTATTTGACTTCTCGGAGATTTAGTTTTCATCGCGGCAGCTGAATGATTTACAGCTAGTAGCCAGCCTAAGTACATGTGGGGGTTGCCTGGTTGCTAGGGAATCCCCACATGTAATCAAGCAGGCTAGTAGCTGTAAATCATTCAGCTGCCGCAATGAAAGCTAAATGTCCGAGCAGTCATAAACACTCAGAGGTCACCCGAGCAAAGAGTACACTCGCTCATCCCTAACAGCTAGCTGTAGAAATGACGTCATAAGTCCCGTTCCCTTACCAGTATGAGAGTGAGCCAAGCTGGATTACCCCTTTAAAGGGAATCTGTCAGTAGATTTTTGCAGGCTCACCTGAGAGTAGCAAGATGTAGGCAAAGAGACCCTGAATTCAACAATGACACAGAGTTTTTTTAGATTTAGCAATGCAGCAGAGTTGAGAAAGCTAACCCCGCCCACACCAGGCTCTCTATGTAAATTATCTGTAGATTATCTATAGACAGTGAGCTGCTGATCACAGAATGGGGTGGAGTCAGACTAGCATGCATGAACTGCTGTAGCCAGGACAATGTAATCACCAGGTGATTAACCCCTTCATGACCCGGGGTATTTTCGTTTTTCGCTCCCCTCCTTCCCAGATCTATAACTTTTTATTTTTCCGTCAATATGGCCATGTGAGGGTTTATTTTTTGCGGGAGTAGTTGTACTTTTGAAAGACATCATTGGTTTTAGCATGTCATGTACTAGAAAACATGAAAAAAAAAAAAGTCCAAGTGCGGTGAAATTGCAAACAAAGTGCAAACTGACCTGACATTTTGATTCTCCAGGTCATTACGAGTTCATAGACACCAAACATGTCTAGGTTATTTTTTATCTAAGTGGTGAAAAAAATTCCAAACTTTGCTAAAAAAAAAAAATTGCGCCATTTTCCGATACCCGTAGCATCTCCATTTTTGTCAACTGGGGTCGGGTGAGGGCTTATTTTTTGCCCGCCGAGCTGACATTTTTAATTATACCATTTTGATGCAGATATGTTCTTTTCATCGCCCCTTATTGCATTTTAATGCAATGTTGCGGCGACCCAAAAAAAACGTAATTCTGGCGTTTCAAATTTTTTTTCTCACTGCGCCGTTTAGCGATCAGGTTAATCCTTTGTTTTATTGATAGATCAGGCAATTCTGAACGCGACGATACCAAATGTGTATATTTGATTTTTTTTTTATGTTTTATTTTGAATGGGGCAAAAGGGGGGTGATTTAAACTTTTATATATTTATTATTTTTCATATTTTTAAAAACATTTTTTTTATATATATACTTTTGCCATGCGTCAACAACCTCCATGGGAGGCTAGAAGCTGGCACAACTCGATCGGCTCTGCTACATAGGAGCAAAGGTCTGATCGCTCCTATGTAGTAGAATTGTTGCATTGCTATGAGCGCCGACCACAGGTTGGCGCTCACAGCAATCCGGCATCAACAACCATAGAGGTCTTCATTAGACCTCTGGTTGTCATGCCGACGCATCGCTGACCCCCGATCACGTGACATGGGTCAGCAATGCGCGCATTTCCGGCCGGATGCGCTAGTTAAATGCCACTGTCAGCGTTTGATAGCGGCATTTAACTAGTTAATAGTGGCGGGTGAATCGCGATTCCATCCGCCGATATTTCGGGCATATGTCAGCTGTTCAAAACAGCTGACACGTCCCGGCTTTGATGCGGGCTCACCGCGGGGGTTCTGACCTCGGATGTACTATCCCGTTCAAGGTCAGAAAGGGGTTAAGCCTTCAGTTAAACAACATCACACAGCTTGACATGACACATTGTTGAATTCTGTATTTTAACCCCTACCTCCTGCTTTCCTTAGATTATATAACAAAACCTGCTGACGGATTCCCTTTAACTTATCTCTAAACCAGCCATATCCTAAGATTTAAGTCATGAGATGGTAAAACATAACAGATGCCAAGCTATTATTGACAGCCTTCCATGTTAGGGAAAAAAAATGATTTAAACGTATAGATTTTTTTTATGGATAGCACAAGATTGCAGTACATTGGTGCCTTGAAAAAAAAACAACTTAACTTTTAATGAAAAGTTAAGGGTGGGCAGAGTTGTAACTCGATTATCCATATTTCTGATTTTTTTGCTTATTTATAACAGAAAAAGTGATCATTTTATCATAAATTAGCACTACTACAGCATACACTGGCCATTCTTCCAGGGAAGATAAAAATTATTTATTCTATTTTAGACAATAATCAGAAAAATTAAATTTAAATTAAAAATATATATAAATACCGACTTAACCAATAAATTTTGTATGTCTACACACACTGAAACTCACGTAGAATATATGTAACCAAGTCTGTTCTGCTATATAGTCACTGACAGCACATGATTTAGGAATCCTATCCCTGAAGTGTCAGCTTACAGGACTCGGCATTGCATATACAGGCTATAAATACAAGTATAAGCTGTTTAATGCACTACAAGATTTTGTTAAATGATAAATTAAATGCTACCCTATAGAATACTGTTTAATATAAAACATGGCTATAAATACCTTGGTAGACTCTCAGATAATTCCGGTACTGAAGGCAATGAGCGTGTCCAGTCTCTGCAATCCAGAATAGTTGTTGCAATTAAGAAAAAAATATTTCATTTGGAACTTTCATATGAACTTCTGCATGGAAAAGTCAGTGTTAGGGCAAAGACCATTCTAGATCTTCTCTGTTGTGTACTCAGATCTGCTAAGGACATATATGGCAGGGAGCAAGGACCACAGCTGTCACCAGGATAAATATAGACCCAGATACTGGCCCTTTAAATCAGCCTGATAAATGGAATTGTTACATTCACACATTTCCCTTAGATGCAGTTTCTGAAGTCAATGTGGGGAGTAGATCAGTAAATCTATCCACTCCTAATTTTAGTTTGATATTGCATTAAAACACCATCTACAGAAGAATATGTTTATTGACCTGACAACCTAATTTTAACCTACTGGTTATGCAAAGAAAAATTAAATAAAGTTGTACTTACAAAATATTTTGCTGGTTATAGCACACTATCCTTTGGAAATTATATAGTAAATAGGAAAAAAATAAAAAGTTTTGTATCACTGGGTTTCTAATTGGTTATAACCAAGAACATTTTTTTTTTTAAAACACCACCACCCTTTTCTTTTTAGCTTAGAAAAGGGGTGCCCATCCTTTTGGATCTGAGGGCCACTTTGCTAGATAAAAACAACCCCTTGGGACACAATTGTACCAAAGTACTGCCTTCTTCTTAGAAATTTACTGCATGTTAGAAGTATGTGCCCTAAGTATCTAAGAGGTGCCTGATCCATTTCCCCCTATCAGTAAAGTAGTGGCCCCCTTCTCATGGTTGTGCCATCCATAAACAATGAGACCGTGCATTCAGCTATCTACATTATGGTTCGTTTGTGCCAGATGCCGAGTCAAGCGTTTCCCTTCTCCCACAGACTACAATGAATATAACAAAACTTATGCAACTTCTATTCCTTTCTGTACTGTAAGAGTCAGGACTCACCAATTCTGCCGAAAAATGGCCACTCAGCACACCATTCATAATAACCATACCTGCGGTGCTACATACCACTGGTCTACTCCATAACATAGAAAATACGTGTGACCAGACACTATGCAGATGATTGAGGGCCGTACAGAAGGGTATTGTGGGCTGCAGGTTGTGTAACCCTTGGTCTAGGTTTATTTTAAGTAATACACTCAGTATATAATGAAAAAGCTGGATTACTTACCGGTAATGCTCTTTTAATGAGTCCACGACAGCACCCACATGAGAGAGGGATCCGCCCATAGGAACAGGGAACCTACAGAATAAAAGGAGGCGGCCCCCTCTCCTCAGTTTAGTTGCAGTATAAAAGGGAACCACAAAAGTTTTAGTATTAACTCATATTCAGCAATATAAATGTCTTAAACTCTATACAACCATTATTTGTGAGCTTAAAGGAAGGAAATTGTGCATAATTAGGGTGGGTAGTAAATGGGTGCTGTCATGGACTCATTAAAAGAGCATTACCGGTAAGTAATCTGGCTTTTTACCCTTCGCCACGACAGCACCCACATGAGAGACTTTCAGAGACTTATTATCTGGGTGGGATTACTGTACTAAGGACAGCTCTACCAAAGGTCAGGTCGGAAGATGTGGATAGATCAATTCTATAATGGTTTTAAAAGGTAGAAGGTGTTGACCAAGTTGCGGCCTTACATATTAAATCAATCAGTACATCTGCTTGCTCCGGCCAAGAGGATGCCATGGCTCTTGCCGAATGTGCTTTTATGCCCTCTGGAGGAACCTCGCTTTTTTGATGAATAGGCCAAGCAGATAGCTTCTCTGATCCATTGAGATAAGGTAGCTTTTGTGACCCCATGTCCTTTCTTGTGGCTCTGAAAGGAGACAAACAGAGCCCTACTCTGCCTCCAGGCCTGAGATCTTTCTACATAGGTCAGGATGGCTCTTCTAACATCTAAGGTATGGAACTTCTGCTGCTATGAAGTCACTGGAGTATCAAAAAAGGAAGGGAGAAAAATTTCCTCTGACCTATGGTAGGTGGATGCAACATTAGGAAGGAATGAGGGGTCTGGCTTAAGGACTACCCGATCTTGAAATACTAACATGAAGGGTGGATCTATTGAGAGGGCCTGGATGTCACTAACCTTTCTAGCCGATGTTAAAGCTAATAGGGCGACTTTATATGATAAGATGTTGAAGGGTATATAATCTAGAGGCTCAAATGGTGGACCAGTTAAGGCCTCAAGAACTAGGTCTAAATCCCACGGTGGTAGACGGGGAATATGGACCGGGTTGCTCTGTTCACAGGCCTTTATAAATCTGGAGATCCACTTATCTCCTGCTATATTGCACCCATATAAGGCTCCTAATGCTGACACTTGTACTCTTAGGGTGTTTACTGATAAACCTGATTCTCGACCCTTTTGTAAGAATTCTAGTATGGGTACAACTGGAGCTTGTCTAGTGAAAGACTCTGTATAAAAATGTAAGAATTTTTTCCACACCCTACTGTATATTAGGGTAGTAGATTTTTTTTTCTACTCAATAAGAGTGTTTACAAGATCTTTAGAAAAACCTCTTGAAGTTAACAGTTGCCTCTCAAATTCCATGTCGTCAAGTGAAGTCCTTTCACTTGCGGATGGAAAAAAGGCCCTTGGGATAGCAACTTCCTGTCTGACGGAAGAATCCGTGGGTCGCATAGAGACATGGCCTGGAGACAAGAGAACCATGGTCTCTTCGGCCAGGAGGGTGCGATAAGAATCACCCTTGTTTTCTCCCTCCTGATCTTCCTTAGTACTAGTGGAATCAGTGATATCAGAGGAAAGGCATACACTAGATCGAACTTCCAGGGGTGCTGAAGTGAGTCCAACATGTCTGGATGGTCCATCATGTTCAAGGAAGCGAACCTTTGTACTTGTCTGTTTTCTCTGGCAGCAAACAGATCTATTTGTGGGGTACTCCATAATTTTGCTATCCTCTTGAACGTGAGTTTGTTGAGAGTCCATTCTCCTTGATGTAGCATGTTTCGGCTGAGAAAGTCTGCCTTCCTTTGATGTGAACGGCTGTTAGAGACAAGAGATAGGTTTCTGCTAAATGAAAGATAGCTGATGCTATGGTCATCAGACTTCCCAACCGTGTACCTCCTGGACAGTTCATGTATGCCACTGCGGTGGAATTGTCTGACAAAATTCTTACATGCGCTCCTCGAATCTGTGGAAGGAAATGATTTAAAGCATACTCCACTGCTTTTAACTCTTTCCAATTAGAAGAGTATATTGATTCTGTCAGATCCCAGATATCTTGGGCTAGATTATCCCCCATATGGGCACCCCAAGCCGAGGGGCTAGCATCGGTAGTAATTATCTTGGAAGGCTCTATTATTGAAGGTACCCCTTTAGATAGATGATATATATCTAACCACCAGGTTAGGGACTCTACTATATTCTGGGGAAAGAGTCATTTTGTTTTCCAGACGTCCCTGTGCGTTTTCCTGAACGTACAAGATCTCATATTGTAATGGTCTGATATGAAATTGAGCCCTTCGGACTGCTGGAATGCATCAAGTTAATAGAAAAATAAGAAAAAAATAGGAGCGCACTTACCCTAGTGTGGTATGCATCATTTTATTGAGACATAAAAAGTGGACAGCAGGGAGGGGCAGGATCTGCCATGGACAACGGTCGAGGACCCGTTGAAGTGCCAGCACGCACGAAACGGCCGTTGTCCATGGCAGATCCTGCCCCTCCCTGCTGTCCACTTTTTATGTCTCAATAAAATGATGCATACCACACTAGGGTAAGTGCGCTCCTATTTTTTTCTTATTTTTCTATTTTGGACTTTGCATTTGCTTCTGGAAGCTGCACCCCTGTTGTTGTGGATAATACATATAGCCCTTAATTCCTGTCGGGTGATAAACTTTGTGGATTACTATATCAGCTGTGCGGCTTTATATGTGCGTTCTGTGTTTCTTGCATCAAGTTAATGATCCTAGTAAGGACATAGCTTTTCTTAGTGACATGACCAGGTTCTTTATTGCCCATGTCACCTTTGTATAGTCAATTTTTTTGACTGTGGGAGGAAGCATCTCTGACTTACGGAGTCTAGATGGATTCCTAGGAATGTTTGAAAGGTTTCTGGATTCAGTCTGGATTTTTCGTAATTGACGATCCATCCTAACTCCTGTAGGGAAGAAATCGTATTAGATAAACGGTCTTTACATTGAGACACAGAATCTCCTACTACTATAAAGTCATCTAGGTAGGTCTATTCCTGCCATCACACATCTAGGAAACAAAAGTTTGATGGTAGAACCAATGGATTCCATTTTAAAGGTATAGTTACGTAAAAAATAATTAAATTTTTTGAGATTAATGATAGTTCTGAATGAATCATCTGGTTTATTGATCAGGAATAAAGGGGAATAAAATCCCTTCCCCTCTGGACCCCTGGGAACTTCTATCAAAACTCTTTTAGTTAGTAAGGATAGGATCTCTGACTCAAGGGCCTTTTGTTGTTCTAGCCCTTTAGGTGATGTTACTATAAATGAATCCCAAGGGATTCGCTCAAAATCTAATTTTAATCCGAACTCTGATGTTAAGAATCCATTGGCTTGATGTTACTTTCTTCCATTTCTGGGAAAAATACTTTAGTCTGCCACCAACTTGAGTATTAGCGGTACTAGTTGTTACGTCTTGTATTATAGGATCCGCTAAACAATGTGCCTCTTTGTTTTGGGTCCTTTGTTTCCCAGCGCTCTCTTTGAGCCTCAAATGTTTTATTTCTGGTAAAGGCTACTTTCATATTTCCGTCGGTACGGGCCCGTCGCAATGTGTCGGGCCGACGTACCAACGGACGTTGAGAATTACTGCACGACGTGGGCAGCGGATGCAGTTTTTCAACGCATCCGCTGCCCATTCTGTAGTCCGGGGAGGAGGGGGCGGAGTTTCGGCCACACATGCGCGGTCAAAAATGGCAGACGCGACACACAAAAAAACATTACATTGAACTTTTTTTGTGCAGCGCATCTGCCAAAACACGACGGATCAGTCGCACGACGGGCGCGACGTGTGCCCATCCGTCACGATCCGTCGCTAATACAAGTCTATGGGCAAAAAACGCATCCTGCAAGTACATTTGCAGGATCCGTTTTTTACCCAAACCGACGGATTGCGACGGAGCACAAAGGATGGAAGTGTGAAAGTAGCCAAAGGGTCGTCTTCTAAAGGCTCTCCTGTAAGAAGGAAGAGACTTATTAGGAAATCCCTTCTTTCTTTCTCCTGCTTTGTTTAGGAGATGGTCCAATGCTTTCCCAAAAAGAAACTCACCCTGGCACGGGACTGTACATAGTTTCACTTTCGTCTGTGCGTCCCCCTTCCAGCTCTTTAACCAGAGTTCTCGGCGGGCTGTATTTACTAGGCTGGCTGATCTGGCTGCTAAGCGTAGTGAGTCCGCTGATGCATCCATCGGGAACACTACAGCTTCTTTTATTAGAGGGATTGTTGGCAGAATCTTTTCTCTCAAAGTTTTTTCTCTAATTTGCTCCTCCAGTATTTCCACCCAAACTAGTAGTGACCTGGCGGTAATTGTACCAGATATGGCAGGTCTGAATGCCCCTGTGTTGGCCTCCCATGATCTTTTTAGTAAGGCCTCTGCTCTACGGTCTAAAGGGTCTGGCAAGACCCCTGAACCCTCTACTGGTAATATGGATTGTTTGGATGTTGAAGCAACTGCGGCATCCACTTTAGGCACTTTGGACCAGGAATTTAGTTCCTCATCGCTAAAGGGATAACGTCTCTTAGAGGATGATTGTAAGAACCCCCGTATGTTTTGCCTAACCAATTCCTTTTTAATTAGTTCTTTAATGGTTGGTATTACGGGAAAAGATTTCCGTTTTTTCTGGCCCAACCCGGCAAACATGATGTCCTGCGCTGATTTTGACCGTTTTTTATCCGGACATCCCATTGTACTTCTGACTGATTTTACTAGGTTGTCTATACTACCTTCTGGTAGACAAGGACCTCCTTCAGATTCAGATGAACTTAACTGGGAATTCTAATTGTCTGAGGATCTATGTACATCCTCCGATTTGGAGTCCACTGGTGAAAGGGATCGACATGGCAGGCGTGTACTGGAGCTACTGGTGTGCGCCAACCCCTGCATCTCTTCCCGAATTATGGCTCTTACGTCTGCTGACGTCATTACTTTTTCTTCATGTAAGGTTTGAGTGATACATTCGGGGCATAACCTTTTAACATAAGAATCTGGAAGAAGCTGTGTACATAGGGCACATTCTTTATGCTTGGACTTGTGTGTCCGTTTCTTAGTCTAAAAGGAGAGGGACACAGGAGGTATAGATCAGCATATAGAGGATTTTTAACACTCACCCAGTGAAGCTGAAAGGTATCGGTTCTGGAGGCGGAGATTTAGGTAAAACATCCTTGACCTGTCTGGCGGTGGATCGCTTCTCTGTGGGGCGACCACTGCTTTTAGTGCTGCTTCTGGTGCTTCTCTTTGCTGGGAGGACTCAGACAGCGGCACCGGTTTTTAAATATGGCGCCACATCTCCTGCCTCCCCGGACCCAACGCGGAAGTGCTCCTGCTACTTCTGGGTTAGACGCGCCGCTCTCCTCACCATGCGGCAGCCGGAGCATTGAAAGCCGGCTGCTGCAGCGCGCGCACCCTCATGGAGCCGGGTGGCCCACCTCGGACCATGGATCGGTGGACAGACTAGGGGGGAGGCTGCAAGCAGGGGCTCCCCCATCGCTGCCTCTGGTATCACAGCCCCTGCTTTTCTCACAGAAACCACACAGGTGGATCCATCTGGCCCAGGAATCCTCTTCACAGCAGGTAACTTCGGATTCCTAGGAACAAGAAACCTAAACTGAGGAGAGTCGACCGCCTCCTTTTATTCTGTAGGTTTCCTGTTCCTATGGGCGGATCCATCTCTCTCATGTGGGTGCTGTCGTGGCGAAGGGTAAAATTCCTGTAACTTCCTAATATATTTTCGGATTAAATTCCTACTAAATTTCAGGATCTGTCTACTTGATGCATCAGCCATGATCAGTGTTGGCACAGACTATGATCATTTAACCCCTAAATGTTGATGTCAATACTGAGTACGGCATCTAGATGGTTAACAGTGTGAGGCTTCTCTTTAATCCCATTGGCATCCTGAGGTCTTGATCGTGTGGTCCTGATGTTTGCCATGGCACATCACATCCAAATAATGACCTTAGGCTATGTGCGCATGTTGCGTATTTGCTTGCAGAAATTTCTGCATCTCTTGGCAGAAAAACGCAGTGTAAAAGTCGCACGTTTTTATTGCATTTTTTAATGCGGTTTTTCATGCGTTTTTGTAAGCTAAATAAAGATATATCTATATATATAGATATATATATATTAAAAAATGTAATTTCCTTGTTCAATCTCTTCAGCCAGATACCCTCATTAATATTAAATAAAGACGCACACTCACACACCATGTAAGAGCATTAAAATAACCTACATATGCTGTAACCAAAAAGCAAATGTCAGAAATCTGCGCAAAATGCAATATTTGTTTTTCCAAAAAATAAAAAAAACTTGCGTATGCTCCCGCATAATTTTAATAACCAGCAGAGGGAAAGCCAATGGCTGATGTTCATATTCTGTGTGATTAGCCAATAGCCATAAAGGTTCCCAGGCTATTAATATCAGCTCACAGTGGTTTGCTTAGCCTTTACTGGCTAGTTTACAGGGGAACCCCAGAAAAATAAATTGACATGGGGTCCCTCGATAAAATTGAACCAGCAATGGCTAGGCAGACAGCTGTGGGCTCATATTAATAGCCTGGGAAGGGGCCATGGATATTGGACCCCCCAGGCTAAAAACATCAGCTTTCAGCCACCCCAGAAATGGCACATCTTATAGATGCGCCAATTCTGGCACTTAGCCTCGCTCTTCCCACTTGCCCTGTAGCGGGTGGCAAGTGGGGTTCATATTTCTGGGGTTGATGTCACCTTTGTATTGTCAGGTGACATCAAGCCCACGGCTTAGTAATGGAGAGGCGTCAATAAGACACCTATCCATTACTAATCCTATAGTTAGGCTTTTATTAAATCTAAATTCACCATACATGCACCATGTCGTGGGAGCACTGGAGCTGATCAGCTGATGAACTCCGGTGAACTCTCATGACGACTCAGTGATACACTGTGGGTGCGATTACCCCGTCAGTGTATCACCGGCGGCCGGGTGAGATCGATATGAGACACTCTGTATTAAATGGACTTTGGCGGACAAGGAGTATATGTTGGTTTATTATTTTTGATTATTTGCAGGAGACACTGGCATTGGGGATTAGGTTTTCGGTGAATATGTACAGCTCTGGCAAAAAATTAAGAGACCTCTGCAAAATTTTCAGTTTGTCTGATTCTTCTCTTTATAGGTATATTTTTGAGTAAAATGTAAATTGCTTTTATTCTATAAACTACTGACAACATGTCTTCGAATTTTCAACCACTAAATTTTGTACTTATTTTCAGAAAATGAGAAATGGTCAAAATAACAAAAACTGCAGTGCTTGCAGACCTCAAATAATGCTAAGAAATCAAGTTCATAATGATTTAAAAGCAACAATACTAATGTTTTAACTCCGGAAGAATTCAGAAATCAGTATTTTGTGGAATAACCATGATTTTTAATCACAGCTTTCATGGCATGCTTTCTACCAGTCTTTCACACTGCTTTTGGATGACCTTATGCCACTCCTGGTACAAAAATGAAAGCAGTTCTTTGTTTGATTGTTTGTGACTATTACATTCCAGAGGTTTTCAATGGGGTTCAGGTCTGGAGATTGGGTTGGCCATGACAGGGATTTGATGTGGTGGTCTTTCATCCACACCTTGATTGACCTTGCTGTGTGGCATGGTGCATTGTCCTGCTGTAAAAAGTCCTCAGAGTTGGGGAACATTGCCTGAGCAGAAGGAATCAACCGATTTTCCAGGATAACCTTGTATGCAGCTTGATTCATACGTCCTCCGCAAATATTAACCTGCCCAATTCCATCCTTGCTGAAACATCCCCAGATCATCACCGATCATCCACCAAATTTCACAGTGGGTGCAAGACACTGTGGCTTATACGCCTCTCCAGGTCTCCATCTAACCATTAGACGACAAGGTGTTGGGCAAAGTTGAAGATTAGACTCATCATAGAAGATTACCTTACTCCAGTCCTCAATGGTCCAACCCTTATGGTCTTTGGCAAACTTCAGCCTGGCTCTCCTTTGCTTCTCATTGATGAAAGGCTTTTTTTTCTACCTTTACATGACTTGAGCCCTGCCTCTAGGAGCCTGTTACAAACTGTTCTTGCCGAGCACTTCACCCCAGCAGCCATTGGCCATTCCTTTTGTAGGTTACTTGATGTTATCCAGTGGTTGCTGAATGACATTCGAATAAGATGACGGTCATCCTGGTCAGTGGAGAATAATTTTTGCCCTCTGCCGGTCTGTAGCTTTGTTGTCCCCAATGTCTGCTGCTTGACCTTGTTGTAATGGACTGCCATATTAGAAATTTTAAGGATAGAGGCAATATGATGCTCACTGTGTTCCTCTGCTAGTAAGGCCAGAATTGAGCCATTCTTTTCCTTACTCAAGACTTTTCTTTTCAACTCCTTTGGCATGGTTAAAAGTTATTTTTTCATTCCTATTACTTTTGGGATATTACTAGCACTTGTTTTACCATCCAGCTTGTCCTATTGCAAGAGGATTGTGAACACCACAGCAGGGTTTTTTTTTGTTAGTGATGAGCGAGTGTACTTGTTGCTCAGGTTTTCCCGAGCACGCTTGGGTGGTCTCAAGGTATTTGTAACTGCTCGGAGATTTAGTTTTTGTTGACTCAGCTGCATGATTTACAGCTGCTAGCCAGCCTGAGTACATGTGGGGGTTGCCTGGTTGCTAGGGAATCCCCACATGTATTCAAGCTGTCTATCAACTGTAAATCATGCTGCTGAGGCAAGGAAAACTAAATATCTGAGCAGTTACAAATACTCAAGAGACCATACGAGTGTGCTCGGGAAAACCCAATCAACGAGTACACTCGCTCATCAATATTTTTTATACTTTCCTTCGCTAAATAAGATTTGTTTCAGGTGATCACCTAATCAGAAACACATTAAGTAGAATGAGGTGTCCTGTGGTTGGAATTCAACTGGCACTGGAATAGAATGGCTGTCAAATTTGTAGAGTAGCTGATTTGTATGAAACTGTACAGTGGTCTCAATTTTTGACAGAGCTGTATTTTGTATGTGAACATGTAAATGTTTTTATTTTATTTTTTTTTACAATTGAACACAGGCGTCGGAGGATGAGACTATTCTCCCATCAGATGACGCCTGGGTACACACGTCGCATGGGTACACACACACATTCTCCGCCCACACACATTCTCCGCCCACAGACACATTCTCTGCCCACACACACGCGCGCACATTCTCTGTCCACACTGAGACACACGCACACACATTCTCCGCACGCACGCACACACACACATACTTTCTCCGCCCACACACTCTTCCTCCTTCTGACATCATTTCCCTTTGACAAATCGCAGCGTTTTTGGCAGCAAATCTACAAACCTTTTTACACTTATGTTTTTGCTGCAGATTTGACTGATTCAATTGAAGTAGTCATGGAGTCAAAAACGCTGCAGAAACACAAAAAGAATTGGCATGCTACAGAAAATATGGACGGAAATTTACGGATCATGTGCACAACACATGTATTTTTGGAGCAAACGGAGAATCGGGTGAACAGAATAATACAGAGTTATAGGAAAAATTATTCCAGAATTGTTATTTCATAGAGAAACCAACAATTTACTAAATTAAATATGTCAGGTCACGAGAGAGGTCCTTTTTAAGGATACTTACCTCTAAACTGTATGAACATCTTACAAAAATTACTCATCGGTCTGGATATCAAATTGTAGCAGAATATCAAATATGTGTTGGGATCTGACATTGTCTTTATCTTATTCCACAGGGTAAGTGTCCTAGACTACTCAAGTAGTGTTCAGTGGGTAGTCAGAAGTGTTGCAGCCATGTTGGGAAAAAAAGGACCCATCTAATCAATGAATGAAGCAGAAAATACCAGGTAAATTTACTCTTCATTCTCTCTAGACCGTTAAATTTGTTATGTTCAACAAAGCGGGTGTCCCGTCTTAGAACATTGCCCACAGGCTATGTGATAACTTGCCAATTGCTGAAAGTCCTACACCACACCAATCCCGACATTGAAGCTCTGAAGCGCCCCATGTGAATGGAATGACCGCACATTTACAGCCTTTGCCTCCAACATATAAACATGCTAAGTTGGGACTAGTTATGAGCGACCATGCTTAGATAAGATGTTATCCGTTCAGATGCCAATAGAGTGTCTTCAGCGTGCTCGAATACTATGTTTGAACCCCCGCAGCTATATGGCTCGCGGCAGTTCGACAGCTGCAACACATGCAGAGATTGTCAGTTTGTTAGGCTGTCCCTGCATGTGTTGCGGCTGTCAAACAGACGTGAGAACATAGTATTACAGCACGCCGAAGTTACGCTATTAGCACTCGAGTGTGCTTGGATAACACCATTTTTTTCTCAACACCTTATCAAAAAATAAATACGTAGTTTGGCAACAATACCACAACTACCTCTTCCAGCTTCCCCTTAAACATTTTTTGAGCTGAAAAGAGAGAAAGGCTGCACCAAGACATCCAAGTACCCTGTAGACACATCAGGAAGAGGTGCTCTATACACAATGAATTGTGGGTCTGATTGGAACTGGTCAAATGTGTATAACCAGCTTTACTCACTAAGCACTGCTATATAGAACATGCGACGTACGAATGGTTTCTCACAAACAATTATATGAAAAAACAGTGCGAGTTGTAAGTTAGTTTTTGAAGCCAATGTGAAGTGGAATGTAGCAGCAACATGTTTATAGAGAATTTGTCACCAAGTTTTTGACACCTAATCTAAGAGAAGCATAAATGTAGTGACAGACCCAGATTCCAGCAATGTGTCACTTACTAGGCTACTTACTGTAGTTTTAGAAGAAAAAAAATTACTATTTACTTAGAATGTCTAGTAAATAAAGCTGTTGCCATGTAGTCCTCCAAATTCACGAGCTCTATATGACCCTGTCACAACCCAATGATTGGATGTTATCTGCCTATGCACAGTGTACGCAGAAACCTGTCAAAAAGTGGTGTGGGTGGTTATACAGAGCTTAGCATTTAGAGAATGGGTAAATCTGAAGCAGAGAAAACTAACTGCAGCAAGCAGCCCAGTGAGTGATACGTTGCAGAAATAAGGTCTCTGCCTCTGCATTATGCTGCTCTCAGATGTGGTAGCAAAAACCTGCCGATTCTAAATAAAAAAGTAAATAAAGAATAAAAAGCACTCCCATTAAAGTTTGTATCCTCTTAATATATTGCAATTATATTATATAGCACTGTGTACTTACAATTGCTCATTTTGCCTTTCTACCCAGCTAATTCTTCTCTTTTCTATGTAGAAACCATGTAGAAACTTGTCCTTGCATGAATCACCCCACTCTTCAACTCCTGACCCAGCTGCTCTGCTCCTCCCCTGATAAGGAACTTTTCAGTGAGTAACATTGTAGTTTTAATGATGACCCATACAAGGAAATCTGACCTTCTGTTTCTACATAGACCTTAGAAAGATTCAGCTAGTCAACATTTAATCACGTGATGTCATAGACCCAATGGAAAAGAGAAGAATTAACTGGGGAAAAAAGCAAAATGAGCAATTCTAAGTACACAGTGCTGTATAATATGATAACTGCAATATAATAAGAACACAAATTTTCATTGAGTGCTTTTTCAAAATATGTCCACATTCTTAGGCAAAAAAAGCACTTTTGGATGATTTCTTCGGAAAAATAGCAGTAACAAAATTTACAATTGGTGGAGAAAGGTTGAACTTGATGTACCTAGGTCTTTTGTCCACCTATGTAACTATGCAATACCTTTGGCATGACTATAATTGGGAGGAGGAGCTAATTTTGTTCACTTAGTGTCAGCCTCCTAGTGGCAGCAGCATACACCCATGGTCCTGTGTCCCCCAATAAGGCGAAGGAGAAATGAGGCAGATGTAAAAAACATAAGACAGTAGTAAAAGGAAATAAGACCACAGGCAAGTGTTGTCATATGAAGTTTTATATCGACTGCTGAACAAAACAGCATGATTCTTCAATTAAACAATATACCATCTATAATTGAAAAGCTCAATAAAAGGAATGTGATGGTAGTTTTGAAATGGACACCATTTTATAGTAAAAATCATTCAAATGAATGTGTATAAAGACATCTACAGGGCAAGATAACAGAAGAATGGGTAACTCTTGCGTTAAGGATCGGTTCTACGTTTCAGGCACCTCAGGAATCATTAGTTAAACGTCTGATAAGGGAGACAGCCCAGCTTAACCTGCAGGACGATCAAAATCTTGAAGAAAAATAGGCAGGACTGTGTGTTCGACCTAAACTAGGAAGTCAAAGACCTGCAGGCGAAGATCTGCCAAGCATTGGGGGAACACTGGAAACCTACACATAATCCAAGCATTATAACAGATTCCATTCTGTCCAAAAAACAAGTCTGTAACACATTGTTATTAGTTTCTGAGCTTGAACATCTGCAGGCTCATCTAGTAGATCAGTTGATCCTGAGCAGTCAGGCTTTTGTAGTCTGGACAGCCCCCTTCCAGCAGAGAGGGAGCACATAAGGGGTGAGATCCATAACTAGAGAGTCAGCCTGCTTGGACAGCAATTTTTTGATTTTGAGGCAGTATGAGTGTCAAGGTGACAAAGCTCCCAAGCCAGTGATATATCATACATTGATTGTAGGGTTTTAAAAGTTTAAGAATCTATGTAAATTTTACCCCAAATAGAGACTTCTGGGGGAATCCCTCGCCAAAAACCAGCAAGGAAAGCAGCTAAGACTTGGAACTTAGCTACCACTGAAACATCTGCAAGCTTTGAGGTTACATTGAACACTTTATACTTTTACCCCAATTGAAATGTCTGTGCATACAATGATTGCACCCAAATCAGTTTTGGAGGTCGTCTACACTGTAACGAGTGAACCACAGGCCTCTTTGGCAGCATTTTAGGGGGCAATCAAGTTCTGTCAGTACAGCTTATTCCATCAATGACAGCCGGACAAAGAGCTGTGAAAGTGCATGAATTTAAACAAGCATTTTTTTCTTCAATCAAGTATTAGTGGAGGGATGGGCATGTGTGACGTTTGAGGAAATAAAAGAGGTGTTCAGAGTTTTTCTGGAGTGGATGGGACAGGACGCTCCACATAGAACAAAATATAGGCTTTTGCTTTCATCACAGTCTCTTCTTCTGTAAAGGTCACTGTACTGTCGTTGAAATGGAACCAGCGTCCTTCATGGGTTGCATATGCCGTGTAGTGACCAGAGCCAACACTGTACAGAATAGAGACCAAGAAGAGGGGAATACAGCATTACAACACGTGTAAAAAAATACATTCATTACATACTGCACAACGGTCACAAAGATTTGTCTAATGTTCCGGAAACAAAAAGAGAAAATAGTTCTAAATAGTAGGTAACAAAACGTTTAAAAGAGTAGATGTACAGCAATAGGGAAGCAAGTTATTCCTATAATCTACGAGGGTCGTACAGGGAGGAGACTCATGACTAGTCATTTTTGTATAGACTCAACAAAGAAATTCAGGAGGATCACAGAATAAGTTGTGGAATTATCATCTAAATAGTTAATATATGTAATAAACCATTCTAAATTGACTGGTCCAAACTTGTGCCTTAAAGGAATATTTCCAACTTCATAGATGGATATTGACTTATACTTTCCTATTTAGGCTAAGTTCACACTACGATTTTTCGGTTGCTTGGCATTGTTGGCATAAGAATGGCAATTTTCAGCTGCGTTTTACAAGTGCGGGTAAAGCATGTGAGACTTCAGAAATCTCATGAACATACAGGTCCTTCTCAAAAAATTAGCATATAGTGTTAAATTTCATTATTTACCATAATGTAATGATTACAATTAAACTTTCATATATTATAGATTCATTATCCACCAACTGAAATTTGTCAGGTCTTTTATTGTTTAAATACTGATGATTTTGGCATACAACTCCTGATAACCCAAAAAACCTGTCTCAATAAATTAGCATATCAAGAAAAGGTTCTCTAAACGACCTATTACCCTAATCTTCTGAATCAACTAATTAACTCTAAACACATGCAAAAGATACCTGAGGCTTTTATAAACTCCCTGCCTGGTTCATTACTCCAAACCCCCATCATGGGTAAGACTAGCGACCTGACAGATGTCAAGAAGGCCATCATTGACACCCTCAAGCAAGAGGGTAAGACCCAGAAAGAAATTTCTCAACAAATAGGCTGTTCCCAGAGTGCTGTATCAAGGCACCTCAATGGTAAGTCTGTTGGAAGGAAACAATGTGGCAGAAAACGCTGTACAACGAGAAGAGGAGACCGGACCCTGAGGAAGATTGTGGAGAAGGACCGATTCCAGACCTTGGGGAACCTGAGGAAGCAGTGGACTGAGTCTGGTGTGGAAACATCCAGAGCCACCGTGCACAGGCGTGTGCAGGAAATGGGCTACAGGTGCCGAAATGGGCTACAGAGAAGCAGCACTGGACTGTTGCTAAGTGGTCCCAAGTACTTTTTTCTGATGAAAGCAAATTTTGCATGTCATTCGGAAATCAAGGTGCCAGAGTCTGGAGGAAGACTGGGGAGAAGGAAATGCCAAAATGCCTGAAGTCCAGTGTCAAGTACCCACAGTCAGTGATGGTGTGGGGTGCCATGTCAGCTGCTGGTGTTGGTCCACTGTGTTTCATCAAGGGCAGGGTCAATGCAGCTAGCTATCAGGAGATTTTGGAGCACTTCATGCTTCCATCGGCTGAAATGCTTTATGGAGATGAAGATTTCATTTTTCAGCACGACCTGGCACCTGCTCACAGTGCCAAAACCACTGGTAAATGGTTTACTGACCATGGTATTACTGTGCTCAATTGGCCTGCCAACTCTCCTGACCTGAACCCCATAGAGAATCTGTGGGATATTGTGAAGAGAAAGTTGAGAGACGCAAGACCCAACACTCTGGATGAGCTTAAGGCCGCTATTGAAGCATCCTGGGCCTCCATAACATCTCAGCAGTGTCACAGGCTGATTGCCTCCATGCCACGCCGCATTGAAGCAGTCATTTCTGCCAAAGGATTCCCGACCAAGTATTGAGTGCATAACTGAACATTATTATTTGATGGTTTTTTTGTTTGTTATTAAAAAACACTTTTATTTGATTGGATGGGTGAAATATGCTAATTTATTGAGACAGGTTTTTTGGGTTATCAGGAGTTGTATGCCAAAATCATTAGTATTAAAACAATAAAAGACGTGACAAATTTCAGTTGGTGGATAATGAATCTATAATATATGAAAGTTTAATTGTAATCATTACATTATGGTAAATAATGAAATTTAACACTATATGCTAATTTTTTGAGAAGGACCTGTATAATGATGACAAAAAAAAAAAAAAACACTATCGTGCTTTGCATGTTTTTTTGGACATGGAGCATCGCTTATTTCAGCGTTTTTCACCCATTGACTTGAATGGGAGCTGAAAAAATGCTGAAAAAACGCACCAAAAACGCAGGTATCAGGTTTTGCTGCGTTTTTTTGTGACAAAACCTGATTCTATGGAATAGGACTTTTTTTTTCAAACACTTAACTTTATCAGCATGCACAAGAGAAATCTAGCACGCCAAAACCGCAGCGAAAAACCAAGGAAAACAGTTTTTTTTTCTGCAGCTTCTTTCTTGCCAAGAGATTAGGTTATGCTGCTGAAAAAAAACCAAGTGTGAACTTACCCTTACTGTTTACTAAAATGTGCAGCCGTTCTTGAGATATTAACACTTTTCTTGTAGACTGTCCACAGCTGCTATCTATCTTGTAAGAAATGCGCTGGAATGTCATTGAATACGAGTCTCCATTCCTTTCAGTTACACATGACTGGCTCAGAGTGGCAGTGAGTGGAAGAGCAGAACATTACGGCCCTAAAACATCTAAGAGTTTTTGCATAAAACGTTTCAAAAGGTTGCAAAATGGCTGCAGTGTTTTAACCCCAGTCTGGGTCAGCTCTGCCAATTTTTGGAAAAATGAGTGGAGCTTATCCGGGAGGGGGCATGGTTGGTGGTCGACAAATTCATCCTAATTTACGACACAAGTGTGGCCGCGGAAGCTAAAATATGTGCCAAATTCATTAATAGATGCAAGCCTATGTTTTTCTACTTGAATTTTTCTTTGTTAAATTGGTAGTTCTGGAATATATAGCAGAAAACTTAATGAGAATAATAGGCTACAAGGAATAATATGCCTCCGCTGTCAGACAGGCATGTCATTCCTCAGCGGTAAATGCGAATTAACAGGTGTTATATGCAGCTGCACTGACAGCAGTCACTGAAGACACGGCGGCTAAAGAAACCATTTACAATCACTGCACTCACCCTGAACCATGATGAACAACAACAGCTGCTAGATCATAAAGACAACTTTCTGGGCCCATATTTTCTGGCTGAAAGAAAACAACAACAAAAAAACCCGCATACATAGGACATATTTAGCTGCAGTATTAGTTAATTTTATAAATGTATAGTGAGAATAGAATGTATTAGATGATGAAACATGAGATTTATTACCTCAAGTAAATAGCACTTCATGTCCAATCCTCGCAGTGGAAACTCTACGTATGTGTCCACCTTGTTCCTAAGGTAAGCAGTCCAATGGAATCTCTTCAAATGTAAGCAAAGCACCTATGGAAATATGAGAATGTGAGGCACGGGGTCATGGGTGGGCTGTATTGGAGGAACCTCTCACAAGAAGAAAGACAAGAAACACCATTACTGCTGTGTAATCATAGCCATTAACCCCTTAAGCCCCGAGGGTGGTTTGTAAGTTAATGACCGGGCCTATTTTTACAATTCTGACCACTGTACCTTTATGAGGTTATAACTCTGGAACGCTTCAACGGATCTTGGCGATTCTGACATTGTTTTCTCGTGACGTATTGTACTTCATGTTAGTGGTAAAATTTATTCGATATAACTTGGGTTTATTTGAGAAAAAAATGGAAATTTGGCAAAAATTTTGAAAATTTCGCAATTTTCCAACTTTGAATTTTTATACCCTTAAACCATAGAGATATGTCATGCAAAATACTTAATAAGTAACATTTCCCACATGTCTACTTTACATCAGCACAATTTTGGAACCAAAATTTTTTTTGTTAGGGATTATAAGGGTTAAAAGTTGACCAGCAATTTCTCATTTTTACAACACCATTTTTTTTTTTTTAGGGACCACATCTCATTTGAAGTCATTTTGAGGGGTCTATATGATAGAAAATACCCAAGTGTGACACCACTCTAAAAACTGCACCCCTCAAGGTGCTCAAAACCACATTCAAAAAGTTTATTAACCCTTCAGGTGTTTTACAGGAATTTTTGGAATGTTTAAATAAAAATGAACATTTAACTTTTTTTCACACAAAATTTATTTCAGCTCCAATTTGTTTTGTTTTACCAAGGGCAACAGGAGAAAATGGACCCAAAAAGTTGTTGTACAATTTGTCCTGAGTACGTTGATACCCCATATGTGGGGATAAACCACTGTTTGGGCGCATGGCAGAGCTCGGAAGGAAAGGAGCGCCATTTGACTTTTCAATGCAAAATTGACTGGAATTGAGATGGGACGCCATGTTGCGTTTGGAGAGCCCCTGATGTGCCTAAACATTGAAACCCCCCACAAGTGACACCATTTTGGAAAGTAGACCCCCTAAGGAACTTATCTAGATGTGTGGTGAGCACTTTGACCCACCAAGTGCTTCATAGAAGTTTATAATGCAGAGCCGTAAAAATAAAAAATCATATTTTTCACAAAAATGATCTTTTTGCCCCCAATTTTTTATTTTCCCAAGGGTAAGAGAAGAAATTAGACCACAAAAGTTGTTGTGCAATTTGTCCTGAGTACGCCGATACCCCATATGTGGGTGAAAACCATTGTTTGGGCGCATGGCAGAGCTCGGAAGGGAAGGAGCGCCATTTGACTTTTCAATGCAAAATTGACTGGAATTGAGATGGGACGCCATGTTGTGTTTGGAGAGCCCCTGATGTGCCTAAACATTGATACCCCCCACAAGTGACACTATTTTGGAAAGTAGACCCCCTAAGGAACTTATCTAGATGTGTTTTGAGAGCTTTGAGCCCCCAAATGTTTCACTACAGTTTATAACGCAGAGCCGTGAAAATAAAAATTCTTTTTTTTTTTTTCACAAAAATGATATTTTAGCCCCCAGTTTTGTATTTTCACAAGGGTAACATGATAAATTGGACCCCAAAAGTTGTTGTCCAATTTGTCCTGAGTACGCTGATACCCCATGTGTGGGGGGGAACCACTGTTTGGGCGCGTGGCAGAGCTCGGAAGGGAAGTAGCGCCATTTGGAATACAGACTTAGATGGATTGGTCTGCAGGCGTCACGTTGCATTTGCAGAGCCCCTGATGTACCCAAACAGTACAAACCCCCCACAAGTGACCCCATATTGGAAACTAGACCTCCCAAGGAACTTATCTAGATGTGTTGTGAGAACTTTGAACCCCCAAGTGTTTCGCTGCAGTTTACAACGCAGAACCGCGAAAATAAAAAAAATCTTATTTTTCCCACAAAAATGATTTTTAGCCCCCCACATTTTTATTTTCCCAAGGATAACAAGAGAACTTGGACCCCAAAAGTTGTTGTCCAATTTGTCCTGAGTACGCTGATACCCCATATGTAGGGGTAAACCCCTGTTTGGGCGCACCGGAGAGCTCAGAAGGGAAGGAGTTTATTTTTCAACGCAGAATTGGCTGGAATTGAGATTGAACGCCATGTCGCGTTTGGAGAGCCCCTGATGTGCCTGAACAGTGGAAACTCCCCAATTCTACCTGAAACCCTAATCCAACAACACCCCTAACCCTAATCCCAACGGTAACCCTAACCACACCCCTAACCCTGACACACCCCTAATTCTAATCCCAACCCTAATCCCAACCGTAAATATAATCCAAACCCTAACCCTAACTTTAGCCCCAACCCTAACTTTAGCCCCAACCCTAACCCTAACTTTAGCTCCAACCCTAACCCCAACCCTAACCCTAGCCCCAACCCTAGCCCTAGCCCTGATGGGAAAATGGAAATAAATACATTTTTTAAATTTTATTAATTTTTCCCTAACTAAAGGGGTGATGAAGGGGGGTTTGATTTACTTTTATAGCGTTTTTTAGATCGGATTTTTATGATTGGCAGCTGTCACACACTAAAAGACGCTTTTTTTATAGCAAAAAAGTTTTTGCGTCTCCACATTTTGAGACCTATAATTTTTCTATATTTTGGTCCACAGAGTCATCTGAGGTCTTGTTTTTTGCGGGACGAGTTGACGTTTTTATTGGTAACATTTTTGGACACGTGACAGTTTTTGATCACTTTTTATTCCGATTTTTGTGAGGCAGAATGACCAAAAACCAGCTATTCATGAATTTCTTTTGGGGGAGGTGTTTATACCGTTCCGCGTTTGGTAAAATTGATAAAGCAGTTTTATTCATCGGGTCAGTACGATTACAGCGATATCTCATTTATAGCATTTTTTTTATGTTTTGGCGCTTTTATACGATAAAAGCTATTTTATAGAAAAAATAATTACCGTATATACTCGAGTATAAGCCGAGATTTTCAGCCCAAATTTTTGGGCTGAAAGTGCCCCCCTCGGCTTATACTCGAGTCACGGTAGCGGTGGGGTCGGCAGGTGAGGGGGTGAGGGCGCTGAGGTATACTTACCTAGTCCCAGCGATCCTCGCGCTGTCCCTGCCGTCCCACGGGCTTCGGCGCTGCAGCTTCTTCCTCTCTTCAGCGGTCACGTGGGACCGCTCATTACAGAAATGAATAAGCGGCTCCACCTCCCATAGGGGCGGAGCCGCTTATTCATTTCTCTAATCAGCGGTGCCGGTGACCGCTGATAGAGAAAGAAGCTGCGGCACCGAAGGCAGGAGGGGACAGCGCGAGGATCGCCAGGACTAGGTGAGTATGGCATATTCACCTGTCCTCGTTCCAGCCGCCGGGCGCCGATCCATCTTCCCGGCCGGCGCCTCCATCTTCCCGGCGTCTGCGCTCTCTGACTGATCAGGCAGAGGGCGCGATGACGCATACAGTGTGCGCGGCGCCCTCTGCCTGATCAGTCAGAGCAGAGACGCCGGGAAGATGGAGGCGCCGGAACGAGATGCCGGGAGCTGCAATCAAGGGAGGTGAGTATGTGTTTTTTTTTTCTTTATTGCGGCAGCGGCGGCACAAATTTATGTGGAACATCTATGGGGCACAGTGAACGGTGCAGAGCACCGTATATGGCACAGCACAGCTATGGGGCACAGTGAACGGTGCAGAGCACCGTATATGGCACAGCACAGCTATGGGGCACAGTGAACGGTGCAGAGCACCGTATATGGCACAGCACAGCTATGGGGCACAGTGAACGGTGCAGAGCACCGTATATGGCACAGCACAGCTATGGGGCACAGTGAACGGTGCAGAGCACCGTATATGGCACAGCACAGCTATGGGGCACAGTGAACGGTGCAGAGCACCGTATATGGCACAGCACAGCTATGGGGCACAGTGAACGGTGCAGAGCACCGTATATGGCACAGCACAGCTATGGGGCACAGTGAACGGTGCAGAGCACCGTATATGGCACAGCACAGCTATGGGGCACAGTGAACGGTGCAGAGCACCGTATATGGCACAGCACAGCTATGGGGCACAGTGAACGGTGCAGAGCACCATATATGGCACATCTATGGGGCACAGTGAACGGTGCAGAGCAACGTATATGGCACATCTATGGGGCACAATGAACGGTGCAGAGCACCGTATATGGCACAGCTAGGGGGCACAATGAACGGTGCAGAGCACTATATGGCACAGCTATGGGGAAATAATGATCTATTTTTATTTTTGAAATTCACCGGTAAATGCTGAATTTCCACCCTAGGCTTATACTCGAGTCAATAAGTTTTCCCAGTTTTTTGTGGCAAAATTAGGGGGGTCGGCTTATACTCGGGTCGGCTTATACTCGAGTATATACGGTATTTTGGCATCGCTTTATTCTCAGGACTATAACTTTTTTATTTTTTTTGCTTATTATGCTTTGTGGCGGCTCGTTTTTTGCGGGACAAGATGACGTTTTCAGCGGTACCATGGTTATTTACATCCGTCTTTTTGATTGCGTGTTATTTCACTTTTTGTTCGGCGGTATGATAATAAAGCGTTGTTTTTTGGCTCTTTTTTTTTTTCCTTACGGTGTTCACTGAAGGGGTTAACTAGTGGGACAGTTTTATAGGTTGGGTCGTTACGGACGCGGCGATACTAAATATGTGTACTTTTATTTTATTTTTATTTTTTTAGATAAAGAAATGTATTTATGGGAATAATATTTTTTTTTAATTTATTTATTTAGTAATTTTTTTTTTTACACATGTGGAATTTTTTTTTTTTAACTTTTTTACTTTGTCCCAGGGGGGGACATCACAGATCGCCGATCTTACAGTTTGCACAGCACTCTGTAAGATCGGCGATCTCACTCACATCGCTGACCCGGAAGTACTCCCTGCAGGACCCAGATGCAGCCCCGCGGCCATTTTGGATCCGGGGCCTGCAGGGAGAAGACGCTCGGTACAAGGTGAGCACATCACCTTGTACCGATCGTCTCAGGGAAGCACGCAGGGAGCCCCCTCCCTGCGCGATGTCTCCCTGTACCGCTGGCACACCGCGATCATGTTTGATCGCGGTGTGCCGGGGGTTAATGTGCCGGGAGCGGTCCGTGACCGCTCCTGGCACATAGTGCCAGATGTCAGCTGTGATAGGCAGCTGACACCCGGCCGCGCTCCCCCCGTGAGCGCGGCCGATCGCTATGACGTACTATCCCATCAGTGGGAATTAAGGCCCACCCCACCTCGACGGGATAGTACGTCATATGGGATTAAGGGGTTAAATTTACAATAAAGGTCTCATACATTTTGCTGCACTGCACATAGCTGTTTACTATGGGAACAGCTGAAATAAAGCATCATTTGATTGACGCACACCTACATATCCACACACCTAAATCTACTAAAATATAGCCAGCACAACACAATTAAAGGGAAGGTACAGCGTTTGTAGGTCATTAATAAATCACTGTAATGTAGCATAACATGCTGCTATAAGCAAGTCTGAAATGCACGTGAAACAGATTTCATGTGTTATATGAGTTTAAAGAGGGCACTGGGGGCTGACATCTTGGTTTTGCAGTAGTAGCAGGGCACTTTCAGTGTCAGATTACGGCACCCCATGGACATAGGAGATAATAGACCGGCGCTGACCCTATCTGTAACATTGCAGCAGCATAAGCAGTGAGCTGGGCACGCCTCTGTGGGCTGCACCACTCACTG
This sequence comes from Ranitomeya imitator, assembly GCF_032444005.1. Lineage (NCBI taxonomy): Eukaryota > Metazoa > Chordata > Amphibia > Anura > Dendrobatidae > Ranitomeya > Ranitomeya imitator. Next base: position 434,671,399 of record NC_091285.1, read on the forward strand.
CTGTAGGTGTGACTAGCTGCCATTTTATTATAGCCCTGTGCTATCTGCCGAGCTCCACTTACTCTCTATCGCAGGACAGAAGAAGCGCTCACTGCTCCTCTGTACTCCAGGCAGGCACACATCCTCTGCTCCTCAGACACTGCCCTGTGTGCTTCTCCTGCTGTCTCTGCCTCCCCCTCACACACAGTCCCTGTGATCTCTGGTAAGCTGCACTCACAGAGAGGGAGGTGACACCTGGAGAGAGAGAGCAGGGCAGCTGACAGGACAGGGATTAAGGTGGGGGAAGGGGGATGGCAAGAATGTTATTCACAAAAAATGCTGCTGAGTCCACTGTGTTCTGCTCCTCTGTAACCAAGCTGTGCCTCTGATGCAGTAACTGCTGGTGATAGCAGGTCACAGGGCAGTCACACACAAAATGGTGCTGCCCTGTGATGCTGCTCTTCATTCTTACTGTTAGCAGAAAAATTGGGGCAGTAACTGCTGACATCACTGGGGCAGAGCTGCTAAATCTTACTATAGCTGCTTGAGGTCTAAAACGGAAAATGCTCCCCCTAGTGGTAAATATGTATATTTGTAGAAAAATATATAATATTTTTCATATAGAAACGTTTGCAAACAGTGCAAACATTGCATTAATACATTTTAATTACTATTTTAAGCTTAATTTCACAAAAAACAAAATACAAGAAAACTGGTGGCACCTTCCCTTTAAACTGGTGTAGTTTTGTGACTAAATTTAAAGAGGTTGCCCACTAATTGGACAAATCCTTTTTAAATGCTATATTCCCCATAGTAAAATAAAAACAGATGCCTTCTGGAATGGCGCCTTTTAAGCAATGTCAGGGTCGTGTTTCCCAAAGTTCACGTATCATTACGTCAATTGAGCGCTGCAGCTAATCAGCGGCGGCTAATGGGCTGCAGTTATCAAGCTTCATTCGGACGTCCAGGGTTTGTCTGAAAAAGCAGTCCACTAGCGGCTCGTGATTGGTATGCCACATAAGCACCGTAGCCAAGGTCACATGAGCCTTGGTAGACCCACTGCCGACATCGATGGAACTGCTCAATGTGAGTAGCAGTTATTTTTATCTTACTAGGGGGACTATTGTATTTTGGAAGGGATCGTCCAAATAGTAGACAGCCCCTTTAGGAGTTACGCTGCTGTGACCTTATAATGTGGATGACAGACATAAGCACAAACTTTACATAATAGCACAAAGGATTTACATGCCATTGCAGCATGAACATTCTTATTTTCTATTAACCCCTCTGTGACCTTAGACGTACTATCCCGTCGAGGTGCCCTGGGCTTATCTGACCCTGGATGGGATAGTACGTCATAGCCGATCGGCCGCGCTCACGGGGGGAGCGCGGCCGATCGCGGCCGGGTGTCAGCTGCTTACCGCAGCTGACATCCGGCACTATGTGCCAGGAGCGGTCACGGACCGCCCCCGGCACATTAACCCCTGGCACACCGCGATCAAACATGATCGCGATGTGCCGGCGGTGCAGGGAAGCACCGCGCAGGGAGGGGGCTCCCTGCGGGCTTCCCTGAGCCCCCCGCAGCAACGCGATGTGATCGCGTTGCTGCGAGGGTCTCACCTCCCTCCCTGCTCCCTCCAGCCCCGGATCCAAGATGGCCGCGGATCCGGGTCCTGCAGGGAGGGAGGTGGCTTCACAGAGCCTGCTCAGAGCAGGCACTGTGAAGGCTGCAGCGCTGCATGTCAGATCAGTGATCTGACAGAGTGCTATGCAAACTGTCAGATCACTGATCTGTGATGTCCCCCCCTGGGACAAAGTAAAAAAGTTAAAAAAATTTTTTCCAAATGTGTAAAAAAAAATAAAAAAAAATATTCCAAAATAATGAAAAAAAAAAAAATATATTATTCCCATAAATACATTTCTTCATCTAAATAAAAAAAAAACCCAATAAAAGTACACATATTTAGTATCGCCGCGTCCGTAACGACCCGACCTATAAAACTTTCCCACTAGTTAACCCCTTCAGTAAACACCGTAAGAAAAAAAAAAAAAAAAAACGAGGCAAAAAACAACGCTTTATTATCATACCGCCGAACAAAAAGTGGAATAACACGCGATCAAAAGGACAGATATAAATAACCATGGTACCGCTGAAAGCGTCATATTGTCCCGCAAAAAACGAGCCGCCATACAGCATCATCAGCAAAAAAATAAAAAAGTTATAGTCCTGAGAATAAAGCGATGCAAAAATAATTATTTTTTCTGTAAAATAGTTTTTATCGTATAAAAGCGCCAAACCATAAAAAAATTATATAAATGAGGTATCGCTGTAATCGTACTGACCCGAAGAATAAAACTGATTTATCAATTTTACCAAACGCGGAACGGTATAAACGCCTCCCCCAATAGAAATTCATGAATAGCTGGTTTTTGGTCATTCTTCCTCACAAAAATCGGAATAAAAAGCGATCAAAAAATGTCACGTGCCCGAAAATGTTTTCAGTAAAAACATCAACTCGTCCCGCAAAAAACAAGACCTCACATGACTCTGTGGACCAAAATATGGAAAAATTATAGCTCTCAAAATGTGGTATTGCAAAAAATATTTTTTGCAATAAAAAGCGTCTTTCAGTGTGTGACGGCTGCCAATCATAAAAATCCGCTAAAAAACTCGCTATAAAAGTAAATCAAACCCCCCTTCATCACCCCCTTAGTTAGAAAAAAATAAAAAAAAAATGTATTTATTTCCATTTTCCCATTAGGGCTAGGGTTAGGGCTAGGGTTAGGGCTAGGGTTAGGGCTAGGGTTGGGGCTACAGTTAGGGTTGGGGCTAAAGTTAGGGTTAGGGTTTAGATTACATTTACAGTTGGGAATAGGGTTGGATTAGGGTTAGGGGTGTGTCAGGGTTAGAGGTGTGGTTAGGATTACCGTTGGAATTAGGGTTAGGGGTGTGTTTAGATTAGGGTTTCAATTATAATTGGGGGGTTTCCACTGTTTCGGCACATCAGGGGCTCTCCAAACACGACATGGCGTCCGATCTCAATTCCAGCCAATTCTGCGTTGAAAAAGTAAAACAGTGCTCCTTCCCTTCCGAGCTCTCCCGTGTGCCCAAACAGGGGTTTACCCTCACATATGGGGTATCAGCGTACTCAGGACAAATTGGACAACAACTTTTGTGGACCAATTTCTCCTGTTGCCCTTGGGAAAATACAAAACTGGGGGCTAAAAATAATTTTTGTGGGAAAACAAAAAGATTTTTTATTTTCACGGCTCTGCGTTATAAACTGTAGTGAAACACTTGGGGGTTCAAAGTTCTCACAACACATCTAGATAAGTTCATTGAGGGGTCTAGTTTCCAATATGGGGTCACTTGTGGGGGGTTTCTACTGTTTAGGTACATTAGGGGCTCTGCAAACGCAATGTGACGCCTGCAGACCAATCCATCTAAGTCTGCATTCCAAATGATGCTCCTTCCCTTCCGAGCCCTCCCATGCGCCCAAACGGTGGTTCCCCCCCACATATCAGGTATCAGCGTACTCAGGACAAATTGGACAACAACATTTAGGGTCCAATTTCTCCTGCTAACCTTGGAAAAATACAAAACTGGGGGCTAAAATATAATTTTTGTGGAAAAAAAAATATTTTTTATTTGCACGGCTCTGCGTTATAAACTGTAGTGAAATACTTGGGGGTTCAAAGCTCTCACAACACATCAAGATGAGATCCTTAGGGGGTCTACTTTCCAAAATGGTGTCACTTGTGGGGGGTTTCTACTGTTTAGGTACATTAGGGGCTCTGCAAACGCAATGTGACGCCTGCAGACCATTCCATCTAAGTCTGCATTCCAAATGGCGCTCCTTCCCTTCCGAGCCCTCCCATGCGCCCAAACGGTGGTTCCCCCTCACATATGGGGTATCAGCGTACTCAGGACAAATTGGACAACAACTTTTGGGTCCAATTTCTCCTGTTACCCTAAGGAAAATACAAAACTGGGGGCTAAAAAATAATTTTTGTGGGAAAAAAATGTTGTTTTATTTTTATGGCTCTGCATTATAAACTTCTGTGAAGCACTTGGTGGGTCAAAGTGCTCACCACACATCCAGATAAGTTCCTTAGGGGGTCTACTTTCCAAAATGGTGTCACTTGTGGGGGGTTTCAATGTTTAGGCACATCAGTGGCTCTCCAAACGCAACATGGCGTCCCATCTCAATTCCAGTCAATTTTGCATTGAAAAGTCAAACGGCGCTCCTTCCCTTCTGAGCTCTCCCATGCGCCCAAAGAGTGGTTTACTGCCACATATGGGGTATCAGCGTACTCAGGACAAATTGGACAACAACTTTTGGGGTCCATTTTCTCCTGTTACCCTTGGTAAAATAAAACAAATTGGAGCTGAAGTAAATTTTTTGTGTAAAAAAGTTAAATGTTCATTTTTATTTAAACATTCAAAAAATTCCTATTAAACACCTGAAGGGTTAATAAACTTCTTGAATGTGGTTTTGAGCACCTTGAGGGGTGCAGTTTTTAGAATGGTGTCACACTTGGGCATTTTCTATCATATAGAGCCCTCAAAATGACTTCAAATGAGACGTGGTCCCTAAAAAAAAAATGGTGTTGTAAAAATGAGAAATTGCTGGTCAACTTTTAACCCTTATAACTCCCTAACAAAAAAAAAATTTGGTTCCAAAATTATGCTGATGTAAAGGAGATATGTGGGAAATGTTACTTATTAAGTATTTTGTGTGACATATCTCTGTGATTTAATTGCATAAAAATTCAAAGTTTGAAAATTGCGAAATTTTCAAAATTTTCGCCAAATTTCCGTTTTTTTCACAAATAAACGCAGGTACTATAAAAGAAATTTTACCACTATCATGAAGTACAATATGTCACGAGAAAACAATGTCAGAATCACCAGGATCCGTTGAAGCGTTTCGGAGTTATAACCTCATAAAGGGACAGTGGTCAGAATTGTAAAAATTGGCCTGGTCATTGACGTGCAAACCACCCTTGAAGGTAAAGGGGTTAAACATACCTATAGGGCAATGTAAAGATTTGGTTCATACACTCTAGTAATGGGCAGTCTTTTAATCCTTTCACGCCATGACCATTTTTTTTCTTATTTTAGTTTTTTCCTTCCCCTTCATCTAACAGCCATAACTTTTTTTATATTTCCACCAATATGACCATATGAGGGCTTGTCTTTTGTGGGACGAGTTGAACCTTTGAATGACACCATTGATTTTACCAGTGTACTGGAGAACGGGAAAAAACTTCAAGTGCGGTGAAATTGCAAGAAAAAAAAAAAGAATTGCAATTCCACAATTGTTTGTTGGATATTTTATTAACCCCTTCATAACCCGGGGTATTTTCGTTTTTCGTTCCCCTCCTTCCCAGAGCCATAACTTTATTTTCCGGTCAATATGGCCATGTGAGGGCTTATTTTTTGCGGGACAAGCTGTACTTCTGAACAACACCATTGTTTTTAGCATGTCATGTACTAGAAAACGGGGGAAAAAATTCCAAGTGCGGTGAAATTGCAAAAAAAAAGTGCAATCCTACACTTGTTTTTTGTTTGGCTTTTTTTGCTAAGTTCACTAAATGTTAAAATTGACCTGCCATTTTTAATCTCCAGGTCATTATGAGTTCATAGACACCAAACATGTCTAGGTTATTTTTTTATCTAAGTGGTGAAAAAAAATTCCAAACTTTGCTAAAAAAAACCAAACAAAAAACAATTGAGCCATTTTCCAATACTCGTAGCGTCTCCATTTTTCGTGATCTGGGGTCAGGTGAGGGCTTATTTTTTGCGCGCCGAGCTATCGTTTTTAATGATACCATTTTGGTGCAGATATGTTATTTTGATCGCCCGTTGTTGCATTTTAAAGCAATGTCGCAGCGACAAAAACGTAATTCTGGCGTTTAAATTTTTTTTCTAGCTACGACGTTTAGCGATTAGGTTAATTCTTTTATTATTGATAGATCAGGCAATTCTGAACGCAGCAATACCACAGGGTGGAGCTCATAGCAATATGGCATCAACAATCATAGAGGTCTCAAGTAGACCTCTGGTTGTTATGCCGATGTATCGCTGACCCCCGATCATGTGACAGGGGTGAGCTATGTGCTCATTTCCAGCCGAGGGCCGGAAGCAGTAGTTAAATACAGCTGTCAGCGTTTGACAGTGGCATTTAACTAGTTAATAGCGGCGGGTGAATCGCGATTCCACCCGCCACTATTGTGGGCAAGTCAGCTGTTCAGAACCGCTGACATGTCCCGACAGGGGATCTGACCTCGGACATACTATCCCGTCTGAGGTCAGAAAGGGGTTAAAGTTCACGATATGGTAAAACTGACCTTGTAATATGGCTCCCCCAGGTCAGTACTAGTACGTTGATACCAAACATGTATAGTTTATTTAAGCAGTGAAAACTAATTCCAAAATTTGTATCGAAAAAAAAGTTTGCTTTTGCTGTCATATTCCGAGACCTGTAGTGGTTTCACCTTTCAGGATCTGGCTTACTTTTTTGTGCCCTGAGCTGATGTTTCTATCAATACCATTTTGGAGTAGATATGTTGTTTTGATCACCTGTTACTGCATTTTATTTCAAAGCTGCAGTGGCCAAAAAAATCTTAATTATGGCATTTTGATTTTTTTCTCATTATGCAGTTTACCGATCTAATTTAATATTTTAATAGAGAGGACATTTCCAAATACAGTGATACCCCGTAAAAAACGGGGACAATTTGAACTTTTGCTTATATTTTTGAAAACTTTTTGTAGCTTTTTACTTTATTAAATAGTCTTCTAAGGAGTCTTGAAGCTGCAATTGTCCAATTGTATGTGCTATGCACAGCAGTGCTTTAGCATTGCTACGTATAGCAGAAATCACAATCTATGAAAGCCAGCAGTGAGCCAGCGTTCATAGGAGTATCGTAATAACAGGCATAGGGTCTTCATCAGACCTGTCATGACAACCCATTGGCACCTCTCTGATTATGGAGCAGGGACACCAACGAGCAGGACTTTTGACGCGCTTCCAGCTGGTGTGTATTTTAACTGGTTAACAGCTGCGTGTGGAGATCCAATCCACCTGCAGCTGTTAAAAGCACATGAAAGCAGATTAAATCAGTGGCCATGTGTGGGGAAAGATGTGGGGTCTGCATAGGAGCACGCATCCAAGTCAGGGACACGTCATATGACGTAAATATGTCATATGTCATGAAGGGGTTAAAAAAAATTAATCATAAAAAGTATATTCACATCAAGCAGAGTTGCTGCAGAAATCTGTGCAACAGTTTAATTCTGAACAGGAATTAACATTTTTTTTAGATAAAGAAATGTATACAATAAATCAGAAGCATGAAAATATACCCTTAGGAGACAGATAGTTGCTTCTAACAAAATTACAGTATCATCAAAAAGTTAATGAGTGGCTTGGAGAAATGGAGAAAAGGATTTTACCTTGAGTACACAAAAATCCCTATATCATCAAAAAGTTAATTTCATATCTTCAATACAAAAAGTGAAACTCATATTATATAGTCATTACAAACAGAGTGATCTATTTCAAGTGTTTATTTCTGTTAATGTTGATGATTATTGCTTGCAGCCAATGAAAACTCAAAAGTCATTATCTCAGTAAATTAGATAAACAAAAAACACCTGCAAAGGCTTTCTAAGCGTTTAAAAAGGTTCCTTAGTCTGTTTCAGTAGGCTCCACAATCATGGGGAAGACTGCTGACTTCACAGATGTCCAGAAGGCAGTCTTTGGGCTCTTCTCTATTTGCGAGAAACGTGTCTCGCATGTGAAAACCAAGCTCTGGCGCCGGCACTTGGGAGCGGAGCGTGCAGCTCCATGTGTTGCTATGCAGCCGCACGCTCCGCTCTGGAGTGCCGGCGCCAGAGCTTGGTTTTCACATGCGAGACACGGACGTTTTTCTCGCAAATGGAAAAGAGCCCTTTGACACACTCCACAAAGAGGAAGAGACACAAAATGTCATTGCTAAAGAAGCTGACTGTTTACAGAGTGCTGTATCCAAGCATATTAATGGACAGTTAAGAGGAAAGAAAAAGTGTGGTAAAAAGAGGTGCACAAGCAACTGGGATAACTGCAGCCTTGAAAGGATTGTTAAGAAAAGGCCATTCAAAAATATGGGGGAGATTCACAAGGAGTGGACTGCTGCAGGAGTCATTGCTTGAAAAGCCACCACACACAGACATATCCAGGACATGGGCTACAAGTGTCGCATTCCTTGTGTCAAGCCACTCATGACCAATAAACAATGCCAGAAGCGTCTTACCTGAGCCAAGGAGAAAAATAAATGGACTGTTGCTCAGTGGTCCAAGGTGTTGGTTTCAGATGAGAGTAAATTTTGAATTTCATTTGGAAATCAAGGTCCCAGAGTCTGGAGGAAGAGTGGAGAGGCCACAATCCAAGCTGCTTGAGGTCTAGTGTGAAGTTTCCACAATCAGTGATGGTTTGGGGAGCCATGTTATCTGCTGGTATAGGTCCACTGTGTTTTATGAAGACCAAAGTCAGGGTAGCCATCTACCAGGAAATTTTAGAGCACTTCATGCTTCCCTCTGCCGACAAGCTTTTGGGAGATGGAAATGTAATTCTCCAGCAAGACTTGGCACCTGTCCACACTGCCAAAAGTACCAATACCTGGTTTAAAAACAACAGTATCACTGTGTTTGATTGGCCAGCAAACTCACCTGACCTTAACCCCATAGAAAATCTATGGGGTATTGTCAAGGGGAAGATGAGCGACACCAGACCCAACAATGCAGACGAGCTGAAGGCTTCTAGCAAAGCAACCTGGGCTTCCATAACACCTCAGCAGTGCCAAGGCTGATCGCCTCCATGCCACGCCGCATTGATGCAGTGATTGATGCAAAAGGAGCCCCGACCAAGTATTAAGTGCATTTACTGAACATACATTTTAGTAGGCCAATATTTCAGATATTAAAATCATTTTTCAAGCTGGTGTTATTAAGTATTCTAATTTACTGAGATAACGTTTGAGTTTTCATTGGCTTTAAGCCATAATCATCAACAGAATATCGTAGTTACTTACCGATAACGGTATTTCTCTGATCCCATGACGGCACCACGGAGAGAGAGGGATCCGCCCTCAGGGACAGGAAACCCACAGGTTAAAAAGGCGGGACCTCTCCTCCACCTCAGTTTGGTTTACAGAGCCTTGCAGGGAATTTCTGCTGTAACTTAATTGGTTATTATACACACAAAAAAACATAACTATACATATATAACTTATATAAGCTCTTTTTTTTTTTTTTTTTTTATATGCACACCTCGTGACTTAAAATATTAGTAGTGAGGACACCCATACGTGAAGGGAGGGAATATACAGGTGCCGTCATGGGATCAGAGAAATACCGTTATCGGTAAGTAACTACGATATTCTCTTACCCCATGACGGCACCACGGAGAGAATTTCAAAGAATGAGTATTTAGGGTGGGACTACTGCCTCAAGAACTCTCCTACCAAAAATTAAGTCTGAGGGAGAGGATAGATTAAGCTTATAGTGCTTGAAGAATGTAGAGGGGGAAGACCAGGTGGCTGCTCTACATATTTGATCTATTGATGCTCCACCACGTTCTGCCCAAGAGGTTGCCACCGACCTTGGTTGAATGGGCCTTAATTGTGTCTGGAGCTTGTTCCCCGGATGAGATATACGACATCTTGATGGCGTCTCTTACCCACCTTGCCAATGTGAACTTCGATGCTTTGTGACCCTTATTTGGTCCCTGAAAGCAGACAAACAGAGCCCTCCCTTTCCTACACTCCCTTGTAGCTGACAGATAGTGTGTTAGGCATCTCTTTACATCTAGTGTGTGTAGAGCTTCCTCTTTTTTGTTTTTAGGGTTAGGACAAAAAGATGGTAAGGCTATCTCTTGAGATCTGTGGAATTTTGACGCCACTTTAGGGAGGTAAGAAGGATCAGTTTTAAGGATTACTCTGTCATCTAATATTTGGGTTAGAGGCGGGTAAGCTGATAAGGCCCTAACGTGAGGAAGATACCGGTTCTGGTCTTGAGGACGCCTCCTCCACTTGAACCACCGTCTCCCTCCTGGATCCACTAGAGCCTCTGCTGCGCTGGGATCCTGAGCTGCTGCGCTGTGTAGGTTTTCGCGAAGAACGGCGCTCCTTCGGGTTTTTTGTCACAGGGGCCTGTGAAATTTCTTCCACCGACTGCTCTACTCCACTCATGGTGGTATCTTCTGAGCAGCGGTATGCCCCTTCTCTTCCGGATATATACTAACAGTGCGGCGCAAGGCAACTTCCGGTTTACCCAGAGGTCCCCTGCGCTGCCCCGGAAGTGACCCCCACGCCTGCGCAGTAAGTCGCGCCGAACCTCGCGCGCGCTCTATTAGTTGCCGGCTTCACAGAAGGGACGGAGGGATCCCCGCAGCCGCCGCTGCCCATACCAGAGCCTCCTGTTGGTGACCGGCGTCACCCCCTTCTTTGAGCTCCTCAGACCGGCGTTTTTTTCCCCAGGTAACCGCCGCTACCTATTACCGGCTGATTTGTAGGAAAGAGAAGAAGCAGACTTGCTCCTCTTCACTGCTTCTTCTCCACATATACCAACAGGGCCTGCCGACCCCGGAATGTGTCCTCAGGGAGGATATCCACCCGGAACCGCGGCAGGGCCCCCCCGCTGCCTGAATTCGGTCCGATGGTCCCTGGAATCCCGCGACGAACGGTGAGCTGTGGGTTCCCCGTCAGGGACAGGAAACCGAACTGAGGTGGAGGAGAGGTCCCGCCTTTTTAACCTGTGGGTTTCCTGTCCCTGAGGGCGGATCCCTCTCTCTCCGTGGTGCCGTCATGGGGTAAGAGAAATAAACACTTGAAATAGATCACTTGGTTTGTAATGACTCTATATAATATGAGTTTCACTTTTTGTATTGAAGAACTGAAATTAACTTTTTGATGATATAAGGATTTTTGTGTACTCAAGGTTAAATCCTTTTCTCCGAGCCACTCATTGGGAGACACAGGACCATGGGTGTTATGCTGCTACCACTAGGAGACTGACACTAAGTTAATTAAAAAAAAGTTAGCTCCTCCTCTCAGTATACACCCTCATGCTGGCTCCCAGAGAGCCAGTTCAGTGCAAAAGCAGTAGAACATTAACAACATATAAGAGTACAACATGTCAAACTAAAGAACCATCACCAGTAGGCTAACAGGGTGGGTGCTGTGTCCCCCAAAGAGTGGCTCAAAGAAAAGGATTTTACGGTGCGTACACAAAAATACCTATTTCTCCTTCACCTCATTGGGAAACACAGATCATTGGGGAACACAGGACCACAACACGTCCCAAAGCAGCCCCTGGGTGGGAAAACAACCGAAAACATCAGGTTTCACGTAGCAACTGCCTAGATGTGTGCCACTGCAGCCTGCAGAATTTTTCTGCCCAGCCCCACATCAGCTGAAGCTGGAGTATGAGCTTTATAGTGCTTCGAGAAAGTATGTAGGCTGGACGAAGTCGCGGCTTTACAGACCTGATCCGCCTATGCTTGATGCCGAACAGCCCAGGAAGCACCTACTGACCGAGTGGAGTGTGCTCTGATCCCCGCTGGGATAGGCTTACCTCTGATGCGGTAGGACTCTTGAATGGAGGAACGAATCCACCTAGCTATTGTGGCCTTCAAAGAGGCTAGACCATTCCTGTGAACCTCAGGAAGCACGAACAAAGAATCCGACCTTCGGAAGGACTCCGTCCTCGAGACATACCTTCTCCGAGCTCTGACTACACCCAGAGTATGGAGAGCCTTTCCAAGCTGTGGACTGGAGCCGGACAAAATAAAGAAAGAACAATGTCCTCATTAAAGGTGAAAGGATGAGACAACCTTGGGTAAAAAGGATGGGGACGGCCTGAGGACAACCTTGTCCTGATGGAAACTATGGAAAGGCGCCCGACAGGACATTGCAGCCAGCTCCGAAACCCACTTGATTGATGTAATTGCAACAAGAAAAACAACTTTCCAGGACAGAAAGGTGAGCGAAATGTCCTGAAGTGGTTCAAAAGGGTTCCTGTCCCAAGCCGCTAGAAGAGCATGCTGTAAGGGGCGGAGGTGCATCTGTGTGAAAGGAACCGCTTCCATTGCTGCCACCATTTTCCCCAGTACCCTCATTGCAAAGCAGATGGAATGAGGGAATGACTGAGAAAGTGCGCGGGCTCCTTGCTGAAGGGCTAGAACCTTGTCTTGAGGGAGAGTCACCATCCCTCGAGAGGTGACCAGGGTCATGCTTTAAAAGGATATCTGCTGAGCTGGAACAGGGGGAAGACTTGGCTAAGTTTATCAGCCAACCCAGCCGAGAAAGAGTGTCGCAAGTGGTAAGAACGGACTCCGCGCAGTTGTGGAAAGACGGACCCTTGACCCGGAGGTCGTCTAGATAGGGTAGGACGACCACACCCTGAAAGTGCAGGATGGACATGACAGCCACCATGACCTTTGTGGACACACCCTGGGAGCAGTAGCGAGGCCGAAGGGCTAGACCGTGAATTGAAAATGCTGCTCGCGAATGGCGTAACGCCGGAACTTGGGGGGCATGGAGAATCAGGATGTGTAGGCAAACATCTCGGATATCGGTGGATGCTAGAAACTCCCCTTTTTCCATTGAGCTGATGACCGAACACAGAGACTCCATGCAGAAATGATGGACCTTGACAAACCTGTTTAGAAGTTTGAGGTCTAGTATGGGTTTCACTTTTCCGTCCTTTTTTGGGACAACAAATAGGTTGGAGTGGAATCCCGTGAACCTTTCGTTTTGCGGAACTGAGACAATGACGCCATTGCGGCGCAAAGAGTCTATGGCTCAGGAAAGAGCCTTTTCCCTTGCCCTTGATGCTGGAAATCGGGAAGGAAAGAAACGAGCCGAGGAAACGCGAAGAAAAAAATATCGATTTTGTATCCGGAAGTCACCAGATCTCTGACCCATTCGTCATGAACGACTAAGAGCCAGACCTGGTTAAACTATCAGCTATCCTGCTGGTGTCGACCGGATAACACCATGAGTCACTGGGCCGAAAATCTTTCTTTGGGCCGCTTCTTCCATTGTTGATTGGACCTATAGGATGCCTGGAGTCCTCAATTCGTGCGAAGAGAGCATTCTGATCCTGAAGAGGCAGTGGCAGTGGACCAACCCGGATTGGCACGAACGGATCGGAAACGGATTTGTTGTTGATGCTGAAAAGGACGCCTAAGCCTCTGCTGGGGAAGAAATTTGCTCTTTCCCCCGTAGCATCCAACATAAGCTGATCCAGCTTCTCTCCAAGCAAACGCCCACTCTGGTAAGGAAGAGAAGTCAAAGACTTTCGATGCAGAATCCACCTTCCATTCTCTAAGCCATAAAGACCTTCTGATCGTGATGGTGTTTGCCACCGATAGAACCGCACAGTTGGCCGCATCCAAAGAAGCATGTACCAGGTAATCTCCTGCCTGAGGAATTTGGCTAGCCAGCTGCGCTGCCTCCGGAGGAAGATTACTGCTCTGAATGGAATTAGCCAAGGTCTCTGACCAGGAAACCATTGCTTTAACTACCCACGCTGCAGTGAAGGAAGGATATAGAGCCGCACCTGAGGCCTCAAAGACAGATCAAGCCAAATTTTCTATCTTGCGGTCTGTGAGGTTTATAATAGATGATCCATCCAGCAGGCATAGAAGGGTTTTGGATGCCAGGTGAGAGACTGGCGGGTCTACTACAGGGAACTCAGCCCAATCTTTTCTCAGATCGTCGGAGAAAGGGTACTTCGCCTCAAGCATTTTTCGTCCTGTAAAGCGCTTATTTCCCTGGGCCGATTAACTATATCCTGAAACTCCGGGTGAATGGCGAATGTTCTATGAGGACGCTTAGGCTACTTTCACACTAGCGTCAGTACGGGGCCGTCGCCATGCGTCGGCCTGACGTACCGACGCAAACTGTGAAGAAAATGAACAACGGGGGCAGCGGATGCAGTTTTACAACGCATCCGCTGCCCCATTGTAAGGTCTGGGGAGGAGAGGGCGGAGTTCCGGCCACGCATGCGCGGTCGGAAAAAGTGGAACCGACGGACAAAAAAACGTTGCATGCAACTTTTTTTGTCCCGACGGACTGCAAAAACACGACGCATGCAACGTGTGGCCATACGTCGCAATGCGTCGCTAATGAAAGTCTATGGAGAAAAAAGTTGTCCGCAGGATGCGTTTTTTCTCCAAAACGACACATTGCGACGGAGGCCAAATGATGCGAGTGTGAAAGTAGCCTTAGCTTTTTTGAAGCACATAGCGTGATCCGGGACAGAGCCAGAGTCTTCATCAACCTTCAGAGTTTGGTTGACTGCCTCAATCAGAGAATCAACAGTCCTCTGAAAAGTCTGGCGAATCCAGATCTAAGGAGACTCAGAATCGAGTTTGCTATCAACGTCTTGAGAGGGAAAACGAAAAACGGAGCTCGCAGATGCCAGGGCACGTGATTGTACAGGAGGAATACTACGTATCCGTTTCCTAGACGCTTGTAGTTTCTAGACTGTGCGCGGCCCCTGCGAGCCGACTGTTCCCGTGTAGGGGAGGGTCTCTCTGCGTCAGACGTGTGAACACCACGATCCCCAGAAGGAACAGTGAAGGATTCAAGCGCTTTGACCAGAGAAGTCAGAGACGAGACCCACTCAGGGGGACTAAAGACATTGGGCTCAGTGTTAGCAGGGGGCTCCTGAGCGCATTTGGGGTCACAGCTCTGAGCTTTTGGAAATGCAGACTGGCAGGAATTACATGAAGTGAAAAAGACTAAGAGTCTTATGGGACTTTTTTAGGTGCCTGAAACTGGGATAAGGGTTCCCACAGGAGGGAGAGTGAGCTAGTAGCAGCGCTCCTTACCCAGGTCCTGTGTCCCAGCCACGAGTATCAAGCTCCACGTCACTATCCAGGCAAGCAGGAGGCTTCCTGAGCATCCGGAGGCCCTGTCAGCGTGCGATAGGATATAGGAAGATGGCTGCTGAGATTACATGGGCGCCTCTCGTTCAAATGAGAAGCACCGAAAAAGAGGGCGGAGCCGCCGCATCGAGTCATAGCGGGGCAGAGCCTCGGCTGCAGCCTGTACAAGGCCAAAGCCGGGGACTAATTTTTACCTAGGCCTGAAAAAATGACCCTCCTCCCTGCCAGGAAAAGTCTGCTGCCTGTGCCCGGACTGCTCAGAGCCCTACACCTTTTCAGCGCTTACCCAGAGAAGTTGGAGATGTCCTTCGGACGATGCTGCAGGTACCTCCCGTTGTGCAGCTGCTGTCACTGGTGATTTTTTGGATGGTGCAGGGATAAAGGGGTAAAAACCCTCAATCCACTGTCCCTTTTATAAGGAGATGGAGAGAGACTGTCCGCCTCCTTGCTTCATCCACTAAACAGTGGTGGAGCAGTGGGGGCTGCCTCTGCGCATCCAAGGGGTTCAATCCCCCTGGGTGGACAGGGCTGGTTGTCCGGCATTAGGCCTGGCTGCAGAAGAGGGTACATGGAGGTGACACTCCATGTGCTTGTCTGTTGATGGTGCGGGGAGATCGGTGCCCCTTAAAAGACCCGTCGCCCCTAAAAATCAGCCCAGGAATGGCATCCCGCATCACAGGAGAGGGTAAGTGGAGGCGACACTCCACATGCTCGCCTGTTGTTGGTTTGGGGAGATAGGAGCCCCTTCGTCCAGGTAAAAAAAAAATCTTAATTAAAAGTTAAAATAACAGTGTTTTTGGTTCGAACCACCCGTGTGCCTCCAACGGACACGAAGCATGAACTGGTTCTCTGGGAGCCAGCATGAGGGTGTATACTGCAGAGGAGGAGCTAACTTTTTTTGTATTAACTTAGTGTCAGCCTCCTAGTGGTAGCAGCATAACACCCATGGTCCTGTTTCCCCCAATGAGGCAAAAGAGAAATTCTAATTTTGTCAGAAGCACCTGTAGGAAGAGTGGGGGGTCCTAGTTTAAACTACTGTAACTTTTATTCTACTACAAACACCAGGGATATCCGCAAAATGGCAAATGATAAACATTTTTTTTTTAAACTAAACACTTTTCCTCTGTGTGAACACTTGTGTTACCTGCGTCTAACCCTCATCTTCGTTTCAAACCACATGGTGATCTAGACTAGATTTGCCTTGTGAATAATGGCACTTCCCAGAATGGACCATCCGTATATACAAGAATGTCATGTCGGGAAACATAAAAATTGATGTGGTTGGATTTTAAACAATTAGAATTTTTTTCCTCTCAAAATTGCTAAAGTGTACTAGCACATACACCAACAATATTCAGCAAGCCATGTGCCGACCATTTTGAACATGGACAGCAAACAGACCAAACATACTCTTGTCTGAACCTGGCCTTTGACTCAAAACCATACACCAAAAGTTGATACATGTAGTCGGAACTGGATTTCTGGATTCAAGGAGAATGGTAAATATAAATAACTGACTTGAACTTCTGCCTATTGACCCATTTCTGGCTAGCGCTCGAAAACCTGCATATGTGTTTCAAGCCAGGTGTGGATGGCCTGAAGTCAAACCCAGACTGAGTACCACCTTACATATCAGAATTCTAACATGGCAACTAGTAAAATGTCAAATACTCCTGTCCAAACTCTAACCTTTGGTAGTTTCTGGATCCAAAATTTTTTAGTGGATTTCTGTTTCTTTTTACATTTCAGGCACATGTAGAGCTCGGTCTCATCCAACTCTTCAAGGTCTGTGAAGCTGCGTAGGCAGTCTTAAATGAAAGATGCAAGATAAGGTAAATATCCGCATGATGTCAAAGTCGCAAAAATGCAGTATGTCAACGTTCCTAACCAATTTTTATTATCTGAACACACTGACAAAAAATAATTAGCTTTGCAAGTAGTATTGACTAATGGTTTCTTGCAGTTTTATTTCCACAGTTCCTTCGAATATGTATGTAAATAAATGGTGGCATCTCATAGCTTGAATCTACAGTAACACTCCACTTGGTTTGTCCCCTACTTTATCACACATCTAGTAAGTTTTATTGGAAAGTAGGGGAAAATGGACGAAAGTATGGCTTCAGTATCAGGCTATAAAGAGTCTGCATAAGGGTGGAGACATGCAACTATGGGAAACTTAACCAAGATTAATTTGCAAACTTGCTCCAAATACACTGTTGTGGGATAACTACACAGAAGTATCATGGCAGCTAAAGTATCGAGAAACTGCAGTTATTTCAAAGGCCGGGAATTCATAACCATCTCCTCTCTTCACACAGGTACAATCTCTGCTTGCTGTCATCTGCTGCTTATCATCCTGCAACATTTCCTTTAATGGTACAATCTCTGCTGTCATCTGCTACTTATCATCCTGCAACATTTCCTTTAATGGTACAATCTGTGCTGTCATCTGCTACTTATCATCCTGCAACATTTCCATTAATGGTACAATCTCTGCTTGCTGTCATCTGCTACTTATCATCCTGCAACATTTCCTTTAATGGTACAATCTGTGCTGTCATCTGCTACTTATCATCCTGCAACATTTCCTTTAATGGTACAATCTCTGCTGTCATCTGCTACTTATCATCCTGCAACATTTCCTTTAATGGTACAATCTGTGCTGTCATCTGCTACTTATCATCCTGCAACATTTCCATTAATGGTACAATCTCTGCTTGCTGTCATCTGCTGAGCATCCTGCAACATTTCCTTTAATGGTACAATCTGTGCTGTCATCTGCTACTTATCATCCTGCAACATTTCCTTTAATGGTACAATCTGTGCTGTCATCTGCTACTTATCATCCTGCAACATTTCCTTTAATGGTACAATCTGTGCTGTCATCTGCTACTTATCATCCTGCAACATTTCCTTTAATGGTACAATCTCTGCTTGCTGTCATCTGCTGAGCATCCTGCAACATTTCCTTTAATGGTACAATCTGTGCTGTCATCTGCTACTTATCATCCTGCAACATTTCCTTTAATGGTACAATCTCTGCTGTCATCTGCTACTTATCATCCTGCAACATTTCCTTTAATGGTACAATCTGTGCTGTCATCTGCTACTTATCATCCTGCAACATTTCCTTTAATGGTACAATCTCTGCTTGCTGTCATCTGCTGATCATCCTGCAACATTTCCTTTAATGGTACAATCTCTGCTGGCTGTCATCTGCTGCTTATTATCATGCAACATTTTTTAGGCTGGTTTCACATTTGTGTCTGTTTGCGCAACGTTTCATCCACAGCAATCCGTATGCGTCGCTTCTCGGTGCGCGGCGGGGTCCGGCGAACGCACTATGTTGCATTTTTGGAAGAATTAAAAATCCGTCAAATATGCGCAGGCATCCGCATGCGGATGAGTGGGTTAAAGAAACACATTACTGTCTATGGGAACGCATGCGTACACCATGTATCTGTCTCTTTTGGGTATGTCTCCTGAGTAAGCACTTCTAATTTACTTGGATCTAGCTTTTCTATTAACCCATCTTATTCCTTCACCATGTTTCCATAAGCCCTTACAGTGTTTGCTCCACTAATCCTCACTCTTCTTCGCTATCCCCAAACCCCAGCACCCTCTAACCAAATAATCATCTCCTCTTCCCTCTTTCCTCCCCACCTGACCTGCTCCTCAACTTCAAATCTGTCCTAATAAAAATAAAACAAGCCGGCCACTCTTTCTCCCACCTGCTCTCCCTTTCTCTGCTTCTCCTCACTGCTGGCCACATATCTCCCAATCCTGGACCACCACAGCTCATACCTCCCATTACTACTCCCTCATACCGCTCCCTATCTAATATGAACTACCGCAATCTTTCCAGCGTAAAACCCGTGCCCTTGACGCCCACCCCCCTGCTTCCTCTCTCTGGAGCACTCTGAAATGCCCACTCAATCTGCAATAAGCTTCATGTGATTCATGACCTTTTTCTCTCTCGCAATCTTGCCTTCCTCTGCCTCACAGAAACATGGCTGACACCGCCTCCCCTGCTGCGCTCTGTTACAGCGGCCTCCATTTCACCCACACTCCTCGCCCTGGCAATAGACATGGTGGAGGAGTGGGTCTTCTCCTTTCTTCTAACTGCACCTTTAACCCAAATCCCACCTCTACCCTCCCTTATCCTCCCCTCTTTTGAAGTCTACTATGTCCACGTCTACTCTCCCTCCAACCTCCAAGTGGCCGTCATATACCGTCCTCCGGGCCCGGCCACTGCCTTTATTGATCAATTCTCCAACTGGCTTCTTCACTTTCTTTCCAATGACATTCCCACTATCATCATGGGCGACTTCAACATCCCTACTTGATACCCTTCAGTCAACAGCCTCCAAACTCCTGTCTCTTACTTCATCCTTTGGACTTACGAAGTGGTCCTCAGCCACCCACACAGAAGGACATACATTAGACCTGGTCTTCACCCGTCTCTGCTTTCTATCAAATTTCACCACCTCCCCTCTCCCTCTATCCGGCCACCATCTACTCACTTTTTCATCCCTGTCCTCCTCACCTGTCACCCATGTCCAGCAACATGCGCACTCCCGCAGAAGCCTTGCACACCTAGACACCCACACGCTCCCTGACTCTATTCTACCACTGGCATCCATATCCTCACTCCACGACACAACACAGATAGTACCACTGCTTTCCACAATGCCACTCTAGCATCAGCTATTGACAAGGTCGCCCCTCTCGTTCATGGCAGCGTGCGACATATCAACAGACAACCCTGGCACAGTAGCACCATTAAAATCTCCGGCAAGTGTCCATTGTTGCAGAGCGGCTTTGAAAGAAAACAAATTTGCAAACTACTTCACTGAATTCAAACAGGCAACACTAGCTTTCAAATCTGCCCTCATCTCTGGTAAACCGACCTACTTCACCACCCTCATATCTTCCCTATCCTACAACCCCAAACAGTTATTCAAAACCTTTAACTGCCTCCTCCGCTCACCACTGCCCCCTCCAACCTCCCACATCTCTGCTGAGGACTTTGCCACACACATTAAAAATAAGATCGACCAAACAAGGCAAATCTTCACTGTTCAACCACAACAACCCCTTTGTATACCAGACCAATGCCCAAACCCCATTATCTCCCTATCCAACGTCACTGAAGGGGAACTTAATTGTCTCCTCTCCAAATCGCACCTCACCTCCTCCCCAACCTCATCACAACTCTTATCTCATCCCTAAACCACCTCTTCAACCTACTGCTAAATTCCGGTACCTTCCCTTTTGCTTTCAAACATGCCACATTCACGCCTATCCTTAAAAAGCCAACCCTCGAGCCAACCGCTATGTCCAGCTATCGCCCAGTATCGCTGCTCCCATTCGCTTCCAAACTCCTGGAGCAGCACGTCCACGCTCAACTTTCCTCCCACCTCTCATCTAACTTGCTCTTTGACAATCTACAATCTGGTTTCTACCCCCATTACTTCAATGAGACAGCCCTGACCAAAATTACTAACGACCTACTTACAACCAAAGCTAACAGACTATACTCTATACTCCTCCTCCTAGACCTGTCCTCTGCTTTCGACACAGTAGACCACTGCCTCCTACTACAGATCCTCTCGTCCTTTGGCATCAAAGACCTTGCGCTATCCTGGATCTCCTCATCCCTTCCAACCACACATTCAGCATCTCCCACACTACCTCCTCATCCCACCCTCTCTCTGTTGGAGTTCCCCAAAGGCTCTGTTCTAGGACCCCTACTCTTCTCAATCTATACACTTGGCCTGGGGCAACTCAAAGTCCCATGGATTCCAGTACTACCTTTATGCTGATGACACTCAGATCTACCTCTCTGGCCAAGATGTCCCCTCTCTGCTGTCCAGAATCCCAGAGTGTCTATCAGCCATATCCTCATTCTTCTCCTCTCGCTTCCTCAAACTCAATGTGAACAAATCTGAACTCATCAGCTTTCCTCCATCTCACAGATCTTCCTTACGTGACCTATCTATTACAATTAACAACATCACGCTTTCCCCCGTATCGGACGTCCGCTGCCTCGGAGTAACCCATGACTCTGCCCTGTCCTTCAAACCACACATCCAAGCAGTTTCCACCTCCTGTCGACTCCAGCTCAAAACATCCCCAGAATCCGTCCTTTCCTCAACCCTCAATCTACTAAAATACTTGTGCATGCCCCCATCATGTCCCACCTTGCCTACTGCAACATCTTTTTCTGTGGCCTCCCTGCTAACACTCTCGCACCTCTAGTCCATCCTTACCTGCTGCCCAACTAATTCATGTCTCTCTGTGCTACTCTTCTGCTTCTCCCCTCTGCAAATCTCTTCACTGGCTCCCATTCCCTCAGCGTATCCAGTTCAAATTACTAATACTGACCTACAAGGCCATCTATAACCTGTCTCCTCCATACGTCTCTCAACTAATCTCCCGATATTTTCCCTCACGTAAACTTCGGTCCTCCCAAGACCTCCTTCACTCCTCCACACTTATTCGCTCCTCACCCAACCGCCTCTAAGACTTCTCCCGAATATCCCCCATCCTCTGGAATTCTTTGCCCCAACAAGTCCGACTATCAACCACATTCGGATCCTTCAGACGGAACCTGAAAACCCACCTCTTCAGGAAAGCTTACAGCCTGCACTGACCTCGCTGCCTCCTCACCAACAGCGGAGCTGCTGTAACCCACCAACCTACTGTCTCCTTTCCCACCATCCTGTAGAATGTAAGCCCGCAATGGAAGGGTCCTCTCACCTCTGTATAAGTCTGTGATTGTTAGTTTGTTTACTGTAAGTGATATCTGTAATTTATATGTAACCCCTTCTCATGTACAGCACCATGGAATGAAAGGTGCTATATAAATAAATAATAATAATAACTGCAAAAGCATAGGCTGATAAATGTATGTCGCCCGACACAGCCACGATCAGCATAGTGACATATGAGAAAAAAAAAACAAGAAATAAATGAACTACAGCTATATTTCTGATCCGTTACTATTATATTAAAGGAAACCTGTCACCCCCAAAATCAAAGGCGAGCTATGCCCACCAGCATCAGGGGCTTATCTACAGCATTCTATAATGCTGTAGATAAGCCCCCGATGTATCCTGAAATATGAGAAAAAGAGGTTAGATTATACTCACCCAGGGTCGCTCCCGCTGCGGTCCGGTCCTGGGCCTCCCATCTTCTTACGATGACTTCCTCTTCTTGTAGTCACGCTGTGGCTCTGGCATACTTTGTCTGCCCTGTTGAGGGCAGAGTAAAGTACTGCAGTGCGCAGGCGCCAGGAAAGGTCAGAGAGGCCCGGCGCCTGCGCACTGCAGTACTTTGCTATTCCCTCAACAGGGCAGACAAAGTATGCCAGAGCCACAGCGTGACTACAAGAAGAGGAAGTCATCGTAAGAAGATGGGAGGCCCAGGACCGGACCGCGACACCCATCGTACCGGCACCGCCCCTGGGTGAGTATAATCTAACCTCTCTTTCTCATCTTTTAGGATACATCGGGGGCTTATCGACAGCATTACAGAATGCTGTAGATAAGTCCCTGATGCTGGTGGGCTTAAGCTCACCTTCGATTTTGGGGGCGACAGGTTCCCTTTAAAACAAAACAGTAAAGTGGAGAGGACATTATTCAAATAAATTACCGTATTTTCTGTTGTATAAGACGACTGGGCGTATAAGACGACCCCCATCTTTTCCATATAAAATATGGAATTTGGGATATACCCGCCATATAAGACGGGGGTCATCTTATACGCCCAGTCATCTTATACGGCGTGTGCGGTGCGTATGGTTCCCAGGGTCTGGAGGAGAGGAGACTCTCCTTCAGGCCCTGGGATCCAAATTCATGTAAAAAATAAAGACTAAAAATATGGATATACTCACCCTCGGACGGCCCCCGGCTCTCAGCGGTGCAAGCGGCAGCCTCCATTCCTAAGAATGCATTGAGCGTAGGACCTGCGATGACGTCGTGGTCACGTGACCGCGACATCATCGAAGGTCCTTCACTCACTGCATCCTTAGGAACGGAGGCTGCCGCTTGCAACGCTGAGAGCAGGGGGCCATCAGAGGGTGAGTATATCCATATTTTTTTATTTTTAATCTTTACTTTTTACATGAATATGGATCCCATGGCCTGAAGGAGAGTCTCCTCTCCTTCAGACCCCTGGGAACCATCCAGGATCGCTCCCTGCACACGCCGTACCCGGCGTATAAGACGACCCCGACTTTTGAGACGATTTTCAGGGGTTAATAAGTCGCCGGAAAATACGGTACTTTTAATAAAATCAATTTGACATGAGTTTTTCAGCTACCGGTACTCTGGAATCACATCTCTCTCCAGGAAGGCCTACAATACCCAACCCCCACTCCACTACCCTACTAGCAGCTTCTACTCTGCTTTCTGATGAGTTATCTATACTTAACCCTAGCTACTGCTTTCCTGGTCTGTAAGTTGCAAAGTCGCAACCAACAGTTACGTGACCGCAGAAGCCACCGATGGCTAATGGTCAAGGTGACTGGTGGTAGGGACATCATCACTTCCGATCCAAGAGACTTTTGAAGAGGCAGCATTTGAAGCATTGAGTGGATTCTGGTGGTAAGTATGGCTTTTTTCCTCCTTCTCCCTACGCTTTCTTCTTCCCAGTGGGAAACCCGTCTAAGGCCTCTTTCACACTTCAGTTATTTGGCGTCAGTCTAAAACCGCCATGTTCCTCAAATAACGGATCCGTCATTTTTTTTGACGGATCCGTTATTTTCCCATAGACTTGCATTAGTGACGGATTGTGACGGATGGTCGTCCGTTCCATCCGCCATGCGACGGATCTGTCGACATTTGGCGGACGTTTTCTGAAAATAGACGGACATTGGAACGTTTTTTGTCAACGCCGAAATGGCGGATCGCGACGGATCCGTCGCGTCCGCCATTCCATAGAATGGGCGCCTATGGGCGACGGATCCGCCGCAACCGTTTTTTCGGCGGATCCGTCGCCCCAATCCGTTTTTTCAATTGCGCATGCTCCAAAAAGTAGATACTTCTCCCAGACAACCCCCAAGTAACGGATCCGTCAAAAAAACGGATCCGTCAGAACCGTTTTCGCAACAATTGTGACGGATCCGTCAATCCGTCACTATGTCGGTAGTGACTGACGCCAAAAGACTGAAGTGTGAAAGAGGCCTAAGCCTTCATCGGCGGGGCCCCGTGTATCAGTCTTGTTTACGTTATGTTTGCGGTATTTATAAGTTGACTAAATACTAAATTCCTTTCTTTTCCATCTCTCACTTGACAGTTTTGCAATAAACACTGGTTGAGTACCAAAAAGTAAATTTATTTTCATCAGACGGAAGACGCAACACTATACACAGATGAGACTCTATATACATATGTACTCTAGTAATACTTCAGTGTGTCTCCAACATGGCCAATTCATGGAAAGTTTTTAAAAACACATTAAAAGTAATATTAATAGAAGCACAATGTTTCTCTCTTACAACTTTATTTCATAGGTTTAGTTAACTAAACTAGATAAATCACCGTGAACAAGTAAGGTCAATGCATGCAGGGGTTTCTTACCTATCGCTACTGTAATTGCAATAATCCGTTCTGTGCAGACCTATGTAAGCCATAAGCTGAATACACTTTATACAAAAATGCTGGTTACATGCCCAGTGCCAAACAGATGACTGCTCAGTAAATGTGAAATTAGCTGCCATGTTTACCCCTGGAAAGCTGAAACATTTAGAATTAACAATTAAATCATTGACAAACTATAGCAATCTATACCTTTTAGAGTACATGTTGGTCCATTTTCTTGGTTCTTTCGTTTGTTACGGAATTGACTAGGAATGTCTAATGAGAGATCTATAAAGAGAAAAAAGTAGTGATGACAGACAACCAATATAGCTGCATTTTGTGTTGTCATTTTTAAAAGTTCTGTCTATCATCGATTCCTCCAACAATATGCTCATTCGTTGGGCGATTTCCAGTAAGTTTACACAGGATGATAATGGAGAACAACAGTCCTAAAATCATTTGATCACCAATATGTTAGCATTAACCCCTTAATGACTGACCGCTGAGAAATAAGTGTACAGCGCCCCCAGCGTCGGAAAATCTCTGGTGTCTCGGCTACTGGGGTTTTTTACCGACCCCCAGTGTTGTGATCACAGTTATTCGTGAAATAACAGCGACCGTAAAAAAAAAGTCTGATTTCCTATTTATTTCTCTCTCCTCTGATATGATCTAGCACATCAGAGGAGAGAGAAATGGGGCCTCCCAAGCCCCCCCAGTACCTGCAGTGTTCCTCCAGCTGTGTCCCCCGGCCATTAGCGTCTTTCTCCGGGTAGAAAATGGTGGGCGACTGCCGACATCTGCCAGCCGGCACCCAGGAATAATAGGAGATTTTTCCTATTGGTTCATTTTGACCAATGTGATAGGGTCTATCATAGTGATCAAAATAAAAAAACAAGTAAATCATACCCCCTTTATCACCCCCTTAGTGAAGTAAAAATTATAAAATAAAAAAAGATTTTTTTTTCCATTAGGGTTAGGGATTAGGGCTGTGTTAGGGTTGGAGTTAAGGTACCTTCACACATAGTAACATAGTAACATAGTTAGTAAGGCCGAAAAAAGACATTTGTCCATCCAGTTCAGCCTATATTCCATCATAATAAATCCCCAGATCTACGTCCTTCTACAGAACCTAATTGTATGATACAATATTGTTCTGCTCCAGGAAGACATCCAGGCCTCTCTTGAACCCCTCGACTGAGTTCGCCATCACCACCTCCTCAGGCAAGCAATTCCAGATTCTCACTGCCCTAACAGTAAAGAATCCTCTTCTATGTTGGTGGAAAAACCTTCTCTCCTCCAGACGCAAAGAATGCCCCCTTATGCCCGTCACCTTCCTTGGTATAAACAGATCCTCAGCGAGATATTTGTATTGTCCCCTTATATACTTATACATGGTTATTAGATCGCCCCTCAGTCGTCTTTTTTCTAGACTAAATAATCCTAATTTCGCTAATCTATCTGGGTATTGTAGTTCTCCCATCCCCTTTATTAATTTTGTTGCCCTCCTTTGTACTCTCTCTAGTTCCATTATATCCTTCCTGAGCACCGGTGCCCAAAACTGGACACAGTACTCCATGTGCGGTCTAACTAGGGATTTGTACAGAGGCAGTATAATGCTCTCATCATGTGTATCCAGACCTCTTTTAATGCACCCCATGATCCTGTTTGCCTTGGCAGCTGCTGCCTGGCACTGGCTGCTCCAGGTAAGTTTATCATTAACTAGGATCCCCAAGTCCTTCTCCCTGTCAGATTTACCCAGTGGTTTCCCATTCAGTGTGTAATGGGGACATTGATTCCTTCTTCCCATGTGTATAACCTTACATTTATCATTGTTAAACCTCATCTGCCACCTTTCAGCCCAAGTTTCCAACTTATCCAGATCCATCTGTAGCAGAATACTATCTTCTCTTGTATTAACTGCTTTACATAGTTTTGTATCATCTGCAAATATCGATATTTTACTGTGTAAACCTTCTACCAGATCATTAATGAATATGTTGAAGAGAACAGGTCCCAATACTGACCCCTGCGGTACCCCACTGGTCACAGCGACCCAGTTAGAGACTATACCATTTATAACCACCCTCTGCTTTCTATCACTAAGCCAGTTACTAACCCATTTACACACAATTTCCCCCAGACCAAGCATTCTCATTTTGTGTACCAACCTCTTGTGCGGCACGGTATCAAACGCTTTGGAAAAATCGAGATATACCACGTCCAATGACTCACCGTGGTCCAGCCTATAGCTTACCTCTTCATAAAAACTGATTAGATTGGTTTGACAGGAGCGATTTCTCATAAACCCATGCTGATATGGAGTTAAACAGTTATTCTCATTGAGATAATCCAGAATAACATCCCTCAGAAACCCTTCAAATATTTTACCAACAATAGAGGTTAGACTTACTGGCCTATAATTTCCAGGTTCACTTTTAGAGCCCTTTTTGAATATTGGCACCACATTTGCTATGCGCCAATCCTGCGGAACAGACCCTGTCGCTATAGAGTCCCTAAAAATAAGAAATAATGGTTTATCTATTACATTACTTAGTTCTCTTAGTACTCGTGGGTGTATGCCATCCGGACCCGGAGATTTATCTATTTTAATCTTATTTAGCCGGTTTCGCACCTCTTCTTGGGTTAGATTGGTGACCCTTAATATAGGGTTTTCATTGTTTCTTGGGATTTCACCTAGCATTTCATTTTCCACCGTGAATACCGTGGAGAAGAAGGTGTTTAATATGTTAGCTTTTTCCTCGTCATCCACAACCATTCTTTCCTCACTATTTTTTAAGGGGCCTACATTTTCAGTTTTTATTCTTTTACTATTGATATAGTTGAAGAACAGTTTGGGATTAGTTTTACTCTCCTTAGCAATGTGCTTCTCGGTTTCCTTTTTGGCAGCTTTAATTAGTTTTTTAGATAAAGTATTTTTCTCCCTATAGTTTTTTAGAGCTTCAATGGTGCCATCCTGCTTTAGTAGTGCAAATGCTTTCTTTTTACTGTTAATTGCCTGTCTTACTTCTTTGTTTAGCCACATTGGGTTTTTCCTATTTCTAGTCCTTTTATTCCCACAAGGTATAAACCGCTTACACTGCCTATTTAGGATGTTCTTAAACATTTCCCATTTATTATCTGTATTATTAGTTCTGAGGATATTGTCCCAGTCTACCAGATTAAGGGCATCTCTAAGCTGGTCAAACTTTGCCTTCCTAAAGTTCAGTGTTTTTGTGACTCCCTGACAAGTCCCCCTAGTGAAAGACAGGTGAAACTGTACAATATTGTGGTCGATATTTCCTAGATGCCCGACCACCTGCAGATTTGTAATTCTGTCAGGTCTATTAGATAGTATTAGGTCTAAAAGTGCTGCTCCTCTGGTTGGATTCTGCACCAATTGTGAAAGATAATTTTTCTTGGTTATTAGCAGAAACCTGTTGCCTTTATGGGTTTCACAGGTTTCTGTTTCCCAGTTAATATCCGGGTAGTTAAAGTCCCCCATAACCAGGACCTCATTATGGGTTGCAGCTTCATCTATCTGCTTTAGAAGTAGACTTTCCATGGTTTCTGTTATATTTGGGGGTTTGTAACAGACCCCAATGAGAATTTTTGTTACCATTTTTCCCTCCATGAATTTCGACCCATATGGACTCGACATCCTCATTTCCTTCGCTAATATCCTCCCTTAAAGTGGACTTTAGACAAGACTTTACATAGAGACAAACCCCTCCTCCTCTCCGATTTTTACGATCCTTTCTAAACAGACTGTAACCCTGTAAGTTAACTGCCCAGTCATAGCTTTCATCTAACCATGTCTCGGTTATTCCCACTATGTCAAAGTTACCTGTAGATATTTCTGCTTCTAGTTCTTCCATCTTGTTTGTCAGGCTTCTGGCGTTTGCAAGCATGCAGTTTAGAGGATTTTGTT
This sequence comes from Ranitomeya imitator, assembly GCF_032444005.1. Lineage (NCBI taxonomy): Eukaryota > Metazoa > Chordata > Amphibia > Anura > Dendrobatidae > Ranitomeya > Ranitomeya imitator. Next base: position 434,699,832 of record NC_091285.1, read on the forward strand.
TTGTTCCAATCTCCTCGCTGTGGATTGTTTTAGAAATGTTCTTACCTCCCTTCTGAGTATGTTTTCCTGGATCTTCTTTGTTCAAGTCTAATGTTTTTCTTCCCGTCCCCTCTTCTTCTAGTTTAACGCCCTCCTGATGAGTGTAGCGAGTCTTCTGGCGAATGTGTGTTTCCCAGGTTTGTTGAGGTGTAGTCCGTCTCTGGCGAGGAGTCCATCGTACAAGTAATTCACACCGTGGTCCAGGAATCCGAATCCTTGTTGTCTGCACCATCGTCTTAGCCAGTTGTTTGCATCAAGGATCCTGTTCCATCTCCTGGTGCCATGCCCGTCTACTGGAAGGATAGAAGAAAAAACTACCTGTGCATCCAGTTCCTTTACTTTCTTCCCCAACTCTTCAAAGTCTTTGCAGATTGTCGGTAGGTCCTTCCTTGCCGTGTCATTGGTGCCAACATGTATCAGAAGAAATGGGTGGACGTCCTTGGAGTTGAAGAGCTTTGGTATCCTATCGGTCACATCCTTGATCATCGCACCTGGAAGGCAGCATACTTCTCTTGCAGTTATGTCCGGTCTGCAGATGGCTGCTTCTGTGCCTCTCAGTAGTGAGTCTCCCACCACCACCACTCTTCGTTGCTTCTTGGCTGTACTTTTTGCTGTCACTTGTTGCTGTGTGCCCTTTTCTTTTTTGCTTGCTGGTATTGCTTCATCCTTAGGTGTGCCATCTTCATCCTCTACAAAGATTTGATATCGGTTCTTCAGTTGTGTGGTTGGTGATTTCTCCATGGTCTTCTTGCTTCTTTTGGTCACATGCTTCCACTCATCTGCTTTTTTGCACATAACGATATTGTTGCAACGTCACGCTTTTGTGACGTAGCAACGATCCCGCTAACGATCTCATTATGTGTGACAGGGACCAATGATCAGGCCCCTGCTTGGAGATCGTTGGTCGTGGGGAATGATCAGGACCTTTTTTGGTCGCTGATCACCTGCTGTAATCGCTGGATCGGCGTGTGTTACGCCGATCCAGAGATATGTTCACTTGTAACCAGGGTAAACATCGGGTTACTAAGTGCAGGGCCACGCTTAATAATCCGATATTTACCCTGGTTACCATTGCAAAAGTTAAAAAAAAAAAAACACAACATACTTACATTCCGATGTCTGTCACGTCCCCCGCCGTCAGCTTCCCTGCACGAACTGTGTCAGCGCCGGCCGTAAAGCAGAGCACAGCGGTGACGTCACCGCTGTGCTCTGCTTTACGGCCGGCGGCGCTGACAGTCAGTGCAGGGAAGCTGACGGCGGGGGACGTGACAGACATCGGAATGTAAGTATGTAGTGTTTTTTTTTTTTTTTTTTTTTAACTTTTACAATGGTAACCAGGGTAAATATCCGGTTACTAAGCGCGGCCCTGCACTTAGTAACCCGATGTTTACCCTGGTTACCTGGGGACTTCGGCATCATTGAAGACAGTTTCAAGGATGCCAAAGTCTTTCCCCGGATTGTTGGTCGCTGGAGAGAGCTGTCTGTGTGACAGCTCCCCAGTGACCACACAACGACTTACCAACGATCACGGCCAGGTCGTATCGCTGGTCGTGATCGTTGGTAAATCGTTTAGTGTAACGGTACCTTTAGAATTGGGGGTTTCCATTGTTTAGGTACATCAGGGGGTCTCCAAACGCGACATGTCACTCTCCATTGATTCCAGCCAATTTTGTGTTCAAAAAGTCAAACGCTGCTCCCTCCCTTCTGAGCCCTGCCATGCACCCAAATACGGGGTATCGGCGTACTCAGGAGAAATTTCACAACAAATTTTGTGGTCCAATTTCTCCTGATACCCTTGTGAAAATAAAAAAAAGTTTGGTTCCAAAGTAAATTTTTTTGTGAAAAAAGTAAAATGTTCATTTTTTCCTTCCACATTGCTTTAGTTCTCGTGAAGGACCTGAAGGATTAATAAACTTCTTGAATGTGGTTGAGAGGTGCAGTTTTTAGAATGGTGTCACTTTTGGGCATTTTCTGTTCTACTGACCCCAAACTCACTTCAAATGTGAGGTGGTCCCTAAAACAAAAAAATGGTTTTGTAAATTTTGTTGGAAAAATTAGAAATCGCTGGTCGACTTTTAACCCTTATAATGTCCTAACAAAAAAAATTGTTTCCAAAATTGTGCTGATGTAAAGTAGACATGTTAGAAATTGTATTTATTAACTATTTTGTGCGATATGACTCCCTGATTTAAGGGTTTGAAAATTGCAAAATTTTCAACATTTTTGCCAAATTCCCGTTTTTCATAAATAAACGTAATGTATATTGAAGAAATTTTACCACTAACATGAAGTACAATATTGTCACGAAAAAAATCTCAGAATCAGTGGGATACGTTGAAGCATTCCAGAGCTATATCCTCATAAATCGACAATGGCCAAGCCAATTTTTACAATTTTGACCACTAAGTACCAAATTGGCTCTGTCACTAAGGGGTTAAATGAAACCGAAAGCCTAAAGTCCCTTTTAAACAAAGAGTTTGAACAGAATACTACCACACAAGTCTTGAATGAGATCTAACCAGCAGGACCTGAAAGAGGCAACTAAACAACGTACCGAGCAGTTGAGTTCTGCTCCACACATGGTCTACATCCGGCTGCCGCTGAAGCAAATGTCAGGTGATTAGTGGGGGTATACGGTGTCAAATCCCCACCAATCGCATATTAATTACCTATCTTTTAAATAGCTCGATTATATGTCCCAGTCAACCCCTTCAATGCCAACCTGCAGTAAACATACCTAGAAATGGGTCAAATTTCCTAGATTCTGTTCCACAAATTAGGCAGTTGACTTCATTCTGCAGAATACCCCCAAATACAGAGGTTACCACGGTGTTTGCTCCATTGCTGCAATACACAAGATGAAAACAATCTAGCAATCATCTTGCTACAAAAAAAATTTAAAAGCACTAAGGAGGGGGAAGTGAGAAACCACAAGGCTAGGTAGGTGATGTAAACATGTGTAGCAGAAAGCCTCCTCCTATAATTTGCAGGGTGGTGTGAGCTAACATAAGCTACAAGTTTCCTGGGTGCTTCACTGGGGGAACAAAGGAAGCTTGGGGTGCACACTGCTGCCGCCAGGAGATTGACACTAAGAATTACAACCTTAAAAGCAAAAAAAAAAAAAAAAAAAAACAACTCCATTCCTCAGAAGGCTACACCCTTCTAATGGTATTAAACTATTCAGTTAGTGCGAGAAGCTGTAGAAGAAGCAGAAAAAAAATTTACAAATACAAACTCAAGAGGACAACAAGAAAAAAAGGCATGGTGCTGTTTTCCAAATGAAGGCTGCATGAAAAGGATTTTACGGAAAAATGCAGGTTAGTGCATGCTCAGGGTCAAAATACAAGACCGAAACTTGATCAAGCAAACGTTCAAAATGGTCACAGTACCTTTATCATTTTCTAGCAAAGGTTGGGATAATTTAATGTTCTATAACTGCATGGAAGACACTTACATACAGCACTTGCTGCTCGAGGATCGGTTGGAAGTTTCCTGTGACATGAGAGATTGACTGGAGCCGTCAGAGTCCCCCTGAAGTTCTAGATGCAAATGGTCCAACAAATACCGCATGAATTCATGAGCATCTTGCTGCTGGTAGCCCCTAAAGAGTTAAAGATGAGGCAAAACAAATTCATTTGCTATGAATCAATTCAGGATATAGTAAATATAGTAAAAACTGTTTCCTAGAACTTTTTTGTTCGGGAAGCAATTTCTTTTTATCTGTAGCTTTTTCTAGGATATCATCAGCCAGGAATCCCGTGGCTTTCTGAAGGACATGGAAGGAGTCAAGAATCTCCTCCTTGGAGGTCCCCTGAGTAAGGTGATCCTCCAATGTGCGCAGCCAAAGGAATAGAGATCTGGCAATGCACGTCGAGGACACGTTCGTTTTGAGCAGATTAGTAGAGGTGTCCCAGGACTTTCTTAGTAAGCTAGAGAGAGATAGGCTCCCTCCTTCGAGCAGGATTTAAATAAATTGAGGCCCCAGCGTAGTTCTGTGCCCCTCCTCTCTCAGGTTTTCCTAGGAGGAACTCAAGGAACGCCCCAAACATGTCCGCTGTCCCGGAGAACGCTGGCATCTGCTGGCCGCGCGTGCACCCCAGCGTGGAACGCAGCGTGGAACGCATAGGGTGGTAAACCGGAAGTGTGTGGCCACAGCAGCACCATCAGAAACCTCTTCATGCCCCATAGGGAAAAGGAAAAACACTGGAGGTTGTAGGAAAGGGAGGAGTATTTAACCTCTTTTGTGTTTTCTGTCCCCCATTAGGGCAGGGAGACATCCTCCAATGCTGCTGTCGTCAGGGCCGTATTTGCCACTAGGCACGTGAGGGCAAGTGCCTAGGGCGCCAGGATACGGGGGGCGGCACCTGAGCAAGGTTTGTGTGTTTGTTTTTTTTTTTAAGACTGGGGTCCACCCGCCCTCCCCACCCACCACCTCCCCACCTCCTTGAAGACGATATACTCACTCTCCTCCAGCGGTGCCTGGTCTCAGCGCCGACAGCAAGTCCTGTGCTCACAGCGGTCATGTGGTACCGCTCATTAAGGTGATGAATATGGACGCATATTAATGACCTTAATAAGCGGTACCATGTGACCGCTCACACAGGAAGAAGCTTCGTCGCCGGGAGTCGGGACGAAGGTGCAGGAGGAAGAGTCCATTCAGCGCGCTGTGAGGAGGGTATGATGGGCGGGGAAGGAGGAGGATGGGGGAGCCACGCATACAAGGATGGGAGAGGGGGAACGGAGCCACACATAAAAGGATGGGAGGAGGGGGGGGGGACGGAGCCATGCATATAAGGATGGGAGGAGGTGGGGGGAATGGAGCCAAGCATACAAAGATGGGAGGAGTGGGGAACGGAGCCACGCATACAAGGGTGGGAGGAGGTGGGGGGGAACAGAGCCACGCATACAAGGATGGGAGGAGGGGGGGGAACAGAGCCACGCATACAAGGATGGGAGGAGAGGGGGCAACAGAGGCACGCATACAAGGATGGGAGGACGTAGGGGGAACGGAGCCACGCATACAAGAATGGAAGGAGGGGGGGAACGGAGCCAAGCATACAAGGATGGGAGGAGGTGGGGGGAACGGAGCCACGCATACAGGGATGGGAGGAGGGGAGGGGGGGGGAACAGAGCCACGCATACAAGGATGGGAGGTGGGGAGGGGGGTAACGGAGCCACGCATACAACGATGGGAGGAGGGGGAGCAGAGCCACGCATACAAAGATGGGAGGAGCAGAGCCACGCATACAAAGATGGGAGGAGGGGGAGCAGAGCCACACATACAAGGATGGGAAGGGGGGGGAACGGAGCCACGCATACAAGGATGGGAGGAGGGGAAGCAGAGCCACGCATACAAGGATGGGAGGAGGGGGAGCAGAGCCACGCATACAAGGATGGGAGGAGGGGGAGCAGAGCCACGCCTACAAAGATGAGAGGAGGGGGGAGCAGAGCCACGCATACAAAGATGGGAGGAGGGGGAGCAAAGCCACGCCTACAAAGATGAGAGGAGGGGGGAGCAGAGCCACGCATACAGGATGGGAGGAGGTGAGATGAGCCATGTATACAGGATGGGAGGGGGTGAGATGTGCCATGCATACAGGATGGGAGGGGGAAAGATAAGCCATGCATACAGGATGGGGGGGGGAGATGAGCATCATGTGTGGCCATTATACAGTATAGAGCACTGTGTGGCCATTATACAGTATGGAGTATCATGTGTGGCCATTATACAGTATGGAGCACTGTGTGGCCATTATACAGTATAGAGCACCGTGTGGCCATTATACTGTACGCAGCATCATGTGGGGCCATTGTACAGTATTGATCATCATGTGGGGTCGTTATACAGTATGGAGCACTGTGTGGCCATATTTTTTCGTTTATAATTATCGTTTATGAAACAGTGTGATGAGCAGTACTAAATGGGTGTGGTTGGGTCGTGGATATGGGTGTGACCAGTTGTGAAATGGGTGTGGTCAGAGGCATGGCCTAAAATTTGCCACGCAAACTTTGTCCCTCTTTTCCTTCTTCAAAACGTGGGAGGTATGATACCGCATTTGCCAGATCGCGGCAAGTGCTGCAAATGTCCACAAATCCCACAGGGAATGAATGAGGCCGAACCCAGTGTTGCCATAAGTGATCCGCTATAAGGCAGATGCGGAAAAACTGCCGGATCTGCTGCAAAAGGCGACTTTCAATCTTCGATTTTTGCCAAAGTCACTGCCGATAATGTCATACTCACCAAAGGGGGAGGCAGCACTAAAAGTGCCTAGTGCAGCAGAAACTCTAAATACGGCCCCTGGCTGTCGTGGAAGGTGACTGGAGAAAAAAATAATTCAAACTTTGGTAGGAAAAAAAATTGCACCAATTTCCGATACCCGATTTTGGGTGAAGGCTTATTTTTTGCACGCCAAGCTGACATTTTTATTGATACCATTTTGGTGTATGTAAGATCTTTTGATCACCCATTACTGCATTTTATTGCAATGTAGCGGCGACCAAAAAAAGGTTATTCTTTTTTTCTCGTTACGCCATTTACAGATGGGGTTAATTCTTTTTATAGCTTGATAGATCAGGCGATTCTGAACGCGGGGATACCAAATGTGTATGTTTGATTTTTTTTTTATTATTGCTTTATTTTGAATGGGGCGAAGGAGTGTGATTTTAATTTTTTTTTTTTACTTTCTTAATTTTTCAAAACAGCTGACATGTGCCAGGAAAGATGTGAGCTCAACGACGAAGTCCACATCAAAGGAAGGGGTTAAAGTCAATATGGACCCTTTAACAAGCCTTGCAATATTACTTATGATAAAAAGCCAAACCAGAATCTCAACTTGCAGACACTGTTTCAGGGTGCTGTCCCTCATCTTTCACTGAATATTTGTTACTAGATGGTGGCCCGATTCTAACGCATCGGGTATTCTAGAATATGTATGTCCACGTAGTATATTGCCCAGCTAAGTAGTATATTGCCCAGCCACATAGTATATTGCCCAGCCACATAGTATATTGCCCAGCTACATAGTATACAGCACAGAACCCCGTAGTATATTGCCCAGTCACGTAGTATATTGCCCAGCCACGTAGTATATTGCCCAGTCACGTAGTATATTGCCCAGACATGTAGTATATTGCCCAGCCACGTAGTATATTGCCCAGCCACGTAGTATATTGCACAGCCACGTAGTATATTGCCCAGCCACGTAGTATATTGCCCAGCGACGTATATTGCCCAGCCACGTAGTATATTGCCCAGTCACGTAGTATATTGCCCAGTCACGTAGTATATTGCCCAGACATGTAGTATATTGCCCAGCTACGTAGTATATTGCACAGCGACGTAGTATACAGCACAGACACGTAGTATACTGCCAGTCACGTAGTATATTGCCCAGTCACGTAGTATATTGCCCAGCCACGTAGTATATTGCCCAGTCACGTAGTATATTGCCCAGTCACGTAGTATATTGCCCAGCCACGTAGTATATTGCCCAGCCACGTAGTATATTGCCCAGCCACGTAGTATATTGCCCAGCCACGTAGTATATTGCCCAGCCACGTAGTATATTGCACAGCCACGTAGTATATTGCCCAGCCACGTAGTATATTGCCCAGCGACGTATATTGCCCAGCCACGTAGTATATTGCCCAGTCACGTAGTATATTGCCCAGACATGTAGTATATTGCCCAGCTACGTAGTATACAGCACAGACACGTAGTATACTGCCAGTCACGTAGTATATTGCCCAGCTACGTAGTATATGGCCCAGCCACGTATGTAACAGGTTAAAAAAGAAACATACACTCACCCTCCGAGGGCCCCTTGTAGTCCCGTCGCCTGTATGCGGTGCATGCGGCAGCTTCCGGTCCCAGGGTTGGTATGAGCGCAGGACCTGTGATGACGTCGCGGTCGCAGGACCGTGATGTCATGGAAGGTCCTTCTTGCATAGCATCTTTGGAACCGGAACCTGTTGCTTGCACTGCCGAGGACGGCACGCACGTCGGAGGGTGAGAATCACCTTTTTTTTATTATTAATTTTAACATTAGATCGTTTTACTATTGATGCTGCATAGGCAGCATCAATAGTTAAAACTTGGTCACACAGGGTTAATAGCGGCAGTAAAGGAGTGAGTTACCCGTGGCATAAAGCAGTCCGTTACCGCTGACATTAACCCTGTGTGACTGGAGGGGAGTATGGAGCGGGCACTGACTGCGGGGGACTATGGAGCGGGCGCCGGGCACTGACTGCAGGGGAGTAGGGAGGGACTAATCGGACTGTGGCCGTCACTGATTGGTCGCGGCAGCCATGACAGGCAGCTGGCGAGACCAATCAGCGACTTGGATTTCCATGACAGACAGAGGCCGCGACCAATGAATACCCGTGACAGACAGAAAGACAGAAGGACCGACGGAAGTGACTCTTAGATAATTATATAGTAGAAGATAAATCTGTGCTTGAGTAAGACAAGAGAAGTCTACTAGTTACTATATGCAACATATAAGTAAATGCTTTATATTTATTCAGTCTGTAAGATGTTGATTACCATAAATGCCAAAATTACCTGAAGCTTGGCATGATTTTCCATACGACGTAGAATAAAGATTCTGGACTGAATGCAGTCTGGTTACCCTGCCACAATGAACACAAAGTCTTTCTGAACTCTTCAACTAATGACCTGAAAAACAAAAGTATTTCAGGTTATAAAAAAACTCTGACCACATCTTTTCACTTTAAATAAGAATGACTCAATATATCAAGCAAACAAGGTTATATGATCCAACAGCCAGCATTTATACATGGATACTTCTAGCAATGACTAAAAACAGCATGTTGAATAGACCCATCTTCACAAAATAGATTCAGCACCACAGACTGACACATTATGAAGCCCAGGTATTTAGATAGCATGAAGCCAGGACACTGCTATAAAAGTAGTGGTGTTTGGGGAGAACCTAAGCACCGACACAAATTAAAATCGAGTATTCTTGCTTGCAAAGAGAAAAAAAAATAATCTGATTTCGTATCTGATCTGGCACCAAAGATAAGGAACAGATAGCATCCATCGTTTCGACCTGTGAGAGATCTTTGTCAAGGATATCTGTGGTTTACAAACATATGAAAAACAATTACGAATAACTAAACATGTCATATATATACAGTGTCAATTGTGGTATAAAAACATATGTAGGATTAGAACGGAACTGGATATCCAAAACAAAAAATTACACAGTAAAAATTGTTCCACAGAATTATTCAAACAAATAAGGATGATAAAAAGTATAGTAGGAACGATTAGGAAAAATGGAGGAAGGAGTGGAGAGGACAAGATGAGGTAGATATACAAACATATCACAGATGTTCGAAGACCTCTCACAGGTCGAAACGTTGTTTTGGTGCCAGATCTGATAATAAACCTGATTTTTTTTTTTTTGCAAGTATGAATGGTCTATTTAATTGTTGTCGGTACTGAGGTTCTCTATATTTATTTTCACCTCAGCCCAGGCATCACCGTGTTTTGGCTGGAAAGACAACCAGAGAAAAGCCCTGGTTTAGATGATCATATTAGTCCATCCTACAAGTAACGGATAACATTCTAAACTCAGATAGAACTCACACATTAACTTCCCCTTGACTCCTTGTGTGGTAAGTCCGCCGTCCCGCTGTTTTCCCATTCCGCAGCTCTACTGCTGGCAGCTCTATGAAATAGCAGCTAAACTGTTGAATGTTGCTGCAGAAACACAAAAGGTGCTCAGATAAAATACATAGGCAAATAGATAAAGTGGGGGGGAAACCATTATACCATAACACTGAACCTTGGACGAAGCTTTCCAAGAGAAACCTGCATCAGGTGTGGTGTGTCCCTGGCTCCCTGTTCTAACTTCTAACACTTTGACTGTATTAACTGTATTGACTGTATTGACTTGTAATTGTATTATGGTAACTTATTTATGTGCCTAGTCAAGGGGTGTTTACTACCATTTTTCTACTGTTATCACCTTTCTGAGAGAATTATATTGGGACCCCAGACATGTTTGTGGAGTCGAATGGTATCTTATATCCCTCGATTTTAAAGGTACCTTCACCTTTCCAACGAGAACGACAACGATCCGTGACATTGCAGCAGCCTGGATAGCGATCTAGTTGTGTTTGACACGCAGCAGCGATCTGGATCCCGCTGTGACATTGCTGGTCGTCGCTGAAAGTCCGGAACTTTATTTGGTCGTCAGGTCGGCGTGATTCATCATGTTTGACAGCAAAAGCAACGATGCCTGCAATGGTTTTTCATGGAGCGAACAACCAGCGAGAACGATAAGTACGTCACTGGATCGCTCCTGCATCGTTCTGCTGTTGCCGGTGTTTGACGTCTCCTAGCGACCTAAACAACGAGGCTGCAGCGATTGGCTCGTTGTCTATATCGCTGCAGCGTCGCTTAATGTGACGGTACCTTTACTTTCCATTACCCCAGGACTACCTTCTTCTATTGTTTCTTCTTGACAATGCATTAATAATTATGGCTTTTTTTTCCACATGTGGTTATACACTGCCATCTTGTGCCAGCCATTGACATTGCAGGGAGTATATTGTTGTCCAGATTTTTCCCATTCTGTTTTATCTGTATTCTTGTGTTGGCGCTATACTAATGCTGTGTATTTCATTTTAGGTGTATTAATGAAGATGTGAAGTACCTGTTTTTCTTTGGCTTACACTTCATTCCTTTGAGGAATTGTTTTTTTTAGGATGCTATAGGTTAGCAAATAAGGGCACATGGTATAAGTATCTTTTGCATAAGAGATATGGCTATAGCTCTGGTATCCCGTTCAATCCATGCAATATTTGGCTCATCATATAATAACACAACTTGGAAAAACACACCATCATCTGCAGCTCCCAGGTTAACAGTTTATATTGGAGGATTCAGCTGATCGCTGAGCTGGTTTCAATCTAAAACAGGCTGCTGTGATTCAGCACAAAGTTTTGTAAGCCGAGACACGCTGATCTGTACAGATCCTGTATGGCTTGTCTACACCAAAATATGATAAATCAGCTTCTCTTTACCTTAGCGACTGGAGTATTGCATTCATAAAACAGGTATTTCCCAAATTTCGTAAACCAGTGGCACAAATTGCAGAGGTACTTCCCTTGTGAATAAAGGAAAATCATTAAGTACAAATTGAATGTGGGAATGTTTCCATATATACATTACAGTGACACATATAGGAATATTATTACAATAAACCTATGTTGTACTAATCATGCAGTTATAGAGAACCTGTCCGTTCCCACGATATATACATTTTGGTAAATACTTTTCTTAGTGCTCTGCGTTGTGTGTTTTTTTCTGCTATGCCTTCTAAGTTATGAAGAAATTGACAACTAGGAGTCACCAGTTTTCTAGGGGTGTCCCTACAGACTGTGAAGACATGATAAGGACGGAATCACACGCATGTTTTGTAGTAGGAGGAACGGACAGAGATGCACAGACCGGCTGCCCCTGAACTTTACAACCTCATAGACATTGTGGTCTGTACTGTGAAGCCCACCTTTAAAAAACAAAAGAAAGGTAATGGCCAGTTGACAATTCATTTATACATTTCTAGACGGAGTAACATATGAATACAACAGAATCATAAGAAAAGGTGCTCCAAAACTGCGATTTCACATGAAATACAGGTGTACTTCTTTCTCTGCACAACGTTGACCAAACATAGGCGGCAGCAAAACAAGGAGGGAAGGAAAGAAAAAAAAAAAAGGAACACACTCCAATAGCTTAGAGCAGGTTTTCTCCTGTGCGAGACGCATAATGACAATCCTGCAGAGATGAGCGTGCTTACTATCACCTTTCATCTCACAGCAGTCAGTGTGGACTAAAGGGCAGTACACCGAAGCTTTGTCTCTTTAGAAAAAAAAAGGATGGAGGATTTGCTTCCAAGCATCTGTCTCTGAAGGCATCACCAAAAAAAAGGAGATCGTGGGACCGAGCTATGAAGTCGGGAACTTTGGAATTTAGCCGTGAGGCCATCAGATCCACATCCGGAATTCCCCAACGACAGCAGATCTGGTGGAAGATCTCCGGATGGAGAGACCACTCCCCGGAGTCGAGGCCTTGACGACTGAGGAAATCTGCCTCCCAATTGTCCACTCCAATCATTGAGCGGTTTTCCTCGGCCCATCGGAGGATGTGGCCTACCTCGGTCATGGCTGCCTTGCTGCGGGTTCCCCCTTGGCGGTTGATGTATGCCACTGCAGTGGCGTTGTCGGACTGAATCCTGATTGGGCGACCCGCCAGGAAGGGATGAAATTGGTGAAGCGCCAACCTGATTGCCCGAATCTCCAAGATGTTGATCGGAAGGCGTGATTCCTGGGAGGACCAGCGGCCCTGAGCAGTGTGATGAAGGAAAACCGCTCCCCAGCCTAGAAGACTGGCATCTGTTGTCAGAACTAACCAATGTACTGGAAGAAAGGACTTCCCTTGACTCAGGCAGGATTTCAATGTCCACCACCTGAGAGACTGTCTGACTCGCTGGGGAAGGAGGAACTAACGGTCGAGGGAGAACGGGTTCCCATCCCAAACAGCCAGAAGGGCATGCTGTAGGGGGGGGATGTAATTAAGCAAATGGAACCGCCTCCATAGCTGCTACCATCCTGCCGAGAACTCTCATACGGAAGCGCAGAGTGTGAGTGCGAGGCTGAGAGAGCTTCTGAGCCTCTCGCTGTAAGACTGAGATCTTTTCCGGGGCAAGAAGAACCAACCCCCAGGATGAGTCGAGTATCATTCCTAGAAAGGAAATTCGCTAAGCCAGTACTGGGGAAGATTTTTTGAAGTTTATCTTCCAACCCAGGCGAGAAAGTATCTATTGTGATGTTCACTACCTCCTTGCAGGTGCGGAAGAAGGGGCCTTTGATGAGAATATCGTCTAGATACGGTAGCACCACCACTCGAGTGTGGAGTGTGGCCACGGCAGCCGCCATGACCTTGGTGAATACCCTGGGAGCGGTGGCGAGGCCGAAGGGCAGAGCAACGAATAGAAAGTGATCTTCCTGAACTATGAAGTGAAGAAACATTTGGTGAGAAGGTAAAATAGGAATGTGGAGGTACGCGTCCTGGATGTCTATTGACGCCAGGAACTCGCCTTTTTCCATGGAGGCGATGATAGTACAAAGCGATTCCATCCGGAACCGTCGCACCCTGACGAACTTGTTCAACAGCTTTAGGTCCAGTATGGGCCGTACCGTACCATCCTTCTTTGGAACAATGAAGAGGTTTGAATAAAATCCTTGAAACCTTTCGCTTTGAGGGACCAGAATAATAACTCCGTCGTTTCTCAGAGAGCTTATGGCTTGGAAGAACTCTGATGCTTTTGCCCTGGGAGGAGAAGACAGGAAAAAACAGTTTTGAGGACAAGATAAGAAGTCTATGTTGTATCCGGAGGACACTAGGTCATGGACCCACTCATCATGAACGACACAGAGCCACGCGGCACTGAAGGAAAGTAGGCGGCCGCCTACTTTGAGGATGTCCCCTGGATACCACTGGGAGTCATTGTGTGGAAGATCTACCCGTTCTGGAGACTCTGGATCCCGACTGCCTAGGCCTGCCTCTCCATGAAAGGGAAGGTTTATAAGAGGCCTGGGGACCTCTGTCTCCACGTTGCGCCCGGCCGGAACAGGGAGATGTGGAAGTAGAGGACCAGTTTGAGTTGAAGCGGAAAAAAAATAAAAAAAATAAATAAATCGGGACCGCGCTTGTGGTTGCAGGTTCCGAAAGGGTCTCTGTTGTGGAAGAAATTTACTCTTTCCTCCAGTGGCATCGGAAATTAGTTGGTTGAGCTTTTCGACAAAAAGGCAACCGCTCTGATATGGTAGAGAAGTCAATGACTTTTTGGAAGCAGAATCCGCACGCCAGTCCCTGAGCCATAAGGACCTCTGGATGGTGATGGCGTTTGCTGTTGCTTGAGAAGCACAGTTAGCGGCATCCAGGGATGCGGTCACTACAAAATCTCCAGCTCTGGCTATCTGAGTAGCGAGGTCTGCTATCTCGGGAGGAAGATTAGAATCCAGCACCGCTGAAGACAAGACCTCAGCCCAGTGGGTCACAGCCTTAGCCACCCACGTAGCGGCAAAAGATGGGAAGAGTGCGGCTGCTGAGGCTTCAAAGGCTGAACGCGCCATATTGTCGATCTGACGATCGGTTGGGTTTTTAATAGAGGCGCCTTCCGAAGAGGATAAAACAGATTTAGTCGCCAGGTGCGATACCTGAGGATATTTTGACTCCATGGGTTTCTGCCCTGTAAATCGTTTATCTGGACGGATCCTGTGAGATTAAACGATTTCCTTAAATTCGGGATGAGTTGGGAACACTGTGAGCTCGCTTGGTCCTCTTAAAGGACACGGCATGATCCGTTTTAGATAAAGGTTCCTCATCAAGCTTCAAAGCCTTATTCACTGACTCAGAGTCAAGAGTCTCCTGATCGTGATGAAATTCCTGATCTAGGGACGGGTCAGAATCATCCTCTGAAACAGGTTCTCTACTAGCCCTAATAGAAAGGGAGCGAGGAAAGGAGCTCTCAGAACCTGAATCCCGATGATGGTCTGGGGATATGGCATGAGTCCTTTTCCTGGAAGAGCGAAAGCTACTTGGCAAGGTACGACTCCTGGAGTATGAGGGGTTCTGACAATCGGGAGCGTCGTCCGTAATAGTGCCCTGGTTAGAGGAAGGGTCTCGGAACGAGTCTAACGCTTTTGCCAGGGATGCTATAGACCGGGAAAGGGAGATAGCCCACTCAGGGGGACTAGGCTTACTGGGTTCGGTATCAGTAACAGGTGGTTCCTGAGCAGTCACCGGTTCACAAGCTGTGCACAATGCAGTATTGTGACCCCGGGGTAATGACACCTTACAAGAGGTACATGCAGCGAAGAACACCGTGTGGGTTTTCCCAGACTTTTTGTGAGGCTTTGATTGAGACATAGCATAGCCTGGAGGATAGCGGAGCGCTTACCAGCAGGGGAAGGGTTAAGCTATGTTTCTGCAGCTTACCCAGGTCCTGTGTCGAGTCCCCAGGGGAGGTCCGCAGTGTATGCATAGAAATCGTTAGTCCTGAAGGCTGTGATTCAAAAACGGCTGGAGCAGCGCTGCAGCATCAGCCCTGTGGGTGTCCCAAGACGGCCGCCGAGATCAGGAAGTGAGAGCGCTTCTCAGGGAACGAGAAGCACCAGAAAGAGTGGGTGACGGTAACTGCCGGTGGGCGTGGCCAAAGCTCCGGCCTGTATGAAGTGGAAAAGCCGGGGACGAATTTTAAACCCGCAGTTGCGGCCTGCAGCGCCGTGACAGCTATTGGCGCCACCCTTAAGCCACACTCCGTCATTGAACTGCCGCACTGCGGACCACCCACAGATGCGGACCTCCCATACCCCAGGGACCAGGACCCCCCCAGCGCCTCGGCCCCTGCAGTGTACTCACGGTAGATGCGGTGTGCCAGTGCTCAATCCACCATCGCCATAGTAAGGGAGGGGGTGGAGAGCTTCTGCCGCCTTGCGTCATCCGCTATAACAGTGGTGATGCAGTGGGTGGCTGCACGGACGCCATACATATGTCCGGCTATGCACCTGGCTCCAGGAGAGGTAGATGGAGGGCTACTCCATGTGGTCGCCTGCTATGGAAGGGGGAGATCGGAACGCGAAGGAACCATCACCCGTAAGGTGAGCTCAGGGCTGGCATCCAACGGTGCAGGAAAGGATACGGGAGGGACGCTCCACGTACTTGCCTGTTGATGTTTCGGGGGAGATCGGAACCTAGAAAGGATCTGTCGCCCCCATTCGCTCTGTTAAGGGAAAAATAGAATAAAAAGTAAAAACTAAAATAACAAGGGTGGGGTCTGAAGGCAGACCCAAGTGGCTCCTACAGACACTAAGCAACAACTGGTTCACTTAGGGCCAGCAGGAGGGTGTATACTGCAGGGGAGGAGCCAACTTTCTTTGTATAACTTAGTGTCAGCCTCCTAGTGGCAGCAGCATAACACCCATGGTCCTGTGTCCCCCAATGAGGCGTAGGAGAAATGGTACATGTTAGATTACTGTATATCTCTCAGACTAGAACTCTAAAAGTTACACCCTGCCAAAAACCAAACAAAAGGGAACGTACTTTTCTGTATGATCCTTTTATCTCTTTGATGACCTTCTCAATGTAATAAAAACAAATACAACATAAAATGAACTAAAGTCAGCGAGATAGTCCAAGTACTTACATTTATTTTGAGTGTTTTTTTATTCAGTGACGGATTATCCAATAACTTTCTTTTCCTATGCCTTTCCGCTGTGAATGCAGAGCTGACAAAAGATACAATTACTGACAGGTCCACTCAGAAACAAAACCTATTGACTATCCTACTGTGATTATTCCCACGTTAATACAGATTTCATACGATTCATGACATGAGCCAGAGAAGGTCACTGCTATCTTTGGGGCTTTAAATTTCACCCACCTCATCCTCTTTAATATGTAAATATAACTCTTTCAATGACAAGTCCAGCAATACAGTCACATAGCCAGTCTGTTCCTGGGTTAAAGAAAAATCAATGTTTGAATTGATATGCAAGTGAGGCTGAAGATCTATTGAAGTTCTGAAGCCTGTCACTGCAGCTCTATTCACTGTCCAGTGTAACGGACAGCCTCTATGCTGCGTGACTTAATTCAAGCAGGAAGAGCAGAGATGTTGGGCAGGGAAAAGAGCTGGAGTACCGAGGTTTCAGATCTACAATAGCTATTCTTTTATCAATTCAAACATTGATTTATTGGTAACAAAACAAACTGGCTATATAAAGGTATTGCTGACTTGACTTTCAGAGACCTACATGCACATATAAATAGTTTAAGGAGCAATATCCTGACAAACAAATTCCAATTAAGCAGGTTGATTTCATATATGTTGTGCACTGAGCTCTTTTGCCCTGCTTATGAATACCACAAAATGGCAGTGTTTTCAAATGTTTCTTAAAGGGGTATACAAATTGAGTATAAATTAATGCTTATTATGTCTAACTTTTTATGTATAGAATATTTCTAACCACACATCACTTCATTAATCTATATTTCCTCAATTCTCCATGCCTACATTTTTCCTCAGAATCTGGTCCCTTCTTTCATTTGTTTTCCCCACACTCCCTCACTCGGCAGCATACCATTTCTTCACTTTCTCACTATTATAAAGCTATTGGATTACTGTTAGTGAATGACGACCGTTCACATGCAGAAGCTAAAAACCTATACATGGCTTGTCCAGTATAGCCATACTCCAATCAATGTTAAAAGTTGCGTGATCAACTTTTGTCTTGGGATAAATTTCACGTTCCAGTCTGTAAATGCAGCTAAAGACTAGGAAAAAAAAAGGTTTTAATTTTCTACTTACTTTTCCAAGTTTTGCAAGTGTTCCCGAACTTTCTGCACCAAACATAACTTTGTGTCGTTAATCACAAAGTCATCACAACGGTAACTGAAAGCAGCAAAATAGACATGGATTGAAAAAAAAAATCATATAAATTTTTATTTTTGTTACAGTACTATCCAAAATCTCGAAAGCAGTCACAAGAAGTTGAAACTTTCCACAGGTCACTTTGGGCCAGAGTAATTCCATTAACCCCTTAATGACCGCCAATACGTCTTATAACTGACCTGAGATATAAGAGAATAGCCTCCCCGTACAGATGACAATCCAGCATCTGTTGGTTGTACACTATAGCTGACAACTTGCTGTATCAGCCACGATCAGTATTTGCGCCTTCTAAATCTGTTTAACCCCTTAGATGCTGCTGTCAATAGTGACTACATCATTATAAATGGTTAACAGAGTGTGGGGGCTTCTTCTTTATCCCAATTGGTGCCCTCAGATCATGATTTTGTTGTCCTGATGTTTGCGATGGCAATTCATGACCAAATAGCGGCCTTAGAGTCTGACAGCTATAGTAATCTGTTTAGAAGTTAGCAACATTTAGGTGGTAAATATACACATTTTCATTTCTGTCATGCCATTTTGCATTAATTCCTGTAAAGCACCTGAAGGGTTAATAAACTACCTGACAGCAGTTTTCAATATGTTTAGGGGTTCTGTTTTTAAAATGGTATCACGTTTGGGGGCTTCCCAATATATGGGACCCCTAAAGTCACTTTAAACATGGATAAGTCCCTAAAAAAATAAATGTGGTAAATTTCTTTGAAAAAATAAAAAATTGCTGCTACATTTTTAAACCTCCTAAAATGCTAACAAAATAAAATAACATTTTACAAATGGTGCTGATGTAAAGCAGACATGTGGGAAATGTTATTTATTAATGGTTTGCTGTTGTATGACTATCTGGATTAAAGGGATAATCATTCAAATTTAGAAAATTGCTAATTTTTTAACATTTTTCTCAAATTTTTTATATTTTTTATAAATAAACACAAAAAACGTTGAACCAAATTTACCATTATCATAAAGTATAATGTGTCACGAAAAAACAATCTCAAAATCACTGGGATTTGTTGAAGCGTTGCAGAGTTATTACCACATAAAGTGACACTGGTCAGATTTCAAAAATTTGGCTCGGTCACTAAGGGGTTAATATTAGCCCCTGCAGGTTTAGAACCTGTGCAATCGCTGTGCATAGCCGGCTGTCCTGTTTCTCACAGTTTCCATAGCACACTCCCCTTAGCTGTGCTTGCCCCGCTCTTCTCCCCTCCTCTTATGGCTATTGAAAATATCCATGCTCTGTGCCCTCCTTTTTCTGACATTTTAGACAATCAGCGGTGTGAAGATTGATCGTATGCAACTCCACTCCATTCCAGTCAGGGCTCTGAAAGCCTGGATTTCAGTCTTGATCTTGAAATCAATAGGTGGTCCCCACTGTCAAGCCCCCACCAATCAGTAAGACATGTAAAGGGGATAACTTTGGAACAACCATTCAACTTGACGTAACCACTAACAAATAATAATAATAATTCACTTTAGGAAGAGTGTATGAAAAATACTGATCCTCACCAATATGTGCTGTAGCTGCTGCAGTCCATACACACCGTGTGCTGGGTTTTCTCTTTCTCTACCTTTTCTTGTTGCTTGTGGTTGGGCAGTGGTGCTTGAGCTTCCTCGTAATGTTTCTTTGCATGACCATTCACATATCTGTTCATCACATGGAAACAATCACACAGGGAGAACAGGTTTCTCTCATCAAGAACATTTTGCATCTTTTTATTCTAGAGGTTTATTACACTTCTCATAAAATGCATTCAAGCACGTCTACGGTAATATGAATAGTATAGACATCAAGAACATTCAATTACAGACCAGAAAGTTCTAACACCCAGTACGAGCTGAACACTCAGTGTTAGTATACATGGCTCTCCTGCTTCATGGAGCATTTATCATGTAGGAACACTCAGATCCAATTAGCGGATCAAGTAAATATTCCAGCAATCACCAGGTGAATGAACAAAACAAAGTGATTATTATCGCCTGCACATCAGCCTCGTAATCAGGGCATGTGCAGCCGATAACATCCTACTGTATGTGGACAAAACAATGGCCTAAGTGATCGTTGTGTCCCCATTATTATTTATTGGCCTGTAGAAACACAGCAGGAACCAAATACCAATGGATTTGTTAAATAGTCGATTGGTGCTTGCTAAGGTGCACTGATGGCCCCAATTCAGTACAGCTAACTGGACTCTTATGCTCTGATGAAACCGGTGTCATAATTCCAGTTTAACATTCTTCACTCCATCTATTAAAAGATAAGCCAATGTAAACCGCATACAGAATTCATGCCCTTACTGGAAGAATAACTAAACTATCTAGAAATTGTTGCCATCAGGGAAAATTTTCCCTTAACCCCTTCACCCCCAAACCTGATTTAAACTTAATGACCAAGCCAAATTTTACAATTCTAACCAGCGCCACTTTATGTGAAAGCTTCAACAGATCCCACTGATTCTGAGACTGTTTTGTTGTTAACCAGCGATTTCTCATTTTCCCAACAACATTTACAAAACCATTTTTTTTATGGACCACCTCACATTTGAAGTGACTTTCAGAGGCCTATATGACAGAAAACACCCAAAATTGACACCATCCTAAAAACTGTACCCCTCAAGGTGCTTAAACCCACATTTAAGAAGTTTAATTAACCCTTCTGGTGCGTCACAGGAATTAATGGAATGTGGAAGGAAAAACTGAACATTAACTTCTTTTAACAAACATGTTATTGTAGACTCAATTTTTTTTTCACTTTCACAACGGTAACAGGAAAAAATGGACCCCAAAATGTGTTGTGCAATTTCTCCTCAGCATGCCGTTACCCCATATGTGGGGGAAAACTACTGTTTGGGCGCACGGCAGGGCTCGGAAGGGAAGGAGTTACGTTTGACTTCTTGAATGTAAAATTTCCTGGAATCATTAGCGGGCATCATGTCGCGTTTGCAGAGCCCCTGATGTGCCTAAACAGTGGAAACCCCAACAAGTGACCCCATTTTGGAAACTAGATCCCTCAAGGAATGGATTTAGATACATGGTAAGCACCTTGAACTCCCAAACGTGTCACAGAAGTTTATAAAGTCGAACAGTGAAAATAAATAAAATAACCCACAAAAAGGATTTTGGCCCCATTTTTTTTTTAATTTTCACATAAAAAAATCAAGCCACAAAAAAGCTTAATTTCTTCAGATCTGTTGAAGTTATGGATAAGGAAAATCACGCAGGGAAACTCAGGTCTCAAACCTTTGGGACACCACAACATAAACTGCAAATTCCCCTTTCTGCTATTCCAGAATATTTAATATCACAGTACCCGCCAGATGTTTCATTAATATAATTTTACAACACTTACCGTCCACAGTGGACACTGGAGCAAGTCAGGCAGACCCATGGGCTTTTATTAGAGCGGCAAACTACAACAAATGCAAAAAATACAGTGAGAAAAATGAGAACTTCTGCTGCAAATAACAGGGAAAGGGACACTTCAGGGTACGTTCACATAGGGCTCTACAAAGGGACATTTTTAGACTGAAAAATCCACATCTAAAAAATATTTTGCTTTTGTAAGAACTTTAACAATTGTAAGAAGCTTTTTAAGACCTTTTTTGAGTGTGGATTTTAATGCATGGTTAACGGGTTGAAGGATCAGGATGTTGTCTGGTACATTGCCATGACAAAAACCCTGATTAAAATAACAGCATAAAAAAGAACAAAAGTTTAGCTGTAAGTTGTCCATAGTAACAAGCACTAGAATTGACATGTTTACTTCTCCCACATGTGAAAATACCTCTCAAACAACTTCAACATAAGTTCACTTCTCCATTCAAATGGTGCTTGTTGCAAGCCTATTTATAGAGCATTGTAATGTAGATTTTCAGGGCACAATATGTGCCAAAAACTACCGAAAGGCGCAGTGTGAACTTCCACTTAGACCTTGTTCTGGTCTGCTAACAGATGAGGACAGGCTCCTTAGGCCACGTTAGAATATTAAATCAGTACTTGTAAGCCAAAATAAGAAGTGGGTGAAAAATACATAAGTGGTGACGTATTTATATTATATATTTTTCCTCTGATTATTTGTAAACTAAAATCAGGAGTGTTATTACTGAGGTAAAGACCTCATCAAATACTCAACGTGGCCTAAACAGTCCGATAATGGTAGATGCTCATTTAGAAGAGCCAATAAATGTGAGCTCATGTAAACATGCCGCCATTGGTTTGTTATGGGTGCGGATAACGATGGTGTCCGAGGTGCACTGAACGTTGTACTAATGGTGGTTCCACCAATAGCCAACAGCCCAGTCAGCTCAAGCAATTGGGCCCCAACAGGCAGAGAATACACTAGAGCAGGCGGCTGTGCCCCCCGGCATACTGACAACAGGATAACACTACAATGTGAAGCAATCCACCATATCTTGCCATTCTCTGCTCTTAGCCACCGTCATACTTCAGATTGGCCCTCTGCAGTGCTGGGACTTGTAGTTCCACCATACCAGCAAGGGGTTACGGAGATGCATTTAATGGCAGGCTGTATTTATCCCTCTGAAGCTGCAGTAACCGAGTCATTTACAATAGGGTGATGCGGGGAATACAGGGCGAGAGGTAAAGGCTCTTCTGTAGCCCTAAGTGTCGGAGGAATGGCCGCTTCTCATCTGACCTGTACTGACATGGTAGTCCCCCGGCTCAGAGGGGAACAAAAGGCAAGAAATAGCCACCTCAATGCATCTTTACCTATTCTGACGGCGACATTCTGCCAGGACCCCCAAATCTGAGTAATGGCGGATGTGCAGAAGGAATAATATACAGTACACACCTGCTATATCTGCGAGCTTTCCTATTAATGACAAACTAAGAAACCCACAATTATATCGGAGAGAATGCAGGCACCACAGGGCGGCTACATGGCAGCCTCACCCAAGGAAATCAGCATTCAGGGTGGGCCAACACTGCAGACACCACTGTTCACATGTAGTCAGCCCCAACAAAGGGAGAGCGCCCAGGGGTAAGTAATGCCGCCAGGGATACGTAATGCCGCCAGGGGTATGCCACCTCACACCATGGCAGCAGGGGTACGCCACCTCACACCATGGCAGCAGGGGTACCCCACCTCACACCATGGCAGCCTGGGTACCCCACCTCACACCATGGCAGCAGGGGTACCCCCGCCTCACACCATGGCAGCAGGGGTACGCCACCTCACACCATGGCAGCCTGGGTACCCCCACCTCACTCCATGGCAGCAGGGGTACCCCCATCTCACACCATGGCAGCAGGGGTACCCCACCTCACACCATGGCAGCAGGGGTACCCCACCTCACACCATGGCAGCCTGGGTACGCCACCTCACACCATGGCAGCAGGGGTACGCCACCTCACACCATGGCAGCAGGGGTACGCCACCTCACACCATGGCAGCCTGGGTACGCCACCTCACACCATGGCAGCCTGGGTACGCCACCTCACACCATGGCAGCAGGGGTACGCCACCTCACACCATGGCAGCAGGGGTACCCCACCTCACACCATGGCAGCCTGGGTACGCCACCTCACACCATGGCAGCAGGGGTACCTCACCTCACACCATGGCAGCAGGGGTACCCCACCTCACACCATGGCAGCAGGGGTACCCCACCTCACACCATGGCAGCCTGGGTACGCCACCTCACACCATGGCAGCAGGGGTACCTCACCTCACACCATGGCAGCAGGGGTACCCCACCTCACACCATGGCAGCCTGGGTACCCCACCTCACACCATGGCAGCCTGGGTACGCCACCTCACACCATGGCAGCAGGGGTACCTCACCTCACACCATGGCAGCAGGGGTACCCCCATCTCACACCATGGCAGCAGGGGTACGCCACCTCACACCATGGCAGCAGGGGTACCTCACCTCACACCATGGCAGCAGGGGTACCCCACCTCACACCATGGCAGCAGTGCTCCAGGCTGGAGAGTGAGGCTCGTCCCCGCCAGTGTTCTCACCACAGCCGGGAACAATGCGGCCTCGCACAGTGCTCTTCACCAGAATGCACGTGACTCATATCGTGTGTCGCTACTATCGTGACAACCGTCCCCTCCGCCATGCCCGCTAGGTCCGAGCCTCCGGTAATGAGGTCTGTGCTCCCCACACAATAACAAACCGCACACTAGGCCGTGCCCAGACCCGGGACTTTCCTGAGCGTCACAGCCAGGCGGCGCTGCTTCTCCAGCGGGTAGAGCACGGGGAGGAGCAACACAACTCACCACTGCAGCACCACGAGGAGGGGCAGCCGCTGGGGAAAGCGGCGGCGTCCGGTACTATGCACACACTGGCGGTAAGGTGCGGGCACTCCATGGCGGTGCGGAGGGACACAAGAGGTTAAAGACACTGCACTGTAAACCGGGACTTTTTCCACCATAGAAACATGAAGGCGTGGCTTCCTGACGCAATTTCATATCACTGCCCCTACTGCGTCCAGGCTGATGGTTTCTACGGTAACTGTGCTGTACCTAGTTCCTGTTGTGCATCATTCAGGATGCTGTGGAGCCGCACGTTTCCTGCTCTGCCTCCTCCAGACTGAGGACGTGGGGATGAGCTCTCCTCAGCACCGAGGAAGAAGAGTGAGGCCACGTGCACACTATCATTATTTGGTCAGTATTTTACCTCAGTATGTGTAAGCCAAAACCAGGAGTGGGTGATAAATGCAGAAGTGGTGCATAGGTTTCTACTATACTTTTCCTCTGATTGTTCCACTCCTGGTTTTGGCTACAAATACTGATGTAAAATACTGACCAAATACTGAAGGTGTGAACGTGGCCTTCTGAAAATCACAAGATGGACGGACCTTTTAATATGGAAATGCTCAGGAAAAAATTAAAGGGAACCTGTCACCCCAAAAATTGTATATGAGCTAAGCCCACCAGCATCAGGGGCTTATCTACAACATCCTGTAATGCTGTAGATAAGCCCCCGATGTATCCTGAAAGATAAGAAAAACAAGTTAGATTATACTCACCCAGGAGCGGTCCGGGGCCTCCTATCTTCTTACGATGACGTCCTCTTCTTGTCTTCACGCCTCGGTGCAGACGTACTTTTGTGTCCTGTTGAGGGCAGAGCAAAGTACTGCAGTGAGCAGGCACCGGGCCTCTCTGACCTTTCCGGCGCCTGCTCACTGCAGTACTTTGCTCTGCCCTCAACAGGACACAAAAGTACACCTGTGCCGGAGCCGCGGCAAGAAGAGGACGTTATCGTATGAAGATGGGAGGCGCCGGACCATGACGCCCATCAGACCGGGACCGCCCCTGGGTGAGTATAATATAACCTCTTTTTCTTACCTTTCAGGTTACATTGGGGGCTTATCTACAGCATTCCAGAATGCTGTAGATAAGCCCCTGATGCCGGTGGCCTTAGCTCATATACAATTTTGAGGGTAACAGGTTTCCTTTAAATCAAAATGTCCCGATTTATGAGCATACTATAAAGAATGAAGAAAAGGAATAAATAAAAAGAATGAACATAATAACTTTTAGGTCCAAAGAGATGGAGAGGTGTTACAGATTTCTTATGCATCTTGGATATGAACTGAACATAAATTATATGTAGACAACTAGGAAATCAACACGGATCCCATAAAAACAGGTGTATATTATAGTCCCTGAACTTTATAGGTGGGAAATGAACATGAAATATGTGTAGATAATAGGAGAATGAACACATATCCCATATAAACAGGTGTATATTCCCTGAGCTTGATAGGTGGGGAATGAACATGAAATAAGGACGTACTAAAAAGAATGAAGAAAAGGAATACATAAAAAGTATGAACATAATAACTTATAGGTCCAAAAATATAGAGATGGTGGTCCGATTCTAACGCATCGGGTATTCTAGAATATGTATAGTAGTATATAGCACAGCCCACGCAGTATATAACACAGCCCACGTAGTATATAAACACAGCGCACGTAGTATATGACACAGCCACGTAGTATATAGTACAGCCACATAGTATATTGCCCAGCCACGTAGTATATAGCACAACCACGCAGTATATTGCCCAGCCACGTAGTATATAGCACAGCCACAGAGTATATAGTACAGCGACGTAGTATATAACAGCCACGTAGTATATAACAGCCCACTTAGTATATAGCACAGCCCACGTAGTATATAGCACAGAAACTTAGTATATAACACAGGCCACGCAGTATATAACACAGCCCACGTAGTATATAACACAGCCCACGTAGTATATAGCAATGTGGGCACTATATCCCTGTTAAAAAAAAATAACTAAAATAAAAAGTAGTTATATATTCACCTTCCGGCGGCCCCCGGATCCAGCCCAGGCGTTTAGCGATGCTCCTTGCTACACTACGATCACAATAATGCATTGCGGCGAGACCGCTACGTCATCTCTGGTCATTGCCGCAATGCATTCTTGGGACCGGAGCATCGCGAGGAGCGGGAAAGACGCTGGAAGGTGAGAATATAATGATTTTTTATTTTTTAAATTATTTTTAACATTAGATCTTTTTACTATTGATGCTGCATAGGCAGCATCAATTGTAAAAAGTTGGTCACACAGGGTTAATAGCAGCGTTAACAGACTGCGTTATGCCGCGGTGTAACGTAGTCCGTGTAACGGACTGCTAGACCGCTATGGGGGCACTGACTAGGGAGGGGGCACTGACTGGAGGGGAGTAGAGAAGGGCGAGTTCGCGGCCGGACTGTACTCGTCACTGATTGGTCCCGGCCGGCCGCGACCAATCAGCGACATGGGATTTCCGTTACAGACAAACAGATGGAAGTACCCCTTAGACAATTATATATACTGTAGATTTCTTATGCATCTTGGATATGGAATGTACATGAATTACTGTATATAATTAGGAAATGAACACATATCCCATATAAAAAGCTGTATATTTTATTCCCTGTTTTTGATAGGTGAGGAATGAACATGAAATATATGTAGTGTAGGAATCTGTACTCACTCGGCTGCGGTTGAGGTAGGCACATGGAGCGGTATTGTTGAAATGTCCAAGCAAGTTTATTAAAACTGCACTGCATAATCCGCTCTGGATAGCCAAAACAAACGAACAGCCTTTTCCATCACAAAGTGAAAAACAAACAGAAAAATAAACAGTCCATATAGTTCTGCAGGTCCGTCCACTCAGGTCAGTGTCTTTAGCAACACACACTGGAGGTCTCCACACCTCCAGCCACAGACACTGAATGAGACATTTGGCCTCCATTTTATTAGCCAAACCACGGTCTTGGGGTTGGGATATGTGAGCAGTCATTTCCACCCATCTCTTATAACTGCTCGTAAAATCCAGCGCTGGAATGGCCAAATAACTATCTCAGCACTATATATGCTGGAGCATACTTCTGAGCTCACATCACCACAGCTAATAGCCGTGATGACACAGCTCCGCTCAAGGACTCGTCCGGTGGCCATCTTACCTACCCTCCCCCTCTGCCCAAAACCGGGGGGGGGGGGCTTGGCACCTTCTGCCAACAAACAGTGGACTCTCGACAGAGCGTCCGCATTGCCATGCAGTTTCCCTGGCCTATGATCCACATGGAAGTTAAAATCCTGAAGTGCTAGGAGCCACCTGGTCACTCGGGCATTGTTCCCTTTTTTCTCCCTCAACCACTTCAGTGGTGCATGGCCTGACACCAGCCTAAACTTCCTGCCAAGAGGTAGTACCTTAGAGAGTCCAATGCCCACTTGATGGCTAAGCATTCCTTCTCCACTATGGAGTCATTTTTCTCGCAGGTAAACAACTTCCAGCTGAGATATTGGATGCTCCTCCCCGTTCAGCTCTTGAGATAAGAAAGTAGCCAGCCTGACATCCGATGCATCCATCTGGACCACAAACTCCTTGGAGAAATCGGGTTCTACCAGCACCAGTTGTTTGCAAAGGGCCAGCTTCAGTTCCTAGAAGGCCATCTGAGCTTCTGGATACCACTTAGCCATAGCCGACTGATAATATAATATACTAGATGGTGGCCCGATTCTAACGCATTGGGTATTCTAGAATATGTATGTAGTTTATTTATGAAGTTTTCAGAATAATGCAATTTATACACAGGATACGGCCGGTCGGGTATATTACCCAGCCACGTATATTGCACAGCCACGTAGTATATAGCACAGCCCACGTAGTATATAACACAGCCACGTAGTATATAGCACAGCCACATAGTATATAGCACAGCCATGTAGTATATAGCACAGCCACGTAGATTATTACACAGCCCACGTAGTATATAGCCCAGGCCACGTAGTATATAGCACAGCCCATGCAGTGTATAACACAGCTCATGTAGTATATAGCACAGCCACGTAGTATATAGCACAGCCCACGTAGTACATAACACAGCCCACGTAATATATAACACAGGCAATGTAGTATATAACACAGCCCATGTAGTATATAACACAGCCCACTTAGTATATAGCAATGTGGGCACTATATTCCTGTTAAAAAAAAGAATTAAAATAAAATGTAGTTATATACTCACCTGCCGGCGGCCCCTGGATCCAGGCCAGGCGTTTAGCATTGCTCCTCACGACGCTCCGGTCCCAAGAATGCATTGTGGTCTCGCGAGATGATGACGTAGTGGTCTCGCGGTTGAGACCGCAATGCATTCTTGGGACCGGAGCGTCGCGAGGAGCGGGAAAGGCGCCGGAAGGTGAGAATATAATGATTTTTTATTTTTTTTATTATTTTTAACATTAGATCTTTTACAAAGTTGGTCATACAGGGTTAATAGCAGCGTTAACGGACTGCGTTGCACCACGGCATAACATGGTTTAATGCAGCCATTAACCCTGTGTGAGCGCTGACTGGAGGGGACACTGACGGAGAGTAGGAAGGTGCGAATTCACGGCCGGACTGTGCCCGTCGCTGATTGATCGCGGGCCAGTCAGCGACGTGGGATTTCCATGACAGATAAACAGACAATCAGACGGAAGTGACCCTTAGACGATTATATAGATAGATACATGTTTATATGGGATATATGTTCATTCCACTATTATCTACATATATTTCATGCTCATTCCCCACGTACCAAGCTCAGGGAAAATAATATACACCTGTTTATATGTGTTAATTTCCCTTTTATCTACTGTAGCATGGCTAAAGGGTTTGTAGTCGATGGGAGGTATGTGCCACATAGGTGCCTGGTTGCTGTAATGTAGCCCGGAGTATTCCTTTCTTGCACATAATCTTGTATATGTGTTTCAGGACCTGTGGTAATGTCAGACCACATGGCTAATCATGTGATGGGTTACTGGGTGGGGTTAGCTCTTTATAAGACTGGCTAATCCTTTACACAGCAGAGATGTGTGGAGGTGAAACCCTCCTGAGTGTGTTACGGCTTCAGGACTGAGCCGGATGAACTGGACACTTGTTTTTCTTTACCTGAACCAAAGGCTATTTGTTTTCTGTTGTTTGCAACATGGTTTATGAAGCAATAAACCCAGTGAACTTTAAAGGAACACGTCTCCTGAGTGTCAGCCGTCGCAGCTGAGTGAGTGAAATCCTTACAATTGGTGGAGAATGCGGGCAGCGTTCCCAGCGGAGACGTGAGTTTATTTTGAATGTCCTGGGTCAAGGCTATTGCAAGCCAGCAAGCATTGCCGGAGAAAATGGAGGACCTGCTGAAACAATTGGTCCAGTGTTATGGCTGGCAATCAGGCAACACAGCGTGCAGTAATCAGCGCACATACAGAGATCTGGCAATAACCCAAAACAATAGGACGAGCTCTGAGACGTGGAATCTCTGTAGACTGCAGTACCTGATCTATCCTCACACAACTGGAAGCAGCAGTGGATTGCGCCTATCAACTACCTATGCAACTCGGCACTGCCTGAGGAGCTGACTAGCCTGAAGATAGAAATACAAGCCTGACTTACCTCAGAGAAATACCCCAAAGGAATAGGCAGCCCCCACATATAATGACTGTTAGCAAGATGAAAAGACAAACGTAGGAATGAAATAGATTCAGCAAAGTGAGGCCCGATATTCTAGACAGAGCGAGGATAGCAAAGAGAACTATGCAGTCTACAAAAAACCCTAAAACGAAAACCACGCAAAGGGGCAAAAAGACCCACCGTGCCGAACTAACAGCACGGCGGTGCACCCCTTTGCTACTCAGAGCTTCCAGCAAAAGATAAAAACAAGCTGGACAGAAAAAACAGAAAACAAACTAGAAGCACTTATCTAGCAGAGCAGCAGGCCCAAGGAAAGATGCAGTAGCTCAGATCCAACACTGGAACATTGACAAGGAGCAAGGAAGACAGACTCAGGTGGAGCTAAATAGCAAGGCAGCCAACGAGCTCACCAAAACACCTGAGGGAGGAAGCCCAGAGACTGCAATACCACTTGTGACCACAGAAGTGAACTCAGCCACAGAATTCACAACAGTACCCCCCCCTTGAGGAGGGGTCACCGAACCCTCACCAGAACCCCCAGGCCGACCAGGATGAGCCACATGAAAGGCACGAACAAGATCTGGGGCATGGACATCAGAGGCAAAAACCCAGGAATTATCTTCCTGAGCATAACCCTTCCATTTGACCAGATACTGGAGTTTCCGTCTAGAGACACGAGAATCCAAAATCTTCTCCACAATATACTCCAATTCCCCCTCCACCAAAACAGGGGCAGGAGGCTCCACAGATGGAACCATAGGTGCCACGTATCTCCTCAACAACGACCTATGGAATACATTATGTATGGAAAAGGAGTCTGGGAGGGTCAGACGAAAAGACACCGGATTGAGAATCTCAGAAATCCTATACGGACCAATAAAACGAGGTTTAAATTTAGGAGAGGAAACCTTCATAGGTATATGACGAGAAGATAACCAAACCAGATCCCCAACACGAAGTCGGGGTCCCACACGGCGTCTGCGATTAGCGAAAAGCTGAGCCTTCTCCTGGGACAAGGTCAAATTGTCCACTACCTGAGTCCAGATCTGCTGCAACCTGTCCACCACATAATCCACACCAGGACAGTCCGAAGACTCAACCTGTCCTGAAGAGAAACGAGGATGGAACCCAGAATTGCAGAAAAATGGAGAGACCAAGGTAGCCGAGCTGGCCCGATTATTAAGGGCGAACTCAGCCAACGGCAAAAATGACACCCAATCATCCTGGTCAGCGGAAACAAAACATCTCAGATATGTTTCCAAGGTCTGATTGGTTCGTTCGGTCTGGCCATTAGTCTGAGGATGGAAGGCCGAGGAAAAAGATAGGTCAATGCCCATCCTACCACAAAAGGCTCGCCAGAACCTCGAGACAAACTGGGAACCTCTGTCAGAAACAATATTCTCAGGAATGCCATGTAAACGAACCACATGCTGGAAGAACAAAGGCACCAAATCAGAGGAGGAAGGCAATTTAACCAAGGGCACCAGATGGACCATTTTAGAAAAGCGATCACAGACCACCCAAATGACAGACATCTTTTGAGAAACGGGAAGGTCAGAAATGAAATCCATCGAAATATGTGTCCAAGGCCTCTTCGGGACCGGCAAGGGCAAAAGCAACCCACTGGCACGTGAACAGCAGGGCTTAGCCCTAGCACAAATTCCACAGGACTGCACAAAAGCACGCACATCCCGTGACAGAGATGGCCACCAGAAGGATCTAGCAACCAACTCCCTGGTACCAAAGATTCCTGGATGACCGGCCAGCACCGAACAATGAAGTTCAGAGATAACTTTACTAGTCCACCTATCAGGGACGAACAGTTTCTCGGCCGGACAACGATCAGGTTTATTAGCCTGAAATTTCTGCAACACTCTCCGCAAATCAGGGGAGATGGCAGACACAATGACTCCTTCCTTGAGGATACTCGCCGGCTCAGATAACCCCGGAGAGTCGGGCACAAAACTCCTAGACAGAGCATCCGCCTTCACATTTTTAGAGCCCGGAAGGTATGAAATCACAAAATCAAAACGAGCAAAAAATAACGACCAACGGGCCTGTCTAGGATTCAAGCGCTTGGCAGACTCAAGATAAGTAAGGTTCTTATGATCAGTCAAAACCACCACGCGATGCTTAGCACCCTCAAGCCAATGACGCCACTCCTCGAATGCCCACTTCATGGCCAGCAACTCTCGGTTGCCCACATCATAATTACGCTCAGCAGCAGAAAATTTCCTGGAAAAGAAAGCACATGGTTTGAACACTGAGCAACCAGAACCTCTCTGTGACAAAACCGCCCCTGCACCAATCTCAGAAGCATCAACCTCGACCTGGAACGGAAGAGAAACATCAGGTTGACACAACACAGGGGCACAGCAAAAACGACGCTTCAACTCCTGAAAAGCTTCCACGGCAGCAGAAGACCAATTAACCAAATCAGCACCCTTCTTGGTCAAATCGGTCAATGGTCTGGCAATGCTAGAAAAATTACAGATGAAGCGACGATAAAAATTAGCAAAGCCCAGGAATTTCTGCAAACTTTTTAGAGATGTCGGCTGAGTCCAATCCTGGATGGCCTGAACCTTAACCGGATCCATCTCGATAGTAGAAGGGGAAAAGATGAACCCCAAAAATGAAACTTTCTGCACACCGAAGAGACACTTTGATCCCTTCACGAACAAGGAATTAGCACGCAGTACCTGGAAAACCATTCTGACTTGCTTCACATGAGACTCCCAATCATCTGAGAAGATCAAAATGTCATCCAAGTAAACAATCAAGAATTTATCCAGATACTCACGGAAAATGTCATGCATAAAAGACTGAAAAACAGATGGAGCATTGGCAAGTCCGAACGGCATCACCAGATACTCAAAATGACCCTCGGGCGTATTAAATGCCGTTTTCCATTCATCTCCCTGCCTGATTCTCACCAGATTATACGCACCACGAAGATCAATCTTAGTAAACCAACTAGCCCCCTTAATCCGAGCAAACAAGTCAGAAATCAATGGCAAGGGATACTGAAACTTAACAGTGATCTTATTAAGAAGGCGGTAATCAATACACGGTCTTAGCGAACCATCCTTCTTGGCTACAAAAAAGAACCCTGCTCCCAATGGTGACGACGATGGGCGAATATGTCCCTTCTCCAGGGACTCCTTCACATAACTGCGCATAGCGGTGTGTTCAGGTACGGACAAATTAAATAAACGACCCTTAGGGAATTTACTACCAGGAATCAAATCAATAGCACAATCACAATTCCTATGCGGAGGAAGGGCATCAGACTTGGACTCTTCAAATACATCCTGAAAGTCCGACAAGAACTCTGGGATGTCAGAAGGAATGGATGACGAAATAGACAAAAATGGAACATCACCATGTACTCCCTGACAACCCCAGCTGGTTACCGACATAGAGTTCCAATCCAATACTGGATTATGGGTTTGTAGCCATGGCAACCCCAACACGACCACATCATGCAAATTATGCAGTACCAAAAAGCGAATAACTTCCTGATGTGCAGGAGCCATGCACATGGTCAGCTGGGCCCAGTACTGAGGCTTATTCTTGGCCAGAGGTGTAGCATCAATTCCTCTCAACGGAATAGGACACCGCAAAGGCTCCAAGAAAAATCCACAACGTTTAGCATAATCCAAATCCATCAGATTCAGGGCAGCGCCTGAATCCACAAACGCCATGACAGAATATGATGACAAAGAGCACATTAAGGTAATGGACAAAAGGAATTTGGACTGTACAGTACCAATAACGGCAGAGCTATCGAACCGCCTAGTGCGTTTAGGACAATTAGAAATAGCATGAGTAGAATCACCACAATAGAAACACAGTCTGTTCAGACGTCTGTGTTCGTGCCGTTCTACTTTAGTCATAGTCCTGTCGCACTGCATAGGCTCAGGCTTACTCTCAGACAATACCGCCAGATGGTGCACAGATTTACGCTCGCGCAAGCGACGACCGATCTGAATGGCCAAGGACATAGACTCATTCAAACCAGCAGGCATAGGAAATCCCACCATTACATCCTTAAGAGCTTCAGAGAGACCCTTTCTGAACAAAGCCGCTAGTGCAGATTCATTCCACAGAGTGAGTACTGACCATTTTCTAAATTTCTGACAATATACTTCTACATCATCCTGACCCTGGCATAAAGCCAGCAGATTTTTCTCAGCTTGATCCACTGAATTAGGCTCATCGTAAAGCAATCCCAGCGCCTGGAAAAATGCATCAACATTACTCAATGCAGAATCTCCTGGTGCAAGAGAAAACGCCCAGTCCTGTGGGTCGCCGCGCAAAAAAGAAATAATAATCAAAACCTGTTGAATAGGATTACCAGAAGAATGAGGTTTCAAGGCCAAAAATAGCTTACAATTATTTCTGAAGCTCAGGAACTTAGTTCTGTCACCAAAAAACAAATCAGGAATCGGAATTCTTGGTTCTAGCATCGATTTCTGATCAATAGTATCTTGAATCTTTTGTACATTTACAACGAGATTATCCATTGAGGAGCACAGAGCCTGAATATCCATGTCCACAGCTGTGTCCTGAAGCACTCTAATGTCTAGGGGAAAAAAAAGACTGAAGACAGAGCTAAGAAAAAAAAATGATGTCAGGATTTCTTTTTTCCCTCTATTGGAAATCATTGAATGGCTCCTTGTACTGTTATGGCTGGCAATCAGGCAACACAGCGTGCAGTAATCAGCGCACATACAGAGATCTGGCAATAACCCAAAACAATAGGACGAGCTCTGAGACGTGGAATCTCTGTAGACTGCAGTACCTGATCTATCCTCACACAACTGGAAGCAGCAGTGGATTGCGCCTATCAACTACCTATGCAACTCGGCACTGCCTGAGGAGCTGACTAGCCTGAAGATAGAAATACAAGCCTGACTTACCTCAGAGAAATACCCCAAAGGAATAGGCAGCCCCCACATATAATGACTGTTAGCAAGATGAAAAGACAAACGTAGGAATGAAATAGATTCAGCAAAGTGAGGCCCGATATTCTAGACAGAGCGAGGATAGCAAAGAGAACTATGCAGTCTACAAAAAACCCTAAAACGAAAACCACGCAAAGGGGCAAAAAGACCCACCGTGCCGAACTAACAGCACGGCGGTGCACCCCTTTGCTACTCAGAGCTTCCAGCAAAAGATAAAAACAAGCTGGACAGAAAAAACAGAAAACAAACTAGAAGCACTTATCTAGCAGAGCAGCAGGCCCAAGGAAAGATGCAGTAGCTCAGATCCAACACTGGAACATTGACAAGGAGCAAGGAAGACAGACTCAGGTGGAGCTAAATAGCAAGGCAGCCAACGAGCTCACCAAAACACCTGAGGGAGGAAGCCCAGAGACTGCAATACCACTTGTGACCACAGAAGTGAACTCAGCCACAGAATTCACAACAGTCCAGATGCAGTCACAGCAGGAGAAAAGGCAGCAAGAGACCAACAGGCTGTTGATGCAGCAGATACAACAGAGCCAGCAGGAGCAACGGCAGCAGATGCAACAAAGCCAGCAGGAGCATCAGCAGCAGATGCAGCTTCTGGCAACCGCCATCCAGGGCAAGGCGAGCGCCCCAACCCCAGGTTTGGCTGATGACACCCACGTCCGGAAAACGGTAAGACGCGCGTTGCAGAAAATGACTCCCGGGGATGATGTTGAGGCCTTCCTGACGGTGTTTGAGAGGGTCGCTGAGAGGGAAAAACTTCCGCCAGAGCAGTGGGCAGAGGTACTTGCGCCATACCTGACGGGAGAACCCCAGAAGGCGTACTATGATTTGACCTTGCAGGATGCCAAAGAGTATCACAAATTGAAAGCCGAGATTCTCGCACGTTTGGGGGTGACACTGACTGTCAGGGCACAGCGAGTTCACTCCTGGGGCTATCACCGGGACAAACCACCTCGTTCCCAAATGTTTGATCTGTTGCACCTGGTCCAGAAATGGCTGCAGCCAGAATCCTCTGCGCCTGCACAGATGGTAGAACGGGTGATGATGGATCGGTTTGTCCATTCCCTCCCGAGGCCTATACAGTCTTGGGTTGCCCAGGGTGATCCCCAGAATGCCGACGAGCTGATCGGACTGGTTGAGAGGTACCAAGGGTTGGAAGGCTCCTTCGGGAGGCAGCCCATGCCGTACTGGGGATCCCAGAAGGCAGCTGAGTCCCAAAAAGGGGTGGTGCGTCCAAGGTCACAAAGGGCGGGGGAGGTGGTGCCCAAGGTCCCCACGGGTGATATTATTTGTTGGAGGTGCCACAAGCCAGGACATATAGCTGCCCGTTGTTCCCAAACCACTGAGCAGATGGACTGCAGCATGGGACGCCGTTGTTCATACTATGCGTATCCAGCTTGCAGTGTGAACTCTCCGCCCAACGAGGGACCTCAAGCATGTCCCGTGAAGGTGAACGGTCAAGCAGTAACGGCACTGTTAGACTCGGGGAGCCTAGTGACCCTGGTGAGGGCCACTTTTCCTCTCCACCTGCTCCCGGGAAAGAAGGTCGGAGTGCGGTGCATACATGGTGATGCAAAGGACTACCCTGTGGCCAGTGGGAACATTGAAACGACATGTGGCACGGAGTCCCACATAGTCGGCGTCGTTCAGGACTTGTTGCACCCTATAATTATTGGCCGGGATTTCTGTTTGTTTTGGGATTTGTGGGGGAAAGGTTCTGAGCTCCCTAGCAAGAGTAGGGAACCAGTGAACCCGGGAAGGGTGGTGCCACACCCAGAGTCAGACAGATTTCCTTTTTGTGTCCTGGCTGGAGATGAGGAGGAAGTGTCCCCTGCATCTGACATTCTGGAGTTAGAGGTATCCGGTGAAAATTTTGGGACTGCCCAACATAGGGACCCCACTCTGAGGGAAGCCTTTAATAATGTCACAGTTATTGACGGGGTGGTACAGGAGCCGGGGGCAGACACAAGATTTCCCCATTTTCTAATGAGCAGGGAGTTGTTGTACCGGGTCACGAAAATAAGGGAGGAGTTGGTAGAGCAGTTGGTAGTGCCGGGTCCATATAGACGGAAGGTGTTGGACATGGCCCATTCACACATCTTGGGTGGACACCTAGGGGTGGAAAAAACGCAGGAACGGGTTGTGCAGAGGTTCTATTGGCCTGGGTGCCACCAGGAAATAGTGAACTATTGCTGGTCCTGCCCTACATGTCAGCTAACTGCTCCCACTCCTCATTTCCGGAACCCCCTTGTGCCACTGCCCATTATTGAGGTGCCATTCAAGAGAATTGCCATGGACTTGGTCGGTCCCTTAGTTAAATCAGCCCGGGGCCATCAGTATATATTAGTCATCCTGGACTACGCCACACGCTATCCTGAGGCAATTCCCTTGAGAAATTCTTCTTCAAAGAGTATAGCTCGCGAGTTGGTCCATGTCTTTTCCCGGACAGGTCTGCCGAAGGAGATCCTGACTGACCAGGGGACACCTTTCATGAGCAAGGTGATGAGGGAACTATGCAAAGCCCTGAAAATCTCCCAGTTGAGGACCTCGGTGTACCATCCCCAGTCAGATGGCCTTGTTGAGAGATTTAACAAGACACTGAAGAGCATGCTGAGAAAAGCTATAGAGAAAGACGGTAGAGACTGGGATTGTCTCTTACCCTATTTGATGTTTTCCATTCGTGAAGTTCCACAGGCCTCCACAGGTTTCTCACCGTTTGAGCTTCTGTATGGCCGACATCCACGGGGACTCCTGGATATAGCCAAGGAAACCTGGGAAGCCGAAGTCACGCCCCACAGAAGCGTCATTGAGCATGTGGCCCTGATGCAGCAGAGGATTGCAAAGGTGATGCCTATCGTGAAAGAACACCTTCTCCAAGCACAAGAAGCTCAGGCCAGGGTCTACAACCGGTCTGCAAGAGTGAGGCAATTCAATCCGGGAGACCGAGTTCTTGTGTTAGTTCCGACAGTGGAAAGCAAGTTCTTGGCCAAATGGCAAGGGCCATATGAGGTTGTCGAGAAACTTGGTGAAGTAAACTATAAAATTCACCAACCAGGAAGACGGAAACCATTCCAAGTATACCATGTCAACCTTATCAAGCCGTGGCAAGATAGAGAGCCGACAGTAACTCCATCGTTGTTAAGCAACCCAGAAGATGAGGTTGGAGCGGTTACTATAGCGGAGACGCTATCGGAGTCCCAGAAACAGCAATGCCGGGAGTTACTCCAGAAAAACAGGGACCTGTTTTCCGAGTTGCCTGGGTACACGAAGGTCATAGAGCATGAGGTCCTGACAGAGCCCCATGTGCGCGTGAACGTGAAGCCCTATAGAATTCCTGAGGCCCGTCGAGAAATAGTCTCCAAGGAAGTGGAGCGTATGTTGAAGCTTGGAGTCATTGAGGAATCCAAGAGCGGTTGGTCGAGCCCAATTGTCCTGGTCCCAAAACCTGATGGGGAGTGGAGATTTTGCAACGACTATAGGAAGTTGAATGAGGTCTCCAAGTTCGACGCATATCCCATGCCCCGAGTTGATGAGCTCATCGAAAGGCTTGGGCCCGCCAGGTACATAACCACCTTGGATTTGACGAAGGGGTATTGGCAGATCCCCATGGCACAGGAAGCCAAGGAGAAGACGGCGTTTTCTACACCAGATGGATGCTTCCAGTATGTCCGGATGCCATTTGGCCTACAGGGAGCTCCGGCCACCTTCCAAAGGGCTATGGATAGAGTCCTTGCACCCCACAAGGCATACGCTGCTGCGTACCTAGATGATATCGTCATCTTTAGCCCGGACTGGGAGAGTCATCTGGAGAAAGTCCAAGCGGTGTTTGATGCTATAAGAGAGGCCGGATTTACAATAAACCCGAAGAAGTGTGCATTGGGTAAAGAAGAAGCTAAGTACCTTGGATACATAGTGGGTCATTCAGAAATAAAACCCCAAATCAGTAAAGTGGAGGCAATTCAAACATGGCCAAAACCAGTTTCCAAGAAGCAAGTTAAAGCCTTCCTGGGAATCGTGGGATATTACAGGAGGTTCATCCCAAACTTCGCCACAATGGCGGCGCCTCTGACTGACCTGCTAAAAGGGACAAAATCAGTAATGGTTAAGTGGTCCGAAGAAACAGATTCAGCCTTCCAAGAAATGAAAGAGGCTTTATGTAAGCAACCCGTTCTGATGGCCCCAAACTTCAAGAAAGAGTTTATTCTCCAGACAGATGCCTCAGATGTTGGGGTGGGAGCAGTCCTTTCCCAAGAACTACATGGGGAGGAGCATCCTGTTCTCTATCTGAGTAGGAAGCTGTCCTCATCTGAAAAGAACTACTCAGTCGTTGAGAAGGAGTGCTTGGCCATAAAATGGGCAGTGGACACATTGCGGTACTATCTGCTGGGACGTAAATTTAGACTGGTATCTGACCATGCCCCGCTTAGGTGGATGAGAGAAACGAAAGGAAGAAATGCTAGAGTCACCCGTTGGTTCTTAGCCCTGCAGGACTTCAGTTTCCATGTGGAACATAGGGCCGGAAAGCTGCACGGTAATGCGGATGCCCTATCGAGAATCCCTTGTTTAGTGGGGGAAAGTGCCAAGCCCCACGGCTTTAGGCAGAGGGGGGAGGTATGTAGCATGGCTAAAGGGTTTGTAGTCGATGGGAGGTATGTGCCACATAGGTGCCTGGTTGCTGTAACATAGTAACATAGTAACATAGTTAGTAAGGCCGAAAAAAGACATTTGTCCATCCAGTTCAGCCTATATTCCATCATAATAAATACCCAGATCTACGTCCTTCTACAGAACCTAATAATTGTATGATACAATATTGTTCTGCTCCAGGAAGACATCCAGGCCTCTCTTGAACCCCTCGACTGAGTTCGCCATCACCACCTCCTCAGGCAAGCAATTCCAGATTCTCACTGCCCTAACAGTAAAGAATCCTCTTCTATGTTGGTGGAAAAACCTTCTCTCCTCCAGACGCAAAGAATGCCCCCTTGTGCCCGTCACCTTCCTTGGTATAAACAGATCCTCAGCGAGATATTTGTATTGTCCCCTTATATACTTATACATTGTTATTAGATCGCCCCTCAGTCGTCTTTTTTCTAGACTAAATAATCCTAATTTCGCTAATCTATCTGGGTATTGTAGTTCTCCCATCCCCTTTATTAATTTTGTTGCCCTCCTTTGTACTCTCTCTAGTTCCATTATATCCTTCCTGAGCACCGGTGCCCAAAACTGGACACAGTACTCCATGTGCGGTCTAACTAGGGATTTGTACAGAGGCAGTATAATGCTCTCATCATGTGTATCCAGACCTCTTTTAATGCACCCCATGATCCTGTTTGCCTTGGCAGCTGCTGCCTGGCACTGGCTGCTCCAGGTAAGTTTATCATTAACTAGGATCCCCAAGTCCTTCTCCCTGTCAGATTTACCCAGTGGTTTCCCGTTCAGTGTGTAATGGTGATATTGATTCCCTCTTCCCATGTGTATAACCTTACATTTATCATTGTTAAACCTCATCTGCCACCTTTCAGCCCAAGTTTCCAACTTATCCAGATCCATCTGTAGCAGAATACTATCTTCTCTTGTATTAACTGCTTTACATAGTTTTGTATCATCTGCAAATATCGATATTTTACTGTGTAAACCTTCTACCAGATCATTAATGAATATGTTGAAGAGAACAGGTCCCAATACTGACCCCTGCGGTACCCCACTGGTCACAGCGACCCAGTTAGAGACTATACCATTTATAACCACCCTCTGCTTTCTATCACTAAGCCAGTTACTAACCCATTTACACACATTTTCCCCCAGACCAAGCATTCTCATTTTGTGTACCAACCTCTTGTGCGGCACGGTATCAAACGCTTTGGAAAAATCGAGATATACCACGTCCAATGACTCACCGTGGTCCAGTCTATAGCTTACCTCTTCATAAAAACTGATTAGATTGGTTTGACAGGAGCGATTTCTCATAAACCCATGCTGATATGGAGTTAAACAGTTATTCTCATTGAGATAATCCAGAATAACATCCCTCAGAAACCCTTCAAATATTTTACCAACAATAGAGGTTAGACTTACTGGCCTATAATTTCCAGGTTCACTTTTAGAGCCCTTTTTGAATATTGGCACCACATTTGCTATGCGCCAGTCCTGCGGAACAGACCCTGTCGCTATAGAGTCCCTAAAAATAAGAAATAATGGTTTATCTATTACATTACTTAGTTCTCTTAGTACTCGTGGGTGTATGCCATCCGGACCCGGAGATTTATCTATTTTAATCTTATTTAGCCGGTTTCGCACCTCTTCTTGGGTTAGATTGGTGACCCTTAATATAGGGTTTTCATTGTTTCTTGGGATTTCACCTAGCATTTCATTTTCCACCGTGAATACCGTGGAGAAGAAGGTGTTTAATATGTTAGCTTTTTCCTCGTCATCTACAACCATTCTTTCCTCACTATTTTTTAAGGGGCCTACATTTTCAGTTTTTATTCTTTTACTATTGATATAGTTGAAGAACAGTTTGGGATTAGTTTTACTCTCCTTAGCAATGTGCTTCTCTGTTTCCTTTTTGGCAGCTTTAATTAGTTTTTTAGATAAAGTATTTTTCTCCCTATAGTTTTTTAGAGCTTCAATGGTGCCATCCTGCTTTAGTAGTGCAAATGCTTTCTTTTTACTGTTAATTGCCTGTCTTACTTCTTTGTTTAGCCACATTGGGTTTTTCCTATTTCTAGTCCTTTTATTCCCACAAGGTATAAACCGCTTACACTGCCTATTTAGGATGTTCTTAAACATTTCCCATTTATTATCTGTATTCTCATTTCTGAGGATATTGTCCCAGTCTACCAGATTAAGGGCATCTCTAAGCTGTTCAAACTTTGCCTTCCTAAAGTTCAATGTTTTTGTGACTCCCTGACAAGTCCCCCTAGTGAAAGACAGGTGAAACTGCACAATATTGTGGTCGCTATTTCCTAAATGCCCAACCACCTGCAGATTTGTTATTCTGTCAGGTCTATTAGATAGTATTAGGTCTAAAAGTGCTGCTCCTCTGGTTGGATTCTGCACCAATTGTGAAAGATAATTTTTCTTGGTTATTAGCAGAAACCTGTTGCCTTTATGGGTTTCACAGGTTTCTGTTTCCCAGTTAATATCCGGGTAGTTAAAGTCCCCCATAACCAGGATCTCATTATGGGTTGCAGCTTCATCTATCTGCTTTAGAAGTAGACTTTCCATGCTTTCTGTTATATTTGGGGGTTTGTAACAGACCCCAATGAGAATTTTGTTACCATTTTTCCCTCCATGAATTTCAACCCATATGGACTCGACATCCTCATTCCCTTCGCTAATATCCTCCCTTAAAGTGGACTTTAGACAAGACTTTACATAGAGACAAACCCCTCCTCCTCTCCGATTTTTACGATCCTTTCTAAACAGACTGTAACCCTGTAAGTTAACTGCCCAGTCATAGCTTTCATCTAACCATGTCTCGGTTATTCCCACTATGTCAAAGTTACCTGTAGATATTTCTGCTTCTAGTTCTTCCATCTTGTTTGTCAGGCTTCTGGCGTTTGCGAGCATGCAGTTTAGAGGATTTTGTTTTGTTCCAATCTCCTCACTGTGGATTGTTTTAGAAATGTTCTTACCTCCCTTCTGAGTCTGTTTTCCTGGGTCGTCTTTGTTCGAGTCTAATGTTTTTCTTCCCGTCCCCTCTTCTTCTAGTTTAACGCCCTCCTGATGAGTGTAGCGAGTCTTCTGGCGAATGTGTGTTTCCCAGGTTTGTTGAGGTGTAGTCCGTCTCTGGCGAGGAGTCCATCATACCAGTAATTCACACCGTGGTCCAGGAATCCAAATCCTTGTTGTCTGCACCATCGTCTTAGCCAGTTGTTTGCATCAAGGATCCTGTTCCATCTCCTGGTGCCATGCCCGTCTACTGGAAGGATAGAAGAAAAAACTACCTGTGCATCCAGTTCCTTTACTTTCTTCCCCAACTCTTCAAAGTCCTTGCAGATTGTCGGTAGGTCCTTCCTTGCCGTGTCATTGGTGCCAACATGTATCAGAAGAAATGGGTGGACGTCCTTGGAGCTGAAGAGCTTTGGTATCCTATCGGTCACATCCTTGATCATCGCACCTGGAAGGCAGCATACTTCTCTTGCAGTTATGTCCGGTCTGCAGATGGCTGCTTCGGTGCCTCTCAGTAGTGAGTCTCCCACCACCACCACTCTTCGTTGCTTCTTGGCTGTACTTTTTGCAGTCACTTGTTGCTGTGTGCCCTTTTCTTTTTTGCTTGCTGGTATTGCT
Organism: Ranitomeya imitator; assembly: GCF_032444005.1. Taxonomy (NCBI): domain Eukaryota; kingdom Metazoa; phylum Chordata; class Amphibia; order Anura; family Dendrobatidae; genus Ranitomeya; species Ranitomeya imitator. The sequence goes on from NC_091285.1 coordinate 434,742,575, forward strand.
TCATTCTTAGGTGTGCCATCTTCATCCTCTACAAAGATTTGATATCGGTTCTTCAGTTGTGTGGTTGGTGATTTCTCCATGGTCTTCTTGCTTCTTTTGGTCACATGCTTCCACTCATCTGCTTTTGGAGGTTCTCTGACACTTTTTGCACCTTCTGTGACCAGTAGAGATGCTTCTGTTCTGTCTAGAAAGTCTTCATTCTCTTTGATGAGTTTCAAAGTTGCTATTCTTTCTTCCAGACCACGCACCTTTTCTTCTAAAAGGGCCACTAGTCTACACTTCTGACAGGTGAAATTGGATTCTTCTTCTGGTCGATCTGTGAACATGTAGCACATGCTGCAGCTCACCATGTAGGTTGTCACATCTGCCATGTTGCTCCTAGATCCTGCTGACTTGCTGTGTGTTTTCCTTCTTGTGTAATCTACTCAGCCAAGCTCTCTTGCAATAATGTCCTACAGGCAAAAATTCGTTTTGCCTGTAGGACAATGTAATGTAGCCCTGAGTATTCCTTTCTTGCACATAATCTTGTATATGTGTTTCAGGACCTGTGGTAATGTCAGACCACATGGCTAATCATGTGATGGGTTACTGGGTGGGGTTAGCTCTTTATAAGACTGGCTAATCCTTTACACAGCAGAGATGTGTGGAGGTGAAACCCTCCTGAGTGTGTTACGGCTTCAGGACTGAGCCGGATGAACTGGACACTTGTTTTTCTTTACCTGAACCAAAGGCTATTTGTTTTCTGTTGTTTGCAACATGGTTTATGAAGCAATAAACCCAGTGAACTTTAAAGGAACACGTCTCCTGAGTGTCAGCCGTCGCAGCTGAGTGAGTGAAATCCTTACACTACATATATTTTATGTTCATTCCCCACCTACCAAGCACAGGGAATATAATATACACCTGTTTATATGGGATATGTGTTCATTCCTCTATTATCTACATATATTTCATGTTCATTCCCCACCTACCAAGCACAAAGAATATAATATACACCTGTGTATATTGAATATGTATTCATTCTCCTTTTATCTACATATATTCCATCTTCATTCTCCACCTATCAAGCTCAGGAAATATAATATACACCTGTTTATATGGGATATGCGTTCATTACTCTATTTTCTACTGTAAGATGCCCGATGGACGAGTTCTTGAGGGGAAATATGTGTCATCGCGGCTGTTAGCTGCGGCGATGTGAGCTCGGAAGTATGCCCCAGCACGTATAGTGCTGAGAGAGTTATTTGGCCATTCCAGTTTCGGGTTTTATGAGCGGTCACAAGAGATGGGTTGGAATGACCGCTCACATATCCCAACCCCAGGGCCGTGGTTTGGCTAGTAAAATGGAGGCCAATGTCTCTTCAGTGTCTGTGGCTTGAGGTGTGGAGTCCTCCAGTTTGTGTTGCTAAAGACACTGACCTGGGGAAGCAAGGGGTTGTAGCATCCCCATACTGGGGTTTCCAAAGCGGGGCTGACACCCAAAAGAGAGTAGCTAGATCATACCTGTGGTGCAGCCAAGAGTACGGGAGTAAGTGTCTAAGGTCCTTTCCCATAGTGTAATTTGTTGGAGGTGTCATACCCCTGGCCACATAGCTGCCCATTGTCCCATGACCACCGAGCCAATGGACTGCAGCACAGGATGGCGCTGCTCATATTTTGCATACCCTCAAACAGGAGAGGGGCCGTAAGCATGTCCCGTAACAGTAAACAGTGTGTAAGTGACTGGTCTGCTGGACTCAGGGAGTTTGATAACCCTAGTGAGGGCTACCATTCCCCATAGGCTGATACCTGGAAAATGGGTGGGCGTCCGCTGTATCAATGGCGATGCCAAGGACTATCCTGTGGCCCAAGTGGTCATCAACACAAACGATGGCACCAAGTCCCATGAGGTCAGCGTGGTCAATTACCTATTGTACCCTATTATAATAGGGCGGGACTTTATATTATTTTGGAACTTGTGGGGAAAATGGAGGATGTCTGTTTTTCTGGACAAAAGCCAGGTTGCTCCCAGAGAAACCTCGTCGCAGGCTGCGGACGATAGGTTTCCGTTTTGTGTGCTTGTTGGCAATGAGGATGAGGCAGCATTCACTAAGGTCAACGTCCCTGAGCTGGAGGTGTCCAGAGGAAACTTTGGTACTGCCCAACTCAGGGACCTAACTCTTAAAGGGGCATTTGAAAATGTAACTGTGTTAAATGGTGTGCCTCAGGAGCCGGGGCCGACAGTTCCCTCATTTTGCTGTGAGTGGAGATCTGCTTTATATGGTAACTAAGCCAAGAGGTGAGGTAATAGAGCAGTTATTGGTACTGGGGCCCTATAGACTCACGGTGTTAGACATGGCTCATTCCCATGTATTGGGTGGTCACCTGGGGGCGGATAAGACCCAGTAGTGCATTCTGCAGACATTCTACTGGTCTGGGTGTTAAGGTACCGTCACACTAGACGATATCGCTAGCGATCCGTGACGTTGCAGCGTCCTCGCTAGCGATATCGTCCAGTGTGACAGGCAGCAGCGATCAGGCCCCTGCTGTGCTGTCGCTGGTCAGGGAAGAAAGTCCAGAACTTTATTTGGTCGCTGGACTCCCCGTAGACATCGCTGAATCGGCGTGTGTGACACCGATTCAGCGATGTCTTCGCTGGTAACCAGGGTAAACATCGGGTAACTAAGCGCAGGGCCGCGCTTAGTAACCCGATGTTTACCCTGGTTACCATCGTTAAAGTAAAAAAAACAACTGCTACATACTTACCTACCGCTGTCTGTCCTTGGCGCTCTGCTTCTCTGGTCTGGCTGTGAGCACAGCAGCCGGAAAGCAGAGCGGTGACGTCACCGCTCTGCTTTCCGGCTGCCCGGCGCTCACAGCCAGACCAGAGAAGCAGAGCGCCGAGGACAGACAGCGGTAGGTAAGTATGTAGCGTTTGTTTTTTTACTTTTTAGGATGGTAACCAGGGTAAACATCGGGTTACTAAGCGCGGCCCTGCGCTTAGTAACCCGATGTTTACCCTGGTTACCGGGGACCTCGGGATCGTTGGTCGCTGGAGAGCTGTCTGTGTGACAGCTCTCCAGCGACCAAACAGCGACGCTGCAGCGATCCGGATCGTTGTCGGTATCGCTGCAGCGTCGCTTAGTGTGACGGTACCTTTACAGAGAAATCCTGTACTACTGTTGTTCCTGCCCCATGTGCCAGCTGACCTCTCCAGTGGCCCACTTCCGGAGTTCACTCGTACCGTTGCCCATCATCAAGGTCCCATTCGAGCAAATAGCTATGGACCTGGTGGGACCACTGGTAAAGTCTGCAAGAGGACAACAATACATACGGGTGGTCCTGGATTATGCTACCCGGTACCCAGAGGCGTTACCCCTAAGAAATGTCTCTGCTAAATGTATCTCTAAAGAGGTGATCCATATCTTCTCCCGAACCGGGCTACTGATGGAGATACTGATGGACCAAGGGACCCCCTTCATGTCAAAGGTCATGAGGGAGTTGTGCAGGACCCTGTAAATTTCCCAGCTCAGAACCTCAGTGTTCCATCCCCAGACTGATGGGATGGTGGAGAGGTTTAACAAAACATTGAAGGCTATGCTGAAGAAAGCAGTGGAGAAGGATGGCTGAGATTTGGACTGTCTGCTTCCTTACCTGTTGTTCTCCATCCAGGAAGTTCCTCAAGCTTCCACTGGTTTCTCCCCATTTGAAGTGCTCTATGGACGACACCCTCAAGGGCTCATGGATGTGGCGAAGGAATCCTGGGAAGCTGAAACCACCCCCTGTAGAAGCTTTGTAGAGCATGTCACCCAGATGCAAGAAAGGATTGGCAATGTGATGCCTATTGTGAAGGAGCACCTCCTCAAGGCTCAGCAAGTCCAGTCTAGGGTGTATAATAGGTCATCCAGGGTAAAACAGTTCAACCCAGAGGATCAAGTACTTGTGCTGATGGCCACGATAGGGACCAAATTCCTGGCCAAGTGGCAGGGTCCCTATGAGGTGGTGGAGAAAGTTGTTGAGGTCATCTACAAAGTCCACCAACTGGGGAAGTGGAAGCCCTACCAGGTGTACCACATGAACCTGATCAAACTGTGGCAGGACAGAGAACCTGTGGAAGCTCCTTGTCTGCTGGTCAAGTCCGATGTTGGTGCCGAGGATGTTAAGGTGGCAAACACCTTGTTTCTCTCGCTGAAGCAGCAGTGCCGAGAGTTGCTACAGCGTAGCAGAGACCTATTCTGAGATGTTCCAGATTGTACGAAGAACATGGCGTCCTGACAGAGCCTCATGTCCAGGTCAACTTCCCCCTATGCGACCTATAATTTCGAGCATCGGATCTATTAATGAACATTTGGGTCAGTGGCTCGACTCTGTATTGCAGCCCCTTGTTCTTAGGATTCCGGGTCTCATAAAAGATACCAAGGACGTATTGGGTTCTTTATCATGCAAAAAATGGTCTTCTGAATTTAGTTGGCTCAGTTGTGATGTTACATCACTTTATACATGTATACCATTTAATGTTGCCATACAAGCCTTGCAATTTAATTTGGATCGTTACAGTTCTTATTCATATGATTTAATTAATTATATTTTGCAAGTGACTTCATTTCTTTTGACACATAATTTTTTCTCCTTTGATTGTAAATTTTATTTACAGCATACTGGTGTAGCTATGGGTGCTAAATTTTCACCTTCGTTAGCTAATCTAGTCATGGCTTTATGGGAATATTTTTTTCTGTTTACATCCACTAATCCTTTTTATTCATATATTAATTGGTATGGCAGATACATCGACGATACGCTAATTGTATGGTCGGGCGATGTATCTGCCATACCGATGTTTATTGATTACATTAATTCTAATAATTACAACATAAAATTTACTTTTGTTCATCATAAATCTATTATTTCTTTTCTTGATTTAGAGTTGACCGGTATTCCTGAGCAATTTATTTCCACTAGAACTTACACCAAACCCATCTCTGGTAATACAATTTTGCGTGCTAATAGTAGCCATCCTAGGCACGCAATAAAATCAATTCCAGTAGGTGAATTCATCAGACTTAAACGAAATTGCAATAACAACGACCAGCTTAATAAGGATTTAATTCGGTCTTGTAAGAAATTTCATGACAGGGGGTATCCAAATTGGATGGTGAATCGAGCTTATAATATTGTTTCAAATAAAAATCAAAAAGACCTTATTTCACCTCAAGGGGGTCATAAATCACATAGGCAAAAGAAAGAATTTTCGAGCAAGCCATTTGTGTGCCTGCAATACAGTCCTCAATTTAATGCTATCAAAACTATTATTATTAATAAATCAATACCCATATTATATGAAGATCCCATCTTAGCGAGGATATTGGATGGAGGTTGTAATATTGTGGCAAGACGAGCACCAACTCTTGGTAATATATTGTCTCCGAGTTTATTTGTCTCACAGAATAATAATATATCAGGAATTTGGCTGGACTGTAAGGGCAGTTATAAATGCGGTACCGTTAATTGCACTACGTGCAAACACATGGCTGTCACCAAAATTTTCTATGATTTTAATAATGTCAATTCTTTTCACATCCATGATTTTATCAACTGCAATACAAAATATTTGTCTATAAAATTGGTTGTCTATAAAATTGATTGCAACCTTTGTCATAAATCTTTAGGTTGCACTACTAGAAAATTGAAGACACGTTTTACGGAACATTTGTATAACATTTCCAATACTAGGAATATTAATCGCAATGTATCTTCTGCAGCAAAACATTTTATAGATGTGCATGCAAGAAACACTAGTTCTTTAACAATTACCGGTATTGAAAGAGTGAAAAAAACCTCCTCGTGGCGGCGATCTCGGCAGAGCTTTACTCACACGTGAAGCATACTGGATTTTTAACCTAGGGACTAGATTTCCCGATGGGTTGAATAAACGTAATGAAATTATGTTTCACTACTGAGATATGTCTTTCATGATATTTTTGTATGATATTTTTGTATTATATTTATGTTATTATTTGTATATGTTGTTTTATGCATTTTCTTTGTTTATTAATCAATTCCTTTCTGATATACTATGCCTATAGGACCTTAGAACATGTGACCTCTTTGAAGCTGCCAGATTGGCAGAGAGATTCCATTTATTCCCATTGGAATCTTGGTAGTTGTGCTTTGACAAAGACCTTTCCGGTCGAAACGCGTTGCCGAACTCACTCAGGTCATGGTGTTGTCTGTATGGAGAATTGGAATATCATGTTTTTAAATTTTCTTATTAAAGTTTTTCCATTTTATTTACTTGGAGCTGGAACATTTTTGTTTTTTCTATGAATTCGCATCTCACCAGGACCTGGTTCCGTGCTCTGCTGGAAATGGTGAGCTGGCTTTTTTTCTTTTTTTGTACAACTTGAAGCCATACCAGATTCCTGGAGCACAGTGAGAGGTGATCTCCAAGGGGTTAAAGTGGCTGCGGAGACTGGGAGTCATCGAGGAATCCAAGAGTGGCTGGTCCAGCCCAATAGTCCTAGTGCCGAAACCAGATGGCGAATGGCAATTTTGCAATGACTATCGGAAGTTGAGCGAGGTTTCTAGGAATGATGCCTACCCAATCCCATGGGTCAATGAATTAATTGAGAGGCTAGGGCCACTCAGTACATTACTAACCTTGACCTCACAAAAAGGTATTGGCAAATCCCCATGTCCCAGGGCACCAAAGAGAAGACTGCGTTCTCAACACCAGATGGATGCTTCCAATGCACAAGGATGCCGTTTGGGTTACAAGGTGCTCAAGCAACGTTCTAGAGAGCCATGGACCGGATCCTAGCTCCCCACAAGATGTATGCAGTGGCCTACCTGGACCATATTGTAATCTTCATCCAGGATTGGGGAAGCTATCTAAGCAAGGTCGAGGTGATATTTGATGCTCTATGGAAGGCGGGGTTTTCCATAAACCCAAAGAAGTGTGACTAGGGAATGGAGGAAGCAAGATACTTGAGCTATGTTGTAGGCAGGAGTGAAATAAAGCCCCAGATAAATAAAGTTAAAGTGATCCAGGGCTGGCCACAACCCCTCCCAAAGAAACAGATCAGGGCGTTCCTGGGCATTGTGGGATATTACCGCCGATTCATCCCGAACTTCGCCATAGTAGCCGCTAGCTAGTCGGCTATGGCTAAGTGGTATCCAGAAGCTGAGATGGCCTTCCAGGAACTGAAGCTGGCCCTGTGCAAACAGCTGGTGCTGGTAGTACCCAATTTCTCCAAGGAGTTTGTGATCCAGATGGATGCATCGGATGTTAGGCTGGGTACTTTCTTATCTCAAGAGCTGAACGGGGAAGAGCACCCAATAATGGAAGAACTGGAAGTTGTTTTACCTGCGAGAAAAATTACTCCTTAGTGGAGAAGGAATGCTTAGCCATCAAGTGGGCATTGTACTCTCTAAGGTACTACCTCTTGGGTAGGAAGTTTAGGCTGGTGTCAGGCAATGCACCACTGAAGTGGATGAGGGAAAAAAAAGGGAACAATGCCCAAGAGACCAGGTGGCTCCTAGCACTTCAGGATTTTAACTTCCATGTGGATCATAGGCCAGGGAAACTGCATGGCAATGCAGATGCTCTGTCAAGAGTCCACTGTTTGTTGGCAGAAAATGCCAAGCCCCCCGATTTTGGGCAGAGGGGGAAGGTATGTAAGATGGCCACCGGACGAGTTCTTGAGGAGAGCTATGTGTCATCACGGCTATTAGCTGTGGTGATGTGAGATCAGAAGTATGCTCCAGCATATATAGTGCTGAGATAGTTATTTGGCCATTCCAGCGCCGGATTTTACGAGCAGTTATAAGAGATGGGTGGAAATGACTGCTCACATATCCCAAACCCTGGACCATGGTTTGGCTAATAAAATGGAGGCCAAATGTCTCATTCAGTGTCTGTGGCTGGAGGTGTGGAGACCTCCAGTGTGTGTTGCTGAACACACTGATCTGAGTGGACGGACCTGCAGTACTATATGGACTATTTATTTTTCTGTTTGCTTTTCACTTTGTGATGGAAAAGGCTGTTCGTTTGTTTTGGCTATCCAGAGCGGTTTATGCAGTGCAGTTTTAATAAACTTGCTTGGACATTTCAACAATACTGCTCCATGTGCCTACCTCAACCGCAGCCGAGTGAGTACAGATTCCTACACTACATATATGTCATGTTCATTCCTCACCTATCAAACACAGGGAATAAAATATACAGCTTTTTATATGGGATATGTGTTCTTTTCCTAATTATCTACGTATAATTCATGTTCATTCTATATCCATGATGCATAAGAAATCTATAATACCTCTCTATATTTTTGGACCTATAAGTTATTATGTTCATTCTTTTTATTTATTCCTTTTCTTCATTCTTTTTAGTACGTCCTACACATATCCCATATAAAAATGTGTATATTATATTCCCTGAGCTTGATAGGTGGGGAATGAACATGAAATATAGATAATAGAGGAATGAACACATATCCCATATAAAAAGGTGTATGTTATATTCCCTGAGCCTGATAGGTGGGGAATAGTGATGAGCGAACGTGCTCGCCACTATTCAGTACTCGCCCGAGTATCGCTATGCTCGGCGTACTCGGGGGGCAGCGAGTATTTACGGGATTATTCGGCGGTAACTGCAGTCTCCACCCAGCAGTTTTAGCGGACTTTAGGGACCCAATCACGCTGCAGGGATTGTCTGCCAGGCCATGAAACGCCGCAGCCATCTTTGTTGTGGTCGTGCAGTGATTGGCTTGGCTGTACAGCATCATCACGAGTATAAGAGACCAGGCGCCGCCCTGCTCGCCGCATTCTGTTCCTATTTCAGCGAGAGTAGGGAGAGCCAGGGCTGCCACTAGAAATTTCGGGGCCCCATACTGGCAAAATTTTCGGGGCCCCCTTGAGACTCCGCCCAGGCTCCACCCCAGCCCCGCCTCCAGGCTCCACCCCACGAACTGTCCACAGTCCCACCGCTCTCTCTTGGAAAATCTCCACTTCTCACCTATCACACATTAACAGTTCCCATCACCAGATCACACATATAGCCGGCAGCTTTTGTTTTGGCCAAAAGATTTTTTAAGCCGCCACCAGAACACGGTTGACACTTTTGGCCGGGCCCTACTCTGCTGTAACCTACTTAATATTTGTTAAAATATGCAATACAATTTAGGTATATTTTTATTTATTTTTCAATTTTTAAAATGACCTATAATACTACATACAAGGAACAAATACCACAGCACTATGACCAGATGACATATTACCACCACAGTGATCGAATAATATCACATACAAGGAACAAATACCGCTACACCATGACCAGACCGCATATAACCAACAATGACTGAATACTACAATACTGTTATGTTTGCTAATGACAGGTGTTATGAAGGCAATCCAGAAACACAGTGTGCTTAGCGATCAGAGCGCACACAGTGATCTGACAAATACCCAGAAATACAAGAACGAGCTCTGAGACGTGGAAACTCTGTAGACTGCACACCTGATCCTATCCTAAACACAACTAAAAGCGGCTGTGGATTGCGCCTAACAACTACCTAGGCAACTCGGCACAGTCTAAGAAACTAGCTAGCCTGAAGATAGAAAAATAGGCCTGACTTGCCCCAGAGAAATTCCCCAAAGGAAAAGGCAGCCCCCCACATATAATGACTGTGAGTAAGATGAAAAGACAAAACGTAGGGATGAAATAGATTCAGCAAAGTGGGGCCCGATATTCTAGGACAGAGCGAGGACAGTAAAGCGAACTTTGCAGTCTACAAAAAACCCTAAAGCAAAACCACGCAAAGGGGGCAAAAAAAACCCACCGTGCCGAACTAACGGCACGGCGGTACACCCTTTGCGTCTCAGAGCTTCCAGCAAAACCAAAGACAAGCTGGACAGAAAAAAAGCAACAAAAAAGCAAAAAGCACTTCGCTATACAGAGCAGCAGGTCACAGGAACAATCAGGAGAAGCTCAGATCCAACACTGAAACATTGACAAGGAGCAAGGATAGCAGCATCAGGCGGAGTTAAGTAATGAAGCAGTTAACGAGCTCACCAGAACACCTGAGGGAGGAAGCTCAGAAGCTGCAGTACCACTTGTGACCACAGGAGTGAATTCAGCCACAGAATTCACAACAGTACCCCCCCTTGAGGAGGGGTCACCGAACCCTCACCAGAGCCCCCAGGCCGACCAGGATGAGCCGCATGAAAGGCACGAACAAGATCGGAAGCATGAACATCAGAGGCAAAAACCCAGGAATTATCTTCCTGAGCATAACCCTTCCATTTAACCAGATACTGGAGTTTCCGTCTAGAAACACGAGAATCCAAAATCTTCTCCACAATATACTCCAATTCCCCCTCCACCAAAACCGGGGCAGGAGGCTCAACAGATGGAACCATAGGTGCCACGTATCTCCGCAACAACGACCTATGGAATACATTATGTATGGAAAAGGAGTCTGGGAGGGTCAAACGAAAAGACACAGGATTGAGAACCTCAGAAATCCTATACGGACCAATAAAACGAGGTTTAAATTTAGGAGAGGAAACCTTCATAGGAATATGACGAGAAGATAACCAAACCAGATCCCCAACACGAAGTCGGGGACCCACACGGCGTCTGCGATTAGCGAAAAGTTGAGCTTTCTCCTGGGACAAGATCAAATTGTCCACTACCTGAGTCCAGATCTGCTGCAACCTATCCACCACAGAATCCACACCAGGACAGTCCGAAGACTCAACCTGTCCTGAAGAGAAACGAGGATGGAACCCAGAATTGCAAAAAAATGGAGAAACCAAGGTAGCCGAGCTGGCCCGATTATTAAGGGCGAACTCAGCCAACGGCAAAAAGGACACCCAATCATCCTGGTCTGCAGAAACAAAACATCTCAGATATGTTTCCAAGGTCTGATTGGTTCGTTCGGTCTGGCCATTAGTCTGAGGATGGAAAGCCGAGGAAAAGGATAGGTCAATGCCCATCCTACCACAAAAGGCTCGCCAAAACCTTGAAACAAACTGGGAACCTCTGTCAGAAACAATATTCTCAGGAATGCCATGCAACCGAACCACATGCTGAAAGAACAAAGGTACCAAATCAGAGGAGGAAGGCAATTTAGCCAAGGGCACCAGATGGACCATTTTAGAAAAGCGATCACAGACCACCCAAATGACTGACATCTTTTGAGAAACGGGAAGGTCAGAAATGAAATCCATCGAAATATGTGTCCAAGGCCTCTTTGGGACCGGCAAGGGCAAAAGCAACCCACTGGCACGAGAACAGCAGGGCTTAGCCCTAGCACAAATCCCACAGGACTGCACAAAAGTACGTACATCCCGTGACAGAGATGGCCACCAGAAGGATCTAGCCACTAACTCTCTGGTACCAAAGATTCCAGGATGACCAGCCAACACCGAACAATGAAGTTCAGAGATAAGTTTATTAGTCCACCTATCAGGGACGAACAGTTTCTCTGCTGGACAACGATCAGGTTTATTCGCCTGAAATTTTTGCAGCACCCGCCGCAAATCAGGGGAGATGGCAGACACAATGACTCCCTCCTTGAGGATACCCGCTGGCTCAGATAAACCCGGAGAGTCGGGCACAAAACTCCTAGACAGAGCATCCGCCTTCACATTTTTAGAGCCCGGAAGGTACGAAATCACAAAGTCGAAGCGGGCAAAAAATAACGACCAACGGGCCTGTCTAGGATTCAAGCGCTTGGCAGACTCGAGATAAGTCAAGTTCTTATGATCAGTCAATACCACCACGCGATGCTTAGCTCCTTCAAGCCAATGACGCCACTCCTCGAATGCCCACTTCATGGCCAGCAACTCTCGATTGCCCACATCATAATTACGCTCAGCGGGCGAAAACTTCCTGGAAAAGAAAGCACATGGTTTCATCACTGAGCAATCAGAACCTCTCTGTGACAAAACCGCCCCTGCTCCAATCTCAGAAGCATCAACCTCGACCTGGAACGGAAGAGAAACATCTGGCTGACACAACACAGGGGCAGAACAAAAACGACGCTTCAACTCCTGAAAAGCTTCCACAGCAGCAGAAGACCAATTAACCAAATCAGCACCCTTCTTGGTCAAATCGGTCAATGGTTTGGCAATGCTAGAAAAATTACAGATGAAGCGACGATAAAAATTAGCAAAGCCCGGAACTTTTGCAGACTTTTCAGAGATGTTGGCTGAATCCAATCTTGGATGGCTTGGACCTTAACTGGATCCATCTCGATAGTAGAAGGGGTAAAGATGAACCCCAAAAATGAAACTTTCTGCACACCGAAGAGACACTTTGATCCCTTCACAAACAAAGAGTTAGCACGCAGGACCTGAAAAACCATTCTGACCTGCTTCACATGAGACTCCCAATCATCTGAGAAGATCAAAATGTCATCCAAGTAAACAATCAGGAATTTATCCAGATACTCACGGAAGATGTCATGCATAAAAGACTGAAACACAGATGGAGCATTGGCAAGTCCGAACGGCATCACTAGATACTCAAAATGACCCTCGGGCGTATTGAATGCAGTTTTCCATTCATCTCCTTGCCTGATTCTCACCAGATTATACGCACCACGAAGATCTATCTTAGTGAACCAACTAGCCCCCTTAATCCGAACAAACAAGTCAGATAACAATGGCAAGGGATACTGAAATTTAACAGTGATCTTATTAAGAAGGCGGTAATCAATACACGGTCTCAGCGAACCATCCTTCTTGGCTACAAAGAAGAACCCTGCTCCCAGTGGTGATGACGATGGGCGAATATGTCCCTTCTCCAGGGATTCCTTCACATAACTGCGCATAGCGGCGTGTTCGGGCACGGATAAATTAAATAATCGACCTTTAGGGAATTTACTACCAGGAATCAAATTGATAGCACAATCACAATCCCTATGCGGAGGTAGAGCATCGGACTTGGGCTCTTCAAATACATCCTGATAATCAGACAAGAACTCTGGGACCTCAGAAGGGGTGGATGACGAAATCGACAAAAATGGAACATCACCATGTACCCCCTGACAACCCCAGCTGGATACCGACATGGAATTCCAATCCAATACTGGATTATGGGTTTGTAGCCATGGCAACCCCAACACGACCACATCATGCAGATTATGCAACACCAGAAAGCGAATAACTTCCTGATGTGCAGGAGCCATGCACATGGTCAGCTGGGCCCAGTATTGAGGTTTATTCTTGGCCAAAGGTGTAGCATCAATTCCTCTCAATGGAATAGGACACCGCAAAGGCTCCAAGAAAAACCCACAACGTTTAGCATAATCCAAATCCATCAGATTCAGGGCAGCGCCCGAATCCACAAACGCCATGACAGAAAACGACGACAAAGAGCATATCAAGGTAATGGACAGAAGGAATTTGGACTGTACAGTACCAATGATGGCAGACCTAGCGGACCGCTTAGTGCGCTTAGGACAATCAGAAATAGCATGAGTGGAATCACCACAGTAGAAACACAGACCATTCAGACGTCTGTATTCCTGCCGTTCAACTCTAGTCATAGTCCTATCGCACTGCATAGGCTCAGGTTTAACCTCAGGCAGTACCGCCAAATGGTGCACAGATTTACGCTCGCGCAAGCGTCGACCGATCTGAATGGCCAAAGACAAAGACTCATTCAAACCAGCAGGCATAGGAAATCCCACCATGACATCCTTAAGAGCCTCAGAGAGACCCTTTCTGAACAAAGCTGCCAGCGCAGATTCATTCCACTGAGTGAGTACTGACCATTTCCTAAATTTCTGACAATATACTTCTATATCATCCTGACCCTGGCACAAAGCCAGCAAATTTTTCTCAGCCTGATCCACTGAATTAGGCTCATCGTACAGCAATCCGAGCGCCAGGAAAAACGCATCGACACTACTCAATGCAGGGTCTCCTGGCGCAAGAGAAAATGCCCAGTCTTGAGGGTCGCCGCGCAAAAAAGAAATAATAATCAAAACCTGTTGAATAGGATTACCAGAAGAATGAGGTTTCAAGGCCAGAAATAGCTTACAATTATTTTTGAAACTTAGAAACTTAGTTCTATCTCCAAAAAACAAATCAGGAATAGGAATTCTTGGTTCTAACATAGATTTCTGATCAATAGTATCTTGAATTTTTTGTACATTTATAACGAGATTATCCATGTCCACACCTGTGTCCAGAATCACCCAAATGTCTAGGGGAAAAAAAAAAAAGTGAACACAGAGCAGAAAAAAAAAAAAAATGATGTCAGAACTTTTTCTTTCCCTCTATTGAGAATCATTAGTTGGGCTCCTTGTACTGTTATGTTTGCTAATGACAGGTGTTATGAAGGCAATCCAGAAACACAGTGTGCTTAGCGATCAGAGCGCACACAGTGATCTGACAAATACCCAGAAATACAAGAACGAGCTCTGAGACGTGGAAACTCTGTAGACTGCCCACCTGATCCTATCCTAAACACAACTAAAAGCGGCTGTGGATTGCGCCTAACAACTACCTAGGCAACTCGGCACAGCCTAAGAAACTAGCTAGCCTGAAGATAGAAAAATAGGCCTGACTTGCCCCAGAGAAATTCCCCAAAGGAAAAGGCAGCCCCCCACATATAATGACTGTGAGTAAGATGAAAAGACAAAACGTAGGGATGAAATAGATTCAGCAAAGTGGGGCCCGATATTCTAGGACAGAGCGAGGACAGTAAAGCGAACTTTGCAGTCTACAAAAAACCCTAAAGCAAAACCACGCAAAGGGGGCAAAAAAAAAACCACCGTGCTGAACTAACGGCACGGCGGTACACCCTTTGCGTCTCAGAGCTTCCAGCAAAACCAAAGACAAGCTGGACAGAAAAAAAAGCAACAAAAAAGCAAAAAGCACTTAGCTATACAGAGCAGCAGGTCACAGGAACAATCAGGAGAAGCTCAGATCCAACACTGAAACATTGACAAGGAGCAAGGATAGCAGCATCAGGCGGAGTTAAGTAATGAAGCAGTTAACGAGCTCACCAGAACACCTGAGGGAGGAAGCTCAGAAGCTGCAGTACCACTTGTGACCACAGGAGTGAATTCAGCCACAGAATTCACAACAAATACTGATCAGTAATAAAAAAAAAAACCCACAATACTATCACCATCAGTGCCATTATGCACAGGAGATCTGTAATTAGTAAGCAGTGTCTGTGTACAGGTAATACAGTGATCACTGGTGACATTACACACAGGAGCTCTGTATATAATATATAGGTAATACAGTGATCACTGGTGACATTGTACACAGGACCTCTGTATATAGTATACAGTGTATAGTGTCAGTGTATAGGTAACACTGACTCACCAGTGACGTCTCTAGGTGAAGTCCTTCATCTTTCATCCAGCACAGACCGCCATCACTTTATCCAGCCAGGACTCGTCTCTGCAGGAAATAAAACAGTTATCTCGAGTTCCGCTTGTAGAACACATTACGTAATTTTCCCAACTTCTACATTACACCACATGAAGAAGGCAACATAGTATCACTCTACACAGTAACAGGACCGCCCCCCCATTTAAAACAGTATACTCAAAAAATAAAATAAATACATCACTGCAATAATAATATCACTTAATTAGCCCCTATGGTAATATTCGCCATCCTAGCCCCCATGTGTCTCATTCCAGGCTCCAGCCATATGTTCTCCCATCCTGCCCTCATGAGTATCCATTCTGCCCCATATGATCTCCCCATCATGCCCCATCTGTCTCCATCGTATCCATCCTGCCCCATCTGTCTCCATTCTGCCCCATCTGTTTCCAATCCTGCCCCATTTATGTCCAGCACTCTGCCCCATCTGTGTACAGCACTCTGCCCAGCACTCTGCCCCATCTCTGTCCAGCACTCTGCCCCATCTCTGTCCAGCACTCTGCCCCATCTCTGTCCAGCACTCTGCCCCATCTCTGTCCAGCACTCTGCCCCATCTCTGTCCAGCACTCTGCCCCATCTCTGTCCAGCACTCTGCCCCATCTCTGTCCAGCACTCTGCCCCGTGTCCAGCTTTCTGCCCCCCATGTGTCCAGCTTTCTGCCCCCCCCGTGTCCAGCTTTCTGCCCCCTCTGTGTCCAGCTTTACTGCCCCCTCTGTGTCCAGCCTTCTGCCCCCCGTGTCCAGCTTTACTTTCCCCCTGTGTCCAGCGGCCTTCTGCCCCCCCTGTGTCCAGCTTTACTGCCCCCCTGTGTCCAGCGGCCTTCTGCCCCCTCTGTGTCCAGCCTTCTGCCCCCCCTGTGTCCAGCTTTACTGCCCCCCTGTGTCCAGCGGCCTTCTGCCCCCTCTGTGTCCAGCTTTACTGCCCCCCTGTGTCCAGCGGCCTTCTGCCCCCTCTGTGTCCAGCTTTACTGCCCCCCTGTGTCCAGCGGCCTTCTGCCCCCTCTGTGTCCAGCTTTACTGCCCCCCTGTGTCCAGCGGCCTTCTGCCCCCTCTGTGTCCAGCCTTCTGCCCCCCCTGTGTCCAGCTTTACTGCCCCCCTGTGTCCAGCGGCCTTCTGCCCCCCCTGTGTCCAGCTTTACTGCCCCCGTGTCCAGCGGCCTTCTGCCCCCGTGTCCAGCTTTACTGCCCCCTCTGTGTCCAGCTTTACTGCCCCCTGTGTCCAGCTTTACTGCCCCCTCTGTGTCCAGCCTTCTGCCCCCCCTGTGTCCAGCTTTACTGCCCCCCTGTGTCCAGCGGCCTTCTGCCCCCCCTGTGTCCAGCTTTACTGCCCCCCTGTGTCCAGCGGCCTTCTGCCCCCTCTGTGTCCAGCCTTCTGCCCCCCCTGTGTCCAGCTTTACTGCCCCCCTGTGTCCAGCGGCCTTCTGCCCCCTCTGTGTCCAGCTTTACTGCCCCCCTGTGTCCAGCGGCCTTCTGCCCCCTCTGTGTCCAGCCTTCTGCCCCCCCTGTGTCCAGCTTTACTGCCCCCCTGTGTCCAGCGGCCTTCTGCCCCCTCTGTGTCCAGCTTTACTGCCCCCCTGTGTCCAGCGGCCTTCTGCCCCCCCTGTGTCCAGCGGCCTTCTGCCCCCCCTGTGTCCAGCGGCCTTCTGCCCCCCCTGTGTCCAGCCTTCTGCCCAAACCCCCCCCCCCACCCCCCGATCGCCACTCTCAATAAAAATAAAAAAAAGTTCTACTTACCTGCCGCGCTCCTCTCTCCACGCAGCTGCACCGTGCACTCGCCGGCGACTGACAATGACGTCAGATGCCGGCGACCTGCACGCTGCGGCTGGCGGCTGTTAACTATTGACGTGTGGGCGCAGGCCCGCACGTCAATAGCGTACAGCTGTAGCGCCGGCCGCCGCTAAGGGCCCGGTTCAGCCTGCGGCTGCCGGTAGGGGCCCGGTGAGCAGGTAAGAGGGGGCCCGATGCGGGCCCCCTCTGCTCACCGGGCCCCTTACGCCAGTCACGGCTGTAGTGCCCTGATGGCGGCCCTGGGGAGAGCTGGTGCCAAAATAGGGTCAGAATCGTGGTTTTTAGAGGTAGTGTAGGTCTGCAACTCTTACATCCACAGCTCCTGAGAAACCAACAGTCCTTTTTAGGGCTAATTCATAGGTCCCGATATTGCAGCGCTAGGTAGGCAGGGCACAGCATATGCACATCAATGCAAGGCCTGCAGGCACTGTAAACTATACACCTAGTTGGATTTTTTTTCCCAAAAATTCACCCCCCCCCAAAAAAAAAAAAAATATACAGTCTGTTCTGTCAGACTGAGGCCTGTTGAAAAATCATAGTTTGTCAGGCATACATAGCATAGTTGTGTGTTCTAGCCTTGTGCCACATTTTTTTTGTGTGTTTTAAATTCACCGAAAAGGCCTCATATATCTGCGTGCTCCAAGTTTGGTCATTGTAGGCCGGTGTACTTATTTTTTAGCTGTCTGATACTCAAAATCTATACAGCAATATTTTTCATATCAAACCAAAAAAAAGGCCACATATTAGCCAGTGTGGTATTTCCGTGACAGCCGTCATATATCTGTGTGCTCCAAGTTTGGTAGGCCGGTGTAATCCTTTTTTTGCTGTCTGATACTCAAAATCTATACAGCTCTATTTTGCATATCAAACCAAAAAAAGGCCACATATTTGGCAGTGTGGTATTTCCGTTACAGCCGTCATACATCTGCGTGCTCCAAGTTTGGCCATTGTAGGCTGGTGTACTTTTTTTTTTGCTGTCTGATACTCCAATTCTATACAGCACTATTTTGCATAAATTCACTTCACAAAAAAGCCCCCAAACATTGAAAACAGTCTGTTATGTCAGGCTGAGGCCTGCCTGGTGTTTGGGTTTGAAAAATCGTAGATTTGCAGGCATACTGATCAGATATTATTTTGCTACTAATAAAGACATTTGTGTTGAGCATTTTAAATAGTGCAGTAGTCCATTTAAAATGGTTACATCAAGGGAAGGGGAAGTGGATGTGATGCTGATGGTGCATCCAGGGGGCGAGGCCGTGGCCAAGGTGAAAGTGGGCAACAACAAAGACCCACATCTTCTCGCTTGACCTTCCTGTCCCAGTTTCTAAGGGACCACAGCACACCACTATTGAAGCCAGAGCAGTGTGAAACGGTTGTTGGTTGGATAGCGGATAATGCTTCCAGTCACTTAGCCACCACCACCATGTCTTCCACACGGTCAAGTCTGAGTAACCGTGAGTGTAGCCAGGATATTCCTCACCCTGATCCTCCTTCCTTCCACCATGCTGAGTGCGCTGAGACAACTGATCCCACACTTTGACACTCTGGAGAGCTGTTCAGTTGTCCATTTCAAGATTTCGAAATCTCTGCCGGTCAACTTGAAGTGGGGAAAGATGAGATCGCATGTAGAGCTGCCAAAAGCTTTGACCAGCCCCGGTCACACGAAGGCGATGGTGGGAAAGTGTCACAAGAGGTGGACAATGATGAGACACAATTGCCAGAAAGTCAGGACGAGGAGCAGGGTGTGGATGTGGAAGACGAGGTTGTAGATGACATAGTGACTAACCCAACCTGGTAGGAGGACATGCATAACGAGGACAGCAGCACAAATGGGAAAGGAGGCATATCCCACCAACAGGCAGGAAGAAGCAGTGTGGTGGCCACAGACAGAAGGCGTGCATCCGTTCCCAGTAACACCAACATGAGGGAAGTTGCCATTCCAACTGTTAGATCTTCCCGACTCTGGCTATTTTTTAAAGACTCTGCGGATAACCCCAAATGGGCCATTTTCAGCACCTGCCATGCCCGCATCAGTAGGGGTAGCAAAACAACCAGCTTGACCACCATCTGCATGATCAGGCACATGCAAGCAAAGCACCCAACTTTGTGGGCTGAACCCCAAGCTCCAGGAACACGGTCTGCAGGTCATACCACTGCTTCTTCCACTGTTTTGAGTTGAAGCCAATCCCCAGTACACCGTGCATGTGAAGATGCCTTTAGCCCTGCACCTGTTGTGCCACACAGTCAGGCAGCACCATCATTGAGCCCATCCACGTCCTTGTCCCAGCACAGCCTTCAGTTGTCTATAACCCAGTCTTTTAAACGCAAGCAGAAATACCCAGCCAACGCCCCACAGGCCACAGTCCTAAATTCTAATATTTCTCTTCTGCTTGCGCTAGAAATGCTGCCTTTTAGGCTCATTGAGATGGAAGCTTTCCGCAACCTGATGGCGGCGGCCGTCCCAAGATACTCGGTCCCCAGTCACCACTATTTCTCCCGGTGTGGCATACCGACATTACACCAGCATGTGTCCCACGACATTACCCATGCCCTAAACAATGCTGTTACCGTGAAAGTCCACCTAACCACTGACAAGTGCTTGTGGGCAGGGACGGTACATCTCAATCACGGCACACTGGGTTAACATAGTGGAAGCCAGGACCCAGACGGACCTTGGGATGGAACACATCCTCCCCACGCCGAGGATTGCTGGCCCTACGTCAATCAGGGTTGCCCCCACAGTCTATAGCTCCTGCACCTCCTCCTCTTCATCCTCCATCTTTGAAATCAACACATCAGTCAGAAGCTGGAAGCACTGCAGCACCGCCTGTTATGGCTGGCAATCAGGCAACACAGCGTGCAGTAATCAGCGCACATACAGAGATCTGGCAATAACCAAAAACAATAGGACGAGCTCTGAGACGTGGAATCTCTGTAGACTGCAGTACCTGATCTATCCTCACACAACTATAAGCAGCAGTGGATTGCGCCTATCACTACCTATGCAACTCGACACTGCCTGAGGAGCTGACTAGCCTGAAGATAGAAATACAAGCCTGACTTACCTCAGAGAAATACCCCAAAGGAATAGGCAGCCCCCCACATATAATGACTGTTAGCAAGATGAAAAGACAAACGTAGGAATGAAATAGATTCAGCAAAGTGAGGCCCGATATTCTAGACAGAGCGAGGATAGCAAAGAGAACTATGCAGTCTACAAAAAACCCTAAAACGAAAACCACGCAAAGGGGCAAAAAGACCCACCGTGCCGAACTAACAGCACGGCGGTGCACTCCTTTGCTTCTCAGAGCTTCCAGCAAAAGTTAATAGCAAGCTGGACAGAAAAAACAGAAAACAAACTAGAAGCACTTATCTAGCAGAGCAGCAGGCCCAAGGAAAGATGCAGTAGCTCAGATCCAACACTGGAACATTGACAAGGAGCAAGGAAGACAGACTCAGGTGGAGCTAAATAGCAAGGCAGCCAACGAGCTCACCAAAACACCTGAGGGAGGAAGCCCAGAGACTGCAATACCACTTGTGACCACAGAAGTGAATTCAGCCACAGAATTCACAACAGTACCCCCCCCTTGAGGAGGGGTCACCGAACCCTCACCAGAACCCCCAGGCCGACCAGGATGAGCCACATGAAAGGCACGAACAAGATCTGGGGCATGGACATCAGAGGCAAAAACCCAGGAATTATCTTCCTGAGCATAACCCTTCCATTTGACCAGATACTGGAGTTTCCGTCTAGAGACACGAGAATCCAAAATCTTCTCCACAATATACTCCAATTCCCCCTCCACCAAAACAGGGGCAGGAGGCTCCACAGATGGAACCATAGGTGCCACGTATCTCCTCAACAACGACCTATGGAATACATTATGTATGGAAAAGGAGTCTGGGAGGATCAGACGAAAAGACACCGGATTGAGAATCTCAGAAATCCTATACGGACCAATAAAACGAGGTTTAAATTTAGGAGAGGAAACCTTCATAGGAATATGACGAGAAGATAACCAAACCAGATCCCCAACACGAAGTCGGGGTCCCACACGGCGTCTGCGATTAGCGAAAAGCTGAGCCTTCTCCTGGGACAAGGTCAAATTGTCCACTACCTGAGTCCAGATCTGCTGCAACCTGTCCACCACAGAATCCACACCAGGACAGTCCGAAGACTCAACTTGTCCTGAAGAGAAACGAGGATGGAACCCAGAATTGCAGAAAAATGGAGAGACCAAGGTAGCCGAGCTGGCCCGATTATTAAGGGCGAACTCAGCCAACGGCAAAAATGACACCCAATCATCCTGGTCAGCGGAAACAAAACATCTCAGATATGTTTCCAAGGTCTGATTGGTTCGTTCGGTCTGGCCATTAGTCTGAGGATGGAAAGCCGAGGAGAAAGATAGGTCAATGCCCATCCTACCACAAAAGGCTCGCCAGAACCTCGAGACAAACTGGGAACCTCTGTCAGAAACAATATTCTCAGGAATGCCATGTAAACGAACCACATGCTGGAAGAACAAAGGCACCAAATCAGAGGAGGAAGGCAATTTAACCAAGGGCACCAGATGGACCATTTTAGAAAAGCGATCACAGACCACCCAAATGACCGACATTTTTTGAGAAACGGGAAGGTCAGAAATGAAATCCATCGAAATATGTGTCCAAGGCCTCTTCGGGACCGGCAAGGGCAAAAGCAACCCACTGGCACGTGAACAGCAGGGCTTAGCCCTAGCACAAATTCCACAGAACTGCACAAAAGCACGCACATCCCGCGACAGAGATGGCCACCAGAAGGATCTAGCAACCAACTCCCTGGTACCAAAGATTCCTGGATGACCGGCCAGCACCGAACAATGAAGTTCAGAGATAACTTTACTAGTCCACCTATCAGGGACGAACAGTTTCTCGGCCGGACAACGATCAGGTTTATTAGCCTGAAATTTCTGCAACACTCTCCGCAAATCAGGGGAGATGGCAGACACAATGACTCCTTCCTTGAGGATACTCGCCGGCTCAGATAACCCCGGAGAGTCGGGCACAAAACTCCTAGACAGAGCATCCGCCTTCACATTTTTAGAGCCCGGAAGGTATGAAATCACAAAATCAAAACGAGCAAAAAATAACGACCAACGGGCCTGTCTAGGATTCAAGCGCTTGGCAGACTCAAGATAAGTAAGGTTCTTATGATCAGTCAAAACCACCACGCGATGCTTAGCACCCTCAAGCCAATGACGCCACTCCTCGAATGCCCACTTCATGGCCAGCAACTCTCGGTTGCCCACATCATAATTACGCTCAGCAGCAGAAAATTTCCTGGAAAAGAAAGCACATGGTTTGAACACTGAGCAACCAGAACCTCTCTGTGACAAAACCGCCCCTGCACCAATCTCAGAAGCATCAACCTCGACCTGGAACGGAAGAGAAACATCAGGTTGACACAACACAGGGGCACAGCAAAAACGACGCTTCAACTCCTGAAAAGCTTCCACGGCAGCAGAAGACCAATTAACCAAATCAGCACCCTTCTTGGTCAAATCGGTCAATGGTCTGGCAATGCTAGAAAAATTACAGATGAAGCGACGATAAAAATTAGCAAAGCCCAGGAATTTCTGCAGACTTTTTAGAGATGTCGGCTGAGTCCAATCCTGGATGGCCTGAACCTTAACTGGATCCATCTCGATAGTAGAAGGGGAAAAGATGAACCCCAAAAATGAAACTTTCTGCACACCGAAGAGACACTTTGATCCCTTCACGAACAAGGAATTAGCACGCAGTACCTGGAAAACCATTCTGACTTGCTTCACATGAGACTCCCAATCATCTGAGAAGATCAAAATGTCATCCAAGTAAACAATCAAGAATTTATCCAGATACTCACGGAAAATGTCATGCATAAAAGACTGAAAAACAGATGGAGCATTGGCAAGTCCGAACGGCATCACCAGATACTCAAAATGACCCTCGGGCGTATTAAATGCCGTTTTCCATTCATCTCCCTGCCTGATTCTCACCAGATTATACGCACCACGAAGATCAATCTTAGTAAACCAACTAGCCCCCTTAATCCGAGCAAACAAGTCAGAAATCAATGGCAAGGGATACTGAAACTTAACAGTGATCTTATTAAGAAGGCGGTAATCAATACACGGTCTTAGCGAACCATCCTTCTTGGCTACAAAAAAGAACCCTGCTCCCAATGGTGACGACGATGGGCGAATATGTCCCTTCTCCAGGGACTCCTTCACATAACTGCGCATAGCGGTGTGTTCAGGTACGGACAAATTAAATAAACGACCCTTAGGGAATTTACTACCAGGAATCAAATCGATAGCACAATCACAATTCCTATGCGGAGGTAGGGCATCAGACTTGGACTCTTCAAATACATCCTGAAAGTCCGACAAGAACTCTGGGATGTCAGAAGGAATGGATGACGAAATAGACAAAAATGGAACATCACCATGTACTCCCTGACAACCCCAGCTGGTTACCGACATAGAGTTCCAATCCAATACTGGATTATGGGTTTGTAGCCATGGCAACCCCAACACGACCACATCATGCAAATTATGCAGTACCAGAAAGCGAATAACTTCCTGATGTGCAGGAGCAATGCACATGGTCAGCTGGGCCCAGTACTGAGGCTTGTTCTTGGCCAAAGGTGTAGCATCAATTCCTCTCAACGGAATAGGACACCGCAAAGGCTCCAAGAAAAATCCACAACGTTTAGCATAATCCAAATCCATCAGATTCAGGGCAGCGCCTGAATCCACAAACGCCATGACAGAATACGATGACAAAGAGCACATTAAGGTAATGGACAAAAGGAATTTGGACTGTACAGTACCAATAACGGCAGAGCTATCGAACCGCCTAGTGCGTTTAGGACAATTAGAAATAGCATGAGTAGAATCACCACAATAAAAACACAGTCTGTTCAGACGTCTGTGTTCTTGCCGTTCTACTTTAGTCATAGTCCTGTCGCACTGCATAGGCTCAGGTTTACTCTCAGACAATACCGCCAGATGGTGCACAGATTTACGCTCGCGCAAGCGACGACCGATCTGAATGGCCAAGGACATAGACTCATTCAAACCAGCAGGCATAGGAAATCCCACCATTACATCCTTAAGAGCTTCAGAGAGACCCTTTCTGAACAAAGCCGCTAGTGCAGATTCATTCCACAGAGTGAGTACTGACCACTTCCTAAATTTCTGACAATATACTTCTACATCATCCTGACCCTGGCATAAAGCCAGCAGATTTTTCTCAGCCTGATCCACTGAATTAGGCTCATCGTAAAGCAATCCCAGCGCCTGGAAAAATGCATCAACATTACTCAATGCAGAATCTCCTGGTGCAAGAGAAAACGCCCAGTCCTGTGGGTCGCCGCGCAAAAAAGAAATAATAATCAAAACCTGTTGAATAGGATTACCAGAAGAATGAGGTTTCAAGGCCAAAAATAGCTTACAATTATTTCTGAAGCTCAGGAACTTAGTTCTGTCACCAAAAAACAAATCAGGAATCGGAATTCTTGGTTCTAGCATCGATTTCTGATCAATAGTATCTTGAATCTTTTGTACATTTACAACGAGATTATCCATTGAGGAGCACAGAGCCTGAATATCCATGTCCACAGCTGTGTCCTGAAGCACTCTAATGTCTAGGGGAAAAAAAAGACTGAAGACAGAGCTAAGAAAAAAAAATGCTGTCAGGATTTCTTTTTTCCCTCTATTGGGAATCATTGGTTTGGCTCCTTGTACTGTTATGGCTGGCAATCAGGCAACACAGCGTGCAGTAATCAGCGCACATACAGAGATCTGGCAATAACCAAAAACAATA
Organism: Ranitomeya imitator; assembly: GCF_032444005.1. Taxonomy (NCBI): domain Eukaryota; kingdom Metazoa; phylum Chordata; class Amphibia; order Anura; family Dendrobatidae; genus Ranitomeya; species Ranitomeya imitator. The sequence goes on from NC_091285.1 coordinate 434,767,603, forward strand.
GGACGAGCTCTGAGACGTGGAATCTCTGTAGACTGCAGTACCTGATCTATCCTCACACAACTATAAGCAGCAGTGGATTGCGCCTATCACTACCTATGCAACTCGACACTGCCTGAGGAGCTGACTAGCCTGAAGATAGAAATACAAGCCTGACTTACCTCAGAGAAATACCCCAAAGGAATAGGCAGCCCCCCACATATAATGACTGTTAGCAAGATGAAAAGACAAACGTAGGAATGAAATAGATTCAGCAAAGTGAGGCCCGATATTCTAGACAGAGCGAGGATAGCAAAGAGAACTATGCAGTCTACAAAAAACCCTAAAACGAAAACCACGCAAAGGGGCAAAAAGACCCACCGTGCCGAACTAACAGCACGGCGGTGCACTCCTTTGCTTCTCAGAGCTTCCAGCAAAAGTTAATAGCAAGCTGGACAGAAAAAACAGAAAACAAACTAGAAGCACTTATCTAGCAGAGCAGCAGGCCCAAGGAAAGATGCAGTAGCTCAGATCCAACACTGGAACATTGACAAGGAGCAAGGAAGACAGACTCAGGTGGAGCTAAATAGCAAGGCAGCCAACGAGCTCACCAAAACACCTGAGGGAGGAAGCCCAGAGACTGCAATACCACTTGTGACCACAGAAGTGAATTCAGCCACAGAATTCACAACAACCGCCTTAGCCAAGCGGCAACAGGCTGTGCTGAAGCTAATCTGCATAGGTGACAAACCACACAATGCAGAAGATTTGTGGACAGCGCTGAAAGAGCAGTCAGATGTTTGGATGACACCGCTGAACCTACAGCCAGGCATGGTCGTGTGTGACCAAGGCCGTAAACTTGTGGCGGCTCTGAGGCAAGGTGAGCTCACACACGTACCTTGCTTGGCCCACGTGCTTAACCTCGTGGTTCAACGTTTTCTGAAAAGCTACTGCAGCGCCCCAGAGATCTGGTCGTTGCAGTAACGTCGCTCTGCCACTAAGGGGAGTGATGGTACGTCTGATGGCACTAAAGGAGTTCTACTGACCAGGTATCACCAAGCACACACTACACTTCACACTCCGGCCACTAGGGGGAGCAAAAGGCTTATTTATTGGGCCACTTCTCACATTGGTAAAACTAGGGGTTGGACAGGAAGTTAGGCAGAACGAAGCCTGGGAGAGATCCAGGGACGACCTGTCAGAACTGGGAAATCTGGCCAGTACCTAGCGAAAGGACAGATTGTTACGAACCGCGCCTGCACTACCTTGCGGCGGTATCCTAAGAAAGAGACAAGAAATGAAGGATATTGTGGAACAGTGAGAAACGAGATCAGCACAAAGGAGATCCAGTAGGAGTCGTGCCCCAAGAACAGCAACATCTTACTGAGGCGCATAGCCGGTGGCCGGAGCACCGAAGAAGTAACAGTCTCCACGCATTACTTCAAACAGTGGCAGGACAGTTAATTACAGGTTGGCTGTCTACCATACAACACCTAAGAAGGACATAGGAGGCAATCATGGGAGAGGGGCGACACTAGGGTTCCAGAATAACTCCAGGCCTACCTGTCATAAAGGTGCGTCCTAGCCATAACATACCTGGGGGACGGAGAAGAGAAAGATCTAGAACGAACGAGAACAGAAGTTGTGAGGACTATCCTGAATGCTCAGCAGGGAAGCACTACAACACACAGGCGCTAGTGGGTAGACTCCACCTGCAAAGGGAACTCTGGATGTGCCTTCGGACCGGCCGGTCTCAGAAAGCCCTGTTGAAAGTGCCCTGGATTGAGGATCCTGAAACCTGCAGTAAAAGGTAAAGAAACTGAACCCTGTGTCCTCGTTATTCCTCGCACTACGCACCATCACCCTTTATTGGACGCCCCTTAGCAGGGTCACGGACCGGGTCCAACCACCGTGACAACCCCAGAACTGAGACAGAAAGGACCGGTGCCAAGTAACCTGTGGCCCTGTGTCTGGGGGCACTCCAACTTGGCGTCACGAACAGGATTGTACTTAAGCCTGAAGAATCAGGTCATGTGTGCCTTGGAACTGTGATTGAACTGTGACTTATTGCAAAGACTGTGTACCGCTATTTGCCGCCAAAAATCCGCCATTGCCGCGCCGTGTGGAGCGCGAAGCGAGGAGCCATAGCTTCATGGGTGGAGCCGGCTGGAAAAGCGCGCGGAGCGGAAGACGCGGTGAGGAGCCGACCCTGGAAGGAGAACCCCGACCCCGACCAATTAGCAAGGGGGAGGAACGGACATGTCGGACCCCAGAGGAGCGGAGGCGGCGGCCACAGCTGCAGACTCGGGAGCACTTCCGGATTCCGCGGTAACCGCAGCCGCAAACCCGGTATCACCACTAGAGGCCGCGGGGCTTACCGCTTCCACCAACCAGCCGGATAGTGCCGCCGCTACCGCAGCCATAATGCCCTTCTCTATGCCGTACCTACCAGGGGCCGCCTGGCTCCCGCGATACTTTGGAGAAGCTCATACGTTAACTGACTTTAAAGAAGGGATTTGTAGCCTGCTCGAGTTTTATCCCTTGACGGAGCCTCAGAAGGTTCATATGATAATCGGCCAACTCTTTGGAGCGGCATTGAGGGAAGTAAAGTCCTCGCCCACTGCGGACAAGAAAACTGCGCAACAATTATTTGCCAAGCTTAAAGCCACCTTTGACACCCGCACCGCTACGGAAATTAAATTGACGTTCTATGGGTGCAAGCAGCGGCCGCAGGATAGCTTACGGGACTATGCCTTTAACCTGCAGGAGGCGCTGCGGGCCATCAAGCAAAGTGACCCAAACAGCATGCAAGATGAAGATAAACTCCTGAAAGAGCGGTTCATCGAAGGGCTCCTGTGCAGTAACCAAAGGACCCAGCTACACTTCCTAGCCATGCAGAATCCAGACCTGACTTTCGCGCAATTCAAAGATAAAGCTATCCGGGCGCTACCGGAGCGGCAGCCCAGCCATGCCACACTTCCCAGGCGGCAAGCCCTCACATACCACCAGGAGGTGGCGTCGGACGCACCTGTCTCCGCCGAGGCCGATGCCCAGATCCTGGATGACGACTCCCCTGCAGGACTACGCCTCCAGGTACAGGAACTGACCAGGAGCATTGCTGCCCTAGCCCGGACCGTCCAGTCCCTACAGGAGGCCCCCAAAGAGAAGATCCAGCTGGCTTCCAGACCAGAGGATGTCCCCTGGCAACGACCAAGGAGGGTTCCATCGACCAGAGGCAGAGACGACGATCGTTTTCATCAGGATGGACGACCTATCTGCCGCCGCTGCCATCAGGTGGGCCATCTTGCAAGGTACTGTCAGTTAAACGAGCAACCCCTGGGGCCAAGGGCCAGCCCCCAGGAGTAGAACGCCCAGGCCCGAAAAATTGGAGAGCCAAATACGTCGGGGGGCGTCCTGTTCTCCCCATCGTGATCGACGGTATTCCCATGAACGCTTTGCTGGACACCGGTTCCCAGGTGACAACTGTGCCCTACATTCTTTATAGGCGTTATTGGGAGGACACTGACATCACCCGTGCCACTGATGATGATTTCACCATAATAGCTAGCAATGGTCAGCCACTGCCGCAAGTGGGATATAAAGAGGTCACAATTAAGGTGGGGCGGGTAGAATTGGAGGCCCAAGGAATTATCATTGTTGATATTGACCGGCGTGAACGTAACCCCATGATGACCATCGGTACTAATGTCATAGAAAATTATCTTGCAGAAGTTATTGTTTTGTTGCAGCAAGTAGCAGAGACAGCTGGTCATAGTGAACAACGTGCCTTACAGAAAGAAATCAGAGCCCTAATGCGGAGACAGCAGGTGGAGCTGACTGGTGGTGAAATGGCCGGGTCACAGTGAGTGATTCGTACCCCATTGCAATACCCCCCAGGACTGAAATGTTAATATGGTTTTGGGCAGCCATAGGTCTCGGGGGTAAAGACTATCAGGCCCTGGTAGAACCTGTGTATTCGGAGAATTGGCCTACCCTCCTGACAGCCAGAGGGGTGGTTGATGTCCGCAAGGGGAGGGTGCCGGTACGTGTTCTTAACTGCGGAGAGGAGGAAGTCCACCTAACTAAATATGTCACACTTGCCAAGCTGTTTACTGTTAATAATAGTGTGATACAGGCACCCGGGCCCTTGGCTCTGTCCAAGTCGGCGGAGGACAACGGCTCTGCAGAGCAATCAAAAGATTGGTGCCAAGAATTACATGTGGGCACTGATGCTACTCCATCTCACCAGGTACAGGGGGCCTACAGGGTGGTTCACGAGTATGAGCGGGTATTCAGCAAACACCCCATTGATTTCGGGTGGGTAAAAGGGATTCAACATCACATCCCCACAGGAGATCACCCGCCCGTAAAAGAAAGATACCGTCCTGTACCCCCAGCTCATTATCAGTGTGCCAAGGACATGTTGCGAGAGATGAAGGAGGCTGGGGTAGTGAGAGACAGCTGGAGCCCCTGGGCAGCTCCATTAGTCCTCGTTAGAAAGAAAGATGGCACCATGAGGATGTGTGTGGATTATAGGCAATTAAACCGCATTACACATAAGGACGCATACCCCCTGCCTAGGATAGAGGAGTCCTTGGCTGCGTTAAAGTCTGCTAATTACTTCTCTACTTTAGATCTCACCAGTGGGTATTGGCAGGTTCCCGTGGCAGAGGCGGACAAAGAAAAGACAGCCTTCACGACGCCGATGGGTTTCTGCGAGTTCAACTACATGCCCTTCGGATTGTGCAACGCCCCGGGGACGTTCCAGAGGATGATGGAGTGCTGTTTGGGACACAAGAACTTTGAGACCGTGCTGCTGTATCTGGACGATATCATTTTCTTCTCTAAGACCTATGAAGACCATCTGAAGCACCTGGCCAAGGTCTTTGAAGCGCTGTCCAACTTTGGCTTAAAGGTGAAACCGTCCAAATGCCATCTGCTCAAACCCAAAGTACAGTACCTGGGCCATGTGGTGATTGCCGAAGGAGTGGCCCCAGACCCCGACAAGGTCACGGTGATCAGGGACTGGCCGCAGCCCAGTAACATTCATGAGGTCCGGCAGTTCCTCGGGTTGGTGGGTTACTACCGGAGGTTTATCAAGGACTTCACCAAGAAGGCGACGCCATTGCAAGACCTGTTGTTGGGCCAGCCCAAGAAACCCAAGGGTAAGAATACCCTGCTGGATTGGAACGACGGACTGGAAGGATCGTTCACTTGCTTAAAATCGGCATTAACGGGAGAGGAAGTACTAGCCTACCCGGAATACGACCAACCATTTGTATTGTACACGGACGCCAGCAACGTGGGGCTGGGAGCGGTGCTGTCCCAGGTCCAGAAGGGCAAGGAATGAGTAATCGCTTATGCCAGCAGGAAGCTTCGCCCCACTGAAAGGAACCCAGACAACTACAGTTCCTTTAAGCTGGAGTTCCGCGCAGTCGTTTGGGCCGTGACGGAGAGGTTCAAGCACTATCTGGCCTCAGCGAAATTCACCGTCTTCACGGATAATAATCCACTTACGCACTTGGACACAGCGAAACTCGGCGCCTTGGAGCAGCGGTGGATGGCCCGGTTGTCTAATTACGATTTTACCATCAAGTACCGGGCGGGGCACAAGAATGCGAATGCCGATGTATTGTCCCGAATGCCTCACCTACCCGAAACGGAGGAAGACCCAGAAGCATTTGAAGAAGTGGAGCTGCCCGCTTTCCATCGTCCCAAGGCAACTCAGTGTTCCCATCAGGTGGAGAACAGGCGCAGAAACAAACAGGGCGCTCTGTTGATTTCCCTGCCCCACCACGGGTGGACAGAGAACCAGGATGGTGACCCTGCGGTCCGTCGGGTGAAGGAGCTCCTGACGCAGGCAGGTTTGCATCCTGGCCCGGATGATCCACCGGAGACATTACAGTTGTGGAAGGAGAGGGGCAAACTGTTTCTTCACGATGGCAAGCTGTGCCGAAGGAACATCGACCCTCGCACTCACGAATTAGTGTGGCAGATTGTGGTCCCAAGACAAGATGTGCCCATGTTCCTGGGCGCATACCACGATGGGGCAGGACACTTCGGATGGAGAAAGCTGGAGAGGCTACTCCGTGGGAGGTTCTACTGGGTCGGCATGAGGAAGGCCATCGAGAAGTGGTGTCGAGAGTGTGGCCCCTGTGGCCTACGCCGGAAGGATCGTGACAGCCAAAGGGCTCCCCTGCAGCCCATCATCACCAAACGGCCGCTCAAGTTGGTCGCGCTGGATCACGTAAAGCTAACACCTAGCCGGTCAGGGTATATCTACGCTCTCACCATTGTGGACCACTATTCCAGATTCCTGGTAGTCATACTGGTCAAAGATCTGACGGCTAAGACGGCTGCCAAAACCTTCCAGCAGTACTTCTGTCGACCCCATGGGTACCCAGAGAAGGTGTTGACCGATCAGGGGCCGGCATTTGAAGCAGAGGTGTTCTAGGAGTTCTGCAATTTGTACAGGTGTAAGAAGATCAGAACCACGCCGTACCATCCACAGACCAACGGGATGTGTGAAAAGATGAATCAAGTGGTGATCGACTTACTGAAAACCTTACCTATAGAGGAGCGGAACTTGTGGCCTACAAAGTTACCAGACTTGGTGAACATGTACAACCACATTCCGGTGAATTCCATCAACTGCACCCCAGCGTACCTGATGCGAGGAAGGTCTAGCAAGTTACCCGTCGATCTGGACATGGGGGTTCTGACCCCCGAAGGTATATCACCAGATGCGGATTGGGATACCGAGAGGCAGCAGAGGTACCGCAAAGTACAGGAATGTGTGGAAAAGAGTCTCACTCAGGCCAGACAGAAGCAAGAGAGGGACTACAACCAGCATGCTCCCGTGGCTCCATTGGCACCTGGTGAGCAAGTACTCAAAAGAAAGAGGAGACTACACAAGCTTGATAATTAATGGGAAGCGGAACCGTATACCGTTCTCCCCTCCGACTTCGACAATACAAAGGTCTGTCTCATCAGTAAGGACGGAGGAGAGACCTCAGCGGCCATATCCAGAGACCATCTGAAAATATGCCCGGATAAGCTGAAAGATGGGGAAACAGATCCCAGGATTTCTCCGCCCGTGGAAGAAGAGAAGATGATACACACTGTTCTTGGTGATTTTCCCCAGTCCTGGACTCAAATAAATCAGGCCATTGTAGTACCTGTCCTAACGTTCCGTCAACCGAGACCGCCAGAACTAAATGTGGTGCCAGGGCAGCTGGACCCGCCAGCGCAGCCGACCCCACCAGAAGATGCGATGCCAACGGTCGAACCAGCGGGTCCTCCCTCTGTTATCGGTGAATCTGGCATGCCCACCACTAATAGTGGTAGCACTGAGGAGGCCAGTATGCCAGTGCTGCCCAGACTCACTAGAAGTGTAGCTAGAAGACAGTGCACTACACTAGCGATAGCAAGCGTAGCGGGTCCTGTCAGGCCAGTAGCAACCCCTGCACTGCGGAGGTCCACGCGTAGCACCAAGAACCAGACTCCACTTCATTATAGACCTTGGCGATATTAACGATAGTTGTTATTTGGTTTAAAATGCTTGTGTAAATATTTGTGTTATAGGTTAAAAATGGACAATGGTGTGATGGACAGTGAATCACTCCAAAACTTTCACAGGGGCCCCTTTGTTTACCCGGGGTCCCTGCTATTCTATGGTTACACCTACAGAACTGGGAGTCATGGACTGTGCATGACCAATCTTTTGCAACGTTCAAGCGTCCTTACCTTCCATAACGGAAAGCACTGTTATGTTTATTTGTTCATAGTATATATATAAGAATTTTTGTGTGTTTTCCATTAACATGTATTGTTCTTCTTTTCCCAGTTCGGGAGTACTGGATTTAACCGGGGGTAAGTGCAGCGCCCCAGAGATCTGGTCGTTGCAGTAACGTCGCTCTGCCACTAAGGGGAGTGATGGTACGTCTGATGGCACTAAAGGAGTTCTACTGACCAGGTATCACCAAGCACACACTACACTTCACACTCCGGCCACTAGGGGGAGCAAAAGGCTTATTTATTGGGCCACTTCTCACATTGGTAAAACTAGGGGTCGGACAGGAAGTTAGGCAGAACGAAGCCTGGGAGAGATCCAGGCAGGACCTGTCAGAACTGGGTAATCTGGCAGGTACCTAGCGAAAGGACAGATTGTTACGGAACCGCGCCTGCACTACCTTGCGGCTGTATCCTAAGAAAGAGACAAGAAATGAAGGATATTGTGGAACAGTGAGAAACGAGATCAGCACAAAGGAGATCCAGTAGGAGTCGTGCCCCGAGAACGGCAACATCTTACTGAGGCACATAGCCGATGGCCGGAGCACCGAAGAAGTAACAGTCTCCACGCATTACTTCAAACAGTGGCAGGACAGTTAATTACAGGTTGGCTGTCTACCATACAACACCTAAGAAGGACATAGGAGGCAATCGTGGGAGAGGGGCGACACTAGGGTTCCAGAATAACTCCAGGCCTACCTGTCATAAAGGTGCGTCCTAGCCATAACATACCTGGGGGACGGAGAAGAGAAAGATCTAGAACGAACGAGAACAGAAGTTGTGAGGACTATCCTGAATGCTCAGCAGGGAAGCACTGCAACACACAGGTGCTAGTGGGTAGACACTGATTTCCACCTGCAAAGGGAACTCTGGATGTGCCTTCGGACCGGCCGGTCTCAGACAGCCCTGTTGAAAGTGCCCTGGATTGAGGATCCTGAAACCTGCAGTAAAAGGTAAAGAAACTGAGCCCTGTGTCCTCGTTATTCCTCGCACTACGCACCATCACCCTTTATTGGACGTCCCTTAGCAGGGTCACGGACCGGGTCCAGCCACTGTGACAACCCCAGAACTGAGACAGAAAGGACCGGTGCCAAGTAACCTGTGGCCCTGTGTCTGGGGGCGCTCCACTACCCGGAGCTGCCGGATCTGCTAGTGAAAGTATGCCGTCTGTCTGCCCATTTTAGAAAGTCAGCTACAGCTTCAGCTGCCCTTCCGTGCTTCAGCAGCGTTTTCAGCTTCCAGCTCACTGACTGTTGTGTGATGTCCCCATGCGCTGGAACTCTACGCTGCATATGTTGGAAAGGATTTGTGAGCAGAAGAGGGCTGTTGTTGACTACCAACATCAACAAGGCCGTCGAATTTCAGGGCAGACTCCACACATAAGACCTCAGGAGTGGTCATGGATGTCAGACATATGTAACATCCTCCAAAACTTTGAGGACTGCATTAAAATGGTGAGCGGCGATGACGCCATAATTAGCATCACTATCCCGCTTCTCAGCATTCTGAAAACCTCTCTGCTCACAATCAAAGAGGATGCATTGCAGGTGGATCATGAGGACATGGAGCAAGGAAATATACAAGGGGATTACACTCAGCCCAGCCTCATGTCTTCTCAACGTGGATTGGTAGGCGACGAAGAACAGGAGCTACTTTCATGCACTATAGACGGTACTACAAACACATCTGTATTAGCGTCTGTTCAGCGGGGATGGCCTGAGGACAGAGAGGAGGAGGATGAGGAGGAAGGGGACAGCATGGTCAGTCCTATTGGTGAGGACACAGAAGTCTTGCCTGTTAGCAGTCTGGCACGCATGGCTGACTTTATGTTGTGCTGCATTTCACGTGACCCTCGCATTATCAAAATTTTGGGTGACACTCCTTACTGGTTGGTAACACTTCTAGACCCACGCTACAAGGAGAACTTTCAATCTCTTCTGCCTGAGGCAGAGAGGTGTACTAAAATGTTGCAGAACCAGAGGGCCCTTGGAGTGGAATAACTTAGAAAATTCCCATGTGAGAACGCTGGCAGCAGACGTCAGAGTTTGTTGTACAACCAAGGAGTCCAAGCGAGAGAGACAGAAGTACGATCCAGCTCAGGCAGAGGAACAATGGCCATGTTTTGGGACAGTTTTTTCAGACCCTCCCCTCGTGGCGGCACAGATCCAAGGGGTGCTGTTACAGATTGTACAAACGTCCTCCGTGATTCCGCTGTGCCATAAATTATTGGGTATCCAAGCTGGACATGTGGGATGAACTGGCTTTCTACACCTTGGAGGTCTTGGCCTGCCCTGCTGCTAGCATTCTGTCAGGGTTTTTAGTGCCGCTGGTTAAATTATAACAGATAAGCGCATCCGCTTGTCAACTGAAAATGCTGACAGGCTGACTCTTATTAAAATGAACAAGGCCTGGATTGGGAAAGACTTCTGTACACCACCAAGTGAAAACAGCGAAACATAATCTCAAATACATTCTCTCTTTTGGGGAGGTGTAGTCTCATCCACCTCTTCACAACCCTGCATGGGTATACGCTACAATATTTGGTCTGTTTGTTGTTATCCTCCTCCTTTTCCTCATCCTCATCATCCAGAACCACTAGATCACCTGGGCTAACGTGCTCTCTACAGTGCATTTTGGCACGGGGGCTGTGATGGCACTCTTTTATTTTATTTTTTTAAATTACCCCACATTTCGAGAATTGGGCATGACATTCCATTGGGCCGACTTCTTAACTCGGTCTCCTGCAATCTAAAATGTACCGTACCTGCCACTAGATCACCAGGGTGTACGTGCTCTGTACTGTTATAGGCCGTTGAAGTTTGGGCTAGGGGCCTGCGATGGCACTTGTCTATTTTTAAAAAAGGTACCCCCATTAGGGAATTGTTTGGCAGATCATGCACTGCATTACAAGTCTCAGAGACACACACCACTACATTGGCCCTAATTTTTAACTCTGTCTCCTGCAATGTCTCTTGTTTAACTGCCACTAGATCACCAGGGTGAACATGCTGAGTAGTTATAGGCCGTTGATGTTTGGGCTAGGGGCCTGCGATGGCACTAGTCTATTTTTAAAAAAGGTACCCCCATTGGGGAATTGTTTGAAGATCATGCACTGCATTACAAGTCTAAGAGACACACACCACTACATTGGGCCTAATTCTTAACTCTGTCTTCTGCAACGTCTCTTCTTTAACTGCCACTAGATCACCAGGGTGAACGTGCTTTGTACTGTTATTGGCTGGTGAAGTTTGGGCAAGGGGGGCTGTGATGGCAATAGTATATTTTTAAAAAAGGTACCCCACATTGTTGAAACCACATCCTTGTTGGCAAACACTTCATAACATTTGTGTACCTTAAAGAGCTCACTTGAAAAGCTCCATTTTGTGTTGCCTGGTTGCTCACATTGGACACAATACACTTCATATAAATTTGATAAAGCATTGCTGTTAGTTTGGCTCAGTAGTTAATTAAAAATATAGCTTTGTCCACTATATTAGTTTCTCTCCGTGAGAGCCATAACTTTGGCTGCCTGAAATGTACAAATGGCGATTTGTAAACAAGATTGAAATACTGTATACCGAATCCATTCAGACAATCACATAGCTGCATTTCTTGTGAAACATTTACAGATGTGACAGACAATGCTAATAGTGACACAATCTTGATAAATGTTTGTTTATTTACTTCACAAACAGTTCTAAGCCTCTATATGTTTGCTGTTTGTCATTGTAAAACATTAAGGTTTACTGAAACTATCCCTGTGGTGGTTTGATCTAAATCCTTGTGGCTTTTATTTTCTAGGGGTTTATGGCCCCTCGTCTGATAACTCCATGATATCTCAGTTTCATCCAACCTTGAAAAGTGGCCACTTGAAGGTCTGGGTGAAACTAGAGTTACTACATAGTGTAAATCACTATATAAGACCAGAGAAACATGACTAAGACAGATGCCAAAACTGGGGTACCTGTACATGTACAGTGTGCCGATACCTGCATAACTGGGGATGCCCATGCAGTGTAGGTAATCTCCCAGGGGTTCTCTGTCTTGGTGTTGTTTCTCTGATATTCCAGACAGATGATGTTTAAAAGCCTCTTGGTGATGATCTAAGTATACTGTATGTAGTTGTTAATCTTCATATATATACGTAATCACTATATTTATGTAATCCTTATATGTATTTATTGACCTTTGTATGTTAACATATACAAAAGTGTATGCACTCACACTATTCAATTATACTATTCCTTGAATTTTGTAGTTTGCAATAAAATTGCATTGTATTGCAAGTATTAGCCTTTTTTAAAGCTGTATCTGAACCTTAGTGTTAAAAACATGGCAAATAAAACAGACAAATTCTCCTGTAAATGATTCTGCAAAGAGGGAACCATCATACCATTAAAAAATACGAGTGGATTTTCATGGGCCCATCCAGTATGTGGGTTCTAAGGCGTAATGGGGTGCATATGACTGACTATGCAGCAGGGCTGCGCTTGCTGAAAAATGTGTAAAACAAAGGAGTACCAGAGTACAAAATGCATATTGTGAAGTGGATTTTCTTGGGTGCATCCAGTATGTGGGTTCCAAGGCCTAATGGGCTGCATATGACTATGCAGCAGGGCTGGCCTTGCTGCCAATTTATAAAACAAAGGAGTACGGGAGAACAAAATGCATATTATGAAGTGGATTTTCCTGGGCCCATCCAGTATGTGGGTTCCAAGGCCTAATGGGGTGCATATGACTGACTATGCAGCAGGGCTGGCCTTGCTGCCAATGTGTAAAACAAAGGAGTACGGGCGTACAAAATGCATATTGTGAAGTGGATTTTCCTGGGCCCATCCAGTATGTGGGTTCCATGGCCTAATGGGGTTCATATGACTGACTATGCAGCAGGGCTGGCCTTGCTGCCAATGTGTAAAACAAAGGAGTACGGGAGTAAAAAATGCATATTGTGAGGTGGATTTTCATGGGCCCATCCAGTATGTGGGTTCAAAGGCTTATTGGGGTGCATATGAATTGGTAGCAGGGCAGGCCTTGAAATCAATGCAACACTTTTTCAGGCGTCCCCCCCCCTGGACATCTTATGACAGGGGTATTGTGGTGCGTCGTAAATCTTGGCAGCCCATCCACTCACAGCATAGGCTACAACAGCTTAGGATACCCACTGTTTCATAATGGCCCTTTAAGAAGATTAATGCTGCCTGGTGCACCAATAAAAATAGGCTCTGTGACTTTAAGAATCCCTCCTTCATAAATGAAACAAGGTGGGTCTGCTTATGTGTCACACACCACATAGCCAGCTAGGGTTGTTAAATGTTTCAATGACATTTCCCAGTGAATGGGGGTGCGTCTTACAAAGCGGATATACCGCTTACCGTTACAGGCTGGGATGAGGGGGTGTCCGCCGCCGCTGTCGTGCTTGTCCGCTGCTGCCCAGGGTGATGCTGGAGTCTCCGGTGCTACGGGGGGCTCTGCCGACATTTTGGGAAAGGCCAGGACCCCCTGGCAATTCGTCCATGCTTTGCTGTGCGACGGACTCCGGGAAAATGGCCGCCGGAATCTAGGGAGATGAGATTTCAGCGCTGAGATCTAATTTCTCGAGATCTTGGTCCCAAGATCTCCATCTGCGCATGCGTCGCCTCCCAGCGGCCATTTTCCCGGAGTCCACCGCACAGGAAAGCATGGACGAACTGCCAGGGGACTCTGGCCTTTCCCAAAATGTCGGCAGAGCCCCCCGCAGCATCGGAGACTCCAGCATCACCCTGGGCAGCAGCGGACAAGCACGACAGCGGCGGCGGACACCCCCTCATCCCAGCCTGCAACGGGGGCTCTGGCGTTTCACAAAATGTTGGCAGAGCCCCCCGCAGCACCAGAGATACCCCCGAAGCACCGGAGACACCCCCACAGCAAAGGAGACACCTTTGCAGCACATGAGACACCCCTGCAGCACTGGAGACACTCCTGCAGAACTGGAGACACCCCTGCAGCACAGGAGCCCCCCTGCGATACAGGAGCCCCCCTGCAGCACAGGATACCTGTACACTCCTGCCTCCCCCAGCCGCGACCCTGGGACCCCGCTACATTGCAGCAGACACCCCCGTTAAGCAATAAGACGCATGGATTATAAGAAGCACCACCAATTTATTGAAAAAGTTTTTTTCTTATTTTTCTCCTCAAAATTTGGGGTGCGTCTTATAATTTGTAGCGTCTTATAAAGCGAAAAATACGGTACCTTGACATATTTCCAAGCAAAACACGTTTTGGTTTCGTTTTAAAGGGAACCTGTCACCCCGTTTTTTGAGATTGAGCTATAAATACTGCTAAATAGGGCCTGCGCTGTGTGTTCCTATAGTGTATGTAGTGTACCCCGATTCCCCATGTATGCTGAGAAATAACTTACCAAAGTCGCCGTTTTCGCCTGTCAATCAGGCTGGTCAGGTCGGGAGGGCGTGGTGACATCGCTGGTTCTTCCTCAGCTTTACGTTGGTGGCGTAGTGGCGTAGTGGTGAAGACACAGCGCGCGATCTGCGCTGTCATCCCTTTCGTCGGTGGGGGCGGCCATCTTCCTGGGGCCGCGCGTGCGCAGATCGAGTGCTCTGCTGCACGGGGCTTCAGGAAAATGGCCGCGGGATGCCGCGCGTGCGCATTAGAGATCGCGGCGGCCATTTTCCCAAAGCCGAGTGCAAACAAATTCTTAGGAAGGAAGGCTGCCGGAAAGAAGCAGGGCGCGTCCGAGGGTGAGTATATTCCTATTAGGTATACTTCCTTCCTAAGAATCAGCCCTTCCAGGACCTTCGGTGACGTCGCGGTGACGTCGCGGCTTGTGATTGGTCGCTCGAGCGGTCACATGGGCGGCAGCGTGGCAAATCACAAGCCGCGACGTCACCGCAAGGTCCTGGAAGGCTGATTCTAAGGAAGGAAGGTTCCCGGTTAGTACCAGGGCGCGTCAGAGGGTAAGTATTGCGATATTTTTTATTTTAATTCTTTATTTTACACTTAAATCTGAATTCCGATACCAATTCCCGATATCTTAAACATATCGGGAATCGGTATCGGAATTCCGATTCTAGATTCAAAAGATCGCCGACTTCATGGCCGACCCCACACAGGGGTCGGGTCGGGTTTCATGAAACCCGACCTTGCCAAAAGTCGGCGACTTTTGAAAATTTTCGACCCGTTTCGCTCAACCCTAGTAGTTGTCACGGTGCCTGGATATCTATGCTGCAGGGGAAGCTGCACACAGCAGCTGAGCAAAATGCCAAGTTACTAACCTGAACCCACAGGACCTTTGACATGAAACAGAGTGTACAGGTAACGAACAGGACCTAGACCATGTGACAGAGTGGGAGGAGGAAAAGGGGGCGGAGCCAGACGCCAGGGAAACAGAGAAGGGACAAGCACTAAAGAATTATCAAACAAGCAGAAGTCGTAGCCAGGAGATTACGAGGTACCAAAACAGAGAGACAGAGGATCGTCAGAAGCAAAGGCAGAGTTCAGTAGCCAGGAACACAAACAGGGTAAAGCACAGAAAGCAAGACAACGCTATGCAAACCAGGCACACAATCCAGGAGTCACGCATACAGACAGAAACAGAATCTATAGCTGACAGAGAAACCAGGCTAGGAGCGAGTATAAATACCCCTCCCAATATAGAAAAGAGGCTAGCAAAAATTAACCCTGACAGGACATTAACCATGTCCTGACCATGACAGTAGTAGTAATGTAGTATACTATGCAGTATGTAGCTGTTCCAAAATACACATAAGATTTACCTCAAGGTATTTAAAGGGGTTTTCCCATGAACAAAGCTAATTTTAATGTTGATTTTAATCAATACATGTTGGAATAATAAGGGTATGTGCAGACGCAGTGGGTTGGACGCTGCATACTTGTGCAGTTGAAGCGATGGCCGGGGGACCACCACGGTGCAGGAAGACTACTGTACACAAGATGAGGTGCAAACAACAAAGGGTATATTTATTGGAAGGCAAGGAAGGAAGGGAATGAGGAAGATGCAAACAGGGGTATGCAATGGCAACAAACAATTTACAAGAGTAATAAACTTTATCTTTTCCGTAAAATAGCATGGTGCTCCAGCTATTTCAGACTCAAAATACAGGTCCTTCTCAAAAAATTAGCATATAGTGTTAAATTTCATTATTTACCATAATGTAATGATTACAATTAAACTTTCATATATTATAGATTCATTATCCACCAACTGAAATTTGTCAGGTCTTTTATTGTTTTAATACTGATGATTTTGGCATACAACTCCTGATAACCCAAAAAACCTGTCTCAATAAATTAGCATATCAAGAAAAGGTTCTCTAAACGACCTATTACCCTAATCTTCTGAATCAACTAATTAACTCTAAACACATGCAAAAGATACCTGAGGCTTTTATAAACTCCCTGCCTGGTTCATTACTCCAAACCCCCATCATGGGTAAGACTAGCGACCTGACAGATGTCAAGAAGGCCATCATTGACACCCTCAAGCAAGAGGGTAAGACCCAGAAAGAAATTTCTCAACAAATAGGCTGTTCCCAGAGTGCTGTATCAAGGCACCTCAATGGTAAGTCTGTTGGAAGGAAACAATGTGGCAGAAAACGCTGTACAACGAGAAGAGGAGACCGGACCCTGAGGAAGATTGTGGAGAAGGACCGATTCCAGACCTTGGGGAACCTGAGGAAGCAGTGGACTGAGTCTGGTGTGGAAACATCCAGAGCCACCGTGCACAGGCGTGTGCAGGAAATGGGCTACAGGTGCCGCATTCCCCAGGTAAAGCCACTTTTGAGCTACAGAGAAGCAGCACTGGACTGTTGCTAAGTGGTCCCAAGTACTTTTTTCTGATGAAAGCAAATTTTGCATGTCATTCGGAAATCAAGGTGCCAGAGTCTGGAGGAAGACTGGGGAGAAGGAAATGCCAAAATGCCTGAAGTCCAGTGTCAAGTACCCACAGTCAGTGATGGTGTGGGGTGCCATGTCAGCTGCTGGT
The DNA here is from genome assembly GCF_032444005.1 of Ranitomeya imitator. Lineage (NCBI taxonomy): Eukaryota > Metazoa > Chordata > Amphibia > Anura > Dendrobatidae > Ranitomeya > Ranitomeya imitator. Next base: position 434,784,368 of record NC_091285.1, read on the forward strand.
GTTGGTCCACTGTGTTTCATCAAGGGCAGGGTCAATGCAGCTAGCTATCAGGAGATTTTGGAGCACTTCATGCTTCCATCGGCTGAAATGCTTTATGGAGATGAAGATTTCATTTTTCAGCACGACCTGGCACCTGCTCACAGTGCCAAAACCACTGGTAAATGGTTTACTGACCATGGTATTACTGTGCTCAATTGGCCTGCCAACTCTCCTGACCTGAACCCCATAGAGAATCTGTGGGATATTGTGAAGAGAAAGTTGAGAGACGCAAGACCCAACACTCTGGATGAGCTTAAGGCCGCTATTGAAGCATCCTGGGCCTCCATAACATCTCAGCAGTGTCACAGGCTGATTGCCTCCATGCCACGCCGCATTGAAGCAGTCATTTCTGCCAAAGGATTCCCGACCAAGTATTGAGTGCATAACTGAACATTATTATTTGATGGTTTTTTTGTTTGTTATTAAAAAACACTTTTATTTGATTGGATGGGTGAAATATGCTAATTTATTGAGACAGGTTTTTTGGGTTATCAGGAGTTGTATGCCAAAATCATCAGTATTAAAACAATAAAAGACCTGACAAATTTCAGTTGGTGGATAATGAATCTATAATATATGAAAGTTTAATTGTAATCATTACATTATGGTAAATAATGAAATTTAACACTATATGCTAATTTTTTGAGAAGGACCTGTATGTCTAACAAGCAAATATAAACAATAAACAAGTGATGATGCTACTCTACGTATAACCTCCCTGGCCTTTACTAAGCAGGCCACATGGCTCCCGTGTATTGACTATTGAAGCCTACACTAGGCCCTAACAGGTACACCAAACAGGAACAGACTCACAGTGATGTTGGAGAATCAGGTCCAGTCCCAGGGGGGCCCCCAGCAGTCCAATACAGTGGTGCGCACGGCTTTCTGTCAGCTCTGTGAAACGTGGTCTTCTCCTTGCTTCTGGATCCTAGGGATGCTCCTGGAAACTGTAAATCCCTTTCTCTGTATCTTCGTGGCTCTCTTGCAGCTATAACAGGACACAGTTCTTCTCTCTTTCAGCTATCAGCACAAAAAGTCCTCTCTGCAGCAGCCTCAGCTCGCACACGCTGCTCCAGCTCCACACCTGCACTCTGCACAGACTAGCTCATTACAACGATTATTGCAGGGGAGATATAAATAAATATTGGCGCGCACTCAAGTTACGCTCTCCTAATCTAATTTTGACAGTGCGCGTTTTCTCCTCCCTCCCCCGTGGTTGCCCATATAGGCACACAGGCCCCACAGCAGCCGCTATTTCTTTCAGCATCATGGTTCCCTAGTAACCGGGTTCTTATTGAACCGCCGGCCGCGCATGCGCAGTTGCGCTCCCGGATCGCCCGCGTCACTTCCGGTGCCGTACTTCCGGTTTGCGCCATTAAAACATTCCAACGCCGGCCACGCTACACACCGGCAGCAGGGCGCGGGAGCGCCGCTTAGTACCTCCACTTTACCAGGTAACCCACTTCTCCCCTACCCTTAGCAGCACCACCGGCACTGTTAATACCTTTTGCAGACACATTTTAAGTTCTGTCCCTTATGTGCCCACTTCTGTGTTTCCACAGTACCTTCACCAGGGCTGTCATTGCGTTATTGCACGCACCGCCATTGGCAACTTAAGGTATATTGCATATCATCTCATTTACCTTATCTTCTATGTACCTCCCTCATCTTATGTACCCGCATTATCTCTTCTACAGAGTATACCTTCATCCACATGGACCTTCTCCTCCCCCCATATATATACATTTAAGGTAATGCCTATGCATCCTGCATCGTGGACTATTCTTGTCATTAGGTCTGGCTCCCAGAGTCTTAGTCTAGCCCCATGAAATAATTCTCCTCTTTCTTTTCCTCCTCTATTTGGGGATTATACGTGGTGTTTGTGTTATGCACATGTTACACTGCCATTGTAATAATTCTTTTTGTTTCTTTATTTTCTTATTTCTGTATGCACTGATGATTCTATATATGCATCCCATTGTCTCTTCCCTCCAGGTTGGGAACATGATTATTATTTTTTTCATTCTGTTTTTTTCATTCCATTATCTATTGTATATACCATATGTTTATTTTGTTTTTTTTGTTTGTTCTTTTTTTAGCGATTATATGATTAAGGCCCAGGTTGGGCCGAAACGTCATTATAATTACCTCTGGTCGCTTACCTTGTATTATAAACCACACCTGTAAAATAAACTTCTTATCACTTTGCAAATATAAACATAGAGTGTGCGGTGTACCATATTTGACCATATACGTAGGGCTTGTACAGCCCACTACACCAGCACCTCGCTCTCCCATTCAAACCGAGTGCGCGCCAATATTTATTTATATTTTGTCATAGCCTTGGCCGCCGCACCAGTTCGCCCTAATGTCCATTACAACCTTTGCCTATGATACAGCCACTTGCGCCAATATCGTGTCATCAGTGACTGGTTCCACTGAGTTTCTTAGAACACCCGCAACCGATATAAGAACCAGGGATTACGAAAAGACTAAGCGGAAGCTAGTCTCTTATGACCTACACTGCACTACCCTGGCCGAATACTTTCGCCAGAGCAAAATTCCAAGAGGATTGAGGTGCAATTTGCGACCCACACTATTCGCAGACAATCCGGAATTTTGCGATAGATATAAGCAAATTCTGAATAAGTGCTCACTAGACATAATCATCCTCACTATAGAATACCTCCAGAAGGAAATTATTGACGTTAAAAAAAGTATCCAGGCCATCGAGACCCAGTTGACGACCACCCTTTCATCTACTGACTGGACCGCACTGAAAACCAAAACGGACAAAGCCATCTTGGAGTTTGAAAAAAGCCTGCAGGAACGTAAGAGACTCAAGTTCCAGAGGGATAGTGAAGATTACGCTACTGACAAAGTGTACCGATGGAACGACTCATCCAATACCACAAACTGGCGTCGTCGCAACTACCCCAGGAGACCAGGATTCTACAGCTCCGGCAGCGATTCCTCCACCGGTTCCAACAAGCAGCCTTTTTTAGCTACAGGCCGCAGAGGGGGACGAAACCAAACAGACCAACCCAAAGATCGCGGAGAAAGGATGTTGACCCGAAGCCAGGTAAGCCAGCCAATCAAGTGGTTAACATCTCCAGCTACTCCCTATCACCAGCGGAACTGACCGTCCTACAGAAAGGACTGTCCTTCTGTCCAACACCTCATTGGGACTCATTCCAGCTAGAGAAGGACTTGCATCGTTTCTACAGATCATTAAGACTTAAAACTCACTTTGGCAATTTACCACCAACTGTTCCGGTCGGAAGACCCCCCGGATCTACCGAAACCACCACAGCACTGTCTATCTCTTCTTTGGGACTTCGTAATACCAGCACCTTTTCCCCACCTCACTCATATCACGCCATTGAAACATTTATCTCTCTGGTAGATCGTGATATCAAATCCTTGACGCATGAACAAAAACTAGGATTCTTCCCCACGCATACCAACATGACACTGGAAGAGAAACAGGCACTCTCCTCTTTACGGTCCAACAACACCATCACTATAAAACCTGCTGACAAAGGAGGTGCCACAGTGATCATGGATCGGACGCAGTACCGGGGAGAGATCCTTAGACAGCTAGCAGACACCAATACCTATAAAATCATACCCAGAGATCCTACCATTACAATTTCCACAAAAATTAGGGAAACCATCAAAGTATACAAGGATAACGATACAATTGATAGCAAGACAGCTACTTTCCTTCAAAACCCCCATCCCATCATTCCAGTTTTTTACGTCCTACCGAAAATACATAAATCCCTACAAAATCCCCCGGGGAGACCTATCGTGGCCTCCACCGACTCGGTTCTTTCACCACTCTCAGTATTCCTTGAGAAAATCCTGACACCCCTGACCAAGAACACCAAGTCTTTCATACTAGACACTAATCAATTCCTTGAAAGAATCAAACAACTACATCAGGTACCTCCCCACAGTATTTTGGTCACCATGGACGTCAACAGTCTATACACCTCCATAACCCACGAGAAAGGCATACATGCTACCAGAAAACTATTGCAACGAACAGACATGTCTCAGAATGCCATAGCCTTCTGCCTTGAACTCTTACGTTTGGTTCTCTTTGAGAACTATTTCCTCTTTGAGGATACCTACTATGCCCAAGTATGCGGGACCGCTATGGGCTCGAACGTGGCTCCGGCCTACGCCAATGCGTACATGGATTACTTTGAAACCCAACACGTCTACACACATGAGTTCTTTTCCCAATATGTCCTTGATTATTGCAGGTACATAGATGATATTTTTTTAATATGGACAGGGTCACCTAATACCCTCGATACATTCTATTCCACTCTCAATTCTATTTTTCAAGAACTTAAGTTTACCATCCATACACATGAAACCCAAATAGCCTTCCTGGATACCTTGATATTGAAGGATGCCAGTGGATTACTAACAACGGACCTTTACACTAAACCAACGGACTGTAACAGTTTATTACTCTATTCCAGCTGCCATCCCACCACCACCAAAAATAGTCTACCTAGGTCACAGTTTAAAAGAGTTTCCCGCATAGTCACGGACCCAGAGACGCGACAAATTCGACTCCATACCATGGCGCAAAAATTCAGCGCGAGGAACTACCCTTCGACTCTCCTAAGACAAGAACTCAACAGGTCTTCTGATCCTCCTAGGAGTCCCACACCACGCCAATCCCAAGAAAGGATACCGTTTGTACACACTCACCATCCTTTCATGCCTAAGGTGTACTCAGCAATTAAAAAGCACTGGCCCCTCCTTGGCAGAGCCCACCCTGAAATCCCGTCTTTCAGGGTACCAGTACTTATGAGTACAAGGAGACCTCCTAATATTCGTGATCAAATAGTCAGGGCTGATATAGGTAGCACACTTCGTGTACCAACACAACAATTTTTAAGCTCGCGCCGCAATGGGACTTTCCCATGCTTGAATTGTGCCGCTTGCTCCAATGTGATCAAGTCGGAAAACGTCACACACCCCAGGACAGGGAAATCGTACCCCATTCGTGGCTTTTTTACGTGTGACTCCAATTTTGTAGTCTATGTCATTAAGTGCCCCTGTGGACTACTTTACGTCGGCGAGACTACACAACATATACGCGATAGAATCGCAAGCCACAAGTCTACTATCAGGTGCAATAAAATCTGGCTTCCCCTACCGGATCATTTTTTGAAAGCAAGACACACAGTAGCCCAGCTTAAATTTCAGGTTTTGGAACACGTACCCCGCCTCAGACGGGGTGGAAACCACATTAAACATCTTAAGTCCAGGGAAACCTGGTGGATATACACGTTGGACACCCTGGCACCTAGGGGTTTAAATAGAGAAATAGATTGGTCAGTTTAATCCAGATTCCTAATTTCTTCTTTTCCCTTCCAGAACCGTTGATCTTCCTGGCAAGTTCCCTTAGAGGTACACTACCGGTTTATCTCTCAATATACACATCACATACTTCTAGTGGCATCCCATTCCATATAGTTACAATATCCACTTTACTACTATAGCCCCTCTAGGCTTTATTTAGGGTTTCTTTATCCCAACACTTTTATAATTATACACTTTGTCCCTCCAGTTTGCCTCAGCATTTCCCTAGCCATTAACGCCACCCTATCATCACCAACTGTCACTGACATATATTTATTAGTACTCCATTATCCTATTATTATGCCATAGGCTTATAGCCTATTATCTTGTCACTCAAGTTACGCTCTCCTAATCTAATTTTGACAGTGCGCGTTTTCTCCTCCCTCCCCCGTGGTTGCCCATATAGGCACACAGGCCCCACAGCAGCCGCTATTTCTTTCAGCATCATGGTTCCCTAGTAACCGGGTTCTTATTGAACCGCCGGCCGCGCATGCGCAGTTGCGCTCCCGGATCGCCCGCGTCACTTCCGGTGCCGTACTTCCGGTTTGCGCCATTAAAACATTCCAACGCCGGCCACGCTACACACCGGCAGCAGGGCGCGGGAGCGCCGCTTAGTACCTCCACTTTACCAGGTAACCCACTTCTCCCCTACCCTTAGCAGCACCACCGGCACTGTTAATACCTTTTGCAGACACATTTTAAGTTCTGTCCCTTATGTGCCCACTTCTGTGTTTCCACAGTACCTTCACCAGGGCTGTCATTGCGTTATTGCACGCACCGCCATTGGCAACTTAAGGTATATTGCATATCATCTCATTTACCTTATCTTCTATGTACCTCCCTCATCTTATGTACCCGCATTATCTCTTCTACAGAGTATACCTTCATCCACATGGACCTTCTCCTCCCCCCATATATATACATTTAAGGTAATGCCTATGCATCCTGCATCGTGGACTATTCTTGTCATTAGGTCTGGCTCCCAGAGTCTTAGTCTAGCCCCATGAAATAATTCTCCTCTTTCTTTTCCTCCTCTATTTGGGGATTATACGTGGTGTTTGTGTTATGCACATGTTACACTGCCATTGTAATAATTCTTTTTGTTTCTTTATTTTCTTATTTCTGTATGCACTGATGATTCTATATATGCATCCCATTGTCTCTTCCCTCCAGGTTGGGAACATGATTATTATTTTTTTCATTCTGTTTTTTTCATTCCATTATCTATTGTATATACCATATGTTTATTTTGTTTTTTTTGTTTGTTCTTTTTTTAGCGATTATATGATTAAGGCCCAGGTTGGGCCGAAACGTCATTATAATTACCTCTGGTCGCTTACCTTGTATTATAAACCACACCTGTAAAATAAACTTCTTATCACTTTGCAAATATAAACATAGAGTGTGCGGTGTACCATATTTGACCATATTGCAGGGGAGAAGCAGAACATTCCATCGCGCCAGACAAGGGGGTGCAGCCTCTTAAAGTGACAGCGTGTTCCTTACTGTCCATAACAGCACCACCCTCTTACATGCCTCCCTTCTTAATGATGGTCGTCCTCGACCATCACAGCATCAGGGTCAAAGTGTAATGGAGGAACGTGCAATGTGGAAACAGCACCTATAGAGGAGGCAACAAAGGTGTAAAAACAGACAGAGCACACTGTTCTACATATTGGACTGGTGGAACCCCTGCATTAGACCTCTGGGATCTCCGAAGCTCTTGGCTGTCAGGCAAGGCTTGACTATCTTCCAGAAGAACACTTGCTGCAGGAGTCATCATGGGCTCTTGTCTGGTCTCGTCCTCACGTGGCAGTACTGGTACATCCATGGGATTACCGTCTCTGTGCGGCTGAGGACCCCCTACTGTGTCAGGGACGGTCCACCACTCATCAATTTCCCCATCAGGCATAACAGATTCAGAAAGTGGAGTAGTGCCTTCAGGCAACAATGGCGTAGAACAGACCTCAGACTGGCAAGGCCGCAGCATATTTCTGTGAAGTACTCTAGGGGCGGATGCCCCAGTCTCAATCTGTACCTTGTAGACAGGGCCATTAGCATACACTCGCTCGATAACTTTGTACGGCTGTACGTCCGATCTCTCACTTAGTTTTCCCTTGGGGCGTTTCTCTCTGACTAATACTCGGTCTCCAGGTTGGAGCGGTAACTCTTGAGTCGGTTTGCGGCCCATATGTTCTTTTTCTTGCAGCTGCTTACCCACCAACCGCCATATCATTTGCAATCGTTACCGATGCTTTTTCACCCATGAGGTGACAGTTCGCTCCATCAGCTCCTCTGGCTGTTCCAAATTCAGCTCAATGATCTCTCATCCAGCTCTTCCAAACAACAGTAGATAGGGGGTATAACCCGTGGTGGAGTGGACCCGATTGTTGTAGGTCCAGACCAATTCCGGCAGATAGTCTGGCAAACACGCCTTCTTATCCTCCAACGTTCTCAGCATTTGAACTAAAGTTCGGTTGAAGCGTTCACAAGCTCCGTTGCCTTGAGGGTGGTAAGGGGTGGTCTGGGACCGCTCGATGCCTTACATACGATACAATTCTTCCATCACCTTGCCTTGGAAACATGCGCCTTGGTCGGAGTGGATGTGCTTTGGTCACCCATACACCCGGATGAAGTCTTGACAGATGGCTCGCGCCGCCGATTCCGCAGTCTGATCTCTAGTCGGAGTGACTACTGCGAACTTAGAGAAATGATCGGTAATGACCAAACAGTATTGGAGCCCCTGGGCCGAGTGTCCCACGAGCAGATAGTCGATCATCAACACTTCTAGCGGTTCCTTTGTTTGTATGGTCTGGGCGGGTGCCCTCTGTTCGGTACTCTTAATGAGGTCACATACTCGACATTGCCGGCAAACCTCTTCCACCACCAACTCCAACCGGGGGCAATACACATACCGCTGTAACCATTGGTAGGTCTTTGTGGGGCCGAAGTGCGCTCCAAATTCGTGGGATTCTTTAACTACTTCTTGAGCCATTCTTCCTGGGATGACAACTTGCCACCTTACTTCCATATCTTTTGGCTGTTGCCTCTTACGATATAGCACTGACTCTCGCACCTCCAGTCTATCCCACTGATGTAACAAACTCCTCATTTCAGAGTCCAGATCATCTCTTTCTTGTTTGCCAGGCTTCCGCTTTTGAGTTACCCACCATTTCAGCTGTCTCAGCCCTTCGTCTTCATCCTGAACGTGTCCCCATTCCTCATTGGTTCTCCCCAGGGACCAGGGTAATGCGCAGGCCTCCCTTCTTGACTGGGCTGCAACCATTGGGGGCTTAAACTTGCGAAAGTCTGGGGATTCCTCCTCTTCGAGTTGCTCATCAAGATCCCCCACTGGAGTCTCCACAGTCACTCTTGACAGCCCATCAGCATTTGCGTTTTCGGTAGCAGAGCAATAACGGATGATAAAGTCGAACTTGGCTAGGCGAGCCACCCACCATTGTTCTAAGGCCCACAATTTAGCATTCTCAAGGTGGGCCAGGGGATTAATGTCTGTTCGAACTTGAATCTTGGTACCTGTCAGGAAGCCTGCAAACTTTTCTGTCATGGACCACACCAGGGCAAGGAGCTCTAACCAGAATGAGCTGTAATTGTGAGGCTTTCTTTCGCTGTCTCACAGGCACCTGCTGGCATACCCAATGAGTCTCTTATGTCCATCCTGTATCTGAGAAAGTACTGCACTGAGTCCATGAAGGCTACCATCTGTGTACATCAGGAACGGTTGATCGAAGTCTGCGTAGGCCAAAATCGGGGCTGAAGTAAGGGCATTCTTTATAGCCTGGAAGGCCTCGTCTTGTCCCTGTGCCCAGGGGATGCACTGGGTCTTTGGCACTCCAGCGGTCCCCCTCAGCAACTCATTGAGAGGACCCACCACCTTTGCGAAGTCTTTAACAAACCGGCGGTAGTACCCAGTGAGTCCCAGGAAGGCCTGGAGTTCTCTCACTGTTCGAGGGACTGGCCACTTCTGGATAGCAGCCACTTTTTCTGGCGAGGGTAGAACTCCATCTTGTGACACTATGTGGCACAGGTACTCGATCTCTCTCTTGAAGAGGTGGCACTTCTTTGGCTTCACCTTCAGGTTATGAGCCCGCAGTCTTCCGAGTACCTGTCCAAGCCGGGCAAGGTGTTCTTCGAATGAGGCCGAAAACACAATGATGTCATCCAGATAGATCAGGGTAGCCTCAAAATTTAAGTCTCCCAAACACTTTTTCATCAGCCTTTGAAATGTGCCTGGAGCATTTGAGAGCCCGAAGGGCATCCGGTTAAACTCAAACAACCCCATAGGGAGGATGAAGGCGGTTTTCTCTTTGTCTTTCTCTGGCACGGCTACTTGCCAGTTTCCGCTTGCTAGGTCCAGGGTGGAGAAGTACGAGGCTTTCCCCAATGCCGTCAAGGATTCCTCGATGCGGGGCAACGGATACGAGTCTCGAACAGTGCAGGCATTGAGTTTCCTGTAATCTACACAGAACAAGATGGTCCCATCCTTTTTCTTGACGAGCACCACCGGGGCTGCCCAAGGGCTCTGACTACTCTGCACCACTCCCGAATCCAGCATCTGCCTCAGTAATGTCTTCACCTCTTGATACATCTTGGGCGGGATCTGCCGGTATCGTTCTCGAATTGGACGAACTTCCCCAGTCGGTATCTCATGTGTGATGGCTTCAGTACAGCCGAAATCTTCGGCGTGACGGGCGAATGCGGCCTGATCTTCTCACAGCATAGTTTCTATTGCTTGCACACCCTCAGGGCCTAGAGCCTTCACATCCACTTCCATTTGATCAAGGATGACCCGTCCACTCCACTCCGGGGACGGCGTCTCTTCGTCCGCCGCAGCAACTGCTAGGGTCCACCCCACACCTTCTTTCGGTGATAAAGACATCTCCTTCTGACTCACCATTTCACCCTTACGTAGGTACACCAGGGCCAGATCTGTCCCTCGTGGCAAGGTGACCTCCCCGGGGCCCACGTTAAAAGCTCTTATGGGGACATGTCCTCGCTGGACCACAGCTATTGTACGAGCTATCATGACTTCTTGGTCCACTCCTCCACCTACGACAGGCTGAACAACCACTTCCAACTTGTCAAGGTTGCGGTGAGTCCCCACTGCAAGGTATACTATAGTTTCTCGCTCGGGAGGTAGGATTACAGGTTCTTTACCAGGAGCCCTGTTGACCCCTACCATCTGATAAGATGGCACACTCTTCTGCGTCCCACAGACACGGATCAGTCGTTGAAGGGCTTCTTGAGTAGGCCTATGTGTAGTAGCCTTCTTCCAATATCCAGGTCCCCGTTTGGTAAACATAATCTGATCGAGTTCATGTAGGATGTTCATTCCCAGTACTACAGGCACATCTTCCTTGATAGGCTCAGGGACTAGCAGGATCCCTTTTCTCCCAACTTCTTGCCCACAGATTCGAATATTCATCCACACGACCCCTGTGACCGGGATCGGCAGCAAACAACCGGATCAATGCTGCTTGAAATACGCTTCTAGCATCGATGTCACTTGTGACCCGGTATCTATCAGGCAATCCACTAGAACTCCTTCGAATTCAGCACGTAGGATGGGGCTCCCGGCAATCAAGTGTTTGTTATGATATGGAGCGGCCTCTCTCCTCGCCTCCCCCGCAGAGTGCCGCACCACTGCGGGGGTTGGTAGTTTAACGGCGGCTTCCGCTGGCCTTGAGTATAGTTCCGACAGTCTCTGGCATGGTTCCCCAGTCCTCCACATTCCCAGCATTGGATGCCTCCTCCTCGCCGGGGGGTACCTCGAGCCTGTCCTCGTGCCTCCGATGCCCGATGGGAGGGGGCTTGCTCCCACTGATCCCTTATCGGTCGGGCTGAAGTATGGTTGCATGAGTACAGTGGGTCAGACTGTTGTAGTTCCCCCACTCTTCGCTCCATCTGGGTCAGTTTCTCTTGCACGTTGAGAAGGGACTGCTGAAAGTCTTGCAGCACCTGGACCAGCATCTCCTGATGGTTTGGGTCCCCTCTAGTATTGGTGCCCTGGACATGCATCACCCCAGACGCATAGCTCTCTTCTTTACTTCGGGCCACTGTTTCCGCCAGGATTTGACGAAACGTAAGAGCCGGATCTGCCCGTACCCGTTCTGACAGTGCTCGTCTCAAGGATGTGCTGTGCAGTCCCAGAATGAATTGTTCCCGGAGTATCCGGTCCACTTCAAGGTCTGGGCTGATGTTATAAATCTTCAGGGTGCTTTGCAGCTGGGACACCCAGTCGGACAGTGGAATATTCTTGCCGTCAAACTTTGGTAGCACACTAAATATGGTGCCCATAGGGAGTGTCCTTGCAGGGGTTCCACGAATGCCCACAGCATCTCCATTAACATTAGCATTCCCGCCATTGCTGTCCGCTGCCTCCATCTTGGTGACAGTACCCTGCTTGCAGCGCCACTTGAAGCGATGGCCGGGGGACCACCACAGTGCAGGAAGACTACTGTACACAAGATGAGGTGCAAACAACAAAGGGTATATTAATTGGAAGGCAAGGAAGGAAGGGAATGAGGAAGATGCAAACAGGGGTATACAATGGCAACAGACAATTTACAAGAGTAATAAACTTTATCTTTTCCGTAAAATAGCACGGTGCTCCAGCTATTTCAGACTCAAAATATGTCTAACAAGCAAATGTAAACAATAAATAAGTGATGATGCTACTCTACGTATAACCTCCCTGGCCTTTACTAAGCAGGCCACATGGCTCCCGTGTACTGACTATTGAAGCCTACACTAGGCCCTAACAGGTGCACCAAACAGTAACAGACTCACAGTGATGTTGGAGAATCAGGTCCAGTCCCAGGGGGGCCCCCAGCAGTCCAATACGGTGGTGCGCACGGCTTTCTGTCAGCTCTGTGAAACGTGGTCTTCTCCTTGCTTCTGGATCCTAGGGATGCTCCTGGAAACTGTAAATCCCTTTCTCTGTATCTTCGTGGCTCTCTTGCAGCTATAACAGGACACAGTTCTTCTCTCTTTCAGCTATCGGCACAAAAAGTCCTCTCTGCAGCAGCCTCAGCTCACACACGCTGCTCCAGCTCCACACCTGCACTCTGCACAGACTAGCTCATTACAACGATTATTGCAGGGGAGAAGCAGAACATTCCATCGCGCCAGACAAGGGGGCACAGCCTCTTAAAGTGACAGCGTGTTCCTTACTGTCCATAACAGCACCAACCTCTTACACAGTGTCCAACCCGCAGCATCTAGATGCTACAGAATAGTGAAAGGGATTTCAAGAATTCCCATGCCCACTATGTGTGCACAGACACCCACGGCTCACGCGCGGAGACGGATGTGCGGCGCGTCTTTCACAACCACAGCATGTCTATTTATCTTGCGGAGACGTGAGCCTCCTCAAGTTAAATATCACCCATACAATGTATTGGACCCATTGATTCTGCACAGTTCAATGAACACATGCGGAATCACCTGCGTTCAATAGACTGCAGCACTTTGGACGGAGCAGACATGTGCTGGGTCCAAAGCGCTGCCAATTCCTGAACGTCTGCACATCTATATATATAATTGTCTAAGGGTTTTTCCGTCTGTCTGTCTGTCTGTCTGTCCTGGAAGTCCCGCGTCTCTGCCTCAACCAATCAGCGACGGGCACAGCATGGCGATGATGATGTCATAAAAGTTGCCTCGACCAATCAGCGACGGGCACAGTCTGCCGCGAATTCGCCTCGACCAATCAGCGACGGGCACAGTATCGACGTAGATGTCATAATGGTTGCCATGGCGACGATGATGGCATAAAGGTTGCCTTGACCAATCAGCGACGGGCACAGTCTGCCGCGATTTCTGGAATCATCATTGTCCATATACTACGGGGACATGCATATTCTAGAATACCCGATGCGTTAGAATCAGGCCACAATCTAGTACCCTTATAAGGTCCACACTTGGATGTGTTTAAAAACTGTTTCTGTGCTGAGATAATCTTATAAATATGCCCCTGCTGTGTACTGTGTAATGGTAGTGTCTCACCATATAGGGAAATGGTCTGATCATATCACATCTCCTGGGCAGGGGGGAATAGAATATACAGACAGGACAGGAGGGCATCACAGCTGATTCTCTCTGTGAGATAAAGCATTTCTCTTCCTGTTTTCAAAAATGTTTCACCTCGAAGAAATAATAATTTGCATTCCCATGCTGCAATGGCTATACTTTTTTGCTTCCTTTCCTGCCCAGGAGCTGTGGTATGATCAGACCATGTTCCTGTTCGGTCAGACACAGCCATTACAGTGTACACAGCAGGAGCACATTTATAAGATTATCTCAGCACAGGAACAGTATATTTAATACATCCAATTGTGAAAGCTATTATTATTCCATGATCTATTGATTAAAATTAAATTTGATCTTGTGACCAGACCACCCCTTTAGGAATCAGAGTAATGGACCACTGTCCCTCAATTGGTGCAGTCAAGACGGTGGAGAATATCACACAATTAAAAATTGTACCACAGCACTATAAAGTGTATAATGATTACAATCCCAGAACCTCTATGGTATGTGGGATTGATTTTATCTGAGATGGCATTAGAGCTTGAATTATTAAAAAAATTACTTGCTCAAAGGGAAACCAAATATTGGCACTACGGTCCTGAATGGACTCAATGAGCTTTACATTTTTGCTGTAGATATTCTTTGCCATTGGTTTATTATGCATTCTCTTTTATTTTGTTTTTATAATTATCTTTTTAATTATTTTGGTATTGTTTATGTTTCATCTTTTTTTTTTTTTACGGCTGTGGGCCGGGTGGTTGGTGTGCGCAGCTGGATGTGCCTGCACTGACATTGACGGGCCTCATTTTTTAGCTTCCGATCACATGATAAGTTTGTAGTGCATTTAAAGCACAGTGAGGAAGTTTAGTACACCACACCCCCTGAGGAAGTGAGATCAAACATGTGAAACGCATATTGGGGAACATATTTTATCCATAGTGTATCTCATTTGGGTAAGGGCATGTTTTACATATACAGTGGGTATGGAAAGTATTCAGGCCCCTTTAAATTTTTCACTCTTTGTTTCATTGCAGCCATTTGATAAATTCAAAAACGTTCATTTTTTTTCTCATTAAGGCTGGTTTCACATTTGCGTTTTTTTTGGGTGCGTTTTTGCGGTAAAAAACGCAAAAAAAAACGCATGGTGAAAAAACGCATGTAAACGCGTGCAAACACTGCGTTTTTTTGACGCATGCGTTTTTGCATGTGGTAAAAAAAAAACGCGGCGTTTTGACGCGTTTACATGCGTTTTTTCATGCGTTTGCGTTTTTTAAACGCATGCTGAGAAATGTGTGACAGCTGCCAATCATCTAAAAAAAAACACTATAAACAGAAAAAGTTAGGGGTAGGGTTAGGGGTAGGGATCATAACCCTAACCCTAAAGGGATCCTAACCCTAACCCCACTGCTAACCCTAACCCTAAAGGGATCCTAACCCTACCCCTAACCCTACCTCTAACCCTAAGGGATCCTAACCCTAACCCTACCCCTAACCCTAAAGGGATTAGGGTTAGGGGTAGGGGTAGGGTTAGGGTTAGGATCCCTTTATCACCTTTATGTTGGGGGGTGGCATATCAGTGTGTTTTCTGTTTTTTTTAAATATAAAAACGCATGCGTTTTTAACGCAAAAAAATGCATGCACAAAAAAACGCATGCGTCCCCATTGACTCCAATGTATTTTTTGACCCCCAAAAAAACGCATGAAAACGCATGCGTTTTTGCATGTGGTGAAAAAAACGTGGCGTTTTGACGCATTTACATGCGTTTTTTCATGCGTTTGCGTTTTTTAAACGCATACTGAGAAATGTGTGACAGCTGCCAATCATCAAAATAAAGTAAAAAACCCACTATAAACAGAAATAGTTAGGGTTAGGGTTAGGGGTAGGGTTAGGGATCATAACCCTAACCCTAAAGGGATCCTAACCCTAACCCTACTGCTAACCCTAACCCTAAAGGGATCCTAACCCTACCTCTAACCCTAAGGGATCCTAACCCTACCCCTAACCCTAACCCTAGAGGGATTAGGGTTAGGGTTAGGGGTAGGGTTAGGGTTGGATCCCTTTATCACCTTTGTTTGTTAAGGACTGGCGGAACGCACCAAGTACAAGATGAAATGGAACTAGGTGCGTTCGCAGTCTGAGGTCCACCGTGCAGGTAAAAACCCTGCTGCTAGTAAGACGGACTATATGGCGGTACTATAAGTATACACGCACGAGTTAACTTCACCCTGCGTGAAGGAAGCGATCCTGTTGCGTCACAGGACCGCGGTACCGCACATAGAGCGCGAGCAAGAAGTCAGCGAATTCAACCCCAACTAGGATTGAAATCCGATTAGACACTTGCTGGCACAACACCGCAACTGGGTGTGTAAGGAAACTAAATAATAATATAAAGGCACAAGAGTGCGTGCGGTGCCGCACTGACGGACGCCACTAACCAACCAGGCTTGGGTTAGGAAAGCGCAGAGCAAACGCACGGCGCCGTACAGGCGGACACAGCAATTGGTAGCTGTAATGTGTGTTACGTGCTGTTGGATAAGTCGGGCGCTAGATAGCAAACATACACCTTCCGCGAACAATCATTCAATAGGGAGGGTTATTTAAAGAGCGACTTTCACTCACAACACACACACATATTTACAAGACAACACTAGCGCATGGCCGTGCGGTCATGCGCAGTTTATATAGCTGCAGCACAGGAAACAGCTACAGAAGTTTTGCCCTTTCAGGACCTGCCAAAAGGACCAATGGGATGTGCTGCAGTACCTGAGCATGTGACCCTCGATTTCCAACGGGAGATCCTGCCCTGGGCATGCTCAGACAGAGAAAAGCAGGACTTAGATCCAGAAACGTCCACTCGCCGCTGCCCAGCACTGGCTTCAATGGCAGAAGCAGGAAAAGCAGCAGTAACTCTTCGCACAGAGTCAGACTGAGCGAGACGCTGGGATCGACGTCCCTGCTGAGCAGACTCCACTGCGGCTGGAGAAGAATGGGAGACCGCAGCGGAGACGGATCGAGATTCCCCCTGTGCAGCAGAGGAAACTCGACTCCTAACAATGTTGGGGGGTGGCATATCAGTGTGTTTTCTGTTTTTTAATATAAAAACGCATGCGTCTTTAACGCAAAAAAACGCATGCGTCCCCATTGACTCCAATGTATTTTTTGACCCATGAAAACGCATGCGTTTTTTTTGGTCCAAAAAACGCCTCTCAAAAATACTACAAGTTGCATTTCTGAAAATGAACGCATGCAGTAAAAAAACGCATGCGTTGCAAAACACGACCAAACGCGTACAAACAAAAACGCATGCGTTTTCAATGTTACATATAGGAAAAAAAACGCATGCTTTTTTTGAAAAAAAAAACGCTGCAGACAAAAACGCAAGTGTGAAACCACCCTAACCCCTTCACGACATGCGCCGTACTAGTACTGCGCATGCCGTGTCACCCCCTTTGATGTGGGCTCCGGCGGTGAGCCCACATCAAAGTCACGACATGTCAGCTGTTTTGTACAGCTGACATGTGCGCGCAATAGCGGCAGGTGAAATCGCTATTCACCCGCCGCTATTAACCTGTTAAATGCCGCTGTCAAACACAGACAGCGGCATTTAACTACCGCATCCGGCCGGGCGGCCGGAAATGACGTCATCGAGTGGTCCCCTGTGGTCGGCGCTCACAGCACACCTGCATTTCAGCTACATAGCAGCGATCTGATGATCGCTGTTATGTAGCTGAGCCGATCAAGTGGTGCCAGCTTTTAGCCTCCCATGGAGGCTATTGAAGCATGGCACAAGTAAAAAAAAATGTTTTTAAAAATATTAAAAAAATATAAAAAATATAAAAGTTTAAATCACCCCCCTTTCGCCCCATCCTAAATAAAACAATAAAAAAAAAAATCAAACATACACATATTTGGTATCGCCGTGTTCAGAATCGCCCAATCTATCAATTAAAAAAAAGCATTAACCTGATCGCTAAACGGCGCAGCGAGAAAAAAATCCGAAACGCCAGAATTACGTTTTTTTGGTCGCCGCGACATTGCATTAAAATGCAATAACGGGCGATCAAAAGAACGTATCTGCGCAAAAATGGTATCATTAAAAACATCAGCTCGGCATGCAAAAAATAAGCCCTCACCCGACCCCAGATCACGAAAAATGGAGACGCTACGGGTATCGGAAAATGGCACTTTTTTTTTTTTTTTTAGCAAAGTTTGGAATTTTGTTTCACCACTTAGATAAAAAATAACCTAGTCATGTTAGGTGTCTATGAACTCGTAATGACCTAGAGAATCATAATGGCAGGTTAGTTTTAGCATTTAGTGAACCTAGCAAAAAAGCCAAACAAAAAACAAGTGTGGGATTGCACTTGTTTTGCAATTTCACCGCACTTGGAATTTTTTCCCCGTTTTCTAGTAAAAGACATGGTAAAACCAATGGTGTCGTTCAAAAGTACAACTTGTCCCGCAAAACATAAGCCCTCACATGACCATATTGACGGAAAAATAAAAAAGTTATGGCTCAGGGAAGGAGGGAAGTGAAAAACGAAAACTCAAAAATGAAAAAGGGCCGCGACTTGAAGGGGTTAATGTACACTCTGCACCCCATCTTGGCTAAAAAAAAACAGAAATGTAGAATTTTTTGCAAATTTATTAAAAAAGAAAAAGTTAAATATCACATGGTCATAAGTATTCAGACCCTTTGTTCAGACACTCATATGTAACTCACATGCTGTCCATTTCCTTGTGATCCTCCTTGAAATGGTTCTACTCCTTCACTGGAGTCCAGCTGTGTTTAATTAAACTGATAGGACTTGATTTGGAAAGGCACACACCTGTCTATATAAGACCTCACAGCTTACAGTGCATGTCAAACCAAATGAGAATCCTTATGTCAAAGGAACTGGCCAAGGAGCTCAGAGACAGAATTGTGGCAAGGCACAGATCTGGCCAAGGTTATAAAAGAATTTCTGCAGTACTCAAGGTTCCCAAGAGCACAGTGGCCTCCATAATCCTGAAATGGAAGACCACCAGAAGTCTTTCTAGGCCTGGTCATTCAGCCAAACTGCGCAATCATGGGAGAAGAGCCTTGGTGAGAGAGGTAAAGAAGAACAACAAGATCACTGTAGCTCAGCTCCAGAGATGCAGTAGGGAGATGGGAGAAAGTTCCATAAAGTCAACTATCATTGCAACCCTCCACCAGTCAGGCCTTTATGGCCTGACGGAAGCCTCTCCTCAGTGGAGGACATATAAAAGCCTGCATAGAATTTGCTAAAAAACACATGGAGGACTCCCAGACTATGAGAAATAAGATTCTCTGGTCTGATGAGACGAAGATAGACTTTTTTGGTGATAATTCTAAGCGGTGTGTGTGGAGAAAACAAGCCACTGCTCTAAACCTGCCCAATACAATCCTAACAGTGAAACATGGTGGCAGCATCATGCTGTGGGGGTGTTTTTCAGCTGCAGGGACAGGACGACTGGTGGTCATTGAAGGAAACATGAATGCTGCCAAGTACAGAGATATCCTGGATGAAAACCTCTTCTAGAGTGCTCTGGACTTCAGACTTGGCCGAAGGTTCACCTTGCAACAAGACAATGACCCTAAGCACACAGCTAAAATAACAAAGGAGTGGCTTCAGTACAACTATGTGTCCATTCTTGACTGGCCTAGTTAGAGCCATGACCTTAACCCAATTGAGCATCTCTGGAGAGACCTGAAAATGGCTGTCCACCAACGTTCACCATCCAACTTGACGGAACTGGAGAGGATCTGCAAGGAAGAATGGCAGAGGATCCCCAAATCCAGGTGTGAAAAACTTGTTGCATCATTTCCAAGAAGACTCATGACTGTACTAGCTCAAAAGGGTGGTTCTATTCAATACTGAGCAATGGGTCTGCATACTTATGACCAAGTGATATTTCAGATTTCCTTTTTTTAATAGATTTGCAAAAAATACTACATTTCTGTTTTTTTCCAGTCAAGATGGGGTGCAGAGTGTACATTAATGAGAAAAAAGTGAACTTTTTTTAATTTATCAAATGGCTGCAATTAAACAAAGAGTGAAAATTTTAAAGGGGTCTGAATACTTTCCGTACCCACTGTATAAGATTATCTCACTACAGGAACATTTTTTTAACACGTCCAATTGTGGAACTAATTTTTATTCCAAGATCTATTAATTAAAATGTACTTTGTTCGTGGGAAAACTCCTTTAATGGGATGCAGAACCGAGACAATACAGAATAATTCCAGTAGATCATGGCATCTCTCTGGTATATTTAAATAAGTGTTCACAGATGCAAGCAGCACACACACATTGCCTACAGATGAGACACATAGTCCACACACTTTGCTCATATGTTAAACATTCAGCACACAAAGTGCTTACTTACTGGACACGTACAGTACACACTGCATACAAGTTAGACATATACAGTAAACTGAGTTCGCATATTAGTCAGAAGTAGCACACACAGACGCTGCCTACAGATGAGGCAGATAGAGCACACATTCCGCTCATAAGTTAAACACATAGGGCACACAAAGTGCTTACTTATTGGACACATGCAGCACATACTGCATACAAGTTGGACACGTACAGTAAACTGTGTTCACTGCCCACAGATTAGACATATGCAGCACATGCACAAATTATATATTCGACAAATGCAGTGCACAAAGCCCTTATATCTTTGACACATGTAGCTTGTAAGGTGCGCAGGGCGTTAGTCATGGGTGAAGGGCTGCTGTTCTCACACAACCTGGCACCCCACAAATAAATAGTGTCCCGTCTGTTGTTTGGGCTGTGTAAAGTGGATAACACTCACTTTTGGTTCTGAAGACTGTGCATGTTCCGTGATCCCGGATCCAGATGCAACCACACAGTCTGACAGACCTCCCAACCATCCCGGATCCAGCGGGACTGTCCCGATTTTGACAGTCAGCCCCGTGATCATGGGTGGGACATTAGTTGTCCCGCACTAGTTGGGAGGAGTGTAATATCAGCCGGTCAGCTCCCTGAGTCCCTGCACCTGCAGAGCAGCACACCACATATTGTCTGCTCTGTGCGCACAGGACCTGTGATGAGGTCACAGGATGGGAGGAGTCAGGGGTCACATGATCAGGAAAACCTCTGTGTACAGGACTCTGCTGGTTATTATGGCGCTGGAGGAGGGTAAGCGTATGTGTGAGGTCAGGAGGTGTTTACAGTGTGGATGTAGCAGAGCCGTGTGTGTACGAGGTCTATGGATTGGAGCAGCGTGTGAAAGGTGTATGGAGCAGAGTTGTGTGTGTAAGCGGTGTACGGAGCCATGTGTATGAGGAGTATGGAGCACAGCCACGTGTGTACGAGGTCTACAGATCAGAGCAGCGTGTGAAAGGTGTATGGAGCGGAGCCGTGTGTGTAAGATGTATGGAGTGGAGCAGCGTGTGAAAGGTGTATGGAGCGGAGTCATGTGTGTACGAGGTGTACGGAGCGGAGCCATGTGTGTAAGAGGTGTACGGAGCGGAGCTGAATGTGTATGAGGTGTACAGAGCAGAGCCGTGTGTGTATGAGGTGTATGGAGTGGAGCCGTGTGTGTATGAGGTGCATGGAGCGGAGCTAAATGTGTACGAGGTGTACGGAGCTGAGTCGCATGTGTACAAGGTGTATGGAGCGGAGCACATGTGTACGGAGCGGAGCCGTGTGTAAGTATCATGTGCGGCCAATATACAGTATGGAGCATCATGTGCGGTCATTATACAGTATGGAGCATCATGTGCGGTCATTATACAGTATGGAGCATCATGTGCAGTCATTATACAGTATGGAGCATCATGTGTGGCCATTATACAGTATGGAGCATCATGTGTGGCCAATATACAGTGTATTGAGCATCATGTGCAGTCATACAGTATGGAGCATCATGTGCAGTCATTATACAGTATGGAGCATCATGTGTGGCCATTATACAATATGGAGCATCATGTGTGGCCATTATACAGTATGGAGCGTCATGTGCAGTCATTATACAGTATGGATTATCATGTGCAGCCAATATACAGTATGGAGCATCATGTGTGGCCATTATACAGTATGGATCATCATGTGTGGCCATTATACAGTATGGAGCATCAGGTGTGGCCATTATACAGTATTGAGTATCATGTGCAGTCATTATACAGTATGGAGCATTATGTGTGGCCATTATACAGTATGGAACACTGTGTGGCCATATTTTTTTATTTATAATTATTCTTTATGAAACAGTGTGATTGCAGTGCTAAATGGGTGTGGTTGGGACGTGGATATGGGTGTGACTAGTTATGAATGGGTGTGGTCAGAGGCATGGCCTAAAATTTGCCGCGTTGCGCGCCGCAAACTTTGTCCCTCTTTCCCATCTTCAAAAGTTGGGAGGTATGCAGTCATCAACAGACTCTATAATTTTTCAACAGTTCAACTTTACTTAGCAGATCAAATTTGGTCTTAGTTACGGATACAGCACAATATGTTAGAATCATAACAGTTACTTCAGCATGCGCTATCCCTCCCTTTGTTGTCTTTCCTTGCCCCGGGATATTTTGCCCAGCTCCGCAGCTTTCCAGACTGCAGATTCGACTCCTGTCTGTGAATCACGGTCTGTTTTCTCCTTTCGTGACGAAAGTAAGGCAGGCTCCTCCATGCCATTTTCACCCCATTGGGCTAGGATGTTACAAGATGAGCCACTGAAATATGTTGCAGCCGTCCTCATGCTGCTCCCTTTCTGTATTGTATCCTAGCGACTTTGAGCCTTTTGGCCCTCCCTAACTGGTGCTGCTCATATCTATGTTAACTATTACCTTGCTATACTAACTACTTCCTGATTCTACTGTGCCCTCCACTGCACTTCACAATCTTACCTATACCTCTCACTCTATCTTATCCCTATACCTTTGTCCTGATTTCCTATCCTTATACTTTCCCTATACTTAATACAATATCATAATAACACATTGTCAAAATGCACGAGTCATCCAAAACATTAAATAATTAAACATTCTTCATTATTATTCTCATCACAATGAAAACCGTATCCATTTTATTGGGAAGAGACGAAGGGCATGCTTGTCCCTGACATATTCTTAAATACCTCCGCCCAAAAACATGGTCGTCCTTGATAATACGGTGCCTGTAAACATGCAAAAAGAACACATTTGGCATACATTATTTATAAAGTTTAACTTTCGCTTTCTTAGGCTGCCGTCACACTAGCAATATTTGGTCAGTATTTTACATCAGTATTTCTCAGCCAAAACCAGGAGTGGGTGATAAATGCAGAAGTGGTGCATATGTTTCTAATATACTTTTCCTCTAATTGTTCCACTCCTGGTTTTTGGCTTACAAATACTGATGTCAAATACTGACCAAATACTGCTAGTGTGACGGCAGATTTAGAGTTCTTTTTCACAAACCAGCCCTTTGACCCACAAAAATACTGGCCCGAATACACATGGTCATAGTCCTTCTCTTCAACCCACCACAACCCTTGCTTAATCCATTTGGCAATAAAGGTTCTCCTGACCCTGGTCCCTCAGCTTTGAGGACCCGACATAAAGTGGACAAGTTCTTTTCCTAAAACACAGATCCGCATGACCCTGGTCCCTTTGCTGCAGGGACCCTGACACTACGAGTCCATTTAAAACACAAAGGCCTGTTGGCCAACTTCCTCCTGCTCTGGGGATCCAGACACAAGATATCCATTTCGCTAAACATAACGGTCCACTGGCCAACTCACCACAGCTCTGACAGACCAAGAGCATTCTCAGTCCCTTTCATTATGGATTCTGCTTTCAACAAAAAAAATCATGCCTTGCCAGAGGCTCTGATGTACATGTGAATGCTGCGTAAGAGGTGTTAGCCTTTAAGAAACTTTCTGACAAACTATTCTTTCAATATTAATCGTGCAGAAGAAATAACATTAATTAGTGCCAGCCAGTATATGAAGAGATGACAATAAATTAAGTCTCATGTACACAGGAGCATTGAATTGAATGTTATATGATGGCCTTTAATCTACTGTACATGTGATTATAGATTTGAATTCTTTATTACTTTCTTTGTCTTGAAGAAGGGCAGGTAGCTAGAGAGTTTTGACCAAGTTTACTATTTATCTCTTCTTATCAGTAAACCTTTACTGACCTCAAGGAAATACAAACAGGTTTAGTTTGGGTCAAAAACATGTAGCATGTAGCCAAAATACCCATGAGGTCATTATAGTATCTCAAGGTGATCTCTCGGTTTTATAAATCTCTATATATTTTTTTTACAGGACATTCTGTAACAGTTTGACAAATAGGGTTCTTGCAACTTAACCCTTTGTTTACCAGCTTTGTTTGACCCAAGCATAATTTTTTTCACTTTCTGCTAAAAGCAAAGTCTGAAATACAATCTAATGCAATAAAGTATACAAAAATGTCAAGGGATTGAATTTTTTTGTTGCCACTGCAATTAGAAAGAGTTTTTTCCTTTTCACACTGTATTTCTGCAGTTCATCCAGAGGATTAGCTTCAACCCCATTAAAAACAAGATGCAGAAGTACCCCTGAAGGGGGCCATAGAATGCAATGATAAGAACAGGGACAGGGTTCAAATTAACTTTGTTTTTTTTCTTTTTTTTCTGAAAGTGTTTGTTCAAATGGACACAAACGATGTCTGCTAAGTTTCTGTGACTGTCTGAACATTTGGACACTTTCAGAACAGTCAGTTTGTGTCATTGCAGTCTATAGCCCCATCAGGGGCTTGTATGAATCACATTTTCAGGGAAATTTAAGTGGAGTCATTGGATCATTGCTGGTGTCAGCACCCGGCACACCCGGTCAAGCACCTGGGTCCTGAGAAGGCCAGGGGCCCACTTGCCTTCAGAGATACGGGCATGCTATTGGGGCCAAGTGCCTGTGCCAGTGCCGATGTTCGCAAGTGTGCCTCCACACCTGTTCAGGGCGATACTTACAGCTCCACGTTCCTCCGCTGCAGTGTCTTCCGCGTCCTCTGACTGTGATGTTTCAGGTCACAGGGCATGACGTGACTACTGTGTGCCCTCTGCCTGAACAGTCTGTGTAGAGAGTCAAAAGACACTGACGCTGAGGAGTCCGGAGCAGAACAGCGGCCAATGAGGAGAGGTGAGTATTTCATTTTTTTCCCTATGTTTGGAGCAATATATGGGGTTCATTATATAGGGCCCATCATATATGGAGCATTATATGGGGCCCATTATATGTGGAGCATCTTATGAGGCCTATTATTTATGGGACCCATTATTTATGGAGCATTATATATAGAGCATCATATGGGGCCATTATGTATGGAGCATTATATGCGGCCTATTTTGTATGGAGCATTATATGGAGCCCATTATATATGGAGCATTATATGGACCCAATATATATGGAGCAATATATGTGGCCCATCATATGCTGGAGCATTATATGGGGCCGATCATGTACTGTATGGAGCATTATATGGGGTCCATTATTTATGGAGCAATATATGGGACTCATAATATTTGGAGCATTATATGGGGCTCATTATTCTGTATGGAGCAATTTATGGGACTCATTATAATATTTGGAGCATTATATGTTGCCCATTATACTATATGCACAAAAGCTAGGAGAACCACTAATATATATGAATATCTAAAATATAACTTTTATTACATCATACTAAAATCTCCAATGGACAATAACATCGCTAGTGAACAGTGCAAAAAAGTGCTCGTAATACCAGTGCTCTATTAAAAAATGGTTTTGTCTCACCACATCATCCTTTCTCCGGGAGTATCCACTGCAATACCTCATGGGGGAGGGGGGAGAAAATGTCTCTATACTACCCCAGTCGTGCCCCTGCGTGGCTCCCGCCCTGACAAGGGCAGTTCCCAAGTCAGTCTAATGTGTTGTACCCACCACGATGAAGTAACCTTCCCTACGCGTTTCCTCTCCCGTATGGGAGAATCCTCAGGGGAACTAGCTGAAATAAGTGTGTGGGGAATTTCTCTTTTTGAAATAAGGGGGTCCCTGCATCGGCAGGTAACACCCGTGTCCAATGCTCCCAGTATGGGCACAGACTTCTGGTAGGGTGCCCATACCAGAAGTCTGTGCCCATACTGGGAGCATTGGACACGGGTGTTACCTGCCGATGCAGGGACCCCCTTATTTCAAAAAGAGAAATTCCCCACACACTTATTTCAGCTAGTTCCCCTGAGGATTCTCCCATACGGGAGAGGAAACGCGTAGGGAAGGTTACTTCATCGTGGTGGGTACAACACATTAGACTGACTTGGGAACTGCCCTTGTCAGGGCGGGAGCCACGCAGGGGCACGACTGGGGTAGTATAGAGACATTTTCTCCCCCCTCCCCCATGAGGTATTGCAGTGGATACTCCCGGAGAAAGGATGATGTGGTGAGACAAAACCATTTTTTAATAGAGCACTGGTATTACGAGCACTTTTTTGCACTGTTCACTAGCGATGTTATTGTCCATTGGAGATTTTAGTATGATGTAATAAAAGTTATATTTTAGATATTCATATATATTAGTGGTTCTCCTAGCTTTTGTGCCTATTGTTGTCTGAGGACTTTTAGGGGTAATTTATCGTCATACACCCTATACGTTGCTTATACCATTATACTATATGGAGCAATATATGGGGCTCAT
Organism: Ranitomeya imitator; assembly: GCF_032444005.1. Classification (NCBI taxonomy): domain Eukaryota; kingdom Metazoa; phylum Chordata; class Amphibia; order Anura; family Dendrobatidae; genus Ranitomeya; species Ranitomeya imitator. The sequence goes on from NC_091285.1 coordinate 434,810,512, forward strand.
TATACTGTATGAAGCAATATATGTATATACTAGATGGCAGCCCGATTCTAATGAATCGGGAGTCTAGAATCCATATATACTTTATTTATTCAAATGTAAGAATAATACAATTAATAAATAATAGTAAGAAAGAACAAAAATAATAGGCAGTATATGGAGAAAACACCAAACAAAAGTTCAAAATTGGTGTGAAAATGTCACTGAACCACTTCACAACTAAATATATATAGTTTTGGTAAATGGTATTATCATTTTTTTGACGAAATTCGGCAGGAGCTTGAAGAGCAACGTCACTGGGCCCGCCTCCACGCAGTAGAAACTTGCTGTGAGGTAAAAATTCAAAAATCACACCAAAATGGCGGGCGGAGTGTGTCACAGTACGGCACGTTTCTGATTGGTCGCTCGCAGCAGGCGGCAACCAATCAGACACTGGACACTGTTGACGTCACTTATCTCCGGACATTAGCTCCGGACATTAGCTCCGGACATTAGCTCCGGACATTATCTCCGCACATTAGCTCCGGACATTAGCTCCGGACAAAGCCACGGAAGTTGGCACAAATTGCAGGAAGTAGTATTCTAGGCAATTAATCTCCGGACATTAGCTCCGGACATTAGCTCCGGACATTAGCTCCGGACAAAGCCACGGAAGTTGGCACAAATTGCAGGAAGTAGTATTCTAGGCAATTATATATTAGATATGGATCATTATACTTTATGGAGCATTATATGGAGTCAATTATTCTGTATGGAGCAATATATGGTGCTCATTATTCTGCATGGATCATTATGTGGTGTCCATAATACTGTATGGAGCAATATATAGGACTCATTATTCTGTATGGAGCACTATGTGGTGCCCATAATACTGTATGCAGCAATATATGGGGCTCATTATTCTGAATGGAGCACTATGTGGTGCCTATAATGCTGTATGGAGCAATATATGGGACTCATTATTCTGTAAGAAGCACTATGTGGTGCCCATAATGCTGTATGGAGCAATATGTGGTGCTCATTATTCTGTATGGAGCACTATGTGGTGCCCATAATACTGTATGCAGCAATATATGGGGCTCATTATTCTGAATGGAGCACTATGTGGTGCCTATAATGCTGTATGGAGCAATATATGGGACTCATTATTCTGTAAGAAGCACTATGTGGTGCCCATAATGCTGTATGGAGCAATATGTGGTGCTCATTATTCTGTATGGAGCACTATGTGGTGCCCATAATATTGTATGGAGAAATATATGGCGCTCATTATTCTGTATAAAGCATTATGTGGTGCCAATAATACTGTATGGAGCAATATATGGGGCTCGTTATACTGTATGGAGCAATATGTGGTGCCCATAATACTGTATGGAGGACTATACTGTCTGCTTTCTGAGCTATTGTAGAATGTACAATAGCTATCACTCATGTAATGTTATAAGTAAGTGAAATCTTTGGCATTGTACTTGCGGCGCCCCAGGGTCCTGGTCGTCGCAGTGGTATTGCTTTCCTCTTGGGGAGAGTGATGCTACGTTTGGAGGCAAAGAAGGATAACTGCATCCAGGTATCACAAACATGCAACACATTTCACACTCCTGGCCACCAGGGGGAGCTCCTGACCCTATTTATTAGGTCACTCCCCATATATATATATATATATAACTGGTAGTCTGTAGGGAAAGTTAGTCAGTTGCAGACCAGAGTCTGAGGAGGATGGAGGGTAAAAGGAGCTGTGCATGCCCTCAGAGGTGCAGCTCCCAGATGGAGACATTGAAAGGCAGAACTGTATTGCAGTGAGCGTGAAGGAAGTCGAAGCAAAGGAGAGGATACCAGAAGGGGACCAGCCCTGCTCAAGCTGTCTCCTACTGAGGCGCAACATCCCGGAAGCCGGAACACCGAGGGAGTAAGGACCTCTATGCCTTATTTCAGAGACCGACAGGACAGCTAATTGCGGGTTACCTGTCCGCACCTACACCCAGGAGGCACAGTGACATCTACAGAGCCGGGTTATCTAAGAGACCCTATAAACAGGCTCAAGTCACCAGTCATACGGGTATTGTCCTATCCTATATGGGGGACAAAGAGAGCGAAACATCGCATCTGTGAGACCCTTATGTGAAGCCATAGGCAGTAAGGGACTACACCACTGCAGCGCAAAGGAAGGCTTCTGATTTCCACCTGGATAAGGGAACTCTGGACTTTCCTCCAAACCGCCCGGACTCTGCCTGCCCTGTGATCTGGTGCCCTGGACTGTGGATGCTGAAGTCTTCAGTAAAGGTAAAGAGACTACAATCTTGTGTCCTCGTTCTTCTCTGCGCCATTCATCATTCACCATCTACACACTGGGAAGCCCTGGGGATATACTTCACCTGTGGGAAGGTATACCATCTAGCTGCCATAACATCACCCCAGCGGACCCCTTAAAGCAGCGTCAGTCACCCTGACCGAATACCACAGGTGGCGTCACGAACATTCCCCTTTAAGACCTTTCCCTTGTACATGGGCGCCCAGGGCCATGGACCGGGTCACAGCCATCGTGACATCCCCCTGTGAACACCAGACCCGGTACCAAGTACCCCTAGCCCGCTGGGCGATCCATACTATACCTATATTTCTCTGCGTTATCTGTGCATCATGAATTGTGGTATAGTCCAATTTGTGGACCAAACTCCCCAATTCTAATTATTGCGTCTGCATTTTCATCGGGTGCCATCTGTGTTGCATCAGTTTGTTGTCAGTGTGAAACATATGTGTGCATTAAGCCCCCCCCATACACTTTAGGGAGCTGTCCACCCAATGATGTTTTTGGGTCAGCAGCTATTTTGTCTGACTCTCCATTACTCAGGAGAGATCACTCACCCGAGCCGCTGCCAGACACTAGTGGCAACTTATCTGCCTGAGATCATATAGATGAAGATCTGTTAATCAACAAGAGTAGGGCACGGAGAAGCCATCTGAGCGCCCCACCAGACTAGTCACATCTCTGCCTATAGTCTTCATATACAGTATAACCAACAAATAAAGTTGCCATCTGTAGTGCTATAGCGTGAAATATATGAATATTTGAATTGCATTACCGATCTAGAAAACAGGAACAATTGAGAATACTTAGCACATAAATTAACCAATTCATGTGTACCCGGAAGCCACAATAAGGTGATTCTCTTTGCTGGGACCTTAAACTAATGTCAATCCTCTCCTAGGCTAAAACCTTCATTTATATGGGTAGGTAGGATCCTGGTGTGACTAAAACTGCCACAGGCTGGTGGGTGGAGTGCTCAGTCAGAGAGCCAATATGCAAATAACAAAAGATTGACCATCACTTCCAAACAGAAAACAAATGTGTACAGGTGCAAACTAAAAGTAGCCATCTCCATATATAACCAACAAATAAAGTTGCACACTGTATTGCTATAGCATGAAAACATGAAATATAGAAATTTGAATTGCATTACTGCTCAAGAAAATAGGAAAAATTGAGAATACTTAGAACATAAATTGTCCAATTAATGTGTACGTGGCAGCCACAATAAGACAAATCTCTTTGCTGGGAACGTCCGGCAAGCCGTTCAAACCATATTTTTTCTGATACACTGCAGAGCATCAGAGTAAAACATACCTGGGTGTAATGGCGCCAGGGTCTGATGAATGCTGCCCACGGTTCAGACAGCATGAATCTTTTTACAGGTTCCCTTCTCCATACAGGTCCTTCTCAAAAAATTAGCATATAGTGTTAAATTTCATTATTTACCATAATGTAATGATTACAATTAAACTTTCATATATTATAGATTCATTATCCACCAACTGAAATTTGTCAGGTCTTTTATTGTTTTAATACTGATGATTTTGGCATACAACTCCTGATAACCCAAAAAACCTGTCTCAATAAATTAGCATATCAAGAAAAGGTTCTCTAAACGACCTATTACCCTAATCTTCTGAATCAACTAATTAACTCTAAACACATGCAAAAGATACCTGAGGCTTTTATAAACTCCCTGCCTGGTTCATTACTCAAAACCCCCATCATGGGTAAGACTAGCGACCTGACAGATGTCAAGAAGGCCATCATTGACACCCTCAAGCAAGAGGGTAAGGGTACCGTCACACTATACGATTTACCTACGATCACGACCAGCGATATGACCTGGCCGTGATCGTAGGTAAATCGTAGTGTGGTCGCTGGGGAGCTGTCACACAGACCGCTCTCCAGCGACCAACGATGCCGAGGTCCCTGGGTAACCAGGGTAAACATCGGGTAACTAAGCGCAGGACCGCGCTTAGTAACCCAATGTTTACCCTGGTTACAAGCGTAAAACTGAAAAAAAACAAACAGCACATACTTACATTCCGGTGTCCGTCAGGTCCCTTCTAGTCTCTGCTTCCCGCACTGTGACTGCCGGCCGTAAAGTGAAAGTGAAAGCACAGCCGCTGTGCTCTGCTTTCACTTTACGGCCGGCAGTCACAGTGCTGGAAGCAGACGGCAAGGGACCTGACGGACACCAGAATGTAAGTATGTGCTGTTTGTTTTTTTTTAGTTTAACGCTTGTAACCAGGGTAAACATCGGGTTACTAAGCGCGGTCCTGCGGTTAGTTACCTGATGTTTACCCTGGTTACAAGCGAACGCATCGCTGGATCGCATCGCTAGATCGCTAGATCGGTGTCACACACACCGATCTAGCGATGACAGCGGGAGATCCAGCGATGAAAGAAAGTTCTAAACGATCTGCTACGACGTACGATTCTCAGCAGGATCCCTGATCGCTGCTGCGTGTCAGACACAGCGATATCGTAACGATATCGCTGGAACGTCATGAATCGTACCGTCGTAGCGATCGAAATGGTATAGTGTGACGGTACCCTAAGACCCAGAAAGAAATTTCTCAACAAATAGGCTGTTCCCAGAGTGCTGTATCAAGGCACCTCAATGGTAAGTCTGTTGGAAGGAAACAATGTGGCAGAAAACGCTGTACAACGAGAAGAGGAGACCGGACCCTGAGGAAGATTGTGGAGAAGGACCGATTCCAGACCTTGGGGAACCTGAGGAAGCAGTGGACTGAGTCTGGTGTGGAAACATCCAGAGCCACCGTGCACAGGCGTGTGCAGGAAATGGGCTACAGGTGCCACATTCCCCAGGTAAAGCCACTTTTGAACCATAAACAGCGGCAGAGGCGCCTGACCTGGGCTACAGAGAAGCAGCACTGGACTGTTGCTAAGTGGTCCCAAGTACTTTTTTCTGATGAAAGCAAATTTTGCATGTCATTCGGAAATCAAGGTGCCAGAGTCTGGAGGAAGACTGGGGAGAAGGAAGTGCCAAAATGCCTGAAGTCCAGTGTCAAGTACCCACAGTCAGTGATGGTGTGGGGTGCCATGTCAGCTGCTGGTGTTGGTCCACTGTGTTTCATCAAGGGCAGGGTCAATGCAGCTAGCTATCAGGAGATTTTGGAGCACTTCATGCTTCCATCGGCTGAAATGCTTTATGGAGATGAAGATTTCATTTTTCAGCACGAAAAATGGTTTACTGACCATGGTATTACTGTGCTCAATTGGCCTGCCAACTCTCCTGACCTGAACCCCATAGAGAATCTGTGGGATATTGTGAAGAGAAAGTTGAGAGACGCAAGACCCAACACTCTGGATGAGCTTAAGGCCGCTATTGAAGCATCCTGGGCCTCCATAACATCTCAGCAGTGTCACAGGCTGATTGCCTCCATGCCACGCCGCATTGAAGCAGTCATTTCTGCCAAAGGATTCCCTACCAAGTATTGAGTGCATAACTGAACATTATTATTTGTTGGTTTTTTTGTTTGTTATTAAAAAACACTTTTATTTGATTGGATGGGTGAAATATGCTAATTTATTGAGTCAGGTTTTTTGGGTTATCAGGAGTTGTATGCCAAAATCATCAGTATTAAAACAATAAAAGACCTGACAAATTTCAGTTGGTGGATAATGAATCTATAATATATGAAAGTTTAATTGTAATTATTACATTATGGTAAATAATGAAATTTAACACTATATGCTAATTTTTTGAGAAGGACCTGTATATGATCATCATGTTTTGTGCCTTAACAGTTGCAATGTATTCCCTGTCTTTCTGTGTTCATTTTGATTTTGCCACGTCATTAAGGATTTTAATCTAAGTACAGTGGGTGCATAAAGTATTCATACCCCTTTGAATTTTTCACTCTTTGTTTCATTGCAACCATTTGGCAAATTCAAAAAAGTTCATTTTTTTTTCTCATTAATGTACACTCTGCACCCCATCTTGACTGGAAAAAAAACAGAAATGTAGTAATTTTTGCAAATGTATTAAAAAAGAAAAACTGAAATATCACATGGTCATAAGTATTCAGACCCTTTGCTCAGTATTGAGTTGAAGCACCCTTTTGAGCTAGTATAGTCATGGGTCTTCTTGGGAATGATGCAACAAGTTTTTCACACCTGGATTTGGGGATCCTCTGCCATTCTTTCTTGAAGATCCTCTCCAGTTCCATCAGGTTGGATGGTGAACATTGGTGGGCAGCCATTTTCAGGTCTCTCCAGAGATGCTCAGTTGGGTTTAGGTCAAGGCTCTGGCTGGGCCAGTCAAGAATGGTCACAGAGTTGTTCTGAAGCCACTCCTTTGATATTTTAGCATTGTGCTTAGGGTCATTTTCTTGTTGGAAGGTGAACCTTCGGCCAAGTCTGAGGTCCAGAGCACTCTGGAAGAGATTTTCATCCAGGATATCTCTGTACTTGGCCACATTCTTGTTTGCTTCATTGACAACCAGTCGTCCTGTCCATGCAGCTGAAAAACACCCCCATAGCATGGTGCTGCCACCACCACGTTTCACTGTTGGGAATGTATTGGGCAGGTGATTAGCAGTGCCTGGTTTTCTCCACACATACCGCTTAGAATTATCACTAAAAAGGTCTATCTTATCTCATCAGACCAGAGAATCTGATTGCTCATAGTCTGGGAGTTCTTCATGTGTTTTTTAGCAGACTCTATGGATGCTTTCATATGTCTTACACTGAGGAGAGGCTTCCATCGGGCCATTCTGCCATAAAGGCCCGACTGGTGGAGGGCTGCAATGATAGTTGACTTTCTGGAACTTTTTCCCACCTCCCTACTGCATCTCTGGCGCTCAGCCACAGTGATCTTGGGGTTCTTCTTTACCTCTCTCACCAAGGGTCTTCTCCCACGATTGCTCAGTTTGGCTGAACAGCCAGATCTAGGAAGACTTCTGGTGGTCCTAAACTTCTCCCATTTAAGGATTATGGAGGCCACTGTGCTCTTAGGAACCTTGAGTAGTGCAGAAAATCTGTTGTAACCTTGGCCAGATCTGTGCCTTGCCTCAATTCTTGCAACAGGAACAGAATAGCCGGTCTCAGGAGCACAGAAGGAGGACACAGACACCAGTTAGGGTAAAACCACAACGCATTTCAATAGAAGAAAAATAAGAATAAAAAATAAAAATAATGACCAAAGTAATAATAATAAAATCAGCATAAAAAATTATCCTAAAAAATAATAAGGATACAAATAGACATCTAGTTAGTAACTTTCTCAATCATGAGGTTCAGACCCTCAGGGGGCCAGTGTACCAAGCTTAAAAATCCAGAAGCTTTCTTTTTTTATTAAACTACTCAAACGGTCTGTTACATACTCAGGTATATGGTCAATAATTGTTAGTTGCACTTGCCCCTGAGGGTGATTATTTTTATTTTTTATTCTTATTTTTCTTCTAATTGGTTTTTATTAGGCAATTTGTAACAAATGATACATGCCCACTATCTGTATGTTATATTTGCTGCTTTGCTGCTAAAATGTTGTAATAAGTGATACTTGCCCATTTTTTGTATGTTACATTTGCATATGTAATTTCCACTGTTCTGTGATTTGTCCTTGTAAGGTTAAATACTGCTTCCTTGCATATCATTAATAAATATCCACCTGAAGAAGACGGCGCACGCTGTTGAAACGCGTTGTGGATTTACCCTAACTGGTGTCTGTGTCCTCCTTCTGCGCTCCTGAGACCGGCTATTCTATTTCTGTTGCAAGTCTTTCTCCCCCGTTGTGGGGTATCCGGCTGGAGCTGCAGGGACCTACGCACTTCATCCCTCGTCACTGGGATGGCCACTAGCGCTCTTTCTACAAACTGCCATTTGTTGTTCCACATTGCCACAATTCTGTCTCTGAGCTCCTTTGCCAGTTCCTTTGACCTCATGATCCTCATTTGGTCTGACATGCACTGTGAGCTGTGAGGTCTTATATAGACAGGTGTGTGCCTTTCTAAATCAAATCCTATCAGTTTAATTAAGCACAGCTGGCCTCCACTGAAGGAGTAGAACCTTCTCAAGGAGGATCACAAGGAAATGGACAGCATGTGACTTAACCCCTTTCTGACATTAGTCATGGCTTCCCATCTCAATTCCTGTCAATTTTGCATTGAAAAGTCAAACGGCGCTCCTTCCCTTCCGAGCCCTCCCATGCGCCCAAACAGTGGTTTACCCCCACAAATGGGGTATCAGCGTACTCAGGACAAATTGTACAACAACGTTTGGGGTCCAATTTCTTCTCTTACCCTTGGGAAAATAAAAAATTGGGGGTGCAAAGATAATTTTTGTGAAAAAATAAGATTTTTTATTTTTACGGTTCTGCATTATAAACTTCTGTGATGCACTTGGGGGGTCAAAGTCACCACACCTCTAGATAAGTTCCTTAGGGGGTCTACTTTCCAAAATGATGTCACTTGTGGGGGGTTTCAATGTTTAGGCACATCAGGGGCTCTCCAAACGCAACATGGTGTCCCATCTCGATTCCAGTCAATTTTGCATTGAAAAGTCAAATGGTGCTCCTTCGCTTCCGAGCTCTGTCATGCGCCCAAACAGTGGTTTACCCCCACATATGGGGAATTGGTGTACTCAGGACAAATTGTAAAACAACTTTTGGGGTCCATTTTCTCCTGTTACCCTTGGTAAAATAAAACAAATTGGAGCTGAAGTAAATTTTTTGTGAAAAAAAGTTAAATGTTCATTTTTATTTAAACATTCCAAAAATTCCTGTGAAGCACCAGAAGGGTTAATACACTTCTTGAATATGGTTTTGAGCACCTTGAGGGGTGCAGTTTTTAGAATGGTGTCACACTTGGGTATTTTCTATCATATAGACCCCTCAAAATGACTTCAAATGAGATGTGGTCCCTAAAAAAAATGGTGTTGTAAAAATGAGAAATTGCTGGTCAACTTTTAACCCTTATAACTCCCTAAGGCTAGGTTCAAATTGCGTCAAGTACATGGCGTTAAACGGATCCGTTAAACGCATGTACAGAAAAGGAGCCAATTTGTCTTAAAAATCGGCGTCACGTTAACACTTGCGTTAACGCATGTGACCACGTTTTTCTCATTTGGATGTCCGTTAGTGAAGTATCCGTTTGTTTGCGTTTGTCCATGTCAATAAAGTTGTTCTTTTTTTTTTTTTTTCCTTTTGTCAGCGTCGGGTGTGGGTGCATACACATTCTCCATTTTGAAAGCATTGAGTGAACTTCTGCTAGCAAGATGTTTGTGTCTGAGCTCGTTAGATTTCGCTTGATGCGGTTGCGACTTCGGCAGAGAAAGCGTAGTTCGCAAAGGAGATATTGGATCCACGAAGTGAATTTCTTGCGGAATACATATGGTGCCTTTCACACTCTGTATGTTCAGCTTCGGGATCATCCCTTCAAATTCCAACGCTATCTACGGATGTCCATTGAGACCTTTGATGTTCTGCTCTCACATGTGAAGGATGAGATACATCATCATCGCAGCACTTTCCGTGAAAGCATCTGTGCGGAGCAACGTTTAGTAGTGACTCTGAGGTAATTATACATTTTTTTATCATTCTATTGACAAAGACTAGATCTCGGTATCGTGGGGCATAATGTTCATTTAGCAATTGTATATTCTATTGTAACTAGCCTTTTAGTTGACCTTTAAAATCCTAAACAAATTTTTTTTTTTTTTCGTTTTGAATGCCGACAGATATCTGGCTACCGGAGAATCTTTTGCGTCACTGCATTATCAATTTAGACTTGGGAAGTCAACAACTTGCCAACTGGTTTGGGAAACTTGTGATGCCATTTGCAACAACTTGCAACCACTTGTGCTACCAACACCGACATCAGAAATGTGGCTAGCGATTTCCCAACAGTTCGAGGATGTGGCTTGGTGCCGTGGACGGCAAGCACATTCAGATTTAGAAACCAGCGCATAGTGGGTCACTATACTACAACTATAAAAAATACTTTTCTATTGTTTTGATGGCTATTGCGGATGCAAGGTACCGTTTTGTTGCTGTGGATATTGGTGCTTATGGCTGGACTAACGATTCCAGAGTCTTCAGAGACTCCAACATGGGGCGATGTTTGTACAGCAACAATTTTAACATACCCTCATCATTTTAAACAGTTTACTAAATGTTTAGGAATTTTTTCCAACAAACTGTTGCTAGACATGTTTAACATATGATATCCCATAGGGATGTAAAAAAAAAAAAAGAAGAAATTGGGTGTTAAAAAAAAAAAATTAACCAACAAAACTTGAAATGCAGTAATTGCACCTGGCTGGGGACAGTGAACAGTACTATAGACTTTGGTATTGCGCGGGCGTATTGTCTGCCCAACTGTATGATGGACTGCTACATTGTCTATGATGTTCCATGCTCGTTTCACCCCGGCCTCTATATTGAGGGTTGTAGGCCGGCATGTCCATTCTTCTTGTTCCCGATGGAGCGGGTTCCTGGGGCCCTGTTATGACCCCAATGGCGAGGGTCTCAGAGGAACGTGGAAGTCTGCAAGATACAAAAATCCAGCTCATAGGGCAGTGGTAACTGGGTTGACCATATATCTACTCCTAACGCCAACACTAGAAGTAGCCGGGGGTCATACCTACGTTGATCCTAGATGACTCGCGCCAGCCGGAGAATCTAAATACCCCTAGTAGAGGAAAACAAAGACCTCTCTTGCCTCCAGAGAAAGGGACCCCAAAGCAGGATAGAAGCCCCCCACAAATAATAACGGTGAGGTAAGAGGAAATGACAAACACAGAAATGAACCAGGTTTAGCACAGAGAGGCCCGCTAACTAATAGCAGAATATAGAAAGGTAACTTATATGGTCAACAAAAAACCCTATCAAAAATCCACACTGGAAATTCAAGAACCCCCGAACCGTCTAACGGTCCGGGGGGAGAACACCAGCGCCCTAGAGCTTCCAGCAAAAGTCAGGATACAGATTAGGAACAAGCTGGACAAAAATACAAAACCAAAAACAAATAGCAAAAAGCAAAGTAAATGACTTAGCTGAAAAACCGGACCAGGATCAGTAGACAAGAGCACAGCAGATTAGCTCTGATAACTACGTTGCCAGGCATAGAACTGAGTGTCCAGGGAGCTTATAAAGCAACGCCCCTAACTAACGACCCAGGTGCGGATAAAAGGAAAGACAGAAAAACCAGAGTCAAAAAACTAGTAACCACTAGAGGGAGCCAAAAAGCAAATTCACAACAGTACCCCCCCCTTAGTGAGGGGTCACCGAACCCTCACCACGACCACCAGGGCGATCAGGATGAGCGGCATGAAAGGCACGAACTAAATCGGCCGCATGAACATCAGAGGCGACCACCCAGGAATTATCCTCCTGACCATAGCCCTTCCACTTGACCAGGTACTGAAGTCTTCGCCTGGAGAGGCGAGAATCCAAGATCTTCTCCACCACGTACTCCAACTCGCCCTCAACCAACACCGGAGCAGGAGGCTCAGCAGAAGGAACTACAGGCACAACGTACCGCCGCAACAAGGACCTATGAAATACATTGTGAATAGCAAACGACACAGGAAGATCCAGACGAAAAGATACAGGATTAAGGATTTCCAATATCTTGTAAGGACCAATAAAACGAGGTTTAAATTTGGGAGAGGAGACCTTCATAGGAACAAAGCGGGAAGAAAGCCATACCAAATCCCCAACGCGTAGTCGGGGACCCACACCGCGGCGGCGGTTGGCAAAGCGCTGAGCCCTCTCCTGTGACAACTTCAAGTTGTCCACCACATGATTCCAGATCCGCTGCAACCTATCCACCACAGAATCCACCCCAGGACAGTCAGAAGACTCCACATGACCTGAAGAAAAGCGAGGATGGAAACCAGTGTTGCAGAAAAAAGGCGAAACCAAGGTGGCGGAACTAGCCCGATTATTAAGGGCAAACTCAGCCAACGGCAAGAATGTCACCCAATCGTCCTGATCAGCAGAGACAAAACACCTCAAATAAGCCTCCAAAGTCTGATTGGTTCGCTCCGTCTGTCCATTAGTCTGAGGATGGAAAGCAGAGGAAAACGACAAATCAATGCCCATCCTACTACAAAAGGATCGCCAGAACCTGGAAACGAACTGGGATCCTCTATCTGACACAATATTCTCAGGGATGCCGTGCAAACGAACCACGTTCTGGAAAAACACAGGAACCAGATCGGAAGAGGAAGGCAGCTTAGGCAAAGGAACCAAATGGACCATCTTGGAGAAGCGATCACATATCACCCAGATAACAGACATGCCCTGAGATAGCGGAAGATCAGAAATGAAATCCATGGAGATATGTGTCCAAGGTCTCTTCGGGACAGGCAAGGGCAAGAGCAACCCGCTGGCACGAGAACAGCAAGGCTTAGCTCTAGCACAAGTCCCACAGGACTGCACAAATGACCGCACATCCCTTGACAAAGAAGGCCACCAAAAGGACCTGGCCACCAGATCTCTGGTGCCAAAAATTCCCGGGTGACCTGCCAACACCGAGGAATGAACCTCGGAAATGACTCTGCTGGTCCACTTATCCGGAACAAACAGTCTGTCAGGTGGACAAGACTCAGGCCTATCAGCTTGAAATCTCTGCAACACACGTCGCAGATCCGGAGAAATAGCTGATAAGATAACTCCATCCTTAAGAATACCAACAGGATCAGCGACTCCAGGAGCATCAGGCACAAAGCTCCTAGAAAGAGCATCGGCCTTCACATTCTTTGAACCTGGTAAATACGAGACAACAAAATCAAAGCGGGAGAAAAACAATGACCAGCGGGCCTGTCTCGGATTAAGGCGTTTAGCAGACTCGAGATACATCAGATTTTTGTGATCAGTCAAGACCACCACACGATGCTTAGCACCCTCGAGCCAATGACGCCACTCCTCAAATGCCCACTTCATGGCCAACAACTCCCGATTGCCCACATCATAATTTCGCTCGGCAGGCGAAAACTTCCTAGAGAAAAAGGCACAAGGTTTCATAACAGAGCAACCAGGGCCTCTCTGCGACAAAACGGCCCCTGCTCCAATCTCCGAAGCATCCACCTCAACCTGAAAGGGAAGTGAGACATCGGGCTGGCACAAAACAGGCGCCGAAGTAAACCGGCGTTTCAACTCCTGGAAAGCCTCCACGGCAGCAGGAGCCCAGTTAGCTACATCGGAGCCCTTCTTGGTCATATCCGTCAAAGGTTTCACAACGCTAGAAAAATTAGCGATAAAACGACGGTAGAAGTTAGCGAAACCCAAGAACTTCTGAAGACTCTTAACTGACGAGGGCTGAGTCCAATCAAGAATAGCTCGGACCTTGACCGGGTCCATCTCCACAGCAGAAGGGGAAAAAATAAACCCCAAAAAGGGAACCTTCTGTACACCAAAGAGACACTTTGAGCCTTTGACAAACAAAGAATTTTCACGCAAAATTTTAAAGACCAACCTGACCTGCTCCACATGCGAGTCCCAATCATCAGAAAAAACCAAAATATCATCCAGATAAACGATCAAAAATTTATCCAGATACTTCCGGAAAATGTCATGCATAAAGGACTGAAAAACTGAAGGCGCATTGGAGAGCCCAAAAGGCATCACCAAGTACTCAAAATGACCTTCGGGCGTATTGAATGCGGTTTTCCATTCATCACCTTGCTTAATGCGCACAAGGTTGTACGCACCACGAAGGTCTATCTTGGTGAACCACTTGGCACCTTTAATTCGGGCAAACAAGTCAGACAACAGCGGCAGAGGATACTGAAATTTGACAGTGATCTTATTTAAAAGCCGATAATCAATACAAGGCCTCAAAGATCCGTCCTTTTTAGCCACAAAAAAGAATCCTGCACCAAGAGGGGAAGAAGACGGACGAATATGTCCTTTCTCCAAAGACTCCTTGATATACGAACGCATAGCGGTATGTTCAGGTACCGACAGATTAAAGAGTCTTCCCTTAGGAAATTTACTGCCTGGAATCAAATCTATAGCACAGTCACAGTCCCTATGAGGAGGCAATGCACTGGACCTGGACTCGCTAAAGACATCCTGATAATCAGACAAATACTCCGGAACTTCCGAAGGCGTAGAAGAAGCAATAGACACAGGCAGGATATCCCCATGAATACCACGACAGCCCCAACTAGAAACTGACATAGCCTTCCAGTCCAGGACGGGATTATGGGTCTGTAACCATGGCAGCCCTAAAACAACCAAATCATGCATTTTATGTAAAACAAGAAAACGTATCACCTCGCGGTGTTCAGGAGTCATGCACATGGTAACCTGTGTCCAATACTGCGGTTTATTTGCTGCCAATGGCGTAGCATCAATACCCCTAAGAGGAATAGGATTTTCTAATGGTTCAAGAGTAAAACCACAGCGCTTAGCAAATGACAGATCCATAAGACTCAGGGCAGCACCTGAATCTACAAACGCCATGACAGGATAAGACGACAGTGAGCAAATCAAAGTTACAGACAGAATAAATTTAGGTTGCAAATTTCCAGCGGTGACCGGACCAACAACCTTAGCTATACGTTTAGAGCATGCTGAGATAACATGTGTAGAATCACCACAGTAGTAGCACAAGCCATTCCGGCGTCTATGAATTTTCCGCTCATTTCTGGTCAGGATTCTATCACATTGCATTAAATCAGGTGTCTGTTCAGACAACACCATGAGGGAATTTGCGGTTTTTCTATCACATTGCACCGAATTAGGTGTCTGTTCAGACAACACCATGAGGGAATTTGCGGTCTTGCGCTCCCGCAATCGCCGGTCAATTTGAATAGCCAGTGCCATAGCATCATTCAGACCTGTGGGAATGGGAAAACCCACCATAACATCTTTAATGGCATCAGAAAGACCATTTCTAAAATTAGCGGCCAGTGCACAGTCGTTCCAATGTGTCAGCACGGACCATTTCCGAAATTTTTGGCAATACACTTCAGCCTCGTCCTGCCCCTGAGACATAGCCAGCAGGGCCTTTTCTGCCTGAATCTCAAGATTGGGTTCCTCATAAAGTAAACCGAGCGCCAGAAAAAACGCATCAATATCAGCCAATGCCGGATCTCCTGGCGCCAGCGAAAAAGCCCAATCTTGAGGGTCACCCCGTAAGAACGAAATAACAATTTTTACTTGCTGAGCGGAGTCTCCAGATGAACAGGGTCTCAGGGACAAAAACAATTTACAATTATTCTTGAAATTCCTAAACTTAAACCTGTCTCCGGAAAACAGTTCAGGAATCGGTATCTTAGGTTCTGACCCAGGACTTCTGATAACATAATCTTGTAAGCCCTGCACACGAGTAGCCAGCTGGTCCACACTTGTAATCAAGGTCTGGACATTCATGTCTGCAGCAAGCATAAGCCACTCTGAGGTAAAGGGGATGAAGAAAAAAAAAAAAAAAAAAAATGAGAGAGGAGAAAAAAAAAAAAAACTCAGAATCTTCTTTCTTATAATCCCTCTTTTGCAATGCATTAAACATTTAATATAGGCCTGGCAAACTGTTATGACCCCAATGGCGAGGGTCTCAGAGGAACGTGGAAGTCTGCAAGATACAAAAATCCAGCTCATAGGGCAGTGGTAACTGGGTTGACCATATATCTACTCCTAACGCCAACACTAGAAGTAGCCGGGGGTCATACCTACGTTGATCCTAGATGACTCGCGCCAGCCGGAGAATCTAAATACCCCTAGTAGAGGAAAACAAAGACCTCTCTTGCCTCCAGAGAAAGGGACCCCAAAGCAGGATAGAAGCCCCCCACAAATAATAACGGTGAGGTAAGAGGAAATGACAAACACAGAAATGAACCAGGTTTAGCACAGAGAGGCCCGCTAACTAATAGCAGAATATAGAAAGGTAACTTATATGGTCAACAAAAAACCCTATCAAAAATCCACACTGGAAATTCAAGAACCCCCGAACCGTCTAACGGTCCGGGGGGAGAACACCAGCGCCCTAGAGCTTCCAGCAAAAGTCAGGATACAGATTAGGAACAAGCTGGACAAAAATACAAAACCAAAAACAAATAGCAAAAAGCAAAGTAAATGACTTAGCTGAAAAACCGGACCAGGATCAGTAGACAAGAGCACAGCAGATTAGCTCTGATAACTACGTTGCCAGGCATAGAACTGAGTGTCCAGGGAGCTTATAAAGCAACGCCCCTAACTAACGACCCAGGTGCGGATAAAAGGAAAGACAGAAAAACCAGAGTCAAAAAACTAGTAACCACTAGAGGGAGCCAAAAAGCAAATTCACAACAGGGCCCCACAAATTCCTCAAGAAGGTCGTTCAGTCTTTGCCTAAACATAAGGTTTCTATGTGCCGGGATATTTTGAGCTACAGGCACATAGGACAAAAAAAATAGCTTCCACTCATTAGCAGAATATACAGACTCGCGGGATTGCAGGTCGGTAATTTCCCGCCTCAGGTCTTTGAGTTCACTGCGACACATGTCCTCTACCCGTTGGAGTCCATCGACGATAATGGCATCAGCTTCATCTTTTTGTGATGCTCGCTTGCATCCACGCTGTGATTGCAACCGGGCACTCACACCAGCAGCAACAGTGCTTCTCTCCATAGATCGTGGCTCGCTGATGCCAGACACATCTTCAGGTTGGGTTGGTTCCACTGGAGATGGCTCCAGTTCCTCTGCCGGTCTAGGCGCAGCGGTACTGCATATCGTGCTGTAACCCCAAAAAAACAAAAACTTATTTTTTTCCTTTAAACAATTAATAAAAAGGTGTTTGACTGTTTGCATTGTAACATTTTGCAATGTAACGTCACCAATATTTACCAATTTTTTTCTTTGAGGTAGTCGACTTCTCCATGTATCGGGGATCGAAGTGACAGATAATTTGATCCCACAACTTGCGATTCTTCACGATGTCATGGTGGGAGCTGTCGCTTTGGTCCCATATGGAGGGGTTGGCTTCCACAAGGTTGATCAGTGTCTCGTTGTGAATGGTCAATGGCTCTTCGTCAACCACAATCCTTTTTTTTTTGGTCGCTGACTTGGACTATGTAAATCAGGGGTGTCAAACTGCATTCCTCGAGGGCTGCAAACAGGTCATGTTTTCAGGATTTCCTTGTACTGCACAGGTGATAATTTAATCACCTACACAAATAATGAGTTGGTGATTAAATTATCACCTGTGCAGTACAAGGAAATCCTGAAAACAGGATCTGTTTGCAGCCCTCGAGGAATGCAGTTTGACACCCCTGATGTAAATGCAGCGCCCCAGAGATCTGGTCGTTGCAGTATGACACTCTGCCGCTAAGGGGAGTGATGGTACGTCTGATGGCACTGAAGGAATTCTACTGACCAGGTATCACCAGCACACATTACACTTCACACTCCGGCCACTAGGGGGAGAAAAAGGCTTTATTTATTGGGCCACTCCTCACACTGGTAAAAGTAGGGGTTGGATAGGAAGTTAGTCAGAAGCTGACTGGGTTGGATTCAGGCAACATCCCGTGGCAGGGGGTGTTGCAGGGAGAAGACACAGGGGGGTCCCTGTCAGGCGTGGGAACCTGGCAGATGCCTAGCGAACAGAGCAGAACGTTACGGAACCGCGCCTGCACACCCCGCGGTGGTATCCTAAGAGAGAGACACAAAGAGCAGGATATTGTGGACCAGTGAGAAACGAGATCAAGCACAAAGGAGAGCCAGTAGGAGTCATGCTGTGAGACCGAGGCAACATCCTACTGAGGCACGTAGCCGGTGGCCGGAACACCACGGGAGTAGCTGACTCTAGGCCTTACTTCGAACTCCGCAGGACAGTTAATTATAGGTTGGCTGTCTACCTTAAATTTCCTACGAAGACATAGGGGGCAACGCGTGGAGAGGGGCGTCTCTAGGGTCCTGGAAGAGCTCCGAGCCTTCCCGTCGTACGGGTGCGTCCTAGCCATAACATACCTGGGGGACGAGAAACTAGTAACATCTGGAACTAACGAGAGAGAAATAAAGAGAACTAGAAAGTACGAACGAACGAGAACAGCAGTTGTGAGGACTATTCCAAATGCTCAGCAGGGTAGCACTACAACACACAGGCGCTAGTAGTAGGCACTGATTTCCACCTGCAAAGGGAACTCTGGATGTGCCCATCGGACCGGCCGGTCTCAGAAAGCCCTGTTAAGCGTGCTCTGGATTGAGGATCCTGAAGTCTTCAGTAAAGAGGTAAAGAGACTGCAACCTTGTGTCCTCGTTATTGACTGCACCTCA
Organism: Ranitomeya imitator; assembly: GCF_032444005.1. Taxonomy (NCBI): domain Eukaryota; kingdom Metazoa; phylum Chordata; class Amphibia; order Anura; family Dendrobatidae; genus Ranitomeya; species Ranitomeya imitator. The sequence continues at coordinate 434,829,047 of NC_091285.1, forward strand.
CACCATCACCATCTACCTTACTGGGAAGCCCTGGGGACATACTTCACCTGTGGGAAGGTATACCATCCAGCTGCCATTCCATCACCCCAGCGGACCCCACAGCAGCGTCGGTCACCCTGACCGAACACCATAGGTGGTGTCACGAATCCCTGATAGACTGTACCACCTTTATTGGACGCCCCTTAGCAGGGTCGCGGACCGGGTCTAGCCACCGTGACAGCCTCAGAACCGAACCAGAGAGGCCCGGTACCGAGAACTCGTGGCCCTGTGTCTGGGGGCGATCCATAAACACAAAACGTTATGTTGAAAGGTTCAATTTCACTTGATGGCCAGACTCATAGATACAGAGATAGATACATAGATAGATAGATACATAGATAGATAGATACATAGATAGATAGATACATAGATAGATAGATAGATAGATAGACAGATACATTGATAGTTAGATACATTGATAGATAGATACAGAGATAGATAGATACATAGATATAGCGATAGATAGATACATAGAGCGATAGATAGTGGATAGATAGTTTATAGATATAGTAGATAGAAAGTGAATAGATAGATTGTTGATAAATATTGGATAGAAAATTTATAGTTTTATATTTACCACTGGCAGTTGTGGCGATGACAGATGGCTAGGAACCTTCTTTCTCTTGTGTCCTCCGTGTGCCACAACCTATTGTATATTTAAAATGAAAAAAAAAAAATTACTTTCATTGGATCAATAAATTTATGCCTGAAAAACTAAAAATGTGTGCCATGTACCTTTGTGGGTTTTGCCTGTTTTTTTTTGGGGGGGGGCCTAGCAGCCTCGGGCTCCAAAGACTCCTATTTGCAATAAAAACATGATTTTTATAACGTGCTTAGCTCAATACAATGGAGTTTCACACAACATTATTGTGGTTTTTTAAAGTGCAAGCCTACCGATTGCGATGAAAACACCGCAGACACGCTGCTGCTGCTTACATCAGTATCCGACATCTGCGTGCAACAAAGCAATACTTTTTTAGTACACACACATCCGACGGACATTACAGACTCCCATGATGTATACAGAGATATATAATATATAGAAATATACTTACATTTCCTGTGATCTCTTGCAAGACACTTTCTCTGTCACGTGCAGCAGGCCTCAGGAGAAATGTGTGGGTGGGATATTCCTCCTTTAATGGCCGAAATCATATTTCCTGTCACATGACCACATGGACCACCCTCAAACGCTATTAAAACGTATGGTTCTATTTGGAAATTTTTCATGATTTGCGTCTGGCTGCGTTTGCATTTTGGCATGCGTCACGATGCGTCAGACAATGCAAGTCTATGGGCGCGTTAGTATGTGCGCTATATTGCGTTTTCAGTACTTAAAAACGTGTCCGTTAGACGGACTCACCTAGCGCAATGTGAACCTAGCCTAACAAAAAAAATGTCGGTTCCAAAATTGTGCTGATGTAAAGTAGACATGTGGGAAATGTTACTTATTAAGTATTTTGTGTGACATATCTCTGTGATTTAATTGCATAAAAATTCAAAGTTGGAAAATTGCGAAATTTTCAACATTTTCGCCAAATTTCCGATTTTTTTCACAAATAAATGCAGGTAATATCAAAGAAATTTTAACACTATCATGAAGTACAATATGTCACAAGAAAACAATGTCAGAATCACTGGGATCCGTTGAAGCGTTCCAGAGTTATAACCTCATAAAGGGACAGTGGTCAGAGTTGTAAAAATTGGCCCGGTCATTAACGTGCAAACCACCCTTGGGGGTAAAGGGGTTAAATATGAGGGTCTGAGCAAAGGGTCTGAATACTTATTAAATTTCTACATTTCTGTTTTTTTTTCAGTCGAGATGGGTTGCAGTGTGTACATTAATGTGAAAAGAATGAACTTTTTTGAATTTACCAAATGGCTGCAATTAAACAAAGAGTGAAAATTTTAAAGGGGTCTGAATACTTTCCGTACCCACTGTAAGTAAATCATTTTGTTCTTTATTGCTTTTGCACCTATCTACTGCAGCAAGAATGGCATTTCTAAAAGGTGGTCACTAGGGTTGAGCGAAACGGGTCGAACATTTTCAAAAGTCGCCGACTTTTGGCTAAGTCGGGGTTTCATGAAACCCGATCCGACCCCTGTGCGGGGTCGGCCATGCGGTACGCGACTTTCGCGCCAAAGTCGCGTTTCAATGACGCGAAAAGCGCCATTTCTCAGCCAATGAAGGTAAACGCAGAGTGTGGGCAGCGTGATGACATAGGTCCTGGTCCCCACCATCTTAGAGAAGGGCATTGCAGTGATTGGCTTGCTGTCTGCGACGTCACAGGGGCTATAAAGAGGCGTTCCCGCCGACCGCCATCTTACTGCTGCTGATCTGAGCTTAGGGAGAGGTTGCTGCCGCTTTGTCAGAAGCAGGGATAGCGTTAGGCAGGGTCCATTAACCACAAAACCGCTTGTGCTGCAGCGATTTGCACTGTCCAACACCACCCTCGGTGTGCAGGGACAGTGGAAGTTTTTTTTTTTTTTTTTTCCCCTCAGCGCTGTAGCTCATTGGGCTGCCCTAGAAGGCTCCCTGATAGCTGCATTGCTGTGTGTACGCCGCTGTGCAAACCAACTGCTTTTTTCAAAGCACAAATCCTCTTGTTCCTTCCTTTCTGCACAGCTATCTTTTTTGTTTGTCCACACTTTTTATTTCATTTGTGCATCAGTCCACTCCTTATTGCTGCCTGCCATACCTGGCTGAGATTACTGCAGGCAGGGAGATAGTAGCTGCCTGCCATACCTGGCTGAGATTACTGCAGTCAGGGAGATAGTAATTGTAGGACATTCCCTGTGTTTTTTTTTTTTTTTTTTTGGTGGGAGATTAAGATTGGCAATTTGGCATTTCTGCTAGAGTGCCATCCCTGTGTGTGCCATCTCTCTCACATAGTGGGCCATAGAAAGCCTTTTCATTTTTCTGTATTTTTTTTTGTGGGGTGTATAAATTCTCCCTGATAAAAATACAGTGGGAGATTAATATTGGCCTTTGGGCTTGTGTGCCAGTCCTGAGTGTGCCATCTCTCTCACAAATAGTGGGCCATAGAAAGCCTATTTTATTTTTTTTTGGGTTTTATAAATTCTCCCTGAAAAAAAGGGAGATTAATATTGGCCTCTGGGCTTGTGTGCCAGTCCTGAGCGTGCCATCTGTGCCAGCCCTGAGCGTGCCATCTCTCTCACAAATAGTGGGCCATAGAAAGCCTATTTAATTTTTTTTTTGGTTTTATAAATTCTCCCTGAAAAAAAGGGAGATTAATATTGGCCTCTGGGCTTGTGTGCCAGTTGTGAGCGTGCCATCTGTGCCAGTCCTGAGCGTGCCATCTCTCTCACAAATAGTGGGCCATAGAAAGCCTATTTAATTTTTTTTTTTGTTTTATAAATTTTCCCTGAAAAAAGGGAGATTAATATTGGCCTCTGGGCTTGTGTGCCAGTTGTGAGCGTGCCATCTGTGCCAGTCCTGAGCGTGCCATCTCTCTCACAAATAGTGGGCCATAGAAAGCCTATTTAATTTTTTTTTTGGTTTTATAAATTTTCCCTGAAAAAAGGGAGATTAATATTGGCCTCTGGGCTTGTGTGCCAGTTGTGAGCGTGCCATCTGTGCCAGTCCTGAGCGTCCCATCTCTCTCACAAATAGTGGGCCATAGAAAGCCTATTTTTTTTTTGGGGGGGGTTTTAGAAATTCTCCCTGGAAAAAAAAAGGGAGATTAATATTGCCCTTTGGGCTTGTGTGCCAGTACTAAGCGTTCCATCTCTCTCTCTCTCTCTTAGTCAGTGGGCCATAGAACGCCTATTTTTGGTTTTATTTGTTTTCTAAATTCTCCCTGAAAAAATCATTTTATTTTATTTGGTTTCTAAATTCTTCCTGATAAAATCATATTTTTTTTATTATTTTTTTTTCTAAAGTCTCCCTGAAAAAAAAAAAAAAAAAAAAAAAAAACAGTGGGAGATTAATATTGGCCTTTCTGCTTGTGTGCCAGTCTTGACTCCTGGGTGCGTCATCTCTCAGTCAGTGGGCCATAGAACGCCTATTTTTGGTTTTATTTGTTTTATAAATTCTCCCTGAAAAAAATCATTTTATTTTATTTGGTTTCTAAATTCTTCCTGATAAAATCATATTTTTTTTATTATTTTTTTTTCTAAAGTCTCCCTGAAAAAAAAAAAAAAAAAAAAACCAAAAAAAACAGTGGGAGATTAATATTGGCCTTTCTGCTTGTGTGCCAGTCTTGACTCCTGGGTGTGCCATCTCTCTCTCTCTCTCTCTCTCTCTCTCTCCAATTGTGGTCCATAGAAAGCCTATATTTTTTTTCCTTGATTTGGGTTCCAAAATCTACCAGAGAAAATAACTCCATCAATCATTGGTAGAAAAATATTGGCCTCTGGGCTTGTGTGCCACTCCTGATTCCTGTGTGCGTCATCTCTCAGTCAGTGGGCCATAGAACGCCTATTTTTGGTTTTATTTGTTTTATAAATTCTCCCTGAAAAAATCATTTTATTTTATTTGGTTTCTAAATTCTTCCTGATAAAATCATATTTTTTTTATTATTTTTTTTTCTAAAGTCTCCCTGAAAAAAAAAAAAAAAATCAACCAAAAAAAACAGTGGGAGATTAATATTGGCCTTTCTGCTTGTGTGCCAGTCTTGACTCCTGGGTGTGCCATCTCTCTCTCTCTCTCTCTCTCTCTCTCTCTCTCTCCAATTGTGGTCCATAGAAAGCCTATATTTTTTTTCCTTGATTTGGGTTCCAAAATCTACCAGAGAAAATAACTCCATCAATCATTGGTAGAAAAATATTGGCCTCTGGGCTTGTGTGCCACTCCTGATTCCTGTGTGCGTCATCTCTCAGTCAGTGGGCCATAGAACGCCTATTTTTGGTTTTATTTGTTTTATAAATTCTCCCTGAAAAAATCATTTTATTTTATTTGGTTTCTAAATTCTTCCTGATAAAATCATATTTTTTTTATTATTTTTTTTTCTAAAGTCTCCCTGAAAAAAAAAAAAAAAACAGTGGGAGATTAATATTGGCCTTTCTGCTTGTGTGCCAGTCTTGACTCCTGGGTGCGTCATCTCTCAGTCAGTGGGCCATAGAACGCCTATTTTTGGTTTTATTTGTTTTATAAATTCTCCCTGAAAAAATCATTTTATTTTATTTGGTTTCTAAATTCTTCCTGATAAAATCATATTTTTTTTATTATTTTTTTTTCTAAAGTCTCCCTGAAAAAAAAAAAAAAAACAGTGGGAGATTAATATTGGCCTTTCTGCTTGTGTGCCAGTCTTGACTCCTGGGTGCGTCATCTCTCAGTCAGTGGGCCATAGAACGCCTATTTTTGGTTTTATTTGTTTTATAAATTCTCCCTGAAAAAATCATTTTATTTTATTTGGTTTCTAAATTCTTCCTGATAAAATCATATTTTTTTTATTATTTTTTTTTCTAAAGTCTCCCTGAAAAAAAAAAAAAAAAAACAACCAAAAAAAACAGTGGGAGATTAATATTGGCCTTTCTGCTTGTGTGCCAGTCTTGACTCCTGGGTGTGCCATCTCTCTCTCTCTCTCTCTCTCTCTCTCTCCAATTGTGGTCCATAGAAAGCCTATATTTTTTTTCCTTGATTTGGGTTCCAAAATCTACCAGAGAAAATAACTCCATCAATCATTGGTAGAAAAATATTGGCCTCTGGGCTTGTGTGCCACTCCTGATTCCTGTGTGCGTCATCTCTCACTCAGTGGCCCATAGAAAGCATATAGTTTGTTACATTTGTTTTCTAAATTCTCCCTGCAAAAATCAATGTTTTTTTTTTGGGGGGGTTTCTAAAGTGTTCCTGAAAAAAATAAAAATAAAAAAAAAATAATAGTGTGACATTAATATTAACATTTGTGCTTCAGTGACAGTCCTGCGTGTGGGGCATCTCTCTAATTTGCAGCCACCAAAAAAAGAGTGTGTAACATTGGGCCTGATTTTCGCTGTGGTCTCACCAACCTGTAAAGGGGTAGCTAAATCATACTGAAGTTATAGCTCACCGTGTAAGTTGTGTGACTGCAACAAATAACGTTAGTTTGGTTACGTTTTTAAAACAATGAGGAAGTCTAGTGGAAGAGGTCGTGGCCGGGGGCGTTCATTGTCAGCTGGTAATGAGGGTAGTGGTAGTGGTGGAGCATCAGGTGGTCGTGGGGAAAAAAATATTGCTCCTAAGTCTGGAGCTGTGGAGCCAGGTTCGTCGTCCGGCTACACAAGGCCTCGAACGCTCCCTTTTCTGGGATTAGGAAAACCGCTTTTAAAGCCGGAGCAGCAAGAGCAAGTTTTGGCTTATCTTGCTGACTCAGCCTCTAGCTCTTTTGCCTCCTCTCGTGAAACTGGTAAAAGTAAAAGCAGCGCGTCGTTAGTGGATGTTCACGGTCAGGGACAAGTCACTTCCTTGTCCTCTTCAGCAAAAACAACAACAGAGAAGAATGCAGCAGGCGACACAACGGGTTACTCCATGGAGCTCTTTACACATACCGTCCCTGGCTTAGAAAGTGAAGCAGTTAACAGTCCATGCCCATTACAAATTGAATCTGACATGGAGTGCACTGACGCACAGCCACAGCCAGACTACTATGCTGGTCCTTTGACTCAGACCACAACATTGCCCTCGCAGGGTGCTGATCAAGAATCAGACCCTGATGAGACTATGTTGCCCCATCACGAACGCTATACCACCGAACGACACGGTGACACAGACGAAGTTGCGCAGGAGGTACAAGAAGAGTTATTAGATGACCCAGTTCTTGACCCCGATTGGCAGCCATTGGGGGAACAGGGTGCAGGCGGCAGCAGTTCTGAAGCAGAGGAGGAGGAGGGGCCGCAGCAGGCATCAACATCGCCACAGGTTCCATCTGCCGGGCCCGTATCTTGCCCAAAACGCGTGGCAAAGCCAAAACCTGGTGGAGGACAGCGTGGCCATCCGGTTAAAGCTCAGTCTGCAATGCCTGAAAAGGTATCCGATGCTAGAAAGAGTGCAGTCTGGCATTTTTTTAAACAACATCCAATTGATCAGCGCAAAGTCATCTGTCAAAAATGTTCTACTTCCTTAAGCAGAGGTCAGAATCTGAAAAGTCTCAATACTAGTTGCATGCATAGACATTTAACCACCATGCATTTGAAAGCTTGGACTAACTACCAAACGTCCCTTAAGGTTGTTGCACCCTCGGCCAATGAAGCTAGTCATCAACGCAACATCCCTTCCGGCAGTGTAGGACCACCATTTAGCGCACCACCTGCTGTATCTGTGCAGGTATCTTTGCCAGGCCAAAGCAGTCAGGGTCAGGGAATCACCAGTTTCGTAGTAGGAAACACTGCATCTAGGGCACCGGCGGCAACAATACCATCTCCCACCGTCTCTCAGTCTGCCATGTCCACCGGCACCCCCGCTAGTTCCACGATCTCCATCTCTCCAGTCCAGCTCACCCTACATGAGACTATGGTTAGAAAAAGGAAGTACTTAGCCTCGCATCCGCGTACACAGGGTTTGAACGCCCACATAGCTAGACTAATCTCGTTAGAGATTATGCCCTACCGGTTAGTTGAAAGCGAAGCTTTCAAAGACCTGATGGACTACGCTGTACCACGCTACGAGCTACCCAGTCGACACTTTTTTTCCAGAAAAGCCATCCCAGCCCTCCACCAGCATGTTAAAGAGCGCATCGTCCATGCACTCAGGCAATCTGTGAGCACAAAGGTGCACCTGACAACAGATGCATGGACCAGTAGGCATGGCCAGGGACGTTACGTGTCCATCACGGCACACTGGGTAAATGTGGTGGATTCAGGGTCCACAGGGGACAGCAAGTTTGGGACAGTTCTGCCTAGCCCACGGTCTAGTAAACAGTTGTCTGTAGCCGTTCGCACCCCCTCCTCCTCCTCCTCCTCCTCGTCCTCCTGCAGAAGCAAGAGCTCGTCCACAGACCGCAGTCGCACAAACACTCCATCCGCACCTGCCACTGTTGCACACCAGGTCTCCCATTATGGGGCAGCTACTGGCATACGTCAGCAGGCTGTATTGGCTATGAAGTGTTTGGGCGACAATAGACACACCGCGGAAGTTCTGTCCGAGTTCTTGCAGCAAGAAACGCAGTCGTGGCTGGGCACTGTAGATCTTGAGGCAGGCAAGGTAGTGAGTGATAACGGAAGGAATTTCATGGCTGCCATCTCCCTTTCCCAACTGAAACACATTCCTTGCCTGGCTCACACCTTAAACCTGGTGGTGCAGTGCTTCCTGAAAAGTTATCCGGGGTTATCCGACCTGCTCCTCAAAGTGCGTGGACTTTGCGCACATATCCGCCGTTCGCCTGTACACTCCAGCCGTATGCAGACCTATCAGCGTTCTTTGAACCTTCCCCAGCATCGCCTAATCATAGACGTTGCAACAAGGTGGAACTCAACACTGCACATGCTTCAGAGACTGTGCGAACAGAGGCGGGCTGTTATGTTTTTGTGGGAGGATACACATACACGGGCAGGCAGTAGGATGGCAGACATGGAGTTGTCAGGTGTGCAGTGGTCGAAGATTCAAGACATGTGTCAAGTCCTTCAGTGTTTTGAGGAATGCACACGGCTGGTTAGTGCAGACAACGCCATAATAAGCATGAGCATCCCCCTAATGCGTCTGCTGATGCAAAGTTTGACGCACATAAAGGATCAGGCGTCTGCACCAGAGGAAGAGGAAAGCCTTGATGACAGTCAGCGATTGTCTGGTCAGGGCAGTGTACATGACGAGGTACCGGGCGAAGAGGAGGTGGAGGATGAGGAGGATGATGGGGATGAGTATATTTTTAATGAGGAAGCTTTCCCGGGGGCACGGGAAATTGGTGGCGTGGCAAGGCCGGGTTCTGGTTTTTTGAGGGACACAAGTGACGTAGATTTGCCTGCAACTGCCCCTCAACCAAGCACAACCGCAGATTTGACAACGGGAACTTTGGCCCACATGGCGGATTATGCCTTGCGTATCCTCAAAAGGGACACACGCATTACAAAAATGATGAACGATGACGATTACTGGTTGGCCTGCCTCCTTGATCCTCGCTATAAAGGCAAATTGCAAAATATTATGCCACATGAGAACTTGGAACTAATATTAGCAACAAAACAATCAACTCTTGTTGACCGTTTGCTTCTGGCATTCCCTGCACACAGCGCCCGTGATCGTTCTCACACGAGCTCCAGGGGCCAGCAGACCAGAGGTGTTAGAGGGGCAGAAATCAGAAGTGGCGTTGGCCAGAGGGGTTTTCTGACCAGGTTGTGGAGTGATTTTTCTATGACCGCAGACAGGACAGGTACTGCAGCATCAATTCAAAGTGACAGGAGACAACATTTGTCCAGTATGGTTACAAACTATTTTTCATCCCTTATCGACGTTCTCCCTCAACCGTCATTCCCATTTGATTACTGGGCATCCAAATTAGACACCTGGCCAGAATTGGCAGAATATGCATTGCAGGAGCTTGCTTGCCCGGCAGCTAGTGTCCTATCAGAAAGAGTATTCAGTGCTGCAGGTTCAATACTAACAGAAAAAAGGACTCGTCTGGCTACCCAAAATGTAGATGATCTAACCTTCATTAAAATGAACCACAACTGGATTTCAAAATCTTTTGCCCCACCCTGCCCGGCTGACACCTAGCTTTCCTATGAAAAGGTCTTGCCTGTGGACTATTCTGAATGACTTTTCCAATCTCGTAATTTTCTTCACCTGATTGTCCAGCATACGACATGTTTCCACCTCACGAAATGGCCAAACTCCCCACACGGGGCCGTGCTATCGCCACTTTGCGCTTGGACCCTTGAGAGTGCTGTTTGTCTGAAGAGGTGGGTGTGGCCGCTTTTGGTCGACGGCACTGCCACTGGGTCCCTCATAGTACAATAAAGTGTCTCTGGCGGTGGTGGTGCGCACCCAACGTCAGACACACCGTTGTAATATGAGGGGCCCTGTGCCTGTACCGCCGGCCACAAGCCAGTTCCCCCCCCCCAGCTCAAACTGTGCTCTACCACTAGCAAAATTATCTCTCACAGCTTCACCAATGTGTAGTCTAGGCGCTGACATCCTTCAATGCCTGGCACTGACAATACCATTGTTTTGACATTTTTGTTATGTTAGGCCTTCGAAGCCTGTCTGCGGTCCCTTCTTTCTACAACTACTACACTGACCAGGCCACTGCTGGCCGTGTTACCCTGGAACCAATTTAAAAGTGCCTACAGTCAGCCCAATTTTGTTATGTTAGGCCTTCGAAGACTGTCTGCCGTCACTCCTTCCACTAGACTTCCACTGACCATACACTGCTGCCCATGTACCCCTGGAACCAATTTAAAGTGCCTACAGCCAGCCCAATTTTGTTATGTTAGGCCTTGGAAGCCTGTCTGCGGTCACTCCTTCCACTAGACTTCCACTGACCAGACCACTGCTGCCCATGTACCCCTGGAACCAATTTAAAAGTGCCTACAGCCAGCCCAAGTTTGTTATGTTAGGCCTTCGAAGCCTGTCTGCGGTCACTCCTTCCACTAGACTTCCACTGACCAGACCACTGCTGCCCGTGTACCCCTGGAACCAATTTAAAAGTGCCTACAGCCAGCCCAAGTTTGTTATGTTAGGCCTTGGAAGCCTGTCTGCGGTCACTCCTTCCACTAGACTTCCACTGACCAGACCACTGCTGCCCATGTACCCCTGGAACCAATTTAAAAGTGCCTACAGCCAGCCCAAGTTTGTTATGTTAGGCCTTCGAAGCCTGTCTGCGGTCACTCCTTCCACTAGACTTCCACTGACCAGACCACTGCTGCCCGTGTACCCCTGGAACCAATTTAAAAGTGCCTACAGCCAGCCCAAGTTTGTTATGTTAGGCCTTGGAAGCCTGTCTGCGGTCACTCCTTCCACTAGACTTCCACTGACCAGACCACTGCTGCCCGTGTACCCCTGGAACCAATTTAAAAGTGCCTACAGCCAGCCCAAGTTTGTTATGTTAGGCCTTGGAAGCCTGTCTGCGGTCACTCCTTCCACTAGACTTCCACTGACCATACACTGCTGCCCATGTACCCCTGGAACCAATTTAAAAGTGCCTACAGCCAGCCCAAGTTTGTTATGTTAGGCCTTCGAAGCCTGTCTGCGGTCACTCCTTCCACTAGACTTCCACTGACCAGACCACTGCTGCCCGTGTACCCCTGGAACCAATTTAAAATTGCCTACAGCCATGTTTTATTATTTTAGGCCTTCGATGCCTGTCTGCGGTCACTCCTTCCACTAGGCCTCCACTGACCACACCACTGCTGCCCGTGTACCCCTGGAACCAATTTAAAATTGCCTACAGCCATGTGTTATTATTTTAGGCCTTCGATGCCTGTCTGCGGTCACTCCTTCCACTAGGCCTCCACTGACCACACCACTGCTGCCCGTGTACCCCTGGAACCAATTTAAAATTGCCTACAGCCATGTGTTATTATTTTAGGCCTTCGATGCCTGTCTGCGGTCACTCCTTCCACTAGGCCTCCACTGACCACACCACTGCTGCCCGTGTACCCCTGGAACCAATTTAAAATTGCCTACAGCCATGTGTGATTATTTTAGGCCTTCGATGCCTGTCTGCGGTCACTCCTTCCACTAGGCCTCCACTGACCACACCACTGCTGCCCGTGTACCCCTGGAACCAATTTAAAATTGCCTACAGCCAGCCCAATTTTTTTATTTTAGGCCTTCGATGCCTGTCTGCGGTCCATTCTTTCAACTACTACTACACTGACCAGGGCACTGCTGCCCAAGTACCCCTGGAACCAATTTAAAATTGACTACAGCCATGTGTTAATATTTTAGGCCTTCGATGCCTGTCTGCGGTCACTCCTTCCACTAGGCCTCCACTGACCACACCACTGCTGCCCGTGTACCCCTGGAACCAATTTAAAATTGCCTACAGCCAGCCCAATTTTTTTATTTTAGGCCTTCGATGCCTGTCTGCGGTCCATTCTTTCAACTACTACTACACTGACCAGGGCACTGCTGCCCGTGTACCCCTGGAACCAATTTAAAATTGCCTACAGCCATGTGTTATTATTTTAGGCCTTCGATGCCTGTCTGTGGTCCCTCCTTCCACTAGGCCTCCACTGACCTGTCTACTGCGGCCCGTGTACCCCTTGAACCAACCTAATAAAATATTTAAAAAATTAATTTGATTATAAAAAATAAGATCGTGTTGAGATCTCAAATGCAGACATTTTAACAATCAAAACAAACACACAACAAATATCTGGAACTGTACTACAAAGGTCCAACAGCTACAATTTCTTTCTCCTGCAAGAAGTTAACTGAAAGTTTTTTGGAGTTGTTAACACAGATATGGCATCCACCGAGTGTTGTCCTGTCGCGTCTCCTTTAAATTATTTCCAATAAGATGTTAAACTATTAATTTAATAAAATCAATAATTAAAAAAATAATTGAGTAAGTCAAAAGCACATTGCAAATAAACATTAATTACAAATCAAGAAGCATGGCGCGTCCGAGGGTGAGTAGATACCGAATAAGAATATAATCACCCTCGGACGCGCAATGCTTATTTACAACAGCCTTCCTTCCTAAGAATCAGCCCTTCCGTGGTGTAGAGAGAGGTTGTGTTACACTCCAAGGTGTTCCCCAGGTTGCCTTTCCTGAGCTTCGATCTTCCGGCTCTCGTTTAGTAGCTGTTGGAAACTACGCTGCATTAGGCCTACTAATTGTGTATGGGGTGTAGAGACAGGTTGTGTTACACTCCAAGGTTTTCACCAGGTTGCCTTTCCTGAGCTTCGATCTTCATGCTCTCGTTTAGTAGGTGTCGGAAAGTAGGCTGCATTAGGCCTACAAATTGGGTATGGGGTGGAGAGAGATGGTGTGTTACACTCCAAGGTGTTCCCCAGGTTTCCTTGCCATTGCTTCGGTCTTCCGACTCTCGTTTAGTAGTTGTAGAAAAGTACACAGCATTAGGCCTACAAAATGGGTATGGGGTGGAGAGAGATGGTGTGTTACACTCCAAGGTGTTCCCCAGGTTGCCTTTCCTGAGCTTCGATCTTCATGCTCTCGTTTAGTAGGTGTCGGAAAGTAGGCTGCATTAGGCCTAAAAAATGGGGAATGGGGTGGAGAGAGATGGTGTGTTACACTCCAAGGTGTTCCCCAGGTTTCCTTGCCATTGCTTCGGTCTTCCGACTCTCGTTTAGTAGTTGTAGAAAAGTACACTGCATTAGGCCTAAAAAATGGGTATGGGGTGGAGAGAGATGGTGTGTTACACTCCAAGGTGTTCCCCAGGTTGCCTTTCCTGAGCTTCGATCTTCATGCTCTCGTTTAGTAGGTGTCGGAAAGTAGGCTGCATTAGGCCTACAAATTGGGTATGGGGTGGAGAGAGATGGTGTGTTACACTCCAAGGTGTTCCCCAGGTTTCCTTGCCATTGCTTCGGTCTTCCGACTCTCGTTTAGTAGTTGTAGAAAAGTACACAGCATTAGGCCTACAAAATGGGTATGGGGTGGAGAGAGATGGTGTGTTACACTCCAAGGTGTTCCCCAGGTTGCCTTTCCTGAGCTTCTATCTTCAGGCTCTCATTAAATTGTGGTTAAATGGAACAACTGCATTTGGCGTACTAGTTGGTTTGGGGCCTACTATCGGTGTCTGCCACTCCTTGCTGTTCTCCTGGTTTCCTGTCCTGAAATTCCATTTTCAGCCTCTCGTTAAGTAGTTGTTAATGTTAGACTGCATTTGGCCTACTAGTTGGGTTGGGGCCTACTATCGGTGTCTGCCACTCCTTGCTGTTCTCCTCCACTGAACAAAGCTGTGCCGCCTGTTTACTACGGTTGCCAATTTTGAACTGCATTTCGACTACTTACTGATTTGGCCCTACTCTCTGTGTCAGCCTCTCATTCCAGTTGTCCTCCACTGCAATGCCCCCTGGTTATTCCTGTGTTACCAATTTTGAACTGCATTTAGCCCACTTTCTTCTTTGGGCCTATATCTGTGTTTCCACTTCATCGTGCCCATTGCCCAGCCAGTGATAGATGAGTCTGCTGGTACATTGACCCATAACGCAACATTCCCCGTGCACGCTACACAACAACATTGTGACCCTGCTGAAAGTCAGGTTGCTCTTCCCGCATACCATACCACCTTACACGGGGACAAAGAGGAAGGTGCAGATGAAAGTGCAGGTTCCTTCATCAGGTGGGGGGAGGAATACTAGTTGGCGACGTCACTGGCACAGGGCCTCTCATAGTACGCAAAAGTGTTGCTGCCGGTGGGAGGCGCCCCCGCCGTGCAAACACACCGCTGTACTTTGAGGGGCCCTGTGCCAGTGCCAATGCCAACGAGTGGGCCCCCCCTGCTTGCTCAGGATCACAGCACTTGCAAAGTTGAAATACTTACCTCTCCCTGCTCCACTGCCGTGACGTGGTCCAGATTTACTGGGCCCACTAATTACTTGAACCAGCCCTACCCCCCACAACTTTAGCCAAATGACCCCCAATTTCAAATGCCTTCCAATTATTTTAAGGTAAATTACGCTTGACAAGCTTCATTAAGAAGAATGGATGGTTTTGACATTAAAATGGGCACTCTAGGTGTTTTCCTGGCCCCCACTCACTGCCGACTATGCTGCCCCATTGACTTGCATTGGGTTTCGTGTTTCGGTCGATCCCGACTTTACGTCATAATCGGCCGATTTCACTCGACCCGACTTTGGACATAGTCGGGTTTCGCAAAACCCGGCTCGACTCTAAAAAGGTCAAGGTCGCTCAACTCTAGTGGTCACTGTTTCTGCGCATGAAACAAAATTATATCTTTGACATAATGACCGTTGTGCGGCCCAAAATAAAAGGCTGTGCTGCAAATGTGAGCTCAGTAATTAAATTCATCATTGCTAATTAGGGGGCTTAAATAAGCAGGCAACATCCAAGTGTATTTTGCAGAATAAAATGCTGTGTTCTCTGGTGGGTGCTTTGAATTAGGTACAAAGGACGTAATCATTGTAATAACAGGTCTTAGCAGATTATAGGGAGCTACTACTCTGCAGAGGTTGGAAGGGGACAGCACAATATAGGGTCAATATAATGTCTGTAGATAGAAGCAATGGTCCCGTTTATATGCAAATATCTGATAATATGAGCATCTCCTGGCTGAAAGTAAACCAGTGAAGCCAATGTCCACTTTGTTATTTTCCTATATTCTGAGATACAACCTGTAAGAACCTCTAATTTACAGTGTAAAATTTTCTACAGTGTTTAAGTTTTGTGAGTTTAATGTTCTTAGGCTACTTTCACACTAGCGTTAACTGCAAACCGTCACAAATCGTCTTTTTTCCGAAAAAACGGATGCGTAAAAAAAAGTGGAAAACGTATGCAACGCATACAGCATTTCGACGGATCCGTCGCAAATCCGCTAAACGGTTCCGTCGAAATACTGGATGCGTTGCATCCGTTGCATCCGTTTTTACGACGGATCCGTTTTTAAAATGGGAGGCACCCACATTTGATTGGCTACTGGAAAATAAGGAAAACTATATACTGACTGTATTTACAGCCCATCTTTGAGGGTTTTAGTTTAGTGGCAGAGATGGAAGGTGTACTTGGTAGGATTGCAAGTTTGGTAACTGACGTTATATTTGAGACGAATCGCCTGGATATTATAGTGCGGGAGAAGGAGGCGGCAGCAGAAAGACGGAGGATGCTTCTGCAGCAACGGAGAGTGAGACGACTCTGGATACATCCGATCAATGAACTGCGGATGACCAGGGGTGTCCAGTCCACTCTCTATCTGGAGTTGCGGCACAACCCACACAAATTCTTCAATTACGTACGGATGAGGATGGTTGTGGTGGCTGTGGTCCTGGTGGGAAGGCCGGTGGCTGTAGTCCTGGTGGGAAGGCCGTTGGCTGTGGTCCTGGTGGCTCTGTAAGTTAAAAGACACTTGCAATCTGCTCTACACATTGAAGTAGCAGATTTGGGGTCTTCAAAACTTACTTTTAAAGATTTTAATATGTGGTCCTGGTGGGATAGCCGGTGGCTGTGGTCCTGGTGGGAAGGCCGGTGGCTGTGGTCCCTAGTGTATCTGTAATAAGTATAATGTATTTATAGTTAGACCACTCCCCGAACTAGGTAATGTTTAACGATAAACACCCTGCTAAAATGATGTGAGAAATGTTCATTAATGAACACCAAAACCCAAAATCAGGTGCACGTTATACCATTCACTTCCATGTCCAAAAATATATATTTTGAAATGTGAACCCACCATGTAAAAATATTTTTACCACATTTTATTTTGTAAAATAACCTCCCCCAAAAAACCTTTAAAGGATAACCTTTGTTAAAAAATGAGCCCTCAACCAACTCTGTATTGTATGTGTAACCATTGGTACATACACCAGTTTTAAATTTACCTTTCTGAAATTATACTACGGAAATTTTTTTAATAAACATTTTATTATTTTTTTTTTCTTTTACATCACAATTAGGAGCAGAAATGCTCTTTATTTTAAATACAAGTACATCAACTGGGAATGGTTTCAACAGTAATAAAAAAAGCAACACTTTTAAAAAAAAAATTGCACTCACACATTCTAACCACAAGCTGCAGACCACTAGACTTTGCAATAATACATCCAATTTTTAAAAACATTTTAAGAGGAAAAAAAAAAAAAAAAACATTTAAACCACAGGCTGCACAGACCACTATACTTAGTAAATACATCAGAAAAGGACATTAACCAATATGGCATGGACAAATGCACATGCAATCAACAAGACGCACACAAACATGCCTGCAAGCACACAGGCGCAGTCATAACACAAGCATAACACATGAACAGGCATAATATTTGCGAAGGCATAATATGGTGCAGGCACGTGAAGACATACATACAAAAGCACACAGCAGTACAAAAATACACACACACACACAAGAGCACATAGGGCTATGCAAATACACACAGATGCACAAAAGCACACAGGCGGACCCAAACACGAAACGCATACGCACACACACACACACACACACACACACAAAAGGCCATCAGTCCTCCAGCTGGAGCTGGATGTCTTCACAGTGGCAGGCCTCAGGGTGGATCTGGACTGTAGCAGGGCACTGGCTGTTGCAGGACGATGGCAGGCCTCAGGTTGTATTCAGGTTTTAAGCTCTTGCTGTAGTCAGTACGTCATATACAGACACAAATGCACACACGCACAGACATGCAGACACATGCACACAAAAATGGCAATACTCACACTGGCTCTATGGTGGCTGGAGTCTTGTGGCAGGCTGGAGTCTTGTGGCAGGCTGGAGTCTTGTTTGCAGGCTTCTTGTATTCTCAGGGTCTTGCTGGCATATGTGGGGGTCAAGGCCCAGGCCAGGTTTATATAGATTTGGGGGTGTCTGGCCAATTGGCTACAAAATCTTGCTTCGGAGCATGCTCAGTATAAAAAAACGTATTGCAGTGCTGCATTGCGTCGTACGACGTGTCTCGACGGATTCGTCGCTCATAGGCTTCCATTGTAGCCAACGACGCATGCCGCAGGATGCGTTGCGACACTTTTTTTGTCGGAGACAAAAAACGTTACAATCTACGTTTTTTCCAGACGACGTGTCGCCAAATTTCGACGCATACGTCGTACGACGTACACGGCGGATGACAATACGTCGCAATGCGTCGCCAATACAAGTCTATGGGGAAAAAACGCATCCTGCAAGCACTTTTGCAGGATGCGTTTTTTGTGCAAAACGACGCATTTTAACGTATTGCAGTTAACGCTAGTGTGAAAGCAGCCTTAGAGTATAGAGAACAAAAGTAAAGTTTCAGCTGAACTTATTACTTCTGGATAAAAGATATGAAGAACACAAAACAGTCTGGCTAGGTTAAAATGACAACAGCTTCTTTTCTAAATTAATTGTGACAGCTTTTCTCTCTTTATTGCAGGACTTATCAGTGTCTAATGAGAAAACAGAATCTATACATTGTATTTCTTAACAGAACAATATTTCCCTTGTGCATGGCTCACCAACTGATGACCTTTCAATGCACATAAGGATAAAGGGGGTCCACTCTGTCTGCCAGTCACCAATGTGTTGGTTTCACCTTTCTCATATTTTACAGATGGGTTTAAAGAGGACCTTATTTTATTTTCAAAACCACATTTTTGTGGAGTATTCCATTTTGCGTTTCTTTAAATCTGTCATACAGTTGCAGAGATATAGGCCATTTTTGTGCAAATTTTTATGGTATTTAACAGAAGGGTGGTGCTCAGGGAAATAATGCAGAGCAGCCTAAAGCACCCCCCCCCCCCTCGGGAATCATGTGTAGCTCGGTGTAGGGCAGTAGACACACCCAATGTTCTATTTAAAAAAAGTGGGTCCTGTCTGGCTGTTGCTGTTGGTGCTATGGGGGCCTTGTGCCCGTGCGGGCCACCTGTAATCGATGGAGCTGGCTGGCCGGTACCCTAGGTTTTAGTGTTCAATAAAGGAGACTTCCATTCTAAAACACTGTATTTACTTGACACTGGTATTGTTGATCCTTCGGTGACATAATCTAGATTACCAGACCCTATTATTCTCCACTCTTTTTTTAGCTTTGAGCAAAGGCGTGAGCTGATGACTATGCCCATCAGCCACCGCCTGCTCCCACTGTAATTGGTGACAGCAGACATCAGCTGATGGGGGAAGTAGTTCCTCATCAGCCGACGCCGGTCACTTGTAGTAAGCTTTCTACCATATGTCACAGCCCATCTGTGGGGTCACACTGACATCTAACCGACGGTAACGATCTTACCGGTGGTAAAGTTACCGCCGATCAGAACTGCCACAACAGTGTTTCTCGTGCTGTCACACAGATGACGGCATGGGAAATACCATAGGATAGGAAGTCTGCAATAACTCAGCAAATTCACAAAAAATGTTATACCTGCATTGTTGATGTGTATTTGACTTACTCAACTGAAGTCAATGGGTGAAAAACGTGGCAAAAGCGCACATAGAATTGACATACTGCTGATTTAAAAGCAGCACAAGTCCAGAAAGGAAAATTACTGATCATGTGCACAGCACTTCAGGATTCTCATTGACTTTGCTGGTATAATGATTCCATAGTGTGTTTGAGCCTATTTATGAGGAATAAACACCGCAAAAATGCACCAAAAACGCACCGTGTACACACAGGTTAAAACTACACTAAATATAGATAAATATAAAGGTTTTTTTTATCACAATAAACCTACTGACACACACAATAAAGGTTACACATACTTTATGCTGCCTGAAGAATAGTGCAGAGTTTAAATTGAAGAGTAATGACAGAAAAACGTGTGGTTTCGTTTAAATCCCCTATTTCTACTTACCCCACAAGAAAAGTGTTGATAAAATTAACCCTATAAATTGTACTTCATTATGCAAATTTCTTCTATGCAAATAGCTCCCAATCGGGGTCCTCAGACCACCACCGATCAAAGAAACTACTGCTCTCAAGTGCACACCTCTTGTATACAGCATGCTCACAGAATGGTGTATGGGTAAATATTAATTCTACGGGTCCATCTAACAGAGGGGTGAAAGGACCCTTAGAGTTACTATTGGGCCTCTACCCTGCTCTGTGGGGTTTTGTATACATCAGAGCTGTGTTTTGTGCAATTGGGCCCCAGACCCCCACCAATTAGTAAGTATTAGCAGTGTCCTGCCTTCCTCCAAGAATGATGCTGTGTGGACAGGGCCGGCGTCAGCACCCGGCACACCCGGACAAGTGCCAGGGCCCTGAAGAGATGGGGGCCCATTCACGGTACGGTACACTGAG
Organism: Ranitomeya imitator; assembly: GCF_032444005.1. Lineage (NCBI taxonomy): Eukaryota > Metazoa > Chordata > Amphibia > Anura > Dendrobatidae > Ranitomeya > Ranitomeya imitator. Next base: position 434,848,878 of record NC_091285.1, read on the forward strand.
ACTCTGGGGGACCCCTGCAGGCAGGGCAGGCATTAGGGGCAGGAAGCTGCCTAGGGCCCCTGCTGTTATGGCTGGCAATCAGGCAACACAGCGTGCAGTAATCAGCGCACATACAGAGATCTGGCAATAACCAAAAACAATAGGACGAGCTCTGAGAGGTGGAATCTCTGTAGACTGCAGTACCTGATCTATCCTCACACAACTATAAGCAGCAGTGGATTGCGCCTATCACTACCTATGCAACTCGGCACTGCCTGAGGAGCTGACTAGCCTGAAGATAGAAATACAAGCCTGACTTACCTCAGAGAAATACCCCAAAGGAATAGGCAGCCCCCCACATATAATGACTGTTAGCAAGATGAAAAGACAAACGTAGGAATGAAATAGATTCAGCAAAGTGAGGCCCGATATTCTAGACAGAGCGAGGATAGCAAAGAGAACTATGCAGTCTACAAAAAACCCTAAAACGAAAACCACGCAAAGGGGCAAAAAGACCCACCGTGCCGAACTAACAGCACGGCGGTGCACCCCTTTGCTTCTCAGAGCTTCCAGCAAAAGTTAATAGCAAGCTGGACAGAAAAAACAGAAAACAAACTAGAAGCACTTATCTAGCAGAGCAGCAGGCCCAAGGAAAGATGCAGAGCTCAGATCCAACACTGGAACATTGACAAGGAGCAAGGAAGACAGACTCAGGTGGCGCTAAATAGCAAGGCAGCCAACGAGCTCACCAAAACACCTGAGGGAGGAAGCCCAGAGACTGCAATACCACTTGTGACCACAGGAGTGAACTCAGCCACAGAATTCACAACAGTACCCCCCCCTTGAGGAGGGGTCACCGAACCCTCACCAGAACCCCCAGGCCGACCGGGATGAGCCACATGAAAGGCACGAACAAGATCTGGGGCATGGACATCAGAGGCAAAAACCCAGGAATTATCTTCCTGAGCATAACCCTTCCATTTGACCAGATACTGGAGTTTCCGTCTAGAGACACGAGAATCCAAAATCTTCTCCACAATATACTCCAATTCCCCCTCCACCAAAACAGGGGCAGGAGGCTCCACAGATGGAACCATAGGTGCCACGTATCTCCTCAACAACGACCTATCGAATACATTATGTATGGAAAAGGAGTCTGGGAGGGTCAGACGAAAAGACACCGGATTGAGAATCTCAGAAATCCTATACGGACCAATAAAACGAGGTTTAAATTTAGGAGAGGAAACCTTCATAGGAATATGACGAGAAGATAACCAAACCAGATCCCCAACACGAAGTCGGGGTCCCACACGGCGTCTGCGATTAGCGAAAAGCTGAGCCTTCTCCTGGGACAAGGTCAAATTGTCCACTACCTGAGTCCAGATCTGCTGCAACCTGTACACCACAGAATCCACACCAGGACAGTCCGAAGACTCAACCTGTCCTGAAGAGAAACGAGGATGGAACCCAGAATTGCAGAAAAATGGAGAGACCAAGGTAGCCGAGCTGGCCCGATTATTAAGGGCGAACTCAGCCAACGGCAAAAATGACACCCAATCATCCTGGTCAGCGGAAACAAAACATCTCAGATATGTTTCCAAGGTCTGATTGGTTCGTTCGGTCTGGCCATTAGTCTGAGGATGGAAGGCCGAGGAGAAAGATAGGTCAATGCCCATCCTACCACAAAAGGCTTGCCAGAACCTCGAGACAAACTGGGAACCTCTGTCAGAAACAATATTCTCAGGAATGCCATGTAAACGAACCACATGCTGGAAGAACAAAGGCACCAAATCAGAGGAGGAAGGCAATTTAACCAAGGGCACCAGATGGACCATTTTAGAAAAGCGATCACAGACCACCCAAATGACCGACATTTTTTGAGAAACGGGAAGGTCAGAAATGAAATCCATCGAAATATGTGTCCAAGGCCTCTTCGGGACCGGCAAGGGCAAAAGCAACCCACTGGCACGTGAACAGCAGGGCTTAGCCCTAGCACAAATTCCACAGGACTGCACAAAAGCACGCACATCCCGTGACAGAGATGGCCACCAGAAGGATCTAGCAACCAACTCCCTGGTACCAAAGATTCCTGGATGACCGGCCAGCACCGAACAATGAAGTTCAGAGATAACTTTACTAGTCCACCTATCAGGGACGAACAGTTTCTCGGCCGGACAACGATCAGGTTTATTAGCCTGAAATTTCTGCAACACTCTCCGCAAATCAGGGCAGATGGCAGACACAATGACTCCTTCCTTGAGGATACTCGCCGGCTCAGATAACCCCGGAGAGTCGGGCACAAAACTCCTAGACAGAGCATCCGCCTTCACATTTTTAGAGCCCGGAAGGTATGAAATCACAAAATCAAAACGAGCAAAAAATAACGACCAACGGGCCTGTCTAGGATTCAAGCGCTTGGCAGACTCAAGATAAGTAAGGTTCTTATGATCAGTCAATACCACCACGCGATGCTTAGCACCCTCAAGCCAATGACGCCACTCCTCGAATGCCCACTTCATGGCCAGCAACTCTCGGTTGCCCACATCATAATTACGCTCAGCAGCAGAAAATTTCCTGGAAAAGAAAGCACATGGTTTGAACACTGAGCAACCAGAACCTCTCTGTGACAAAACCGCCCCTGCACCAATCTCAGAAGCATCAACCTCGACCTGGAACGGAAGAGAAACATCAGGTTGACACAACACAGGGGCACAGCAAAAACGACGCTTCAACTCCTGAAAAGCTTCCACGGCAGCAGAAGACCAATTAACCAAATCAGCACCCTTCTTGGTCAAATCGGTCAATGGTCTGGCAATGCTAGAAAAATTACAGATGAAGCGACGATAAAAATTAGCAAAGCCCAGGAATTTCTGCAGACTTTTTAGAGATGTCGGCTGAGTCCAATCCTGGATGGCCTGAACCTTAACCGGATCCATCTCGATAGTAGAAGGGGAAAAGATGAACCCCAAAAATGAAACTTTCTGCACACCGAAGAGACACTTTGATCCCTTCACGAACAAGGAATTAGCACGCAGTACCTGGAAAACCATTCTGACTTGCTTCACATGAGACTCCCAATCATCTGAGAAGATCAAAATGTCATCCAAGTAAACAATCAAGAATTTATCCAGATACTCACGGAAAATGTCATGCATAAAAGACTGAAAAACAGATGGAGCATTGGCAAGTCCGAACGGCATCACCAGATACTCAAAATGACCCTCGGGCGTATTAAATGCCGTTTTCCATTCATCTCCCTGCCTGATTCTCACCAGATTATACGCACCACGAAGATCAATCTTAGTAAACCAACTAGCCCCCTTAATCCGAGCAAACAAGTCAGAAATCAATGGCAAGGGATACTGAAACTTAACAGTGATCTTATTAAGAAGGCGGTAATCAATACACGGTCTTAGCGAACCATCCTTCTTGGCTACAAAAAAGAACCCTGCTCCCAATGGTGACGACGATGGGCGAATATGTCCCTTCTCCAGGGACTCCTTCACATAACTGCGCATAGCGGTGTGTTCAGGTACGGACAAATTAAATAAACGACCCTTAGGGAATTTACTACCAGGAATCAAATCGATAGCACAATCACAATTCCTATGCGGAGGTAGGGCATCAGACTTGGACTCTTCAAATACATCCTGAAAGTCCGACAAGAAATCTGGGATGTCAGAAGGAATGGATGACGAAATAGACAAAAATGGAACATCACCATGTACTCCCTGACAACCCCAGCTGGTTACCGACATAGAGTTCCAATCCAATACTGGATTATGGGTTTGTAGCCATGGCAACCCCAACACGACCACATCATGCAAATTATGCAGTACCAGAAAGCGAATAACTTCCTGATGTGCAGGAGCCATGCACATGGTCAGCTGGGCCCAGTACTGAGGCTTATTCTTGGCCAAAGGTGTAGCATCAATTCCTCTCAACGGAATAGGACACCGCAAAGGCTCCAAGAAAAATCCACAACGTTTAGCATAATCCAAATCCATCAGATTCAGGGCAGCGCCTGAATCCACAAACGCCATGACAGAATACGATGACAAAGAGCACATTAAGGTAATGGACAAAAGGAATTTGGACTGTACAGTACCAATAACGGCAGAGCTATCGAACCGCCTAGTGCGTTTAGGACAATTAGAAATAGCATGAGTAGAATCACCACAATAGAAACACAGTCTGTTCAGACGTCTGTGTTCTTGCCGTTCTACTTTAGTCATAGTCCTGTCGCACTGCATAGGCTCAGGTTTACTCTCAGACAATACCGCCAGATGGTGCACAGATTTACGCTCGCGCAAGCGACGACCGATCTGAATGGCCAAGGACATAGACTCATTCAAACCAGCAGGCATAGGAAATCCCACCATTACATCCTTAAGAGCTTCAGAGAGACCCTTTCTGAACAAAGCCGCTAGTGCAGATTCATTCCACAGAGTGAGTACTGACCACTTCCTAAATTTCTGACAATATACTTCTACATCATCCTGACCCTGGCATAAAGCCAGCAGATTTTTCTCAGCCTGATCCACTGAATTAGGCTCATCGTAAAGCAATCCCAGCGCCTGGAAAAATGCATCAACATTACTCAATGCAGAATCTCCTGGTGCAAGAGAAAACGCCCAGTCCTGTGGGTCGCCGCGCAAAAAGGAAATAATAATCAAAACCTGTTGAATAGGATTACCAGAAGAATGAGGTTTCAAGGCCAAAAATAGCTTACAATTATTTCTGAAGCTCAGGAACTTAGTTCTGTCACCAAAAAACAAATCAGGAATCGGAATTCTTGGTTCTAGCATCGATTTCTGATCAATAGTATCTTGAATCTTTTGTACATTTACAACGAGATTATCCATTGAGGAGCACAGAGCCTGAATATCCATGTCCACAGCTGTGTCCTGAAGCACTCTAATGTCTAGGGGAAAAAAAAGACTGAAGACAGAGCTAAGAAAAAAAAATGATGTCAGGATTTCTTTTTTCCCTCTATTGGGAATCATTGGTATGGCTCCTTGTACTGTTATGGCTGGCAATCAGGCAACACAGCGTGCAGTAATCAGCGCACATACAGAGATCTGGCAATAACCAAAAACAATAGGACGAGCTCTGAGAGGTGGAATCTCTGTAGACTGCAGTACCTGATCTATCCTCACACAACTATAAGCAGCAGTGGATTGCACCTATCACTACCTATGCAACTCGGCACTGCCTGAGGAGCTGACTAGCCTGAAGATAGAAATACAAGCCTGACTTACCTCAGAGAAATACCCCAAAGGAATAGGCAGCCCCCCACATATAATGACTGTTAGCAAGATGAAAAGACAAACGTAGGAATGAAATAGATTCAGCAAAGTGAGGCCCGATATTCTAGACAGAGCGAGGATAGCAAAGAGAACTATGCAGTCTACAAAAAACCCTAAAACGAAAACCACGCAAAGGGGCAAAAAGACCCACCGTGCCGAACTAACAGCACGGCGGTGCACCCCTTTGCTTCTCAGAGCTTCCAGCAAAAGTTAATAGCAAGCTGGACAGAAAAAACAGAAAACAAACTAGAAGCACTTATCTAGCAGAGCAGCAGGCCCAAGGAAAGATGCAGAGCTCAGATCCAACACTGGAACATTGACAAGGAGCAAGGAAGACAGACTCAGGTGGAGCTAAATAGCAAGGCAGCCAACGAGCTCACCAAAACACCTGAGGGAGGAAGCCCAGAGACTGCAATACCACTTGTGACCACAGGAGTGAACTCAGCCACAGAATTCACAACACCCTGCTCCCCCAGTGGCCCTCAGCTAGCGGTACATCACGCAGCCGCTGTGGGTCCCCTATGAGGCAGGGGGCCTGCTTGCCGCCAGCGCCGATGCTGCATTGAACTATACTGGCATCTGCCGCTACAGTACAAAGCAATGATGGAGGAGAGAATGTCAGCTGACGCTCCCTCTCCCATCATTCCCCGCTCTACCTCTGACACTGTGGGTGCGCGAGGACATCATAGCGCACGCACTGTGTGCCAGGCAGTGCAGCCGCTGAGACAGGATCAGGGAGCAGCACGGCGCGGGCAGGAGGAGAGGTGAGTAGTGTGTGTGTGTTTTTTTTTACTATAACAGTGAGTACTGTACTGTGGGGCCTTTCTCAGGGCGGAGATGCAGGCTGTGCTATATACTACATGGCTGTGCTATATGCAATGTGGGCTGTGTTATATACTACATGGCTGTGCGATATACTACATGGCTGTGCTATATGCTACATGGGCTGTGTTATATACTATGTGTGCTGTTGTATGCTACGTGGCTGTGCTATATACTATGTGGGCCATGCTATATACTATGTGGCTGTGTTATATACTAAGTGGCTGTGCTATATACTACATGGCTGTGCTATATACTACATGGCTTTGTTATATACTACGTGGGCTGTGTTATATGCTACGTGGCTGTGCTATATACTGCATGGACAGTGTTATATACTACGTGGCTGTGCTATGTACTACGTGGATGTGCTATATACTACATGGGCTGTTTTATACTACGTGGCTGTGCTATATACTATGCGGCTGTGCTATATGCTACCCATTTTGCACTTTTACAAAAGTTCTATGTTAATACTTTCTAATGTTTACTTTAAAAAGTTTTCCATTAAAAAATTGTCAGTCATATTCAATGTATGCAGTTTTTTCTTTGCAGCAAGTTTAGCTAACAATAAAATTCCTACTGGTAACTGAGGAAAAGGGAGTAGATCACAAAAATTGACATATAAGGGGCTGACTTATATAAAGCCCTTCTGCTGTATGGTATTGTAGAATTTACAATAGCTATCACTCATGTAAGAAGTGAAATCTGGCATTGTACTATACCTATATTTCTCTGATGTATCTGTGCATCATGAATGGTATGTGTTAAAGGGGGGGCCCACTGAGACTCTTTCGCCCGGGACCCTCAAAAAGCTGGAGCTGACCCTGTGTGTGGATTCCAGCATACAGATAAACCTTCATCCACTTCCTCAGTAAACAGACTGTATAGGCAGGGCCGCCATCAGGGCATTACTGCCCTGACTGGAGTATGGGGCCCAGTGGGCAGAGGGGGCCCACATCAGGCCCCGTCTCATCTGCTCACCGGGCTCCTACCGGCAGGCTAAACTGGGCCCTTAGTGGCGCTGCAGCAGTTTTTACGCTATTGACGTGCAGGCCCGCGCCCGCAATCGGAGGCTGGCAGCTGACGCCGTCATTGTCAGTCGCCGGCGAGTGCGCTCTTCAGCTGCATGGAGGGAGCTTCGTCCGCCGCAGGAGCACGGCCATGTAAGGCTGGTTTCTCACTTGCGTTCCCCTGCTGTGCGGCGGGCTGCGGACTTCCTCCGTGAAGCCCCACCCTCGGCCGCACCTCCCCGCATGCGACCTGCGTACCTATATTTAACATTAGGTACGCAGGTCGTGCGGCTGTATGCGGATGGTGCCGCTTGCGTCGTTTTGACGATGCAGAGACGCACCCATGTAGCATTTTTTTTTTGCCGCATCGTCAAAACGACGCATGCAGCACCATCCGCATACAGCCGCACGACCTGCGTACCTAATGTTAAATATAGGTACTCAGGTCGCATGCGGGCCGCATACAGATGTAGGCGGAGATAACAGCGGAGGTGCGGCTGATGGCGGGGCTTCACGGAGAAAGTCCGCAGCCCGCCGCACATCAGGGGAACGCAAGTGAGAAACCAGCCTAAGAACTTTTTTTTTTTATTGACAGCGGCGATCTGGGGGGCCCAGGCCAGACTGTGAGACATGGGGACAGGATGCTGGACGCAGGGGGCTGAATGGTGGACATGGGGCAGAATGGTGGACATGGGGGCAGAATGGTGGACATGGGGACAGAATGGTGGACATGGGGACAGAATGGTGGACATGGGGACAGAATGCTAGACATCGGGATAGAATGCTGGACATGGGGGCAGAATGCTGGACATGGGAGCAGAATGCTGGACATGGGGGCAGAATGCTGGATACGGGGTCAGAATGCTGGACACGGGGGCAGAATGGTGGACATGGGTGCAGAATGGTGGACATGGGTGCAGAATGGTGGACATGGGGCAGAATGCGAGATACAGGGCATGATTGGAGACATGGGGGCATGACTGGAGATACTGGGGACAGGATTGGAGACAGATGGGGCAGGATTGGAGACAGATGGAAGAAGTGATGGCGATCTGTGTTGGATGAAAGATGAAAAACAACGATGAAGGACTTAAACTAGAGACGTCACTGGTGAGTCAGTGAGTTACCTATACACTGACACTATATACTGTATACTATATACAGAACTCCTGTGTATAATGTCACCAGTGATCACTGTATTACCTGTACACAGACACTGCATACTAAGTACAGATCTCCTGTGTATAATGGCACTTATGGTGACAGTATTGTATTTTTTTATTACTGATCAGTATTGTAGTATTCAGTCACTATTTGGTGGTAATATGTGGTCTGGACATGGTGTTTCGGCATTTGTCCCTTGTATGTGCTATTTGGTCACTTTGTGGTGGTAATATGTGGTCTGGTCATGGTGCGGTGGTATTTGTTCCTTGCATGTGATGTTATTCGGTCACTGGTGGCAATATGTGGTCTGGTCATGGTGTTGTGGTATTTGTTCCTTCTATGTGATATTATTCAATCACTGTGGTGGTAATATATGGTCTTCTCTGGACATGGTGTAGCGGTATTTGTTCGTTGTATGTGATATTATTGGTCATTTTTAAATTGAAAAATAAATAAAAATATACCTAGATTGTATTGCAGATTTTAGCAAATATTTAGTAGGTTACAGTAGAGTAGGGCCCGGCTAAAAGTGTCTAACGTGTTATGGTGGCAGCTTAAAAAATGTTTTGGCCAAAACAAAAGCTGCCGGCTGTATTTGTGATCTCTTGATGGGAACTGTTAATGTGTGATAGGTGAGAAGTGGAGTTTTTCCAAGAGAGCAGTGGGACTGTTGACAGTTCGAGGGGTGGAGGCGGGGCTAGGGTGGAGCCTGGGCGGAGTCTCAAGGGGACCCCGAAAATTTTGCCAGTATGGGGCCCCAAAATTTCTAGTGGCAGCCCTGTGTATAGGCTCTTAAGTCTATATTTATTGAGATGGTGAACGATGAACAACAATAGTAGATGATAAAACTGCAAAGGAAATAACAGTGCATCAGTAGTTGGCACATTACAGAATGTTACAGGATGCAATAACATGAATAACAGAGAGATTACTGTGCTAACACTGAACATAGCATAAGACAGATACACGGTTATCATGGCTATTTTAGGGCAAGTTCAGGCTGTCAGCATTGTATTAATTATACAGGCAAGCATCTATCTGAATACAGAGAAACATCAATATGAAACAAAGCACAATATGCCTAACTACACACTCTGCTACACAGTGGCTGCATAACTGTTCTAACACATACATGAAGGTACATTTGAACCTCACCGGAATCCGCTTATCAAGAGCAATAATCTGCAGGAAGAGAGAGCCAGGAACACATGTGTAAGACTCAAAGGTCCGGAGGAAAATGGCTACAACCTTCTTGCCCAGGAAACCAGGGGGGCAGTTCTAGTCAGAACACAGGGCTTAAAGTGAAATGCTCCTGCTGCACATTAATGGGCAGAACAAGCAGTATATATTTTATATACAGTATATATACTGTACTGGGTGGGCCATGTATATGGATACACCTAAATAAAATGGGAATGGTTGGTGATATTAACTTCCTGTTTGTGGCACATTAGTTTATGGGAGGGCTAAAACTTTTCAAGGTGGGTGGTGACCATGGCAGCCATTTTGAAGTCGGCCATTATGGATCCAACTTAATTTTTTCCGATGGGAAGAGGGTCAGACTTATTGAGACTTTCACAAGAAAAACAACGGTGTGTTTGGTTTTAACGTATCTTTAGTTTCTATTTGTTTACAGCCATTCACATGTCGCAGAGGTTAACAAGTGAGGAGCGGATAGGAATTGTGTTCATGTCTGGTGAACGCAGTACCTGGGTCATTGCAGCATATTTCAATGCAAGACACCCTACGCAAGAAAAGTGTCACCATTCCCATGTTATTTAGGTGTATCCATATAAATGGCCCACCCAAAATAGTTTGCCTCATCACTGAACATAATGTTGTGTGTAAACTGAGAGTCCTGTTCCAATTTTTGTTTTGCCCATTCTGCAAATTTTTGTGCCAGAAGCAGTGTGAAAGACTGATGGCAAGCATGCCAAGACGCATGAAAGCTGTGATTAAAAATCATGGTTGTTCCACAAAATATTGATTTCTGAACTCTACCTGAGTTAAAATATTAGACTTGTTGTTTCTATATGATTACGAACTTGTTTTCTTTGCCTTATTTGAGTTCTGAAAGCCCTGTTTTTTTTTTTTTTTTTTTTTAATTTTGACCATTTTTCTTTGTCAGAAAAAAAAATACAAAATTTATTGCTTGGAAATTCGGAGACATGTTGTCAGAAGTTTATAGACTAAAAGAACAATTTACATTTTACTCAAAAAATATACCTATAAGGCTGCCGTCACACTAGCAGTATTTGGTCAGTATTTTACATCAGTATTTGTAAGCCAAAACCAGAAGTGGAACAATCAGAGGAAAAGTATAATAGAAACATATGCACCACTTCTGCATTTATCACCCACTCCTGGTTTTGGCTTTCAAATACTGATGTAAAATACTGACCAAATACTGCTAGTGTGAGGCAGCATAAAGAGAAAAATCAGACAAACTGAACATTTTGCAGTGGTCTCTTTATTTTTTGCCAGAACTGTATGTTCAGTAAATGCACTCAATACTTGGTCAGGGCTCCTTTCAACATGGCATGGCATGGAGGCGATCAGCCTGTGGCACTGCTGAGGTTTTATGGAAGCCCAGGTTGCTTTGATAGCAGCCTTCAGCTCATCTGCATTGTTGAGTCTGGTGTCTTTCATCTTCCTCTTGACAATACCTCATAGATTCTCTTCATGCACAGTAATGCTGTTGTTTTTAAACCAGGAATTGGTATTTTTGACAGTGTGGACAGGTGCCAAGTCCTGCTGGATAATGAAATTTCCATCTCCAAAAAGCTTGTCGGCAGAGGGAAGCATGAAGTGCTCTAAAATTTAATGGTAGACGGCTTTGGTCTTGATAAAACACCTTGGACGTACAGATGACATGGCTCCGCAAACCATCACTAATTGTGGAAACTTCACACTAGACCTCAAGCAGCTTGGATTGTGTGCCTCTCCTCTCTTCCTCCAGACTCTGGAACCTCGATTTAATTATTCTAATTTACTGAGATAATGACTTTTGGGTTTTCATTAGCTCTAAGCCATAATCATCAATCTTAACAGAGATAAACACTTGAAATAGATCACTCTGTAATGACTCTATATAATGTATGAATTTCACTTTTTGTATTGAAGAACTGAAATAAATTAACTTTTTGATGATATTCTAATTTAGTGAGAAGCACTTGTATGTTTATATATATTTTAGTGGTTAAAAAATTCGAAACTTTGTAAAAAAAAATGTGGGTTTTGTTCACATTTTCTGAGACCCATAACTTTTTTCTCTTTCGTCAATGGGCCTGTATGAAGGCTTGTTTTTCAAGTTGAGGTAAGGTGTTTATTATACCATTTTAGGGTACATTGTTCTTTCCATTTTGGGATTCATGCTACAGGTTGAATATTTTTCTATTTTATTAGTTCAATCAATTATACATCCAGCAATATCAAATGTGTTTGTTTGTTTTTTACAGTTCCCATTTTACATTTTGGAAAAAGGAAGGCGTGATTTAAACTTTCATATTTTTTGGATTATTTTAAATCATTTTTAGATCGTTCCCTTAGGGAACATGAACCAGCAATTGGTTGATTGTATTTGCAATGTATTGCAAAGCTATATAGTATTGCAGTGCATTCTGAAGCTGGCAATCTCCTATAAATCTCATTTGCTGGCTGGGTTTCATATGAGATCTCACATGCCAGATACAGTTGTGCTCAAAAGTTTACATACCCCAGCAGAATGTTTGCTTTCTTAGCTTTTTTGCAGAAAATATGAATGATAACACCAAATCTTTTTCTCCACTCATGGTTAGGGGTTGGATGAAGCCATTTATTGTCAAACTACTGTGTTTTCTCTTTCTAAATCATAAAGACTACCCAAAACATCCCAATGACCCTGATCAAAAGTTTACATACCCCATTTCTTAATAGCAGGTATTGCCCCTCTAACATCAATGACAGCTTGAAGTTTTTTGTGGTAGTTGTGGATGAGATTTTTTATTTTTTCAGATGGTAAAGCTGCCTGCTCTTCTTGGCAAAAAGCCTCCAGTTCCTGTAAATTCTTGGGCTGTCTAGCATGATCTGTGCTCTTGAGATCTCCCCAGAGTGGCTCAATAATATTGAGGTCAGGAGACTGAGATGGCCACTCCAGAACCTTAACTTTGCTCTGCTGTAGCCAATGACAGGTCAACTTGGCCTTGTATTTTGGATCGTTGTCATGTTGGAACGTCTAAGTACATCCCATACACAAATTTGCCTCCAGTATTTGCTGATACCGTGCTGCATTCATCTTTCCTTCAACTTTGACCAAGTTTCCTGTGTCTTTGTAGCTCACACATTCCCAAAGCATCAGCGATCCACCTCCGTGCTTTTGAGTCGGAATGGTGTTTCTTTCATCATATGCCTTATTTAATGTAACGTTTATAGTTGTGGCCAAAAAGTTCAATTTTGGTCTCATCACTTCAACTTACCTTGTTCCAGAAGTTTTGAGGCTTATTTCTGTTCTGTTTTGCGCATTGTAGGCAAGATACTTTGTGGCATTTGCACAGTAATGGCTTTCTTCTAAGCGACTCCACCATGCATCCCATTTTTCTTCAAGTGCCTCCTTATTGTGCTTCTTGAAACAGCCACACAGCTAGTTTTCAGAGAGTCTTGTATTTCAGCTGATGTTATTTGTGGGTTTTTCTTTGCATCCCAAAAATTTTTCCTGGCAATTGTGGACAACATTTTTATGGACCTGCCTGACCTGGTTTTGTTTTTATAGAGCCCCTGATTTTCCATTTGTTAATCACAGTTTGAATGCTGCTGACTGGCATTATCAATTCCTTAGATATTTTTTTTGCATCCCTTTCCTGTTTTATACAGTCCATCTACCTTTTCCCATAGATCCGTTGACAATTCTTTTGCTTTCCCCATGACTCACAATCCAGAAATGTCAGTGTCTGGATGAAAGATGCAAGAGTCTGTATGGATCCCAGAAACTCACTCTGCTTTTATGCACACATGCTGATGTAAAAGGCCGGCTAGAGCCATAGTTGTGGCTGAGGTTAACTGATCACATGTGCCCTGGCCCCCAATTACATGCAAACAATGTCCCTTCTGCAACATACCTTTTGTTTCACCCTCTGTACCATCTGGATCCCATTAATTTGGCTGAAGTTCCACTGCTTCCATTGAACAATAAGAGACAGAGTCCTTTTCCAACTTAAAACGATGAACTTCACTATTTGTCTCAGCACATTCCAGTCAGGTACATCATTAGCATTAGGTTCCAAGCAGTTCACGTTCTCCGCTTTCCCTACCCTTTCTCCTATGTCCTGCAGTACATTACAGGGACATACCGCCTCCTGCGATAATGCAGCATCCTCCCTGTGCAAGCTCAATACACTGGAGTATTCCTCCATTTGTTTCACACCAGTATGAAAGGTATCAGCCCAAGCAATGATCTGCACCATGGTGAGCAACCTGTGTCCCTCTACTGGTTAAGGACCACTTCTTGAACTCCTGTTCTGAACTGTGGAAATGCTGCTGCCTCAGCTGTACTCTGTCCATCCGGACTCTGAATGGCTGGGTATATGGATGTTGCGGAGCTGTCTGCCCAGCATGGGCACTAGGCCCCTACTGACTACAAAAGAGGAAGACACTTTACTTGACACAGACAGCCCCTCCTACATAACTATGTACAATGTAGTGCCCCATCTAGCGTCTGATAATGGGTCCTACGATTGCCGTATACTACAATACACACAATAGTAAATATGTACATAGCAGCATATATGGTTCACACGTTTAAAGGGGAATGCTACACCCCCTTACATTCCCCCTTCCTTTAACAATGGTTTCCCTGATGATTTACCAAAACATTAATATTTACAACAATTACTCCATGCAGGGAGATAAAATGAAGTAGATTAGAGCTGCGCAAAACCAGCGCACGAGAGTCCTGTCTCCCTTAAGAGGTGCCTGTTATCAGTTCTGAGTTGCAATTGGCACGTAACCTGTTGTGAGTTCTGTTTTTGGGCTCCCTCTGGTGGTTACTGATGGTACTGGGTGACTTGTCTTTCCTGGGTTTCTGGGTTCCACCTGTTCCATCAGCATATGGGAGTTTCCTATTTAACCTGGCTTTGCTGGCATTTCCTCGCCGGTTATCAATGTATCCAGTGTGTCTTGTTACCTCTGCTCCCTGCTCCTAGAACCTTCTGGACAAGCTAAGTTTGGATTTTCCTGTTTTGTGTTTTGCTTAATTTGGTTTTTAGTCCAGCCTGCAGATATGTGATTCTCTGCTGCTGGTTGCTCTAGTGGGCTGAAATTGCTTTTCATGTACCATGAGTTGGCACATGAGTTCAAGTAATTTCAGGATGGTTTTTTGAAGGGTTTTTCGCTGACCGCGCAGTTCACTTTTGTATCCTCTGCTATCTAGCTTTAGCGGGCCTCATTTTGCTGAAACTGTTTTCATACTACGTATGTGCTTTCCTCTCATTTCACCGTCATTATATGTGGGGGGCTGCTATTTGCTGTGGGGTATTTCTCTGGAGGCAAGAGAGGTCTGTGTTTCTTCTGATAGGGGAAGTTAGATCTTCGGCTGGAGCGAGACGTCTAGGATCATCGTAGGCACGTTCCCCGGCTACTTTTATTTGTGTGTTAGGTTCAGGGTCGCGGTCAGCTCAGGTTCCATCGCCCTAGAGCTTGTTTGTATCTGTGCTTGTCCTTTTTGTGATCCCCTGCCATTGGGATCATGACAGTATAACCGGCCCACAAAGTGTTAATTGTATTGGCTGAAGTAGGAGGATAAGTAGTCTGAGGAAGTTTTTTTTTTTTTTTTTCCCCTCAGAGTTTGCTGCCTAGCCTTATTGCAGCCTGGCTACTTCCTCCTCCTCTTAATCTTTGAATGGCGCTGATCTCAGCTGTTTATCATGGACGTCCAGAGTTTGGCTTCCAGCCTGAATAATCTTGCCACTAAGGTTCAAAATATACAGGATTTTGTTGTACATGCTCCTATGTCTGAACCTAGAATTCCTGTCCCAGAGTTTTTTTCTGGAGATAGATCTCGTTTTCTGAATTTTAGGAACAATTGCAAGTTGTTTCTTTCTTTGAAATCTCGCTCCTCTGGAGACCCTGCTCAGCAAGTCAAGATAATTATATCTTTCCTGCGGGGTGACCCTCAGGATTGGGCATTTGCATTGGCACCAGGGGACCCTGCGTTGCTTAATGCAGATGCGTTTTTTCTGGCATTGGGTTTGCTCTATGAGGAACCTAACCAAGAGATTCAGGCTGAAAAAGCTTTGTTGGCCCTCTCTCAGGGGCAAGATGAAGCAGAAATTTATTGTCAAAAATTTCGGAAGTGGTCGGTACTTACTCAGTGGAATGAGTGCGCTCTGGCTGCAAAGTTTAGAGATGGCCTTTCTGAGGCCATTAAAGATGTTATGGTGGGGTTCCCTGCGCCTGCTGGTCTGAATGAGTCTATGACTATGGCTGTTCAGATTGATCGGCGTTTACGGGAGCGCAAACCTGTGCATCATTTGGCGATGTCGTCTGAACCGTCACCTGAGATAATGCAATGTGATAGAATTCAGTCCAGAAGTGAACGGCAAAAGTATAGGCGGAAAAAAGGGTTGTGCTTTTATTGTGGTGATTCAGCTCATGTTATATCAGCATGCTCTAAACGCACAAAAAAGGTTGATAAGTCTGTTGCCATTAGTACTTTACAGTCTAAGTTCATTCTGTCTGTGACTCTGATTTGTTCATTATCATCCATTTCCGTCGATGCCTATGTGGATTCAGGCGCTGCCCTGAGTCTTATGGATTGGTCATTTGCCAATCGCTGTGGGTTTAGTCTGGAGCCTCTGGAAGTCCCTATTCCTTTGAAGGGAATTGACTCTACACCTTTGGCTATGAATAAACCTCAGTACTGGACACAAGTGACCATGCGTATCACTCCCGTTCATCAGGAGGTGATTCGCTTCCTGGTACTGTATAATTTGCATGATGTTCTAGTACTTGGTCTGCCATGGTTACAAACTCATAATCCAGTCCTTGACTGGAAATCAGTGTCTGTGTTAAGCTGGGGTTGTCAGGGGGTTCATGATGATGCACCTCCGATTTCTATCGCTTCATCTACTCCTTCTGAGATTCCTGTGTTTTTGTCTGACTATCGGGATGTTTTTGAGGAGCCTAAGCTCAGTTCGCTTCCTCATCACAGGGATTGCGATTGTGCTATAAATTTAATTCCGGGCAGTAAATTTCCTAAAGGTCGTTTGTTCAATCTGTCAGTGCCAGAGCATACTGCTATGCGGGATTATGTTAAGGAGTCCTTGGAAAAGGGACATATCCGTCCATCTTTGTCCCCTTTGGGAGCAGGTTTTTTTTTCGTAGCCAAGAAAGATGGTTCCTTGAGGCCTTGTATAGATTATCGTCTTTTGAATAAGATTACCGTAAAATATCAGTATCCTTTGCCATTGTTGACTGATTTGTTTGCTCGCATTAAGGGGGCTAAATGGTTCACTAAGATTGATCTTCGGGGTGCGTATAATCTTATACGAATAAAGCAAGGTGATGAGTGGAAAACCGCATTTAATACGCCTGAGGGCCATTTTGAGTATTTGGTAATGCCTTTTGGACTTTCTAACGCTCCTTCAGTCTTCCAGTCCTTTATGCACGATATTTTCCGTGAATATCTGGATAAATTTATGATTGTGTATTTGGATGATATTTTGTTTTTTTCTGATGACTGGGAGTCTCATGTTCAGCAGGTCAGGAAGGTGTTTCAGGTCCTGCGGGCCAATTCCTTGTTTGTAAAAGGCTCAAAGTGTCTCTTTGGAGTCCAGAAGATTTCTTTCTTGGGGTATATTTTTTCCCCTTCTACTATTGAGATGGATCCCGTCAAGGTTCAGGCTATTTGTGACTGGACGCAGCCTACATCTCTTAAGAGTCTACAGAAGTTCTTGGGCTTTGCTAATTTCTATCGTCGTTTTATAACTAATTTTTCTAGTGTTGTTAAGCCTTTGACGGATTTGACTAAGAAGGGTGCTGATGTTGCTAATTGGTCTCCTGCGGCTGTGGAGGCCTTTCAGGAACTTAAGCGCCGGTTTTCTTCTGCTCCTGTGTTGCGTCAGCCAGATGTTTCGCTCCCTTTTCAGGTTGAGGTTGATGCTTCCGAGATTGGAGCGGGGGCGGTTTTGTCACAGAGAAGCTCCGATGGCTCAGTGATGAAGCCATGCGCGTTTTTTTCTAGAAAGTTTTCGCCGGCTGAGCGGAATTATGATGTTGGTAATCGGGAACTTTTGGCCATGAAGTGGGCATTTGAGGAGTGGCGTCATTGGCTAGAGGGTGCTAGACATCGTGTGGTGGTCTTGACTGATCACAAAAATTTGATTTACCTTGAGTCTGCCAGGCGTCTGAATCCTAGACAGGCTCGTTGGTCACTGTTTTTCTCTCGTTTCAATTTTGTGGTTTCATACCTGCCAGGTTCAAAGAATGTGAAGGTGGATGCTCTTTCTAGGAGTTTTGTGCCTGACTCCCTTGGAAATTCTGAGCCCTCTGGTATCCTTAGGGATGGGGTGATTTTGTCTGCTGTCTCCCCAGACTTGCGACGTGCTTTGCAGGAGTTTCAGGTGGCTAAACCTGATCGTTGTCCGCCTGAGAGACTGTTTGTTCCGGATAATTGGACCAGTAGAGTCATCTCCGAGGTCCATTCTTCTGCGTTGGCAGGTCATCCTGGAATATTTGGTACTAGAGACTTGGTGGCCAGGTCTTTTTGGTGGCCTTCCTTGTCGAGGGATGTGCGTTCTTTTGTGCAGTCTTGTGAGGTTTGTGCTCGGGCTAAGCCTTGCTGTTCTCGGGCCAGTGGATTGTTGTCACCTTTGCCTATCCCGAAGAGGCCTTGGACGCACATTTCCATGGACTTTATTTCGGATCTCCCTGTCTCTCAAAAAATGTCCGTCATCTGGGTTGTGTGTGATCGCTTTTCTAAAATGGTTCATCTGGTACCCTTGCCTAAGTTGCCTTCCTCCTCTGAGTTGGTCCCTCTGTTTTTTCAGAATGTGGTTCGTTTGCATGGGATTCCTGAGAACATCGTTTCTGACAGGGGATCCCAGTTTGTGTCTAGATTTTGGCGGACTTTCTGTGCTAAGATTGGCATTGATTTGTCCTTTTCGTCTGCATTCCATCCTCAGACGAATGGCCAGACTGAACGAACTAATCAGACCTTGGAAACTTATTTAAGGTGTTTTGTTTCTGCTGATCAGGATGACTGGGTTACCTTTTTGCCGCTGGCCGAGTTTGCGCTTAATAATCGGGCTAGTTCTGCTACCTTGGTTTCTCCTTTCTTTTGTAATTTGGGGTTTCATCCTCGTTTTTCCTCTGGTCAGGTGGAACCTTCTGATTGTCCTGGAGTGGACATGGTGGTGGATAGGTTGCATCGGATTTGGAGTCATGTGGTGGACAATTTGAAGTTGTCCCAGGAGAAGGCTCAGCAGTTTGCTAATCGCCGTCGCCGCGTGGGTCCTCGACTTCTTGTTGGTGACTTGGTGTGGTTGTCTTCTCGTTTTGTTCCTATGAAGGTCTCTTCTCCTAAGTTCAAGCCTCGGTTCATCGGTCCCTATAGGATCTTGGAAATTCTTAACCCTGTGTCGTTTCGTTTGGATCTCCCGGCATCGTTTGCTATTCATAATGTGTTTCATCGGTCGTTGTTGCGGAAGTATGAGGTACCTGTTGTTCCTTCTCTTGAGCCTCCTGCTCCAGTGCTGGTGGAGGGAGAATTGGAGTATGTTGTGGAGAAGATCTTGGATTCTCGTGTTTCCAGACGGAAACTCCAGTATTTGGTCAAGTGGAAGGGTTATGGTCAGGAGGATAATTCTTGGGTGGTTGCCTCGGATGTTTATGCTGATGATTTGGTTCGCGCTTTTCATAGGGCTCATCCTGGTCGCCCTGGTGGTTCTCGTGAGGGTTCGGTGACCCCTCCTCAAGGGGGGGGTACTGTTGTGAGTTCTGTTTTTGGGCTCCCTCTGGTGGTTACTGATGGTACTGGGTGACTTGTCTTTCCTGGGTTTCTGGGTTCCACCTGTTCCATCAGCATATGGGAGTTTCCTATTTAACCTGGCTTTGCTGGCATTTCCTCGCCGGTTATCAATGTATCCAGTGTGTCTTGTTACCTCTGCTCCCTGCTCCTAGAACCTTCTGGACAAGCTAAGTTTGGATTTTCCTGTTTTGTGTTTTGCTTAATTTGGTTTTTAGTCCAGCCTGCAGATATGTGATTCTCTGCTGCTGGTTGCTCTAGTGGGCTGAAATTGCTTTTCATGTACCATGAGTTGGCACATGAGTTCAAGTAATTTTAGGATGGTTTTTTGAAGGGTTTTTCGCTGACCGCGCAGTTCACTTTTGTATCCTCTGCTATCTAGCTTTAGCGGGCCTCATTTTGCTGAAACTGTTTTCATACTTCGTATGTGCTTTCCTCTCATTTCACCGTCATTATATGTGGGGGGCTGCTATTTGCTGTGGGGTATTTCTCTGGAGGCAAGAGAGGTCTGTGTTTCTTCTGATAGGGGAAGTTAGATCTTCGGCTGGAGCGAGACGTCTAGGATCATCGTAGGCACGTTCCCCGGCTACTTTTATTTGTGTGTTAGGTTCAGGGTCGCGGTCAGCTCAGGTTCCATCGCCCTAGAGCTTGTTTGTATCTGTGCTTGTCCTTTTTGTGATCCCCTGCCATTGGGATCATGACAGTAACCTATAGAGACTTACATCATTACACATTTGCAAAAGTGGGTCAGGTGAAATTTTTAATGAACGCCGCTCATATGTATGGCAGCCTTCATAAGCAGCTTAATCAATATAATTGATATGTCTTATACTTATACTTTTATAAAATAAAACTCATCACAGAAAAAAATAGAACAAGTTCTTACACAGTTACATCAATTGTAATGTAGAACAGTTACGGTTTCTGGAATCCAGATATGAAGAAGCAAAAAATAAAACAGATGGAAGGTGAGATATTGTCTATTGTTTTGTCTACAGCTCCTACACTGATCTGCTGTATATGTCTGATCTATATATCTCCCTAGAATGAGTGACGTCTGAAATATACACTTTCACATAACCCGGGCCTTGTAGGCAATTGTGCAAATCATATGGAGGAACTCAAATAAATAAACTTTTAGAACTTTATTTCAAAATTGCAAACTAAGATATGAAAAATGCCCAACATTATATTTAGAATTGTTTGCAAAAGTAAGCGGGTTACACATTCTAGGGATAACAGACAACATACAAAGTTTGATCAACACAAAAATCATCAAGCATACAATAGAAATGTGGCCGAGAGTGGATAAATATCACTCCCTCAACATTACCGCCGAGATTCACTGGAACAACAGGACAACTCCAAAATGCATAAAGGACAAGAAGAAGGAGTAGAAACATCCCACAAGTCATAATAGTAATTAGAAAAAGCTTTCAAAAGCTGGACCGTGAAACGTGCATTAGGGGGCTGCCGGGAGAGGCGGGGGAACCATCCGTTCGCATATGGGTAAGCACTTGGGACTGACTACCTGATCAGGATTAATTATGGGGTATTGCGCCTTTGCACCTATGTATTTTATGTATTTTCTAGGTTCTATTTGGTCCTTAGGACGTTTTGGGTAGTTGCTTATTACTATTACTTACCATGTGATTTGCTCTGGATGTATCTTGTTTCCCCTGAATAACCCAGCATACCTACATGTCTCCTCCATATTTCCTCTCTGTATGTGCCACAATAGCATTTTATTATATATAAATTGGTGTTATTAATGATAATAAAATAATTTTTCTAATTACTATTATGACTTGTGGGATGTTTCTACTCCGTCTTCTTGTCCTTTACACAAAGTGTGATGCAGCAGTCAAGTAATATTTCTCGCCTTCTGTCACTGTCTACGTCAGGGCAGCATGGTGGTGGCTCAGTGGATAGCACTGCCGCCTTGCCCTGCTGGAGTCCTTGGGTTCAAATACAACCAAGGGCAACATCTGCAAGGAGTTTGTATGTTCTCCCCGTGTTTGCGTGGGTTTCCTCCAGGTGCTCTGGTTTCTTCCCACATTCCAAAGACATACTGATAGGGAATTTAGATTGTGAGTGATGATAATGTATGCAAAAACTGTAAAGAGCTGCGAAATATGCTAGCCTATATAAAAAATAAAATTATTATTATCTATACAAGATGGCAAGAGTTTGGGAACAAAGGGAACAGAACATACAAGAAAAGTTGTCCTAGATTCATCAGTGATTTTGTTCAGAGTTTCATCAGTGTCATTCAAGTTTAACGCAAGTTTGGCCTGAGTTTCATCAGTTTTTCTGGGATGGAAAAAAATGGTTTCTGTACCTTCTACTGTCTAGCAGTCTGTGAAAAATGGACAGAACTCAGATGGCATTCAAGCACGGTTTCATTTTTTTCACAGACTCATAGAATTACATTGGCGATTTTGATCTGACACAAACATTAATATTGGAGATCTCTCCACAAACTTGGTCCCCAAAAAATGAACAAATCGGACATGTGAACTACCTCATAAATTAACATAGGTACAAGTTCCGCCTGTGAAAACCAGAGTTTGAACTCGTAGGTGAAAATTGGATGTCTGAATATGCACTAAAGCTGTGTTTAGCCTAAAAACATTAAGGCCTCTTTCACACTTCCGTCTTTTGTCCTCCGTCGCAATCCGTTGGTTTGGGCAAAAAACGGATCCTGCAAATGTGCTTGCAGGATGTGTTGTTTGCCCATAGACTTGTATTAGCGACGGATCGCGACAGATGGCCACACGTCGCATCCGTCGTGCGATGGATCCGTCGTGTTTTGGCGGATGCAATGCACAAAAAAAGTTCAATGTAACTTTTTTGGGGCGTTGCGTCTGCCATTTTCGACCGCGCATGCGTGGCCAAAACTCCGCCCCCCCCTCCCCGGACTGCAGAATGGGCAGCGGATGCGTTGAAAAACTGCATCCGCTGCCCACGTCGTGCAGTAATTTCACAATGTGCGTCAGGACGTCGGCCCAACGCATTGTGACGGGCCCGTACCGACGGAAATGTGAAAGAGGCCTATAGTGTTTAATACAGTCCTCGGAGACCAGAGTTTTATGCACATATTTTTTCAGGTCAGTTGGAGGCTTTGCAGTATTGTGATTCACAGCAAATTTGATATGTTCTGCCTGGACAACCCCTGTTCCCATTAAATCCTATTGAGCTTGATGTTTTACTATACTACAGTAAGCTATACCATACTATATTAATAATCATGTACAAACCAGTACACGCAGAGGGTTAGGTTTTTTGCTGCTGGTTGCTGTTGATACTACTTTGACAGGAAAAGTTGGAATGCTTGGAAAGGAAGTCAGCATACCATCCAATCAGTAGAGCACAATAATATAGGTAGAAAGGTGTCCAACACGTTTAGTTACATTTTTGATATACACAGAATATTTAGTTAGTTTACAGGAAAACTCTGGAGAAAAGAGGAGATTCCTATTGTAATTATCTTAGACTTCCTGAGATGTGTCTGGTATGTGTTTCACAACAAACCAAGGTCCTTATTCTCTTGGGGATGTCAAAGTGACTGAAACACAAACACTGCAAGTATGCGACTTAAAGAAGCACTCCTGTGCCATATATAATGCTCTGCACGGTTCAGTATGGCCCCATAGACGCTCAACATAAAGCTGCCCCATATATAATGCTCTGCACCGTTGATTATGGCCCCATAGATGCTCCATAGAAAGCTGTGCCATATACAATGCTCTGCACCATTCATTATTGCCCCATAGATGCTCCACATAAATCTGTGCAATATATAATGCTGCTGCTGCTGCAATAAAAAAAAACAACGACATACTCACCTCTCTTGCTTGCAGCTCCTCAGCGTCCCGTCTAGGCGTCTCTCCGCACTGACTGTTCAGGCAGAGGGCGCCGCGCACACTAGTACGTCATCGCGCCCTCTGACCTGAACAGTCACTGCAAGAGGACGCGAAGACGGAGCGGCGCCCGGCGGGTGGAACGCGGACAGGTAAATATAACATTCTTACCTGCTCCCGGCGTCCCTGGCTCCTTGCCCCGGACAGCTGGTCTCCGGGTGCCGCAGCCTCTTCCTCTGTCAGCGGTTACCGTTACCGCTCACTAGAGAAATGAATATGCAGCTCCACCCTTATGGGAGTGGAGTCCATATTCATAACTTTAATGAGCGGTACCATGTGACCGCTGAACAGAGGAAGAGCTGCGGCACCGAAGACCGTGGGACGGGCAGGGGGAGCGCCAGGAGCGCCGGGACTAGGTGAGTATGCGACACGCTCTCTCCCCCTCACCCGCCGACCGTGACTCGAGTATAAGCTGAGAGGGGCACTTTCAGCCCAAGAATTTGGGCTGAAAATCTCGGCTTATACTCGAGTATATACGGTAATCAGTTTTTAAACACGTGATGTTATAGACCTAATGGAAAAGCAAAGAATATGCGTATATGCTTAGTAGAAAGGCAAAATGAGCAATTGTAAGTACACAATGCTATATAATATGATGAGTGCAATATATTAAGAGGATAAACTTTTTGATGGGAGTGCTTCTTTAAGTAAGTGGCAATTTTGGACAATAGAAACTATATTGAGTCCATGTTTTGGGGTACAAAATAGGAACAAGATGGGTTTAATATACAAAACAGAAATTACACCACGTACTATCTGCTTTAGATCCTGTGGGAATCTCTGCTACGATTTTTTCTTATGGCAATGCAGTCGCCTGTCTAGCTTCTTCCTTCCTGGTCATAGTCTAGCCTGGTTTACCTGTCAATCATTTTGACTAAACATTTCTTAGAAATATTCTTACTAGTCACTTCAAAGACGATCAAATTAGCAACTGAAAACCAGTTTAAGAATGATTGCAGTCTATGGTATATATATGACTAAATTATAGTTTCTTGGTCTAGCTTGCAGAGCTGGTATGTGCACTAGCAAGATAGCTGCGCTGTCAAATATACAGTAGATCACATGCTTGCAAATTCACAGACCTTGAGACAGCTGGTTCCATCGATATGAAATATCTTTTCAGAAGTGAGTTCTAGTAGGCCCCGTATTCATCATTATTTCTCCAGTTTGTAGGAGTAATTTGCTCTTTTTCAGTGGTTTTAGTATTATTGCCTTATTCTCCATACTTTTTGCACCGTTTAAATTGTTTTTATTTTTCTGAACATATTTGCTTATTCAAATGTTTTAGACAAATTCAAGAAATGTGACTTTCACCAAATGTCACTTTTTTTGTCACATCTCATTTCAGTCCCTGTCTTGTGCAAGGTTTCTGCCAGACTTTTCTATTTAATATGGGGCATTTTAAATGATTTACGACTTTTGGCACTTTAAAGTCGCAAAAAACTGTTGCAATTAAAAATAAAAGGTCCAATTCATTAATTCAGAATTTTGACATAAAACACTTTAGCAAGTCTCAACCAGCTCTGCCGTAAGTGATGAATCTGGGCCATAATTCTAAAAAGATTGAGTGTTGACACAACTGTACCAGCAATCATCATTGAAGTCATGAAAAAAAAATAGTCTTGTAATGAAGAGACCAAAAACGCAGCATCTTACACTTCCAACAAAGTGGATGGGATTTATAGAAATCTCCTGCCCATGGTGCTTTTTTTCACTCAGCCTAAATTAACCCGCGGTGCGTGTTTGTTTTAAATCTGCAGCATGTCAATTTATCTTGCGGGTACGCTGATTTTTTTGTGCTGATTTTCCCCATAGACTTGCATAAGATGTGGAAAATCCACAAGTAAAAAATGCACATGCATTTTTAGTGCCTTTCCACAGCAGAAACTTATAAAAAAAACATGTAATCCGCACATAAGTATATCAATAACGTTTTGTCAAAGCCAAATACCAGGAGGTATCATATACAAAGCAGTTTTTTTAAACCAGGACACACCAAAAAATGAGATAAAAACACAGTATTAAAACACGATAAAAATGCATATTTAACCCCTTCCCGACCTTTGACGCATACGCTGCGTCATGAAAGTCGGTGCCATTCCGACCCATGACGCAGCATATGCGTCATGGAAAGATCGCGTCCCTGCAGGCCGGGTGAAAGGGTTAACTCCCATTTCACCCGATCTGCAGGGACAGGGGGAGTGGTAGTTTAGCCCAGGGGGGGTGGCTTCACCCCCTCGTGGCTACGATCGCTCTGATTGGCTGTTGAAAGTGAAACTGCCAATCAGAGCGATTTGTAATATTTCACCTAAAAAACTGGTGAAATATTACAATCCAGCCATGGCCGATGCTGCAATATCATCGGCCATGGCTGGAAACACTTATGTGCACCCACCCCACCCCTCCGATCGCCCCCCCAGCCCCCCGATCTGTAGTCCGCTCCCCTCCGTCCTGTGCTCCGCTCCCCCGTCCTCCTGTCCGCTTCCCCGTGCACCAATCACACCCCCTGTGCTGCAATCAAACCCCCCCGCACTCCGATCCCCCCCCCGCACACAGCGACCCCCCCCGTGCTCCGATCCACCCCCCCCCCGCACAGCGATCCCTCACCCCGTGCTCCAATCCTCCCCCGTGCTCCAATCCTCCCTCCCGTGTTCCGATCCACCCCCCCCATGATCCGATCCACCCCCCCGTGCTCCGACGCCCCCCCCGTGCCCTGATCTCCCCCCCCTTATACTTACCTGGCCGCCCGAGGTCCGTCCGTCTTCTTTCCTGGGCGCCGCCATCTTCCAAAATGGCGGGCGCATGTGCAGTGCGCCCGCCGAATCTGCCGGCCGGCAGATTCGTTCCAGAGTGAATTTTGATCACTGAGATATATCCTATCTCAGTGATCAAAATAAAAAAAATAGTAAATGACCCCCCCCTTTGTCACCCCCATAGATAGGGACAATAAAAAAAATAAAGAATTTTTTTTTTTTTCACTAAGGTTGGGGTAAGAACTAGGGTTAGGGGTAGGGTTAGGGTTAGGGGTAGGGTTAGGGGTAGGGTTAGGGGTAGGGGTAGGGTTAGGGGTAGGGGTAGGGTTAGGGGTAGGGTTAGGGGTAGGGTTAGGGCTAGGGTTAGGGTTTCGGTATGTGCACACGTATTCTGGTCCTATGCGGATTTTTCCGCAGCGGATTTGAAAAATCCACAGTGCTAAACCGCTGCCGATTTATCGTGGATTTACCGCGGTTTTTCTGCGCATTTCACTGCGGTTTTACAACTGCGATTTTCTATTGGAGCAGTTCTAAAACCGCTGCGGAATCCGCAGAAAGAAGTGACATGCTGCGGAATGTAAACCGCTGCGTTTCCGTGCAGTTTTTCCGCAGCATGTGTACAGCGATTTTTGGTTCCCATAGGTTCACATTGAACTGTAAACTCATGGGAAACTGCTGCGGATCCGCAGCGTTTTCCGCAGCGTGTGCACATACCTTTAGAATTAGGCTATGTGCACACGGTGCGGATTGGCCGCTGCGGATCCGCAGCAGTGTTCCATCGGGTTTACAGTACCATGTAAACATATGGAAAACCAAATCCGCTGTGCCCATGGTGCAGAAAATACCGCGCGGGAACGCTGCGTTGTATTTTCCGCAGCATGCCAATTCTTTGTGCGGATTCCGCAGCGTTTTACACCTGTTCCTCAATAGGAATCCACAGGTGAAATCCGCACAAAAAACACTGGAAATCCACGGTAAATCCACAGGTAAAATGCAGTGCCTTTTACCCGCGGATTTTTCAAAAATGATGCTGAAAAATCTCATACGAATCCGCAACGTTGGCACATAGCCTTAGAGTTGGGTTGGAATTAGGGTTGTGGTTAGGGTTAGGGGTGTGTTGGGGTTAGGGTTGTGGTTAGGGGTGTGTTGGGGTTAGGGTTGTGATTAGGGTTACGGCTACAGTTGGGATAAGGGTTAGGGGTGTGTTGGAGGTAGAATTGAGGGGTTTCCACTGTTTAGGCACTTCAGGGGGTCTCCAAACGCAACATGGCGCCACCATTGATTCCAGCCAATCTTGTATTCAAAAATTCAAATGGTGCTCCCTCACTTCCGAACCCCGACGTGTGCCCAAACAGTGGTTTACCCCCACATATGGGGTACCAGCATACTCAGGACAAACTGCGCAACAATTACTGGGGTCCAATTTCTCCTGTTACCCTTGAGAAAATAAAAAATTGCTTGCTAAAACATCATTTTTGAGGAAAGAAAAATGATTTTTTATTTTCACGGCTCTGCGTTGTAAACGTCTGTGAAGCACTTGGGGGTTCAAAGTGCTCACCACATATCTAGATAAGTTCCTTGGGGGGTCTAGTTTCCAAAATGGGGTCACTTGTGGGGGGTTTCTACTGTTTAGGCACACCAGGGGCTCTGCAAACGCAACGTGACGCCCGCAGACCATTCCATCAAAGTCTGCATTTCAAAAGTCACTACTTCCCTTCTGAGCCCCCACGTGTGCCCAAACAGTGGTTTACCCCCACACATGGGGCATCAGCGTACTCAGGAGAAACTGGACAACAACTTTTGTGGTCCAATTTCTCCTGTAACCCTTGGGAAAATAAAAAATTCTGGGCTAAAAAATTATTTTTGAGGAAAGAAAACGTATTTATTATTTTCACGGCTCTGCGTTATAAACTTCTGTAAAGCACTTGGGGGTTGAAAGTGCTCACCACACATCTAGATAAGTTCCTTTGGGGGTCTAGTTTCCAAAATGGGGTCACTTGTGGGGGGTTTCTACTGTTTAGGCACACCAGGGGCTCTGCAAACGCAATGTGACGCCCGCAGACCATTCCATCAAAGTCTGCATTTCAAAAGTCACTACTTCCCTTCTGAGCCCCCACGTGTGCCCAAACAGTGGTTTACCCCCACACATGGGGTATCAGCGTACTCAGGAGAAACTGGACAACAACTTTTGTGGTCCAATTTCTCCTGTAACCCTTGGGAAAATAAAAAATTCTGGGCTAAAAAATTATTTTTGAGGAAAGAAAACGTATTTATTATTTTCACGGCTCTGCGTTATAAACTTCTGTAAAGCAC
Source organism: Ranitomeya imitator (assembly GCF_032444005.1). Taxonomy (NCBI): domain Eukaryota; kingdom Metazoa; phylum Chordata; class Amphibia; order Anura; family Dendrobatidae; genus Ranitomeya; species Ranitomeya imitator. Next base: position 434,877,150 of record NC_091285.1, read on the forward strand.
TTGGGGGTTGAAAGTGCTCACCACACATCTAGATAAGTTCCTTTGGGGGTCTAGTTTCCAAAATGGGGTCACTTGTGGGGGGTTTCTACTGTTTAGGCACACCAGGGGCTCTGCAAACGCAATGTGATGCCCGCAGACCATTCCATCAAAGTCTGCATTTCAAAAGTCACTACTTCCCTTCTGAGCCCCCACGTGTGCCCAAACAGTGGTTTACCCCCACACATGGGGTATCAGCGTACTCAGGAGAAACTGGACAACAACTTTTGTGGTCCAATTTCTCCTGTAACCCTTGGGAAAATAAAAAATTCTGGGCTAAAAAATTATTTTTGAGGAAAGAAAACGTATTTATTATTTTCACTGCTCTGTGTTATGAACTTCTGTGAAGCACTTGGGGGTTCAAAGTGCTCACCTCACATCTAGATAAGTTCCTTTCGAGGTCTAGTTTCCAAAATGGGGTCACTTGTGGGGGGTTTCTACTGTTTAGCCACATCAGGGGCTCTGCAAACGCAACGTGACGCCCGCAGAGCATTCCATCAAAGTCTGCATTTCAAGACGTCACTACTTCACTTCCGAGCCCCAGCATGTGCCTAAACAGTGGTTTACCCCCACATATGGGGTATCAGCGTACTCAGGAGAAACTGGACAACAACTTTTGGGGTCAAATTTCTCCTGTTACCCTTGGGAAAATAAAAAATTGCGGGCTAAAATTCATTTTTGAGAAAATAATTTTTTTTTTTTATTTTCATGGCTCTGCGTTATAAACTTCTGTGAAGCACTTGAGGGTTCAAAGTGCTCACTACACATCTAGATTAGTTCCTTTGGGGGTCTAGTTTCCAAAATGGGGTAATTTGTGGGGGATCTCCAATGTTTAGGCACACAGGGGCTCTCCAAACGCGACATGGTGTCCGCTAATGATTGGAGATAATTTTCCATTTAAAAAGCCAAATGGCGTGCCTTCCCTTCTGAGCCCTGCCGTGCGCCCAAACAGTGGTTTACCCCCACATATGGGGTATCTGCATACTCAGGACAAACTGGACAACAACATTTGTGGTCCAATTTCTCCTATTACCATTGGCAAAATAGGAAATTCCAGGCTAAAAAATCATTTTTGAGAAAAGAAAAATTATTTTTTATTTTCATGGCTCTGCATTATAAACTTCTGTGAAGCACCTGGGGGTTTAAAGTGCTCAGTATGCATCTAGATAAGTTCCTTGGGGGGTCTAGTTTCCAAAATGGGGTCACTTGTGGGGGAGCTCCATTGCATAGGCACACAGGGGCTCTCCAAATGCGACATGGTGTCCGCTAACAATTGGAGCTAATTTTCCATTCAAAAAGTTAAAAGGCGCGCCTTCCCTTCCGAGCCCTGCCGTGTGCCCAAACAGTGGTTTACCCCCACATATGAGGTATCGGCGTACTCGGGAGAAATTGCTCAACAAATTTTAGGATCCATTTTATCCTATTGCCCATGTGAAAATGAAAAAATTGAGGCGAAAATAAATTTTTTGTGAAAAAAAAGTACTTTTTCATTTTTACGGATCAATTTGTGAAGCACCTGAGGGTTTAAAGTGCTCACTAGGCATCTAGATAAGTTCCTTGGGGGGTCCAGTTTCCAAAATGGGGTCACATGTGGGGGAGCTCCAATGTTTAAGCACACAGGGTCTCTCCAAACGCGACATGGTGTCCGCTATCGATGGAGATAATTTTTCATTCAAAAAGTCAAATGGCGCTCCTTCCCTTCCGAGCCTTACCATGTGCCCAAACAGTGGTTTCCCCCCACATGTGAAGTATCGGTGTACTCAGGAGAAATTGCCAAACAAATTTTAGGATCCATTTTATCCTGTTGTCCATGTGAAAATGAAAAAATTGAGGCTAAAATAATTTTTTTGTGAAAAAAAAGTACTTTTTCATTTTTACGGATCAATTTGTGAAGCACCTGGGGGTTTAAAGGGCTCACTATGCATCTAGATAAGTTCCTTGGGGCGTCTAGTTTCCAAAATGGGGTCACTTGTGGGGGAGCTCCAATTTTTAGGCACACGGGGGCTCTCCAAATGTGACATGGTGTCCGCTAAAGAGTGCAGCCAATTTTTCATTCAAAAAGTCAAATGGCGCTCCTTCCCTTCCAAGCCCTGCCGTGCGCCCAAACAGTGGTTTACCCCCACATATGAGGTATCAGCGTACTCAGGACAAATTGGACAACAACGTACGTGGTTCAGTTTCTCCTTTTACCATTGGGAAAATAAAAAAATTGTTGCTGAAAAATCATTTTTGTGACTAAAAAGTTAAATGTTCATTTTTTCCTTCCATGTTGCTTCTGCTGCTGTGAAGCACCTGAAGGGTTAATAAACTTCTTGAATGTGGTTTTGTGCACCTTGAGGGGTGCAGTTTTTAGAATGGTGTCACTTTTGGGTATTTTCAGCCATATAGACCCCTCAAACTGACTTCAAATGTGAGGTGGTCCCTAAAAAAAATGGTTTTGTAAATTTCGTTGTAAAAATGAGAAATCGCTGGTCAAATTTTAACCCTTATAACTTCCTAGCAAAAAAAAATTTTGTTTCCAAAATTGTGCTGATGTAAAGTAGACGTGTGGGAAATGTTATTTATTAACTATTTTTTGTCACATAACTCTCTGGTTTAACAGAATAAAAATTCAAAATGTGAAAATTGCGAAATTTTCAAAATTTTCGCCAAATTTCCGTTTTTATCACAAATAAACACAGAATTTATTGACCTAAATTTACCACTAACATGAAGCCCAATATGTCACGAAAAAACAATCTCAGAACCGCTAGGATCCATTGAAGCGTTCCTGAGTTATTACCTCATGAAGGGACACTGGTCAGAATTGCAAAAAACGGCAAGGTCTTTAAGGTCAAAATAGGCTGGGTCATGAAGGGGTTAAAAAACGGACTAAAAAACGCAATGAAAAAAATGCAAGTAACCTAATTAAAATAATAGGTGTAGAAATGGAGTAGAAATTCTGCAACATTAAAAACACACCAAAAGCTCATCATAGGAACGTAGCCTCAAGGTCATGTCTCCGTTGCCGGATGTCCCGAAACCAGGGGCTCCTTCCATGTGCCTAATGCTAGGAGCATCCTAGCAACTTCTCCTAACAATGCAGCATGAAGCGAACGCTGGCAGTGAGTGCTAGCTAGGACCCAGATTATATAGGAGAACAGGGTTCCTGTAACACTTTTAATTGGAGTTGTGGTCTAACATGCAAGCTGCCTCTCCATTCATGGTCTATGGGATGGGACTGATGGAGATACAGTAGCTAAGCCCTCGGACACAGGACCTCTTTCACCTGTTCGGCGACCATCCAGGTAGTAGAAAGTGCAGCATTTTTCCTGTAATATCAGAAAAATACAATGAAGTTAAAACATGTGAGCACAGCATTACAGCAGGATCAGTATTGTTATTGGGAGTACTAGAAAAAGGCTTGATGAGCAAATTAGAAATCCCTATGCAATGGTGGATGCTGTCACAGGTAATATTGCAGGAAACAGCATGCACGTTTGCTCTTTCTTGGGACCCCTGTAAACTTGTATTAGTGGTTACAACAATGACATCATGCTGTGAGGTAACACAATCACATAGTGTGATGCTCACAATGCACAATATCACTGCTGAGCCTTGGGGATTTGTAGATAATGTAAAATACCTAAATTATTACCTTCGTTGGGCCCTACCTGCTGATACACAGAAATACACATAGGGTAAATGTATGAATAATTACACCTGTACGACCACCTTCACTGGATCACAGTGTGAGGCATAATGTGCATGTAGATGATTTAATTTACCTTCACCTTAAGAAATATAAATCTCTCCAGCTTGTGCTGTCAGCGCAGTTTCCCTGGAATAACACTGAAGCTGGCGCTCTGCCTGGAGAGGGCTTTACTGGATCCCCGGTGGTGACTATAACATATAGAAGTCTTGTGATCCTATACAATTAGAACAGCTTTAGGGCTCCTTTTAAGGATTTGTTTTTGTTTCTCCCATACATCAAATCTAAATTGTAGCCTTCAAATGCTAAAATAAAAAAAAAAGGTTTCACAAAAATGAAATGATATATTTTTGGTTCATATATTCACCAAGAGTTTTTTGGGGGACTTTTTCTAAACTATATGGCTTGGATAACTAAGTCCATCACAGCGCTGTAACATCTCAGAGTATAGCACAGCCCTAATACAGCACCCTTTCTATGGATACCTCTTTATGCCTCCAAGTTTATATACAGATATGGATAAAAAATTAATTGTCCAATGTTCCTACAGATGCTGTATGTATAGGGAAGTATTCTACTCTAAAAGGCTATTGGCTGGGGACACTTTTGAGGAATGTGTGCAGCCCTTTTAAGAAAGGGGAAGTGTGCGTGCGCGTGCCCTAAGCACAGTACATCGAGGCCGGGCTGAACTGCGTTGACCTCAGGACCATGGGAAAATGCCAGTGATTATGTCACCGCTGGTGAATGATGCTGCGCTCTCAGCAGCTCATTCACCAGTGGTTCTCAGTCTGGACGGTCGCATCTTGGCACCATCCAGGTTGAAAACTATTTAGTCCCCAGACATTAATTACTGCGTGGGACACAACGACGGGCAGGTATGGTATATTGTTGTTTTTCTATTTTACTTTTATTACAGGAGATCGAGGGCTTCGGTGGAATTAGGCGAGGTCATAAGTATGGTTTAATTGAGCTTAATAAAGGAGTCTGTGTAATTTTTTCAACTAAAGGATTTTATTCTGGCTGTGTCTTTATTTAACATATAACTATAGGATTAGTAATGGAGAGGTGTCTTATAGACACCTCTCCATTACTAATCCGTGGGCTTGATGTCACCTGACAATACAAAGGTGACATCAACCCCACAAATCTGAACCCCACTTGCCACCTCTACAGGGCAAGTGGGAAGAGTCGGGCAAAGCACCAGAAGAGATGTATCTTTTCTGGGCAGCTGTGGGCTGCTGTTTTTAGGCTGGGGGCGCTATATCAATGAACCCTTACCAGCCTGTGAATACCAGCCCCCAGCTGTGAGCTTTAGCAAGGCTGGTTGTCAAAAATGTGGAGAACCCCACGCCATTTTTAAAAATTATTTATTTCAATTATTTTTTAAAAAGCGTGGGGACCCCTCTATTAATGATTAATGATAACCAACCTTGCTGAAGCTGACAGCTGAGGGTTGCAGCCCCCAGCTTTGAGTTTTGCCTGGTTGGTTCAAGAAAATAGGGGATAACCCACGTCGGGTTTTTCATTCATTTCGTTATACAGTATCACAGTCAGCAGCTGAGGAACACCCCGATCATCTGCTCCTGCTGTCATTGTTATTAGCAGCAACAAGTGTCGGATGATGGGAGTTAGGGTATGTGCACACGTCCGGATTTTTAGCGTTTTTTTTTGCGAAATTTCGCTATAAAAACGCTATAAATCCAGGAAAAAAACGCTAACATTATGCATCCTATCTTTTAGAATGCATTCCGCATTTTTTGTGCATATGTTAGCGTTTTTTTCCACAAAAAAAACGCATTCCGCAAAAAGAACAGACATGCTCATTCTTTTTGCGGATTTTTTGCGGATTCCATGTCAAAGAGGACATTCCGGGAAAAAAAAAATCCGCAAAAATTCCACAAAAAATCCGCGCAAAATCCGCGCAAAAAAACGCGCAAATTCCGCGAGAAATCCGTGCGAAAAAAGACGCGGATTTCTGGCAGAATTCTCAGGATTTTGCCAGGAAAAAAACCTGACGTGTGCACATACCCTAAGAGTCCCAAAAGCCCCCACCTGCTCTCAATGTTCTGACTTTAATATAAGTCATCATTCTCCTCTACTCACGCGGATCGCCGGCAGGGCAGAGGAGAATGATGAAAGTGTCTTGAGAACACGCTGCCAAGGATCAGTGCTTACTGTAGCGCTTCTTCCCTGGCGTCCGTCCGTGTGGTACTGATGCGGCACACTGGAGGCACACAGTTGCCGCACGTATTATACACATGGATATGGATATCTCTGGTACCCATTTTTCCAGTGCTGGAAATAAACGGACATGTGAAACAGGCCTTAGTGAGTATACGGACAAAACAGCAGGGAATTGTTCATAAAGCCAGATTCACACACAAATAGCACCAGGATTAGAGTTAATTTAGACGTCCATTTTTCACATGCATAGTCAGTGATTTTTATGAATAGAAAATGTATCCATTATATTCTATGGGTATGTTCACGTTTTTTGGGAATTGTTTTGCAAACAATTTTCCTAAAGAAATAAATACATGTCCAATTTTGATTTGATTTGCAGATTGAATCCTCATAAACTTTAATGGTTGATTCTGATCTGCAAAATCAATTAACCTCTTCAGGTGATTTCTCAGTTCACCCTCCAGCGATTGCAATTTCATCCTCCTCTATAAGGCTATGTTCACATGTTGAGTTTTTGCAGCTTTATTAATGCAAATTTTTATGCTAGGTTTTACAGTACCAGCAAAGTCTATGAGATTTCAGAAATCTAATGCATACAAATTGCTTTTTTTTCCTGATTGATTTGGAAAACTACTACGTTTTTGCAAACTGCATCATGTCACTTCTTCCAGCATTTTTTCAGTTTATTTGCAGCATTTTTCACACATAGGAAACAATGGGTAACTGGAAAAATGCAGCAAAAATGTAGGTCTCAGTTTCTGTTGTGTTTTTGGTGCAAAAACCTAAGGAAGTTAAATCATGCTTTTCTTGAGCCACTAAACTTCATCAACATGGACAAGAGACAACAAAAACGCAGCAACAAAAACGCAGCAACAAAAACACAGCAAAAACTCAGGAAAACCTGCTTATTGTAAGCAGCTTCTTTAGGGTATGTGCACACGTTGCAGAAAGGTGTGCGGATTTTTCCACACTGATTTTGGTAAATTACAGTGGATTTACCGTGGTTTTTGTGCGGATTCCACCTGGGGTTTTACACCTGCGGATTTCTATTATGGAGCAGGTGTAAACTGCTTCGGAATTCACACAAAGAATTGACATGCTGCGGAATAAACAATGTTTTCACGCATTTTTTTTCTGCAGCATGTGCACTGCGGATTTTGTTTTCCATAGGTTTACATGGTACTGTAAACTCATGGAAAACTGCTGCAGCAAAATCAACAACGTGTGCACATAGCCTTATGGCCAATAGAGAAGGTTTTGCCTCTGAGAAATAAGGCTGCCGTTACACTAGCAGTATTTGGTCAGTATTTTACATCAGTATTTGTAAGCCAAAACCAGGAGTGGGTGATAAATACAGAAGTGGGGCATATGTTTCTATTATACTTTTTCTCTAATTGTTCCACTCCTGGTTTTGGTTTATAAATACTTGCAGCGCCCCAGAGTCCTGGTTCGTTGTAGTAATGTTATTCTTCCACCAGGGGGAGTGATATTACGTCTGATGGCACTAAAGGAGTTCACCTTGCCAGGTATCACAAACCATACACTACACTTCACACTCCAGTCCACCAGGGGGAGCAAAGGTTCTATCTATTAGGCCACTCCTCACACTAGGGTAAAACTGGTGGGTTGGATAGAAAGTTAATCAGACGCTGCCTGGGCTACACCCAGGGAGTTCCTGTCAGGCAGACAGCGGGAAAGGAGGAACACCACAAAGCTGGAGACAGAGGGCCCCAGACAGGGGTGGGATCCTGTCAGAGGCCTAGACAGAAAGACACGGAGCTTCACCTACCCCATGTGCGGCAGCATCCTAAGAAAGAATACGAAGAGAATTGTATTGTAGAGTGAGAAACGAAGTCATAGCACAAGGAGAAGAAAACCAGAAGGAGTTCTGCCCTGAGAGAGGCTGCCTCCTTCTGAGGCGCGTAGCCGGTGGCCGGAACACCGAGGGAGTAATAGAGTCTACGCTTTATTTCAGAGACCGGCAGGACAGTCAATTCCAAGTTGGCTGCCCGACCTTAATACCTAAGAAGACACGGTGGCAAATTGTGGGGGTCGGGGCGTCTCTAGGGTCCCTATAAACAAGCCTCAGGCCATCAGTCATACGGGTTTGTCCTATCCACACCATCTGGGGGACAGAGAGGAAGAAATAACATCTAGAACATCTACAACAGTTGTGAGGATCTTACCGAGTTGCTCAGCAGGGAGGTACTACAACACCCAAGTGCTAGTAGGAAGGCTACTGATTTCCACCTGGTTAAGGGGACTCTGGATGTGCCTTCAGACTGGCCGGACTCTGCCTGCCCTGTGGTCTGGTGCCTTGGACTGTGGATGTGGAAGCCTTCAGTAAAGGTAAAGAGACTACAACCATGTGTCCTCGTTATTCTCTGCGCCTTACAACATTCACCATCTACCAGCTACACTCTGGGAAGCCCTGGGGATACACTTCACCTGTGAGAAGGTATACCATCTAGCTGCCATAACATCACCCCAGCGGACCCCTAAGCAGCGTCGGTCACCCTGACCGAATACCACAGGTGGCGTCATGAACACTATCCCTTTAAAGACCTTGCCTGTTGTGAATTCTGTTGTCAAGCTCCCTCCTGTGGTCATGAATGGTACTTCGGCTGGTTCTGTCCATGGGCTTCCTCTGGTGGTTGTGAGTGGGGCTGCGGCTTCTGAGTTTCCTTCCACAGGTGACGAGGTTAATTCGTTAGCTGGCTGCTCTATTTAACTCCACTTAGATCTTTGCTCCATGCCACCTGTCAATGTTCCAGTATTGGTCTAGTTCTCTCCTGGATCGTTCTTGTGACCTGTCTTCCCAGCAGAAGCTAAGTTCCTGCTTGTTTTTCTCTGTTTGCTATTTTTCTGTCCAGCTTGCTATTTTGATTTCTGTCTTGCTTGCTGGAAGCTCTGGGACGCAGAGGGAGCGCCTCCGCACCGTGAGTCGGTGCGGAGGGTCTTTTTGCGCCCTCTGCGTGGTCTTTTTGTAGTTTTTTGTGCTGACCGCAAAGTTACCTTTCCTATCCTCAGTCTGTTCAGTAAGTCGGGCCTCACTTTGCTAAATCTATTTCATCTCTGTGTTTGTAATTTTCATCTTTACTCACAGTCATTATATGTGGGGGGCTGCCTTTTCCTTTGGGGAATTTCTCTGAGGCAAGGTAGGCTTTATTTTTCTATCTTCAGGGCTAGCTAGTTCCTTAGGCTGTGACGAGTTGCATAGGGAGCGTTAGGAGCAATCCACGGCTATTTCTAGTGTGTGTGATAGGATTAGGGATTGCGGTCAGCAGAGTTCCCACGTCTCAGAGCTCGTCCTCTATTATTTATAACTATCAGGTCATTCCGTGTGCTCTTAACCACCAGGTCCATTATTGTCCTAACCACCAGGTCATAACAGTACAGGTGGCCCAAAGTATTAATGCATCTCAATAGAGGGATAAGAGAAGTTCTGAGACCATTTTGTTTTCTTTGCAGTGTGTTTTGTCTCTCTTTTCCCCTTTACCTCTGGGTGGTTCAGGATACAGGTGTAGATATGGACATTCAAGGTCTGTCCTCTTGTATGGATAATCTCACTGCAAGGGTACAAAACATTCAAGATTTTGTGGTTCAGAATCCGATGTTAGAGCCTAGGATTCCAATTCCTGATTTGTTTTTTGGGGATAGATCTAAGTTTCTGAATTTCAAAAATAATTGTAGATTGTTTCTTGCTTTGAAACCTCGCTCCTCAGGTGACCCTGTTCAACAAGTGAAAATCATTATTTCTTTGTTATGTGGCGACCCTCAAGACTGGGCGTTTTCCCTTGCGCCAGGAGATCCGGCATTGCGTGATGTTGATGCGTTTTTTTCTGGCGCTCGGATTGCTTTATGATGAACCAAATTCAGTGGATCAGGCAGAGAAAATCTTGCTGGCTCTGTGTCAGGGTCAGGATGAGGTAGAGATATATTGTCAGAAGTTTAGGTAGTGGTCTGTACTCACTCAGTGGAATGAATGTGCCCTGGCAGCAATCTTCAGAAAGGGTCTCTCTGAAGCCCTTAAGGATGTCATGGTGGGATTTCCCATGCCTGCTGGTCTGAATGAGTCTATGTCTTTGGCCATTCAGATCGATCGACGCTTGCGTGAGCGTAAAGCTGTGCACCAATTTGGAGGTATTATCTGAGCATAGACCTGAGCCTATGCAGTGTGATAGGACTTTGACCAGAGCTGAACGGCAAGAACACAGACGTCGGAATGGGCTGTGTTTTTACTGTGGTGATTCCACTCATGCTATCTCCGATTGTCCTAGGCGCAGTAAGCGTTTCGTTAGGTCTGCCACCATTGGTACGGTACAGTCGAAATTTCTTTTGTCCGTTACTCTGATTTGCTCTTTGTCATCCTATTCTGTTATGGCATTTGTGGATTCAGGCGCTGCCCTGAATTTGATGGACTTGGAGTTTGCTAGGCGCTGTGGTTTTTTCTTGGAGCCCTTGCAGTATCCTATTCCATTGAGAGGAATTGATGCTACGCCTTTGGCCAAGAATAAGCCTCAGTACTGGACCCAATTGACCATGTGCATGGCTCCTGCACATCAGGAGGATATTCGCTTTTTGGTGTTGCATAATCTGCATGATGTGGTCGTTTTGGGGTTGCCATGGCTACAGGTCCATAATCCAGTATTGGATTGGAAATCTATGTCTGTGTCCAGCTGGGGTTGTCAGGGGGTACATGGTGATGTTCCATTTTTGTCTATTTCGTCATCCACCCCTTCTGAAGTCCCGGAGTTTTTGTCGGATTACCGGGATGTATTTGATGAGCCCAAATCCAGTGCCCTACCTCCTCATAGGGATTGCGATTGTGCTATCAACTTGATTCCTGGTAGTAAGTTTCCTAAGGGCCGACTGTTCAATTTATCTGTGCCAGAGCACGCCGCGATGCGGAGTTATGTAAAGGAATCCTTGGAGAAGGGTCATATTCGCCCGTCGTCGTCACCATTGGGAGCAGGGTTCTTTTTTGTGGCCAAGAAGGATGGTTCTTTGAGACCTTGTATTGATTACCGCCTTCTTAATAAGATCACAGTCAAATTTCAGTACCCTTTGCCGCTGCTGTCTGATTTATTTGCTTGGATTAAGGGGGCTAGTTGGTTCACCAAGATAGATCTTCGTGGTGCGTATAATCTTGTGCGTATTAAACAGGGTGATGAATGGAAAACAGCATTTAATACGCCCAAGGGCCATTTTGAGTACCTGGTTATGCCATTCGGGCTTTCCAATGCTCCATCAGTATTTCAGTCCTTTATGCATGACATCTTCCGAGAGTACCTGGATAAATTCCTGATTGTATATTTGGATGATATTTTGGTCTTCTCGGATGATTGGGAGTCTCACGTGAAGCAGGTCAGAATGGTGTTCCAGGTCCTTCGTGCGAATTCTTTGTTTGTGAAGGGGTCAAAGTGTCTCTTTGGAGTTCAGAAGGTTTCATTTTTGGGTTTCATTTTTTCCCCTTCTACTATCGAGATGGACCCTGTTAAAGTCCAGGCCATTTATGATTGGACTCAGCCGACATCTGTGAAGAGTCTGCAAAAGTTCCTGGGCTTTGCTAATTTTTATCGTCGCTTCATCAGTAATTTTTCTAGTGTTGCTAAACCGTTGACTGATTTGACCAAGAAAGGTGCTGATGTGGTCAATTGGTCCTCTGCGGCTTTAGAGGCTTTTCAGGAGTTGAAGCGACGTTTTGATTCTGCCCCTGTGTTGTGACAGCCAGATGTTTCGCTCCCGTTTCAGGTCGAGGTTGATGCTTCTGAGATTGGAGCAGGGGCTGTTTTGTCGCAAAGAAGTTCTGATGGCTCGGTGATGAAACCATGTGCCTTCTTTTCTAGAAAGATTTCGCCTGCTGAGCGCAATTATGATGTTGGCAATCGAGAGTTGTTGGCCATGAAGTGGGCATTCGAGGAGTGGCGTCATTGGCTTGAAGGAGCCAAGCATCGCGTGGTGGTCTTGACGGATCACAAGAATTTGACTTATCTCGAGTCTGCCAAACGGTTGAATCCTAGACAGGCTCGTTGGTCGCTATTTTTCTCTCGTTTTGATTTTGTGGTTTCGTACCTTCCAGGCTCTAAGAATGTGAAGGCTGATGCCCTGTCAAGGAGTTTTGTGCCTGACTCTCCGGGTGTTCCTGAGCTGGCGGGTATTCTCAAAGAGGGGGTAATTTTGTCTGCCATCTCCCCTGATTTGCGGCGGGTGCTGCAAAAATTTCAGGCTGATAGACCTGACCGTTGCCCAGCGGAGAAACTGTTTGTCCCTGATAAATGGACTAGTAGAGTTATCTCTGAGGTTCATTGTTCGGTTTTGGCTGGTCATCCTGGAATCTTTGGTACCAGAGATTTGGTGGCTAGATCCTTTTGGTGGCCATCTTTGTCACGGGATGTGCGTTCTTTTGTGCAGTCCTGTGGGACTTGTGCTCGGGCTAAGCCCTGCTGTTCTCGTGCCAGTGGGTTGCTTTTGCCCTTGCCAGTCCCGAAGAGGCCCTGGACGCATATTTCTATGGATTTTATTTCGGATCTCCCTGTCTCTCAAAAGATGTCGGTCATTTGGGTGGTTTGTGATCGCTTCTCTAAGATGGTCCATTTGGTACCCTTGTCTAAATTGCCTTCCTCCTCTGATTTGGTGTCATTGTTTTTCCAGCATGTGGTTCGTTTACATGGCATTCCGGAGAACATCGTTTCGGACAGAGGTTCCCAGTTTGTTTCGAGGTTTTGGCGAGCCTTTTGTGCTAGGATGGGCATTGATTTGTCTTTTTCCTCGGTTTTCCATCCTCAGACAAATGGCCAAACCGAACGAACCAATCAGACTTTGGAAACATATCTGAGATGCTTTGTTTCTGCTGATCAGGATGATTGGGTGTCCTTTTTGCCTTTGGCTGAGTTCGCCCTTAATAATCGGGCCAGCTCGGCTACTTTGGTTTCGCCATTTTTCTGCAATTCTGGTTTCCATCCTCGTTTCTCTTCAGGGCAGGTTGAGTCTTCGGACTGTCCTGGTGTAGATACTGTGGTGGATAGGTTGCAGCAGATTTGGACTCATGTGGTGGACAATTTGACATTGTCCCAGGAGAAGGCTCAACGTTTCGCTAACCGCCGGCGCTGTGTGGGTCCCCGACTTCGTGTTGGGGATTTGGTTTGGTTGTCGTCTCGTTATGTTCCTATGAAGGTTTCCTCTCCTAAGTTTAAGCCTCGTTTCTTTGGTCCGTATAAGATTTCTGAGGTTTTCAATCCTGTGTCATTTCGTTTGACCCTTCCAGCTTCTTTTGCCATCCATAATGTATTCCATAGGTTATTGTTGCGGAGATACGTGGCGCCTGTGGTTCCATCCATTGATCCTCCTGCCCCAGTGTTGGTTGAGGGGGAGTTGGAGTATGTGGTGGAGAAGATTTTGGATTCTCGTATTTCGAGACGGAAACTCCAGTACCTGGTCAAGTGGAAGGGTTATGGTCAGGAAGATAATTCCTGGGTCTTTGCCTCCGATGTTCATGCTGCCGATCTGGTTCGTGCCTTTCATTTGGCTCGTCCTGGTCGGCCTGGGGGCTCTGGTGAGGGTTCGGTGACCCCTCCTCAAGGGGGGGGGTACTGTTGTGAATTCTGTTGTCAAGCTCCCTCCTGTGGTCATGAATGGTACTTCGGCTGGTTCTGTCCATGGGCTTCCTCTGGTGGTTGTGAGTGGGGTTGCGGCTTCTGAGTTTCCTTCCACAGGTGACGAGGTTAATTCGTTAGGTGGCTGCTCTATTTAACTCCACTTAGATCTTTGCTCCATGCCACCTGTCAATGTTCCAGTATTGGTCTAGTTCTCTCCTGGATCGTTCTTGTGACCTGTCTTCCCAGCAGAAGCTAAGTTCCTGCTTGTTTTTCTCTGTTTGCTATTTTTCTGTCCAGCTTGCTATTTTGATTTCTGTCTTGCTTGCTGGAAGCTCTGGGACGCAGAGGGAGCGCCTCCGCACCGTGAGTCGGTGCGGAGGGTCTTTTTGCGCCCTCTGCGTGGTCTTTTTGTAGTTTTTTGTGCTGACCGCAAAGTTACCTTTCCTATCCTCAGTCTGTTCAGTAAGTCGGGCCTCACTTTGCTAAATCTATTTCATCTCTGTGTTTGTAATTTTCATCTTTACTCACAGTCATTATATGTGGGGGGCTGCCTTTTCCTTTGGGGAATTTCTCTGAGGCAAGGTAGGCTTTATTTTTCTATCTTCAGGGCTAGCTAGTTCCTTAGGCTGTGACGAGTTGCATAGGGAGCGTTAGGAGCAATCCACGGCTATTTCTAGTGTGTGTGATAGGATTAGGGATTGCGGTCAGCAGAGTTCCCACGTCTCAGAGCTCGTCCTATATTATTTGTAACTATCAGGTCATTCCGTGTGCTCTTAACCACCAGGTCCATTATTGTCCTAACCACCAGGTCATAACACTTGCCCATATATAAACTCTTTTACTGGACACCCCTGAGGGCCACGGACCGGGTCAGCCACCATGACATCCCCCGAACCACAGGACCCGGTGCCGAGTACCCCATTGCCCTACTCTGGGGGCGATCCATACTGATGTAAAATACTGACCAATTACTGCTAGTGTGACGGCAACTTAACACAGCAAAACTGAAACGTGTGAACATAGCCTAAAGGCCCCTTCACATTAAGCGACGCTGCAGCGATACCGACAACGATCCGGATCGCTGCAGCGTCGCTGTTTGGTCGCTGGAGAGCTGTCACACAGACCGCTCTCCAGCGACCAACGATGCCGGTAACCAGGGTAAACATTGGGTAACTAAGCGCAGGGCCGCGCTTAGTAACCCGATGTTTACCCTGGTTACCATCCTAAAAGTAAAAAAAACAAACAGTACATACTTACCTAACGCTGTCTGTCCCCGGCGCTCTGCTTCCTGCACTCCTCCTGTACTGTCTGTGTGAGCACAGCGGCCGGAAAGCAGAGCGGTGATGTCACCGCTCTGCTTTCCGGCTGACTGACGCTCACAGCCAGTGCAGGAGGAGTGCAGAGCACAGCGCCGGGGACAGACAGCGGTAGGTAAGTATGTAGTGTTTGTTTTTTTACTTTTAGGATGGTAACCAGGGTAAACATCGGGTTACTAAGCGCGGCCCTGCGCTTAGTTACCCGATGTTTACCCTGGTTACCAGTGAAGACATCGCTGGATCGGTGTCACACACTCCGATCCAGCGATGTCCACGGGAGATCCAGCGACGAAATAAAGTTCTGGACTTTGTTCAGCGACCAACGATCTCCCAGCAGGGGCCTGATCGTTGTTCGCTGTCACACATAACGATTTAATTAACGATATCGTTGCTACGTCACAAAATGCAACGATATCGTTAACAATATCGTTATGTGTGAAGGTACCTTAAGGGTTTTACCCTATGTGTGCGCTCTTTTCTCTTTACAGCACCTGTTTTCCTCAGAATAAGATACGTTCTGAGTCGCACAGACCTCATTCTTAGGCCGGGGTCACACTTGCGAGTGCAATGCAAGAAACTTGCGCGAGTCTCTCACCTCAATACCCGGCACTGCTGCCAGCACTCGGGACCAGAGTGTGCGGCTGCATGTATTTCTGTGTAGCTGAACACTCTGGTCCCAAGTGCCGGTGGCAGTGCCGGATATTGATGTGAGAGATTCGCGCTGAACTCGCAAGCGTGACCCCGGCCTTAGAGGTAATATCATCCTGCTGTGACTGAGATAAGTGATGTGCCATATATTACATCACGCCCTCTGTTTCTTTCTGTCAAGGCAAAGAAGGTTGATTGTGGCTAGTCATGCAGGTATATCGGCGCAGTTTTTGTCCTCGCTCACAGCACTGAGAGCAGCGGCGGTACGCACATCCCAGTAATGACAGTCGCCACTGCTCTCATTGCTATCAGTGGGGACTGTAATTACTATGGGCTCATCTGTATAGCTGAAAGCCAGTGGCTCCTGGAAAGAAATAAAACTTATTTTCTCCCGTTTGCCGCACTGTCAGTAAAGTAGCTGAGCACTTTCATAACGCTATTAACATGTATTTTAAACCATATCTGCAGATTAAGAGGTATTGGACCTAACAGGCTTCCTTTAATAATTTTTTTAAACATATTATTCAACCCTTGCCAAAAATGACATAATAAATGCTATGTAAGTAGGTACATGTGCAGTAAGCAGAACATGGAAGCCACTTGAAGAAATTTGCAAAAAAAACGGATCCGTTGCAAATTGTGAAAAAATGATGAAACGGATCCATTTTTTTTTTTAATGAACCCGGGGATAGCGTTTGGACTTCCTGTTCTGGGGGGGAGAGAGAGAGAGACCATCAGGCGCAATCCGGCGCTAATACAACTCTATGAGAAAAAAACGGATCCGGCAGGGAAAAAAACTGATCCTTTTTTTTTCAAAACTCGCCGTATTGTGCCTCACGGAAAAAACCTGATGTGCGAAAGTAGCCTAAACAGGAGTTGAAAAATAGCTATGCACAGGTAGTGTATGTGCTAAAGATGAGTGCATCGATCTACAGACGATCAAGTTCAATGCGAATTTCCTGAAACTCACTGTTCGACATGAATTCAAACACTTTAGGATTTGATTCTCAATTGGGAACAAAAAAACCCCTTGCTTAGCAGTATTTTCACCAGTGAAGCATCGGTGAGCGGGCTAATGATGTTTAGTATGGTAGCCCTAGGCTCCTAGGTTGCCCATAATGGCCTGCAGCTGTGATTGATTTAGCTTGCACATTGGTGTACCTTGCACCAGGGGTGTCAAACTGCATTCCTCGAGGGCTGCAAAAAGGTAATGTTTTCAAGATTTCCTTGTACTGCACAGGTGATAATTTAATCACCAACTCATTATTTGTGTAGGTGATTAAATTATTACCTGTGCAGTACAAGGAAATCCTGAAAACATTACCTGTTTGCAGCCCTTGAGGAATGCAGTTTGACACCCTTGCCTTGCACCACCATCTGACATTCATCCGAGTTTTGTTTACTATTTTTTTCTATATTATTGTGCTGTTTTGCTTCTGCTGTTTAGTGCATGAATAATTAAGGAAAAAGAATGTGTAATTGTAATGCAAATGCAGCAGGAGAGACACCAGCTACACCCCATATCACTGATCAATCACATTGTGTCTGGCCCTGCTGCTGACACCTCTCCTCTCTCTCCCCAACTATCAATTGAATTTGTGTAATATTCCCATGCTACTACTCTCTTCTTCACTGCTGCAGTTTTTCAGCACATTACTGTCTACAATATTTGTTCAATGTTCCATGCTTTGTCTTCCCACGTCTATTGATGCGCTGTGAACTCTGCTTTTCTCTCACTATCCTAAATCACCCTAAAATGGCTTAGGTGTGTGGTTGTCCTGAGGAAGGAGTCAGATTTGACTCTGAAACATTTTGACAAATAAACCACCTTCAATTAACTAGCTTTACCTTCCGTTCTGGAATCAGCAGCGCCCTTGAAGTCCACTCGCTATGGCTTTCTCTATTGCTTAGGCTACTTTCACACTAGAGTCGTACGACGCACGTCGCAATGCAGAAAAAACGCATCCTGCAAAGTTGTTTGCAGGATGCGTTTTTTCTCCATAGGCTTGTATTAGCGACGCATTGCCACACGTCGCAACTGTCGTGCGACTGTTGAGTCGTGTTGTGGCGGACCGTCGGCACCAAAAAAGTTGCTTGTAACGTTTTTTGGTGCGTTGTGTCTGCCATTTCCGACCGCGCATGCACGGACGGAACTCCGCCCCCTCCTCCCCGCAACTCACAATGGGGCAGCGGATGCGCTGTAATAATGCATCCGATGCCCCCGTTGTGCTGCGTTGACACAGGATGCGTCGGTACGTCGGCCCAACGCACTGCGACGGGCCGACGCTAGTGTGAAAGTAGCCTTACCTGTTTACTCTGATACAGCTTTAGCCACAGATTTCACTTTTTTCTTTGCAATTAATTAAATCTGCTTTGAAAATTGCTGCAACAAATAAGAGGCTAAGGGTATGTTTCCATGTGACATATTCCTTCAGTATTTGCTGCGGACTGGATGCTGTGTACAGCCGCAGCGTCCAGATGTTACAGCATAGTGGAGGGGATTTTATTAAATCCAATCTCCACTATGCGCATAAAGACATGCGGCACGTCTTTCCAGACTGCAGCATGTCTATTCATCTTGCGGAGACGCTCAGTCGATGCAAGATAAATAGCACAGTCTATGTATACGATGCGGTGATTCTGCATGTGTTCAATGAACACAGGGGAAATCACTGTGCGTACAAAAGCGGGCATCGCTTTTGGGCGGAGCAGAGTAGCCACTGTGTCCAAAGCATTGGGATTTTGGACCGTGGACACATACCTGATGGATTCTAGATTTGAAAATCTGCAGCCTGCCTATAATCTATGGCATATTTTGGTGTCCAAGTGGAATTTATTACAACCTCATTGCTACATAGCTGCATTATGGCTAGGTACAAGTGTTATAACATGTCATCTTTTAGATGTTAAGGTGTACAGCATAATATACACCAGACACACTTTCTGCCATTTTATAGAATCTGCCCAGAACAACAGTTAGGTCCTGGGATATTTGGACAGTGACCGACTCTTTGTGATTTGGGTTATGTAGCCCACTATTTTTTTTTAATTAAAAATGAAACAACCAAAATGTAATTAAAGTGTAGATATTCAGGTTTAATTAAAGGGGTTGAAAAAAAATATCCTGTGAAATGCTTAGAAATTGAAACCATTTTTCTACAAAGCCTCCTCATTTCAGAGGCTCAAAAGTAATTGGGCAAATTACCTTTACCATAAATAAAATATTCATTTTTAATACTCTGTAGAGAATCCTTTGCAGGCAATGACTGACTGAAGTGTGGAAAACACGGACATCACCAGGTGTTAGGTTTCCCCCCTTGTAATGCTTTGTAGGCCTTTACTGCAGCGGAGTTCAGTTTTGTCTTAAGCATGTGAAATGCATGTTCGATGGGGTTGAAATCTGGTGACTGCATTTGGTTGAATCTGACCTGACAGTATAGCCCTGTCCACTTCAAAATTCATCCGGCTGCTTCTGTCTTCAGTTACATCATCAATAAACACTAGTGACCCAGTGCCGATGGAAGCCATGCATGCCCAAGCCATCACATCACACACATCACTCCACCATGTGTTACTGAGGATGTGATGTGCTTTGCATCATGAGCCTTTCCAAGCCTTCTCCATACTTCCTCCTTCCCATCATTCTGGTACAGGTTGATCTTCGCTTCCTCTGGCCATGGGATGCTTTTCCTGAACTGGGCTGGCTTTTTTATATGTATTTTTTTTTTTTTGTCAAAGTCTAATCTGGCCTTTCTATTTTTAAGGCTGATTAATGGGTTGCACTTTGAAGAAAACCTCTTTATTTGCTCTCATGAAGTTTCCTTCTCTTTATGGTAGACTTAGATATTGAAACACCTATTTCCTAGAGAGTGTTCTTCACTTGGATGGGTGTTGTGAAGCATTTTTTTCTTCAGTATTGAAAGTATTTCCTAAGGAAACTGAGGTCTTTTTGTGTAGCAAAATGTTAGAAATGTTCTACCAATCTGTAGTGGCAAGTGCCATCTTTTTTGCAATCATTATTATTATTATCCGACTGTCAGTGCACTGTGCTCTAATTCTCTCTCATGAGAGAATCACAGCACAGGTGCAGAGGAAATGGAGAAAGTAATTTCTCCATTGCCAGTGTCTACGGGAATCGGACTGCACTCAGATGACATCAGAGTGCAGTCTGGTGTGTCACACGCACCCATAGACTTGTATGGGGGCATGCGATCCAATGCACTCGCTGCATGCTGTGATTGTTTTCTCTTACTGAAAGGGCATGAGAAAATAATTGCTTATTTGCACTGCCCCAACACTGGGCCGATAAAATATCGGACAACTCTCGGCAGTGTTATACGACAGTGTGAGCAAGCCCTAAAGCTGAGAGTCTGCACATTCAGCCCATATTGTTTAGCTAAAATGCCGAAACTTGGGTCATTACCCAAATATTTACTAATGTATTATTAAGTGCTCTTAAAAATGGTACATCTATTAAAGCCAAGAGACACTTGGATCAGTTTTTACTTTTTTTTTTCCTATTATCTTTGATGATGAAAGTCATATTACAACAAAAGAAATATTTTTTACGTCAATCGTTCAATTACTAATTCTTAAAGGGAACCTGTCACCTGAATTTGGCGGGACTGGTTTTGGGTCATATGGGCGGAGTTTTCGGGTGTTTGATTCACCCTTTCCTTACCCGCTGGCTGCATGCCGGCTGCAATATTGGATTGAAGTTCATTCTCTGTCCTCCATAGTACACGCCTGCACAAGGCAAGATTGCTTTGCGCAGGCGTGTACTATAGAGGACAGAGAATGAACTTCAATCCAATATTGCAGCCAGCGGGTAAGGAAAGGGTGAATCAAACACCCGAAAACTCCACCCATATGACCCAAAACCAGTCCCGCCAAATTCAGGTGACAGAGTCCCTTTAATCACTTGCAGAGGAAAAAGTCTGACCATGTCAGCGCCGGCTTCGTAGATGTTGCCTTATGCGATAGACTTTGAACTTTTACTGTACAGATTGCTTTTTGCTTGATGAATGATCTTTCTCACCGTTCCTATAACCGTTCATCAATACAGAACAATGGTCAGGCCTTTCTCAGGTATGATCATTCTTTAGAGATGTAGAGGAGGTAGGAAGGAGGAGTCCGAGGCTGTGCCAGGTAACAAGCTGTGCTGTGTTATTGGTGACGGAGGACTCTGGGCTGAGCCTGACAGCAGTCACTTGTATGAAACTGAGAGGTTATTGTGCAGGGCTGTGTATGAAGGAGAAATAGTGCCCAGAACAGAGGGAATCAATGGCCCCACTACTGACACTGAAACTGGCACAGATGTACAGACTGCTCTTCATACTGGTCCTGCCTGCCACACAGGCTGCTTCTGAAGGTAAGGCATATCAAAATTGATCTAGACTTATTTATGACTTTAAAAGAATTGAGTTGTGTACCTGTTTTTTCTTTTTTTTAAAGTTTTGTTGGCAAAATTTTTTTTGCTAATGTTAGAACACAGCACTGTTAGAACAAAGAGAATTAAATATATATCTGAAAGTAAGAAGATACTATATAATTACTGCCCAAATAAGATGAGATTATTAGCCGTACTATGTAAAATTGGATTCAAGCATAGAATTTTGCTTCTTTTTTTTTAATATGAAAAGTTGTGGGCTAATACTTGCAAGGTCATAGTTTAAAATGGTAATTGCAACAAAAGAAAAATACTTTGGTATATGACTTCTTCTTCTTCTTCTTTTTTAATATCAATAGCCATAATCTAGGTGTATTGCTTTCCCTGACGTTTTCTCCATATGATTCTGTATAAAACGCAAAATTCAAAATGTGTTTAAAAAAAACAACAACTCCGAATTTGAAATTCAAGGCATTTTTTTAACACTGTTGAAATCAAATTTCTATATAACGGAGCTCTAAAACTATTGATCGGTTGCATTCATACATCCGTGTCTATTTTTTCTATCTGTGACTTATATCTATGTGACCATTTTTCTCTTGCGTCATCTGTATTGCCTTTATGCTGCATCTGAGTTTTAAAAACCAAAAAAGGTATATAGAGTCTGAACTTTTATCCATTGACTCTTAACAGTGGATCAGTGAAAAATGAATGACAAACGACGGAACATGGAAGGATAAAGTAGATCTTCTGTGTTCTATACTGATCCCAATAGACTTTAATGGCCGAGTCTGATTTGCAAAGTGAGATGAGAGCAGGACATGTTCCATCCGTTTCTAAAGCTGATATGTATTTGGACCAATGAAACTCTGGGTCCGTGTGCTGTTTTGTATTATTTTCTTGGACTGCGCAAAAGTGTGTGAATTTAGATTTACTCAAAATGTTCTTAAATCCCAAGAAGTGGCAGTGAAGAACAAAATCTTGAAATGCAAAATTGATTACAGTCTCCATCACAGATTTCATCATATTTCCAATGGGGAAAAAAAAAAGTGCGAACAGACAACGTGACAGAAACCTGACATGCAATTCTAGTCAATGGCACGGCCATAAATGTAATTGTTCAGGTTTGTAATGTAACAGAACTGAATAGTGCAAATATGACAGAGCTCAACAAGAAGTATCATTCTGTGTCCAGCGAAGAGAAATTGTGCATTTCCTTGTAGTTTGTAAATCTGTGAAAAATCTGATGAGATTCCAAAAAAATAACGAGTTATCTTTTCTTTGCAGGACACAGTTGGTCGTATACTGGTAAGTATAAACCTGGTGTGATTGTACTGGTTGTAATATTACATCATAAAAATACATAATTTGCTTTCTTTTTCAGAATATAAAAGTTAAAGTAGAACTTCCGTCAATATTTTTTTTTATTAAGTGTATGTAATGTAGTGTAAGTGTGTTAATATACTCGCCTACCGTTCTTCTCTCTGGTGTCCGCAGTGGTAGGTGACTATATTAATACGCTTAGGGTATGTGCACACGTAGGTGGGATGCTTGCGGATTTTTCCCCACCTGTTTTTGCATTTCCGCGGGGTTTTTTCTGCAGCATGTGCACTGCGGATTTTGTTTTCCATAGGTTTACATGGTACTGTAAACTCATGGAAAACAGCTGCAGATCCGCAGCGTCAAAACCGCCGCGGATCGGCAGCAAAATCCGCAGCGTGTGCACATACCCTTACACTGCTTTACAGGCACATATACACACACATGTAATAAAAAACATGGATGGCAGTGCTTTTTTAAGGTGATTTGAAGAGTTGCAGTATGCCAGCTTTGTATAGCCGTGTCTTTATTTTTTTGTGCCCCCTGTGAAAGACTGAAATCTCACTCAGATTGTTGCTGTTTTTCATAGTCTTAATTTCTTTAAGACCAAAATGCTCTAGCAAAAAGCTACCCTATGCACTACCCAGGTTAATAAGATTAATCCCCACAGTTTTAAGCGTACCCTAAAAATGCATTTGTTCAGACTGGCCTACCGCCTCAATGCATTAACCTAACTATCCCTATGTGATCCACACAAAAAAACAACAACAAAAAACCTTAAACCATAATCAGGTTCCTCGCATCATGTTCTCATTCACTTTATGCAGTTAATAGCCCTCTGTGTCTGTACTGTTACATACTTAGGCAGGTAACTGGTTCATGCAGCTTTACACGAACACCTGAGCCTTACACTATGGCTGTCCGAATAACTAAAGCAATTGTTACCATCCACCTCTCGTGTCTCCCTTTTTCCTATAGTCTGTAAGCTTGCGAGCAGGGCCCTCATTCCTCTTGGTATCTGTTTTGAACTGTGATTTCTGTTATGCTGTAATGTTTATTGTCTGTACAAATCCCCTCTATAATTTGTAAAGCGCTGCGGAATATGTTGGCGCTATATACCGTAAATAAAATTATTATTATTATTACCCTTATAGTGTAAATTGAAAAGCAAAGGGGCATATCCATCAAACTGTCTTCACCGGAATTCTGTTTTAAAAAACTGTTTTGAAATGTCACAAAATTATATTTCAATGTTGGTTCTCGCCAGCTTGGCCATCTCTTTGAAAAGCTGAGATCGTGCACAGCTGAGCGTGCCAGACACATTCCTCATACACTTGGTTGGAGATGATCTCTTGTGGTGACGTACGGCAGAACATTGACATAATAGAACACTAATTTTGATGAATTCGGCTCATATATTTTGGTTTGTGGTGTTTGTAGGGCCATGTAAGTGGTGACATTGTATGAAGGAGGCCATTACCAGCTTTCCTTCTAACATAATTTCGTAAATTGCTTTTTCAGGGATTGGAGCCTCCCATCTTGTGAGCTAAAACCAGGAATAGGTTAAAGCTATGGCATGGATACAAATTTTTGCATTATAGATTTTTTTCTTTTTCATGTTTCCCCCACTCCTCTTGGTTTTTAAATTTTGATGCAAAAAAAACTGATTAAAACACTACAGGGTAAGACTGTTTTCACACATTGCATTTTTGCTGCGATTTTTTCTGTGTGGATTTGTTAACCCAACTTGAAGCAAAACCTGGTGTCATCAAAGTGAATGAGATACCTGAAGTGTCATGCACAGGCTGAATATATTTGACTCGCAGATTTGGTGCAGAACATAATCTGTGGCATGTGAATTCTGTGAGTTTTTGCCCTGCGTTTTTCGCCATTGACTTCACTCAAATCAGTAAAAAATGCAGGGCAAAAATGCACCAAAAACGTGTTTTGTTTTTTTTGCAGCTGCGTTTTTCGTTCCAAGAACTGTAGTAATGGTGCAGAAATTGTACTCAACGTGTGCGCATAACCTAAAAGTGGCACAAATGACAGCAAGTATAGTTTTATCTACTAATTGTATGTTGGTCGGTTCTTAATTTTGACCCTAATTTATAATTTTCACTCTTATCATGGTAGCTTTCACTGTATACTGCATACACAAATCAAAACTTCCAAAGCATCCTGGTTGTAGCTTCACGACAGCCAGAGTGTCGCAGGCTGCTGATACCTGGTACATGTAAAGAGTGTCGTGATGGGCAGAAGTCCTGTCCAAACTATGGGCTTTTTGAATTTTGATGTTTGGCCAAAAAGGGTCATGCTCTGGAAACATGACTCAATCTATAGTAATGACAATGGCACTTAAGGCCTCTTTAATCTTCTGTTGTATTTACACAAGGTTGTTAATTACATCCATATACAAACATACCTTATATTTGGAAATGCTCTTAATTGATGCTGGATCCGACTCTAGATGGTCATTATTTGTAGACCATCTGGAAATATATCTAACTTCTTAGGAGACGGGTTTATGGGCACCTTATACTGTCATGGAGGCTTAAGTGGCTGCAAAGTACAATGAAATGTGAAATTATCCTCTTACAAAAGTTGTCACAAGACTTTTACTTCAGACCACAATTGTTTGTTTTGTCTTTATGTGATGGTGTTTTTTCCATTGTACACCTCATAAGTGTACAACCTTTTGGGTCATATCCAATACGGGAAGGATTATGATCTAGAGAAACCTGGATAGTAATACCCACTCCTATAAAACATGACCATGCACTTAGCCAATGTTAGTGTGATTAGCCAACAATTGTTGTGTTTGACACTAGTCCCAAAATGTACTTGCACAAAATGGCAGCACAGCTGAATATACTTGTTTTACATTACACTGTTTCCTTTTGGTCTGTGCTACCTCCCTAAAGGGGTTATTTGGGACTAAATTATTTTTTTTACTATGGGCCTAAGAACTAACAGGCAGGTGGTTGCTAACTTCCTGCCTGTTATGCTTGCCGCGACCTCTGTTGGCTCAGAGTTGTCTCAGCCCATTCTTACTGGTAATCTGCTAATGTCATGTTGACTGATGTGACTGCCAATATCTTGCTGATTGGCAGCCGGCTCCCCACTGCCTAACTGCAAGAAGCTGACTGTCAATCAATATGACTTCAGCAATCACGCCCCATCAACAGAGCAGCCCGGAAGAACTGTTCTGTTAACATGATCAGCAGAATCGCCAGCAAGAGCAGTCCATGACCACCTTGAGTTGGTGCTGGGTAGAACAGGCAGATAGTTGGCAACTACCTGGCCGCCAGTTCTTAGGCCCATAGTAAAAATATAAAATGGTCCCGGAAAACCCTTTTGTACAGATGGCATAACAATCAACTTCATTGTCTTGCCTTTATGAAATCTGATCTCGAAACAAAATTCCCTTTTATATATGAACATTTGTGACCAATGGAGTTTAGATTGCTGGTAAGAGGGACCATCATATGTTTGCCTAATTTATTAATACATATTCTCTAACCTCTCTTGTAGTGTCTGGGAATAGTAAGGGATTAATCACATGTCCATATTAGAGCTCTCAAGACCCCAGTAGTATAAACCATAATGCAGCAATCATAGCCATCGATGAGGCTATATTAGGCCATACACGAGGTTATATTGGGCCATCTATGAGGCTATACTGGGCTATCTATAAGGATATAGTGGGCCATCGATGAGGCTATACTGGGACATCTATATTATTATACTGGTTCATCTGTGAGGCTGTACTGGGCCCATCTATGAGGCTGTACTGAGCCCATCTATGAGGCTGTACATGAGGCTGTACTGGGCCCATCTATGAGGCTGTACTGGGCCCATCTATGAGGCTGTACTGGGCCCATCTGTGAGGCTGTACTGGGCCCATCTATGAGGCTGTACTGGGCCCATCTGTGAGGCTGTACTGGGCCATCAATGGGGCTATAGTGGGTCATCAATGAGGCTATACTAGGACATCTATATCACTATAATGGGCCATCTATAAGGCTGTACTGGGCCATCAATGGGGCTATAGTGGATCATCAATGAGGCTATACTAGGACATCTATATCACTATAATGGGCCATCTATGAGGCTGTACTGGGCCATCAATGGGGCTATAGTGGGTCATTAATGAGGCTATACTAGGACATCTATGACATTATTCTAGTTCATTTATGAGGCTGTACTGGACCTTTTGTGTGAGATTTATATAGAATGCTCCATTGGATGCTACATTAAAATTGTCACAAAATCCTGTTGCTGGTGTAGCAAATAACACAGGTTATAGCCATTTAAGGCTCGGTGTATAACACTTTCTGGAGATCCATCCATTCTCTCATGTATTTTTAAATACAGTATGAAGTAGGAGCACAACTTGGGTAGAGGGGACTTGCTGCTGTTTGCCTTCTAGTGATTCTTCAAGTGGTCTTCAAGTATTATTGACGTAATGGTTAGTAATTACTTCTTTCTGCACAACTTGTTGCTATGTGTTCAAGAAATTAAACTGGATGTTATAGACCTGCCTTGTTGCTAGTACCAGTGTGGTGTCAGTGTGTTTACTGCACTTTAACAATGAAATCATCTATCATTGTCTTCAATGTTTCTACATTACATCCATCGAATTGCATTGGTGCCTTAGGCTATGTGCACACGTTGCGGATTTGACGCTGCGGATTCGCAGCAGTTTTCCATGATGTGTACAGTACCATGTAAACCTATGGAAAACAAAATCCGCAGTGCACATGCTGCGGAAAATACCGTGCGGAAACGCTGCGGTTTATTTTCTGCAGCATGTCAATTCTTTGTGTGGATTCCGCAGCGTTTTACACCTGCTCCTCAATAGGAATCTGCAGGTGTAAAACCGCAGGTGAAATCCGCACAAGAACGGCTGGAAATCTGCGGGTAAAAAACTGAGTGGAAAAATCCGCACAGAAATCCGCAACGTGGTCACATAGCCTCAAGGAGGTGTTCTCAAACCTGGAAATTCTCCTATCTGTAGCACTCGGCTATCTCCGGCACGCCAATAAGAATGAATGCAGTGTCAGTGCACATGATCAACCACATTCACATTGAGAGCCACAGTTCTTAAGATTGATTCAGGTCCCAGAGGTTGGAACCCCAGTGTTGACTTCCAAAATTGAGACTACCCTTTAAGAAGTCCTTCACACTCTTAGCTTAATTGTTTTTAATAAAAACAATTTACTTCATATATTCTTCACTAAGTTTTTTTTTTTTATTATTATTCATTACATTTGTAACATGTATGTTTTTAAAGTCCTATAGAGAATCTTCTAAGAAAAATATCAGAAAAAAATGCCATTCCTATAATATGCTGCATCTTATTCCCCAAAAAGCACCAAACATCACAAAGAAATTAATGTTTTAAATTTCATATTCATGTAATATCTGGCCGCAGTATTTTTTTATTTAAAAAAGGCACAAAACATCCCCATTTTCCCCCAAAACGCCTCTATCCAGTATTTACTCTATTCTAAGCAATTAAATTCATGGAAAAACTGACAGCTTTACAATATACTATATAACATGCCTATGTCCTGTAATAAAAAGTGCTCATAGAGGAGAATAGCTGTTGTGTTATAAAGTAACTCATCTCATAGACCGTATTTCTGTTAGGCATCTCTTCCAGGTTTATATATTAACTAGATGATGGCCCGATTCTAACGCGTCGGGTATTCTAGAATATGTATGTATGTATATAGCAGCCACATAGTATATAGCACAGGCTACGTAGTATATAGGAGTACTACGTGGCCTGTGGTATATATTATGTGGCTGCTATATACATACATACATATTGTAGAATACCCGATGCGTTAATATAGGCCACGCAGTATATAACACAGCCCACGTAGTATACAGTATATGGCAGTATATAGCAGCCATGCAGTATATAGCAGCCACGCAGTATATAACACAGCCCACGTAGTATATAACACAGGGCACGTAGTATACAGCACAGCCCACGTAGTGTATAGCACAGCCCACATAGTATCTAACAGTGGCCACCTAGTATATAGCATGCAGTATAGAACACAGCCCACATAGTATATAACACTGCCCATGTAGTATATAGCAGCCACGCGGTATCTAACACAGCCCACGTAGTATTTAGCAGTGTGGCCACCATATCCCTTTTAAAAATAATTAAAATAAAAAATAGTTATATACTCACCCGACGGGATCCAGCGAACCTCTGGTGATGTGCGCGCGGCTGCCGCCATCTTGCGTTCCCAGGATACATTGTAAAATTACCCAGATCACATAGCGGTCTCGCAGGTGGAATCCGCTTAAAATCCGCGGTAAATCCGCAGGTAAAACACAGTGCCTTTTACCTGCGGATTTCTCAAATCTGCTGCGGAAAAACCCGCAGACCTCAAAAATACATGTGCACATAGCCTAAGACTTTTGTTAAAGTCGCATGCAGATTACAGGCGTTTTTTTTTTTTGTTTTTTTTTCAGCATTTCCATCACAGAACTGCAATAACAGCACATGTAGTTTTTATTTGCAAATTTCCATCTCATTCAAATTGATGAAGAAAATCCTCAAATAAAACGTATATTTAACAGCAATAGAAGTTGACATGTTGTGATTTGAAACCCGCCCCGCAGGTCAGGTTATGCTGAGTAAATAAGAAGCACAGTGGGCAGGAGATTTCTATAAATCCCATCCATTTTGCTGGAACTGTAAGATGCTGCATTTTTTGCTTACAAACACAACACACCAAATACTCATTGTGGGAATTTAACTTTACATATGTTTTGTAGCTGTTAGGGTTATTTTGTTTTTTTTTGTTTTTACTGTTTTAGTGTAAATCATCATCATTTACATGTGAATTACAGGAAGCCCCCAAAAATGCAAATTTTATTTTGGCTGAGTCTTTCCTTATGTAGCATCTAATAACACCCCTTCATGTGGGTGATCACACTTTCCAAATAGATGTGGCAACTCTAAAATGTTTTACATAGCAATAAAAACCCACAGTTACTCTGGTGTGACATTAGCGGGAGTCTTTTATAGCAAATCCAAAGCCGGACCCTCCGCAAACCGGTAGTAGAATGAATTGCCTACTTACTAAAGCTAGACTGAGAAGAAAGGACTATTAAGATGTGAAACTTGCATTTGGATGCTAATCTTCCATTTATATCTGCTTTCTGTGTTTCTGCTTTGAAACCTAATTCACATGGTCGTACCCTCAGGTCTTGTCAGGTTTCGAAGGATGCCTTAACCTGGAAGATGGTTTGCATGGCTTTGGTTATCAGTAGAGCCTGTTATAGCTGGACTTTTCTAGTAATCTGGTTGAAACAAGATTTATCTTTGTAACTTTCACCTAGAACTATAGGTATGGACAGGCTGGAGACTACGCTACAATGTTCCAATTCCTGGAGAAAAGAAACGTAAAACTTCTGTTATGTAAATAGCTTGAATTGCTACAAAGCATCACGCGATGTATCTTTTACAAAAATAAGCTACAATAAGCCGATTTTCATGAGATGAGGCTGCTGTTCAGTTCTTATAAATACAGTCATGGCCAAAAGTGTTGTCAGTCTTGAATTTGTTCCAGAAAATATAGTATTTCTCCCAGAAAATTATTGCAATTACATATTTTGCTAAACCACTGCTTTATTTCCTTTGTGTGTATTGTAACAACACAAAAAAGCAGAGAAAACAAAGTCAAATTGGACCTCAGTTCACACATATCCCAAAAAATGGGCCATACAAAATTGTTGGCATGTTTCCAAAATTGTGGGTAAACGACTTTGTTTCAAACATATGATGCTTGTTCAAACTCACCTTTGGCAAGTAACAGTTGTGGGAATATGAAAATTAAACCTGAAGCCAGATTAAAAGGGGAGCAGTTGACTCAGTCTTTGCATCTTGTGTCTGCGTGTGCCACACTAAGCATGGAGAACAGAAAGAGGAGAAGAGAATTCAAATTGTTGAAATATATCAACATTCTCAAGGTTACAAGTCCATCTCCAGAGATCTTGATGCTTCTTTGTCATGGTGCGCAAAATTATAGAGATGTTTACAACCCATGGCCCTTTTAGCTAATCTCCCTGGATGTGGATGGCAGACAAAAATTGATGAAACGCAGGATAGTTCGGCTAGTGGATAAGCAACCCTAATCAAGTTCCAAAGAAGTACAAGCTGTCCTGCAGGCTCAGTTCACGCTGACACTGATGCATCCTATCTGTCAACATTTCAATGAAATGAAACGCTATGGCAGGAGACCCAGGAGGATCCCACTGCTGACACCGAGACATAAAAAGCTAGACTGCAGTTTGCCGCAATGTATGCGAGTAAGCCAAAATCTTTCTAGAAAAGCATCTCGTGGACAGATAAAGGGAAAAATGAGAGAAAAGTGCTCCCTGTAGGAAGCGACACCTGCATAGAACATAGGACCTTGTCCTTACATGTACTAGCAAGTTTGTGGACAGATGAGTCCAGTATGGAGCTTTTTGGTAAAGCACATCATTCTACGATTTACTGAAAACATAACGAGGCTTACAAAGGAAAGAACACAGTACCTACAATCAAATATGGAGGAGTTTCAAAGATATTTTGAGGTTGTTTTGCTGTCTCTGGTATTCTCCAGATTTCATGTTGCCTTGCTTACAGTGAAGTCATCAAGTGCCAAAGGATTTTGGGTCACAATGTAGTGCCCAGTGTCAGAAAACTGGGTTTGTGTCCCAGGTCATGGTTCTTCCAGCAGGACAATGACCACAAACATATTTTAAGAATCACCCAGAAATGGATGGAAATTAAGCACTGAAGAGTTCTGAAGTGGCCAGCAATGAGGCCATATCCAAAGCTCATTGAACACCTGTGGAGGGATCTTAAAATTGCTGGTGGGAGAAGGCCCCCCTTCAAATATGAGACCCCGGAGCAGTTGGCAAAAGAAGAGTGGTCCAAAAATCGCGAAGCTTCTGAGTGGGCCCCTAACCAGGTAGCCTTGATAACAACTGAGTGACGTACCCTAATAGTGGAGGAGAACCTCAGCAGATGACCGCGCTGTTACTGAAGATAATCTCTATATAACGACCAACATGGATATTGCCACCATATGGTCAGTGGTAGATACCAGTCCAACAGAACATATAAGAGATCACAGCACAGTTACAGATAATGTCTTACCGCTGACGTCCTTTCTGATGGAATCGTTCATTTTTCCCGTCTTTTCCATCTGGCCCAGACCGACATGACAACTTCTTCCAGTCAGGACTCGTCTGCAGAGATTACAACAAAGACACGTTTCACTTCTCATATTCCAGCCCCATCACCATCTATTCCCAACCTCCACAAACTCCTCATCCTGCTGATACCCCAATATTGAGCCGCTGCTGTCGTATGTGTCCCTATTACCGCCCCTGATACCCCAATACTGAGCCGCTGCTGCCGCATGTGACCTTATTACTGCACCTGATACCCCAATACTGAGCTCCTGCCGTATGTGTCCCTATTACTGCACCCAATACCCCAATACTGAGCCGCTGCTGCCGTATGTGTCCCTGTTACTGCACCTGATACCCCAATACAGGGCCACTGCTGCCAAATGTGTCCCTATTACTGCACCTGATACCCCAATACTGAGCCTCTGCCGTATGTGTACCTGCTGTGTGGTTCTCTGTGCCCTCTAAATTCTAAAGCACCCTTCTATAATATAGTAATGCCAGGTGCAAGTGCCCTAGAAAACAGCGCCCACTTTTGCCCCCTAGAAAGTAATAATGCCCTGTGTGCCCCTTTGATAGTCACAGTAACCTGAGTTCCCCTATAACAATAAGTGCCCACTTTACATTTAATAGTGTCCAGGGTCTCCCCCCTGTGCAGCTCCCCTATACACAGTATGATGCTCTCTTATGCACAGTATAATGCACCCACACAGTATACTGACCCCTTAGTAGCCTCCAAACTGTTTGTTGGCTCCAACACTGTATAATGGCCCCTTCACTGTAATCTGCACTGTATGATGGCCCCCATAGATAACCTCCATATAGTATAATGTGCCAGAGAGTCCTCAATATAATACAAGGCACCACCCCCATAGGCAGACCCTGTAGTATAAGACAGCACCCCCCCATAGGATAGGCAGGTCCTGTAGTATAAGGCAGCACCCCCCCATAGGCAGATCCTGTAAATAAGGCAGCCCCCCATAGGCAGATCCTGTATGTAAGGCAGCACCCCCCATAGGCAGATCCTGTAAATAAGGCAGCCCCCCATAGGCAGATCCTGTATATAAGGCAGCACCCCCCATAGGCAGATCCTGTATATAAGGCAGCCCCAATAGGCAAATCCTGTATGTAAGGCAGCACCCCCCATAGGCAGATCCTGTATATAAGGCAGCACCCCCCATAGGCAGATCCTGTATATAAGGCAGCACCCTCCATAAGCAGATCCTGTATATAAGGCAGCCCCCTATAGGCAGATCCTGTATGTAAGGCAGCACACCCCCCATAGGCATATTCTGTATATAAGGCAGATCCTGTATATAAGGCAGCGCCCCCCATAGGCAGATCCTGTAGTTAAGGCAGCACCCCCCATAGGCAGATCCTGTAGTTAAGGCAGCACCCCCCATAGGCAGATCCTGTATATAAGGCAGCACCCCCCATAGGCAGATCCTGTATGTAAGGCAGCACACCCCCATCGGCAGATCCAGTACTTAAGCACCCCCATAAAAAAAAAAACAATAAATACTCACCTCTCTTCCTCCTTGTTCCAGTGGCGCTCCCTGCTCCCGCTCATCTCCTGACAGCAGGCGTTGGGCGGTGACATCATCGCGCCCGCTGTCAGACGATGTAGGGGATGATGGGAGGAGCGCAGTGCTCCTTCCCTCATCACCGCGGTCAGCTGTATTGGCTGCTGGCACTGGCCCCCCGCCTGCTCAGGGGCCCCATAGCAGCATTGATTGATTCTCCCTGCTCTGCCTCAGAATGTAACTGTATCAGCGCACGCTGTTACAGTAGCGTAGCTCTGGGTGGGCCCCCTCAGAGCGCGGGGCCCAGGGCAATGGCCCCCTCTGCCCCCCGGTAGCTAAGCTACTGGATCCCTCCGATTTCTCTTTGAGTCCCTTAACATCTGCCTTTCTGAAATCTAACCTTGACGTCTGAGTCTTCACAGGTCTTCCTCCTCTAGTAATCCAAAATTCTAAAATAGCATGGTTGCTACCTCCTAGGGTCCCAGGCACTCTTACCTTCCACTTCTAATAACAGAGTTCTCAATAGTATTTGTCATGTGTATGGCTTTTTCTGGCCTTTTGCTTCCCTTCCCACTTTGTTCTAGTTTAAAGTTTGGTATCGTTAATGGTATCGTTCAAATGTACAACTTGCCCCACAAAAAATAAGCCCTCACATGGCCATATTGACGGAAAAATAAAAAAGTTTTGGCTCTGGGAAGAAGGGGAACGAAAAACGAAAATGAAAAAAGCTCCAGTCATGAAGGGGTTAATATATCCCACGCTGCTTATACCTAGTTAAATATTTCTTGGGCTTCATTGGCTGCCCCTATCTTTTCATGCTAGTCACTCATATATCCAATGTCATAAAAGGGCTTGTGCAGACGACCGTAAAAATCGGAGTGCTGTCCATCTTTATGACAGATGACACTCATCCCCATGTTATTCTATGAGGCCATGCATACGTCCAATTTTTTTTTTTCCTTCCTTGGATCAAGCCTTGCAGAATGCATGAATTGCATCCGATTATATATTGCTACACAGTGGTTTTGGTGCCAACTATATCTGCACTGTTTTATATTAAGTTTATGGTGCTCATTGAGAATATGACTGATTTTTCCAGGTTGGCTCTAGTTTCTGAAATATTTAATAATTAACTAATTACAGTAAAATTATGGCTTCAAAAAGTGACTTTCATAGCATCATAAGTCTACAAATTGCAATACAAAATAATTATATGGGATATTTCATTACCCAAGACATTGTTAAAGAGTCAAAAGACAGACCAAAAGCTATTGCATTTGTTATCACACACAAGTCACATTGGGGCAATGCATTATTCTCATGGATGAATTGTCTCAAAAACTAGAACCAATTAAGCAAAAGTAATGAATTTGACACCCTCAAAATAACCGAAATCCATTAAAAAAAATGGCACCTGAAAAATATTTTCTTGTAGACCTGTGTTGTTGGATTGCACTGGGCCATTCATGCCTCTGCGTCCATGGAAAAAATTAGACCACCTTGAATGACATCTAAGTGGGGTCAAATTTTGACGACTGCCAGTGAAGAGAAGATGGAGAAATTTTGGTCACACTCTGATCGAACTCTGATCAGGGTGTGATTAGCATAATCGGACCGATGAGAGAAAATCGGCCTTGTGACTGTAGTCTAAGAACAATCTTCAGTATAAAAAAACAAGGAGTCCTGGATGTGATAGGTCCTTCACAGAGCCCTGATCTCAACATTATCAAGTCTGTGCGAAATTACATGAAGACACAAAAGGATTTGCGCAAGCTTGCATCCACAGATCTGTGATGAGTTTTCCAACACATTTGGAATAACCTCCCTGTCAAGTTCCGTCAAAAATTGTGCAAGCGCACCTAAAGGAAATAATGTTTGATGTAGTTTTGAAGGCAAAAGGCGGTCACCCCAGTTTTTGATTTGGATATCTCTTCTGCTCATTGACTTTGTATCTTGCAAATTGATAAAAAATCAACTAATAACAAGAATATTTATGAAAACATTCTTACTTTGCAGAATTTTCTCCACACCTGCCTAAACCACATGTGTTTGTGTAAAAATGTGAACCTCAGTGGGGGAGATTTACCATTGGTGACATATAAATGCCTGAATTTACAAGTGTGGAAAAATAGTGTCAACCTACAAAAATATCAATCTTGTTACTAGGTATAGTACCCTCCTGTTCTGTGCAACCACAGCATGCATATGAAGTTACACATACAAAGAGGGATTCCTTGTGCTCAGCATTTGCTGACAATGACTCTTAGAAAAGGACACAGGGGCCTTTGTCATGGGCAATACAAAGATTTTACTCCTTCATTGGTATGCGTCCATAACAAATAGTAGTATTTATTTCCAGCCAGGAAATGGTTCTTTTATTCAACTCATAGTCTGCCTATATTTTTAACAGCGAGAGCTTAGGCCTATTTATTTAGTAGTGTCCAGGTATGATCTAGTAGTCATTGTAATAACTCAAGGAAATAATTGGGCATGGTGAATGGGTTCATGTTTTTATATCAAGATGGTAACAGATTGATCCCCACCCTGTGCTTAGTATGTTGTACAGTGAATGAGAGAAGTTATTCACTCAGTATTAGGTGATTAGGCTTTGGCCCTTACTATATCTCAATGGAGGTGGCAGGATTACCTTAAGGAACAGAGTTCTTGGTAACATTTCTGAATTGTTTTACAGGCAACGAGGGGGAGAACAGCTGGGCAACAAGATATAGCTTCTGTGGTGGTGTCTACCAGTCACCACTGGACTTCCATGGCAGCATCCTGCAGTATGATTCCAACCTGAAGCCCATTCAGTTATATGGCTACAATGCTTCCAGCAACGATCCCTTCATTATATCTAACAATGGACATACAGGTACAGAGGTGTAGTCCTCTAGCCATCTGTAGCAACTGGATACCCATAACAGGGAAATGCATATAGTATATTCTTCTTATTTTAGTGTCTGTGTCCCTGCCCCCAAATATGTACATCGACATCCCACCTTTCCGCTACATTGCTGCGCAACTTCACTTTCACTGGGGCAGCCTAGCCAGTCATGGAGGGTCAGAACATTGTATTGGAGGCAAGAAGTTTGCAGCAGAGGTGAGTTATACTTCACAGTTACTCAGATCTTCAGTGTATAGCAGAGGCCCATTATGTTGTCGAATCAGTTGCAGGATGGGTAGCGTTGGCTGACGGACCTAGTGGTATAAATTACCACTGCATGCATGGAGGTTTTTTATCAGGCAGAATTTTCACAAAAATGGACACGCTCCATGTAAACTTTTGCCATGTTTTCCAAATGCAATGAGCCAGAAACTGTTCCTGAAGCCACGTGAAAAAACGGTGTGAACACACCTTAGTGGTATGTGCACACAATGTCTTTTTCTAGGCAGATTCCACAACAGAAACCGCCTGAAAAACCTATCCGAAAACGCGTAAAAGCAGGAACATTTGCATTTCTATGCAAAAACGATTTGCTGTGCATATGTTCAGGCTTTTGAATGTCTTTTACCACTTCAGGCTGCTAAAATTGCCAAATTGCTAAAAAAAAATTGACATGTTCATTCTTTTGGCACATTTGCTTGGAAAACTCTCTGTTCTTTACAATACAAGTCTGTGGGAGGGTTGCTATCTTCTTTACTTAATTTTTATTGTCTTTTTTCCCTCCGTTGAATAATAAAATAAACCACATTTATGTGCCAAAACCTTGGGAAAACCCTCCATAAAATGTCAGCAGCCAAAATGGCTGAAAAATGTTCAGGAAATGACACAAATGATACTTCAGAGTAAAAAACAGCCCAAGTTTTCTGAAGTGTCTTCTGCTTGAAGAACTTGACTGGTTCACCTGTGTTTAAAAGATGTGTGCACATACCATAGTGGTTAACTTTGTTTTTGCTTGCTGCCTCCACTGAGCCCCTAGCATCCGAGAGTCCAATCTGGCAGCTGTTATCAGCTTTTGGGCTCATACTCATCTGCAAGGAAAACGGACCAGTGAAATCGAATGAAAAATAAGATTGCACTCAGACCAATGTGAGTCACTGCTCATCTGTGATTTTTTTTTTTTTATTATTATCATTAATTTTTTTTTCCTCAGATCGGGATGAGAAAAAAATCTCGGCATGCTACAATTGTCCTCATGTCTTGGCCGAGACTTGAAAGTGCAAATCAATGGGTGTGAAAAAAAAAAAATCACACTGCACGCAGACCATGTGAGTGCGTTTTTTTACACACCCATGTCCTTTAAAAAGCCAGCAATTCATCTACCGCATGCAGTAAAATCACAGCGTGACCCAACAAAATAGAATAGATAAATATATACACTTAGAACAGATAAATATAAAGATGTCAGTGACATATATATAATTATTGCCATGCTTGTGCAGCTTTCTGTACATGTTTTTATAACTTACTAAATTTATTTTCTGAAAGAAAAATGGTGTGGGGCATTTTATTAACCAGCCAAGGGAAAGTGAACAGCATCTGAGTGCAGATGTTATATAGCCGGGGAAAGTGATAATACCCATGAAGCTTCCCAGGCTATTAATATCAGCTGACAGCTGTATACTTAGACTTTCCTGGTTATTAAAATGGGGGACCACCCCCAAAAAAATTACAGAAGGTCCCACTTTAATTAATAACCAGTAAAGGCTTGGCCGACAGCTGCAGGCTGATATTAATAGCCTAGGAAGAGGCCATGGATATTGGCCCCCTCGCAGACTAAAAACATCAGTTCTCAACTGCCCTAGAAAAGGTGCATCCATAAAATGCACCAATTGTGGCACTTAGCCTCGGTCTTCTCACTTGCCTTGGTGCGGTGGAAAGTGGAGTGATAGTTGAGGGGTTGATGTCACCTTTGTATTGTCAGGTGACATCAAGTCTAGAGGTTAGTAAATGAGGCATCTATAAGATGCACCCATTACTAACCCTATAGTGATATTGTACAAAAAAACAACCAAAATAAAGTTCCTTAACTGAAATAATGACACACTATTTTATTGAATCTAAATTAAACCAAACCATCTATACACAAGTTAATGCCCAATACACTGCAGCCACTGTTCCCTGTAACGGAATTAAAATAATAAACAACCATATTCCTCATCTGTCCGCTGAGAAGAAAATCATCAATTTGGCCCACGTAGCTCTACTACATCTAGATGGAAGGCTGCATTGTGGCAGGATGCAACTATACAGCTTGTCATCCAGCAGAGACTAAACTGTGGTTGCTTGTTCAGCTCAGTGCATCGTGGTGAACTTCTTTCACCTCACTAATGACACTGCGAGTGTGAGAAAGTTCTTACAGTTCGCAATTCTATCAGAAAGATCCTGGGAGGTCACAGCCAATGAACTCAGTTCAACTCACTCACGTCAGCATGAGTGCCTTAGGAAAAGTTTTATCGGCGCTCGAGCTGACATCAGTGAGGTGAAAGGACTTCACTGCGTGGCACTGAGCAAGAACACAGTGTCTCTTCTGAATGTCACACTGTAAAGTCGCATCATGCAACAATGCAGCCTGACCTCTAGATAAAGCAAAGCTAGAAATATTGCGTGACAATTGGATTATCTTCTCAGTGGACAGGTGAGGAGTATGGTTGTTTATTATTTTAATTCTGTTACAGGCGACATTGGCTTCAGTAGATTGGGCCTTGAGGCGAGTATACTTGTTTTCGATAAATGTAGATTATTTAAGGAGTCTGTGTCATTGTGTCAAATAAAGGACTTTATTCAAGCTGTGTATTTTTTTATAATATCACTATGGAGTTCATAATGGGGGCGTCTTATAGACATCTCTCCATTACTAACCCCTGTGCTTGATGTCACCTGACAATACAAAGGTGACAACAACCCCAATACTATCACTCCACTTGCCACTGCACCAGGGCAAGGGGGAGGAGCGAGACCAAGTGCCAGAATTGGTGCATTTTGTGGATGCAACATCTCTGGGGCAACTTAGAGCTGATGTTTTTATTCTGGGACGGGGCCAATATCCATGGTTCATTCCTAGGCTAATATCAGCTAGCAGCTGTCTGCTTAGCATACTGGTTATTAATTTGGAGGTCCCCCATTTTAATAGCCAGGAAAGGCTACGTATACAGCTTTGAGCTGATATTAATAGCATGGGAAGCACCATGGGTATTACCCCCTTCCCAGGCTATAAACATCTGCCCCCAGCTGTCCACTTTCCCTCTGCTGATTAATACAATTTTTGGAGTATCCCACTGCTTTTTTTTTTCTGAAAGGAATTTTACAAAAAAAGTACAGTAAACTAAACTACACACAAAGCACTGATCATATATCCCACTTACATATTTATATCTATCTTTTTATATCTATATCTACCTGCATAGTTATCCAATCTCTCTCTCTCTCTCTCTCTCTCTCTCCCTCTCCCTGTGTTTAAAATCCGATTGTACTTTCATGAAAATCGCATGACGCTTACAAGACACTTGTCCCAAATTTCTGGACCGAAATCGGACCGTTTATTTCACGGTGATGAGTATAAGCAGGGATGTAACTACAACAGGTGCAGGGGTTGCAATTACACCCAGGCCAGGGAGCCTAGGGGGCCCTAAAAGTTCCTTTGGCCTATAGAAAAAAACTATTGCTATTAAAGATTTAAAATATTTGGGGGTCCCGTTGGAGCTTTTGCATCGAGGCCCATGAGTTTCAAGTTACACCACTGGGTATGAGCCCTTATGGGATAGTAGTATATAAAAATAAAAAGGATCTTGAAAAGAAAATTTAAAAATCAAAATTGAAAGATGGGAGAAGTGGAGGCAGACTCCTGAGTAGACCCCCAAAGTGACTTTAGACCCTGAAACAGCATGTAAAAATAAAAAAAATGTTTAGATTCCAGATCCAACTCTTCCATTTACCTAATGCTGATTGCCCATAGGTTTTAACATTGTACCTTCTGTTATAAGAAGAGAGATATAATTAAGAGGGATGTTCAGCAGTAGACTTACTATAGTAATTAGGGCACCTTCCACTTATTAGAAACTACTCAGACTCCAGTTAATGTTAGTGGGCATGGTACTGCAGGATGCAGAGAAAATTAGTACAACCTTACTACCATCTCAACTCTAAATTCATTAAGATGAATGTCCTGATTCTCCCTCCCCTTTATTCACAATTCGGTGCCCTACATAAAAGTGAATAAGCTTTGTTTCCTAAGCCTAAGGCCTCATTCAGATGTCAGTTTTTCTCACTTTCGAGAAAAATGGTCCAAATAATTTGATCAGAGTTTGAACATAGAGTTATCAGAGTTTGGTCATTCGAGTGATGGTCAATTTTTGTTTCACAGACCCAGAGAATTGTATTGCCGAATCTGATCCGACACTCAGATCAAAATCGAACATCTTCACCATTTTACATAGAGCACTCTATCCGTTGAAAATCACAGACATGTGAAATGCACCAGAGACTCACAGGTATGAGTGCTATCTGTGAAAAATGGACGTCTGAACGAGGCCTAGTGGTTTGGTTACACAAGCATATACTTGTTTAAACGATTAACTATGTGTTCGAAACTCAAGACCATAAAAAATTAATTTTAATTTCTTTTTAATGAGTTGGTAGGGGACCTCAGGGGTCATCGTGGACCCCCTTACTCAATGCAGGATTACTAACCCACCTCCGACAGATGTCTGTCCAGCCTCTGTTTTGAAGATTTCTATTGAAGGAGAACTTGCCACCTCTCGTGGCAGCCTGTTCCACTCACTCATCACCTATACTGTAAAAAAAACAACCCTGTTTTTTCTAATATCTAATCTG
Source organism: Ranitomeya imitator (assembly GCF_032444005.1). Lineage (NCBI taxonomy): Eukaryota > Metazoa > Chordata > Amphibia > Anura > Dendrobatidae > Ranitomeya > Ranitomeya imitator. Next base: position 434,917,839 of record NC_091285.1, read on the forward strand.
TATCTTTTCCCTTTCAGTTTCATTCATTTAATGACTTCACGTGATCTGGACTCTATACTTCTCTTAATACATTCTAGAACGGTTTCCCTTTTTTGCTGCTACATCACACTGACTCAAGTCTTGGATCTATTAGGTTACTCAGGTCCTTTTCACACGTGCTGTTGTTTAGTTCTTTTCCTCCCATTCTATAGATGTAATTTTTGTTTTTCTTGCCCAGATGCAGAATTTTGCATTTCTCCCTGTTAAATACCATTTTATTAGTCTCTGCCCACTGTTCAAGCGTATCTAGATACTTCTGAATCCTTACTGTCTTCTCGAGTGTTAGCTATCCCTCCTAGCTTTGCATCACCTGCAAATTTGATCAGTTTAACTTCAGTTCCCTTATCTAGATCATTTATAAAAATGTCGAAAAACACTGGGGCCAGCATTTAACAAGTGTTTATACAGGGCGAGAGTTGTGAATTAAATGGTTGAATGTCCATCATAACATCTAACACGGTGGACTGTGTTCACACAGACAGATAATCTCAAGTGTATGTGTGCTCAACATTCAAATCCCATAAGTGTAACTATTTATTTTGAATATATGAATGAACAAACTATTGTACAAACCTTTCCATTGCTACTATACAAAGAAAATTTAATCGACTTGGCGATAAATTAATCAATTTCACGATTTTCTATGAACAGTAGGATTTGCAATATTAACAATGAACAATATGACACGAATGTTCTCATTCCAGTGTTCCAGCTGCTGTTGAACATTTGCATTGGAACACAATCCACCAATCACTGAAAGCCAGACTTGTTTAATATTCAAATTTCCATTCTTTTTTTTTTTGAAGGTCTAATCATTAAAGGGAACCTGTCACCCCGTTTTTTCAAGAAGAGCTAATAATAGCGTTAAATAGGGACAGAGCTGTGCTTTACATTAGTGTATTTTGGAGCCTTTATTGCCCACCTATGCTGCCGAAATACCTTTGTAAAGTCGCCGTTTTGGGCTGTCACTCACGCTGGTCAGGTCATATGGGCGTGGTGACAGCGCTGTTTCTCCCCCAGATCTCCGTTGGTGGCGTAGTGGTGTGCGCATGTCCAAGTGGCGAATCCACTGCGCAGCTTGAAGGAAAATAGCGCGATCTGTGCTATTTAGCCGTTTATCGGTGGGCACGGCCATCTTTGTGAGGCCGCGCGTGCGCAGATGGTTCTTCTCGGCTTCCCGGGGCTTCAGGAAAATAGCCGCGGAATGCCACGCGTGCGCAGAAGGAGATCGCGGCGGCCATTTTCCTGCAGCCGAGATGCGAACTCGGCTTCAGGAAAATGGCTGTCGAGATCGCCATCTGCGCACGCGCGGCATCCCGCAGCCATTTTCCTGAAGCCCCGGGAAGCCGAGAAGAACCATCTGCGCACGCGCGGCCTCACAAAGATGGCCGCGCCCACCGATAAACGGCTAAATAGCACAGATCGCGCTATTTTCCTTCAAGCTGCGCAGTGGATTCGCCACTTGGACATGCGCACACCACTACGCCACCAACGGAGATCTGGGGGAGAAACAGCGCTGTCACCACGCCCATATGACCTGACCAGCGTGAGTGACAGCCCAAAACGGCGATTTTACAAAGGTATTTCGGCAGCATAGGTGGGGAATAAAGGCTCCAAAATACACTAATGTAAAGCACAGCTCTGCCCCTATTTAACGCTATTTTTAGCTCTTCTTGAAAAAACGGGGTGATAGGTTCCCTTTAAACAAGCGAACAATTTCCCTTTCCATTGCACAATTTTTCAAAGATGATTGAAATTTTTTCACTCATCTGGATGATTTCATGCACAATGAATGGGCCTTTAGGAACCATATGACCTGTAATGATTATGTCCTAAACCAATTACAAACCAGTGTATGGCATGTGAATTGTAATGTGGAAGAAGACGCTGTAAAACTTCCAACATCATTATCCACAGTTTCAGGTAAGAGGTTTCCTGTTGCATCTGGACCAAGGCTATATATGTGCTAACGTATATTTTGATTTATATTTTTTTCAGATGCATATTGTGCATTATAACTCTAAGTATGCCGATGTTGGCACAGCCATGGAGGTATCAGACGGGTTGGCTGTGCTTGGAATTCTCATAGAGGTGAGACACAATACGCTTATTTTCTGTAAATGTAAAAATTGTGAGTAACCCACAGCCTATTACACATTCACTATATTCACACATGTTTACATAGATTGTAGGTAAATTATAATATTTTTTTCTAAATACTTAATTCCTTATGTTATTGGCTAACGTTTACTTTGCTTGGTAACTGGTTTCTTCTGTTAAGGTACCGTCACACATAGCGACGCTGCAGCGATACCGACAACGATCCGGATCGCTGCAGCGTCGCTGTTTGGTCGCTGGAGAGCTGTCACACAGACCGCTCTCCAGCGACCAACGATACCGGTAACCAGGGTAAACATCGGGTAACTAAGCGCAGGGCCGCGCTTAGTAACCCGATGTTTACCCTGGTTACCATCCTAAAAAGTAAAAAAACAAACGCTACATACTTACCTTCCGCTGTCTGTCCTCGGCGCTCTGCTTCTCTGGTCTGGCTGTGAGCGCCGGGCAGCCAGAAAGCAGAGCGATGACGTCACCGCTCTGCTTTCCGGCTGACCGACGCTCACAGCCAGAGCAGGAGGAGAGCAGAGCACAGCGCTGGAGGACAGACAGCGGTAGGTAAGTATGTAGTGTTTGTTTTTTTACTTTTAGGATGGTAACCAGGGTAAACATCGGGTTACTAAGCGCGGCCCTGCGCTTAGTTACCCGATGTTTACCCTGGTTACCAGCGAAGACATCGCTGAATCGGTGTCACACACGCCGATTCAGCGATGTCTGCGGGGAGTCCAGCGACGAAATAAAGTTCTGGACTTTCTTCCCCGACCAGCGATCTCCCAGCAGGGGCCTGATCGCTGCTGCCTGTCACACTGGACGATATCGCTAGCGAGGACGCTGCAACGTCACGGATCGCTAGCGATATCGTCTAGTGTGACAGTACCTTTAGTGTATAGGCCTAATTAATTTAAAATGTGATAAGGGTATCGTCATTTCTACCTGGAGGTGGAATGTAGGACCAAAATTAGTACCCCTGCCAATTTTTTTTTTCAGATTAAGAAAAAAGGTAATTCAATAAATCTGCCAAAAAAATACTTGCATCTTCTGCCTATAACATTCTGTATAGATTGTAAGCTTGTGAGCAGGATCTTCACTCCTTTTGGTATCTATTGATTTATGTGATTAATGTTATTCTGTAGTGTCTTTTATTGTCTGTACAAGTCCCCTCTAAAATGTAAAGTGCTGCGTAATATGTTGGTGCTATAGAAATGAAATTATTATTAATTTAATTATTCTAATTTATGTCTATAGCGCCAACATACTAATAATAATAATAATGATCTTTATTTTAATAATCTTTATTTTTATATAGCGCTAACATATTCTGCGCCGCTTTACAGTTTTGCCCACATTATCATCGCTGTACCCGATGGGGCTCACAATCTAAATTCCCTATCAGTATGTCTTTGGAATGTGGGAGGAAGACGGAGTACCCGGAGGAAACCCACGCAAACACGGGGAGAACATACAAACTCTTTGCAGATGTTGCCCTTGGTGGGATTTGAACCCAGGACTCCAGCGCTGCAAGGCTGCAGTGCTAACCACTGAGCACATTACATTTTAGAGGGCATCAAGAGGAGTTACTGTCATGGGATACCCAAATACCATCATACAGGGGTGCTCAATACTGGCCATTTGATCACTACACCTCACTGGTCAAATGTTTATTTCTTTTTTTTCTAGATTGGCTCTTTCAATTCCGCATATGATAATATCATTTCTCAGTTGACACAGATCAAGTATAAAGGTCAGTATGTTACATATATAAAAGTATGGCAGAAATTATATGGCCAGTATCTGGCTCTTAAATGCTGCAGCATTTCAGAGAAAACATCTTTAAATACCACAGGTGATCAACCCGCATAGGAGACTAGTATGACAGATGGTTCCCTGGTAACTTCTCCCCTTCAGTGACAGGTTCTTTTCTGCATGCGTGCATAGGGAAAGACCTAAGTAAAAAACAAGAAGGGAATAGGCATTCATAACCCTGTAATATCACGTACAACTTGAATAATAAACAAATTGAATGTTTAATTGTAATCAAAGTGAACAAAAAAGCATAAAACCATTTAAAAAGACAATGCCAATCTGGTCTCCATAAGGCAGTGGTCCCCAACCTCTCTGACACCGAGAGCCACATTCAGCTTTGAAAGAAGGTGGCGAGCCACATTAATGTCTAAAGAGAGCTGCTTGCCACATCCAGCTCCTGCCCTTTCACAGTAGCAAAACACAGCCCCCATTACTGGTATCATGACAGCCAAAGCTTTTCCACAGAAATCCCACCAAGGCAGTATACCAAAATCCAGGGGTTCCCACAATACCTCCATTCAGTATTCTCGCATCCATCACTCCCACCAGACAGCTGCATCCATCTTCATGCACTTCCTCTGACAGGTAGTATCATCCGCTCTTCAGCTTGCCATGCTTAAAATATCTCCAAACCCCCAAGGCCACAATATGCACATTCAGATCTGCTCTGTTGTGCATGGCTCCCCAAAAAAATCACCATGTGGAGACCTACTTTTCCTAATTGTTTGGTAGACCTGATGCTAATGCGTCAAACTGCCACTTTTATGGGCCCACGAGCCAAATGTGGATCTCGTGCCACAGGTTGGAGACCCCTGCCATGAGAGAATGAGTGTGGAGAACCCACCCTTTTCCCTGAAAACCAATACTAAACTAACAATATCATAGTACATGGGTGGGATAGTAAATGGCCAATAAGGATACAGGATAAAAAGCAAAAAAGCTATATAATGGCTATAGCAAATCAAAAGATCACATAGATAGTAAATGAACGTATTTGAGTATAATAAAAATACCAGATCCTAGAAGACGTGTGATCTAAAGATGCTACCCAAGAGAATATCCAGTGAATAAGATGTGAGCCCCTCGTATTACACCAACAAGTGTAGCTTCATCTACGCCCTTGATCTTATCCATGTATTTTGACATTGTCAGTTTATTTCTTGGTTTTTACTTATATTTTTTTTGGGTGCATGGCACAGTTCCCTTTTATTAGGTGGTTTCACCTAATAAAATTTCACCTGGCAGTCTCCCTCTAAGCTATACAAGTTTGCTGAACTGCTTTTGCATTACATCTCAATGTAAAGAATATATTTTAAGTGTTTATAGAAAAAAAAATCAGATAACCTAAACAAAATTGTTCCTTACAACTATTTCTGACCAATGTCTTTTGGTTTTACCTTACTGTGCTAGATTTTCTTAAAAAAAAAATATTACCATTAATTGTTACGTAAATCTCCTTATGCAACTTTTTACACTTTCTTCCTTATAATTTAGGGCAGTCCTTTCAGATTCCAGGGTTTAATATCCGCTCTCTTGTCCCTGAAAGCCTGGATGAGTATTATCGCTATGAAGGTTCTCTTACCACCCCACCCTGTAATCCCAGTGTGTTGTGGTCTGTTTTCCGGAATCCCATCTTCATTTCAGAGGAGCAGGTAACCTAAAATAAACTGTGAATCTCAGCAGATGCATGGATCTTTCATATTGGCATTATCTGTTCACTTACACAGAGCCAAATCTCTTTCAGGCATCCTTCACTTTCCGCTATGGGGGGAATTTACTAAGAATAGGGATTCACGCACCAGTGTCAAAGGCTTATGCAAAGGGCCAAAAATTCATGAGATGTTTACACAAATTCCTCTTGCACTAAATCTAGTGACTTTTTGATGTAAAAGGACACTATTCATCCCCTTTATTTTCAGCATTCTTGAGTACATTCATTGATCTCTTAAAAAAAAATAAGACTTAATGTTTTTTGGCTTTAATTTTCCTATAAAATCATTGAAATTAATTCATTAACAGATGCCATTTTTTAAATATGCATTCAATTAATTAAATAGTCAATGTCTCATCCGAAAAATGGATAACTAATGCATGACATGACTTTCCACATCAACCCATAAGTCAGTCATCAACTTTCATTGGTCTGAAAATACATGTGTATGAATTACGCCAATGGCAGATGTCTGGGTTAATGAAGTAAAGTATTGGGCATGCTGGCTTTCTAAAAAATGAAAAAAAATTAGATTTCTCAGAGACCCTGGGCTCATGTATAGCACAAAAAGAAACAGAAGTAACCTTACATTTATTACTAAGGCAATGTCTTATTAATAAGGCAAGTCTGTCAGAAAAGGGTTAACTTGGCTGTTAATTTCTTTCATTAATTGCTCATTATTCAAGCTTATGATGGGTGGTCTTTAACCCCTTAATGACCGCCAATACGTCTTTTAACTGACCTGAGATATAAGAGAATAGTCTCCCCATACAGATGACAATCCAGCATCTGTTGGTTGTATACTATAGCTGACAACTTGCTGTATCAGCTACGATCAGTATTTGCACCTTCTAAATCTGTTTAACCCCTTAGATGCTGCTGTCAATAGTGACTACATCATTATAAATGGTTAACAGAGTGTGGGGGCTTCTTCTTTATCCCAATTGGTGCCCTCCGATCATGATTTTGTTGTCCTGATGTTTGCGATGGCAATTCATGACCAAATCGCGGCCTTAGAGTCTGATGGCTGTAGTAATCTGTTTAGAAGTTAGCAACATTTAGGTGGTAAAAATACACATTTTCATTTCTGTCATGCCACTTTGCATTAATTCCTGTAAAGCACCTGAAGGGTTAATAAACTACCTGACAGCAGTTTTCAATATGTTTAGGGGTGCTGTTTTTATAATGGTATCACGTTTGGGGGTTTCCCAATATATGGGACCCCTAAAGTCACTTCAAACATGGATAAGTCCCTAAAAAAATAAATGTGGTAAATTTCTTTGAAAAAATGAAAAATTGCTGCTACATTTTTAAACCTCCTAAAATGCTAACAAAATAAAATAACATTTTACAAATGGTGCTGATGTAAAGCAGACATGTGGGAAATGTTATTTATTAATGGTTTGCTGTTGTATGACTATCTGGATTAAAGGGATAATCATTCAAATTTAGAAAATTGCTAATTTTTTAACATTTTTCTCAAATTTTTTATATTTTTTATAAGTTAACACAAAAAATGTTGAACTAAATTTACCATTATCATAAAGTATAATGTGTCACGAAAAAACAGTCTCAAAATCACTGGGATTTGTTGAAGCGTTGCAGAGTTATTACCACATAAAGTGACACTGGTCAGATTTCAAAAATTTGGCTCGGTCACTAAGGGGTTAAACTGGAAAGGGCTCACAACTATTTTTTTTAGACTGTGTTTTGGTATGGAAGCTTTTATAGCTATGTCTGTCTGGTTAAAACGTTTAAACATGGGCACCATTTTTTCAGCTGATAAATGGCAAAAAGCTATAAAAATTTTCTTTAAAAATTCATCTAACGCAAACCTACAAGAATCCTATTATAAAACCTTGACAAAATGGTATTATACCCCAGCAAAAGTTCATAGAATATTTCCCAACCAATCTGAATTAAGGTATGTTGGTGAGAATGTAGCCATAAATGAACTGTTTTACATATACTATTTGACTGTTTGTTAATCTCTTCTGTTTGGACAGAGTTTTTTGAGTTGATTAATAAAATATGCAACATAGATATTCCACCTACTCCTCAGTTAGCCATCCTATCTCTGGGAGTAGATGATTTTCCACTTAAACTAAGATCTATAATAATAATTTTCTTGGTAACAAAGTTGCTATTGTTGTCTAAATGGAAACAAACGTGTAGTCCCTCAATTACAGAAGTAATAGACAGAATTGTGAACAATAACATGCTTGAATATACATATGCAATCAGTAAAAAAATCATTTTCAAGTTACGACTTGAAATGGTCCATATGGAACTCGATAGTATCCTCATAAATAGGAGTCCTTAAACATAAAACATATGATCAAAATATGTATAGTGGAATTTATGCCATATATTTTATGACTGAATAGACTTTAAGAATAGACTTTTTATGCAAATATTGTATAAGGTGCAATAGGTTCAGTTGACCAAATATGTATGTTTTTATTAATGTTCCTATGTCCCTCTTATCTACATTCTGTTTCTATCTTCCCTTTTCAGACCAGTTTTCTTGTTACATATACTATTTCTATTTCCTTATGTGTGTATTGTAACCCTTTCCTATAAAATTAATGAAAAATAATGTGAAGAAAACTTTTAAACATGAAGAGTTTTTGATAAAAATATGAGGATAAAAAGGTATGTAGAAAAAATAAACTATTTGCCTAAAAACTTTGTCTTTGTAGCTTCTCCTGTTCGAGACGGCCCTGTACTGCACAGAACGGAATAGCTCCTCTCCTGTAGAGATGATTGATAACTACAGAAGGTTACAGCAGGAAGGCGACCGACTGGTCTCTGTGTCTTTTCGGGAAGGTAAACTGTGAGTTATAAAGTCCATGAACTTGTAAAAAAAAAAATTGTGATCAAGAATATTCTTATGACAAGCTGTCTCTTCTTCTAGGCATTGTTCTTGCAATCACGTTGGCCTGTCTACTTGGATCTCTCATCATCATTGGAGTCACCTGTTGGCTGTTTCGGTGGAAAAAACAGTAATTATTATTTTTTAATGTGTTGTATTGTGTTCTAAAACAGATAATAATTTAGAACCTGTCCACAACAAAACATTTCTTATTCTGGGCAAACACAAAGTACTAGCATCTTGGCATGTCAACCTAGTCATATTTGTAGCAGGTTCATAATGACAGCCATGGTGGCCCACGACAAGCTTTTTGACTACCTTAAATAATAAGCAAATTAATGTAGGCAAATGTGGCTGGTTTTCTGTATGTTACACTGGATAACGGTGGCACCATTTATGTAAAATGGACAAAGGGCTGAAGTTCTAAGGTGGTAGTGGTTCAAATTTTACATGACTACTAGTTAGCAGTGACTTATGTTTTACTACAGAATGTGAAGTATAGATTTTTGCACTTACTCAAGCAATCTCCCAATAATTAACACTCAAGCATACTTTATGTACTAGCTGCATGTCTACGTTTGCTAGCTGTGCTTTTTCTTTGACAATGACTTTATACATTGCAGGGCCAAAAACGTCAAGAAAGTTGTGTATACACCTGCTGTGCCCATGTTGGAAACCACATCCAATGTATGACAGCCGGCTGCCATCTGCATCACGTACGACAGATCTTCGTAGGAATTCTCTTCTATACATGAACAGATGAACATGATTTGATCCACCTTTTTGTATTCATCACCTCTGCCATTTATTTCATGCACAAATACTTGAATGTAAGGTTAGCGTTCATTGCAGTCTAGCTGCACTGGATGATTGGATGATGGAATCTAAATAACTTATTAGCCCATTTCTTGTCATATCCAAATGCTGACTGACAATTGTTCCTTTGTTAATGGGAACCTAAACCAATGTCTATTGTTCTTTCTAGTTTTCTGCTGCCCAGTAATTTTCTGACATTTTTTATTTTCCCCATGAATACTTGAACCTAAAGATGTAGAAAGAATCCAGTGTATTCTACTGGTACTCGCTGATGAGATGTTCCTCATGCCTGCCAGAAGCAGCAGGTCTGATCGGAGCTTGTTCCTGAGACCTTTTGGATTTTGGAGCCCCGACGCTCTCCTTTTGTAGTTGCATATATTTTTTTATGTCTTCTTTTTATGTGCTCCCCATTGTTATGAAATGATTGTTAATAGACCGTGGCTATAACATTCCTACACGGAAATTTTAATGCTGCTGAATTGCTTTTAATTTATATTCTCAATGTCCGTATGTTTCCTCCATACTTAATATTTTCTCAAAACATGAGTGTAAATATCAATTGCCCCCTAGAATTGCTTAATATCGCATTTTAAAGGGAAACGGTCTTAAGACTTTCTGCTGCTTGAACCAAAGGCAGCATGAAACAGTAACTGCCGCCTAAGTTAATACCTTGGTATTACTCTGAAATGCTACCATGTCTCATAGAAAACATAGGACTTGATTTATGAAGGAGCTTTGCTACTTTTCTGGAGTTAAATACGTACCTTCAAATGCCACAAAAGTTTTGCACAACTCAAAATTGTGCAGAAACTTTGCCACTTGGGCATTTTTACACAAATTTCAGCCAACTTTGACACGATGGGCGTAGAAGGGATGGAATCAGTGGCGATCACAGATAGAAGAGGGACCCTGTGCAAGAACAGGATGTGGACCCCTTTTTGTGTCTGACAGAAGCTGCTTGCATCAGGCTCTCCATACATGTGTTGCGACTGTCACATAGCCGTGAAACATGCAGCTGCAGTGGCGGACACCTGATTATCGGGAGTGCTCCGGGTATCCGGGTTCCCGATGCAGCTATTTGGTAAGTTTTATAGCTATTTGGATAAGGAGTTATCCGAAGCTATTCGATCATCCCTAATAATAATAATATAATAAACTTTATATAGCACCAACATATTCCGCAGCGCTTTACAGTTTAACAGTTCATACTTTTTTGCATTACTTTTCTGTAAGTGGAAAAAAAAAAATCAGTCATCTCATTGGCACTGCCACATTGAATTACCTTGGTCAGAGTGTTATCCGAAAAAAAAAAAATTGGATAGCAATTGTATGATTTATACACTTGTGTGACCCTGGCCTAAAACATAGCACTTGAAACCAGGGATCCTGCCATGTTTCATATGACCTTGTCAACATAAATCTCTTGCCAGATTGCTAAGTATGTGATAAGTCCCATGTAATATAGCATGATTTCATGACATGGGGCTGCGCGCTGTACTCTAGAACATTAGCTTTTACACTGTGAAAACCACTATTCAGTTTAACAGAATAGAATTCAGACCTGCAAAAAACGTTTGGAATATCCAAGACCCTTAGAGGTGAACTGATGCTTCATTTCTTGTCAAGTACAGAATATGTCATGCGTGCAGAACACAGACTCCTTTTTAGTCAGTATTTTTCCACTTTCCGTTATATCTCCGTGCTCTTTTGGCTTACGTGAGGAGTTGCACATTTTTTTTCCCCACTCAAATATAGAACAGCCTTCAAACGCTACACTTTCTCAGTGTTTCTTCTCAAATTCTCCATAGCTGTGTATTGAGCCAATCATGCAGTGCATGTATCTGAAAAGAACGTGTCACTCCCATACAGTATTGCAAGATCTGACCTCTAGTTACCATGTTTGATGTAATTGTGATATCATCTGTCTTTTAATTTTAAATGCCTTGGAATGCATATTTTATTAATCTGTAACTATTATATTAAAATATTTTTTTCATCTAAAATAACAAAATGGTTATGAGTTGACATTTCTAAAAAGAAGGTATTGCTTGACCTTCTTAGGTGCCATAGAAAAACTTCTCCTGATTTCACTACTGAACGGGCAAAATTTTGCATTCAACAGTAGCCTGCTGAGCATCACCTAAGTGCAGCATTTAAATGTAGTGGAATGAATTAAACCAGAATTGATCCAGAAGGGAGCTGAAGGTAACTGGATATATACTCACAGTAAACAGTGTTTCTGTTTTTCACTCTTACCTCTATAGTCCTATAATTCCTACTAATCCCTACACCTAGTAATGAACTGGTCATACAGTATCTTTCTCCATCCTCTCCTTTCATCTCACCACCTCCTTAGAACTGTTTCTGAGCATAAAATCCTGTGTCTCCAAACACAGACAACCAACTCATGCCCTCTCCTGCTCCTACCTACTAACACTTTCTCTTCTTCTCCTCACTGTCGGCGATATCTCTCCTGGTTCTCCTCACCTCATCCCCACAGTCGCTTCTACTTCTCATCCATGATCTGTCAAATTTCCCCAACCTTTCTAACTTTATATCCATTCTCCCAGCCCCCACTTCCACAGTCCCTCTAACGTAAGCTCTATGGAACACTCGCTCTGTCTACAACAAACCTTCATACATCCATGATCTTTTCATTACTAACAAACTTTCCTTCCTCAGCATCACCGAAACCTGGCTCAGCCCCTCTGACACAGCCTCTCCAGCTGCACTTTCTTATGGTGGATTCTGTCTAACACATCCCGCCTCAGCAACAAGCATGGTGGAGGAATTGTTTTTCTCCTGTCAGATACTGACACTCAAATTCAACTGCTACCCTCCGTCTCTCTCCCTGCTTTTGAGGTACACACTGTGCACATGTACTTAGGGGTGGATTAAGGGTAGCCAGGGCCTCAGGCTGATCAGACACTGTGGGCCCCCCCGGTCATGTGATGGGGGTCATGTGACGGGGGTCATGATATACCTGAACCAGATTATTCAAGAAAAATGGACGGGCCCTACTCTACTGTAACCTATAAAATATTTGTTAAAATATGCAATACAATTTAGGTATATTTTGATATATTTTTCAATTTTTAAAATGACCAATATCACATACAAGGAACAAATACCACCGCACCATGACCAGACCACAAATTACAACCACAGTGATCGAATAATATCACATACAAGGAACAAATACCACCGCACCGTGTCAAGACCACATATTATCACCACTTGGGGACCAAATAGCACATACAAGGGACAAATACCGCAACACCATTTACAGACCACATACTGTATTACCACCACATAGTGACTGAATACTACAATACTGATCAGTAATAAAAAAAAAAACACAATACTATCACCATAAGTGCCAGTATTCACAGGAGATCTGTACTTAGTATGCAGTGTCTGTGTAGAGGTAATCCAGAGATCACTGGTGGTATTATACACAGGAGCTCTGTGTATAATGTATAGGTAATATAGTGATCACTGGTGATATTGTACACAGGACTTCTGTATATAGTATACAGTGTATAGTGTCAGTGTATAGGTAACACTGACTCACCGGTGACGTCTCTAGGTGAAGTCCTTCATCTTTCATCCAGCACAGACCGCCACCATTTCTTCCAGCCAGGACTCGTTTCTGCAGGAAATAACACAGTTATCTCAAGCTCCGCTTGCAGAACACATTACTTAATTTTTCACAACTTCTACATTACACCACATGAAGAAAAAAAGGCGATATAGTGTCACTCTGCACAGTAACAGGACGCCCCCCCATTTAAAACAGTATACTCAAAAAATAAAATAAATTCATCACTGCAGTAATAATATCCCTTAATTAGCCCTATGGTAATAATATTCCCCATACTGGCCCCGTTTATCTCATTCCTGGCTCCAGCCATATGTTCTCGCATCGTGCCCTCATGAGTATCCCTTCTACCCCATATGATCTCCCCATCCTGCCCCATCTGTCTCCATCGTATCCATCCTGCCCCATGTCTTTCATTCTGCCCTATGTCTCCAATCATGCCCCGTATCTACATTCTGCCCATGCCTCCAGTCCTGCCCCCAGTGTGTCCAGCAATCTGCCCCAGTGTGTCCAACATATTACCCCCAGTGTGTCCAGCATATTACCCCATGTGTCCGGCAATCTGCCCCAGTATCTCCAGCATATTGCCCCAGTGTCCAGCAATCTGCCCCAGTGTGTACAGCATTGCCCCCAGACAGTGTGTCCAGCAATCTGCCCCAGTGTCCAGCATTCCCCCAGACAGTGTGTCCAGCAATCAGCCCCAGTGTGTCCAGCATTGCCCCCAGTGTGTCCAGCAATCTGTCCCAGTGTGTCCAGCATATTACTCCCAGTGTGTCCAGCAATCTGCCCCAGTATGTCCAGCATATTGCCCCAGTGTCCAACAATCTGCCCCAGTGTGTCCAGCATTGCCCCCAGACAGTGTGTCCACCAGCAATCTGCCCCAGTGTGCCCAGCATTGCCCCCAGTGTGTCCAGCAATCTGCCCCAGTGTGTCCAGCATTGCCCCAGACAGTGTGTCCAGCAATCTGCCCCAGTGTGTCCAGCAATGTGCCCCAGTGTGTCCAGCATTGCCCCCAGACAGTGTGTCCAGCAATCTGCCCCAGTGTGTCCAGCAATCTGCCCCCAGTGTGTCCAGCAATCTACCCCAGTGTGTCCAGCATTGCCCCCAGACAGTGTGTCCAGCAATCTGCCCCAGTGTCTCCAGCATTGCCCCCAGACAGTGTGTCCAGCAATCTGCCCCAGTGTCTCCAGCATTGCCCCCAGACAGTATGTCCACCAGCAATCTGCCCCAGTGTGTCCAGCATATTGCCCACAGACAGTGTCCAGCATTCTGGCCTGCCCGGGCCCCCCCTGGATTGCTGTTAGCAAATGGAAAAAAAACCCGAGTTCTCCTCACCTGACCTGTGCGCTCCAGTGGCGAGCTCCCTCCAGCAGCGCACACTCGCCAGCGACTAACAATGACGTCAGACGCCGGCGACGTGTGCGCTGCGCCTGCAGCCGACTTCAGCTGCCAGCCTCCAATTGGCTGGCGGCTGTTGTTAACTATTGACGTGCGGGCGCGCGCCGCAGCGCCGGTAGGGGCCCGGTGAGCAAATGAGACGGGGCCTGATGCAGGCCCCCTCTGCCCACCTGGCCCATACGCCTGTCAGGGCAGTAATGCCCTGATGGTGGCGGGCAATCTGAGCGGTAGCCCAGGGCCCCCCCACACCACTGGGCTCTGGGCTGCCGTCCAGATTGACCCTATTATAATCCGCCGCTGTTTAGGAGCAGATCGCGCAGACACTCAGATTGGAGCACAGAGGTTAGGAGCACAGTGGATAGGAGCACAGAGCACACACACTCAGATTGGAGCACAATGCACTGACACTCGGATCCCACTCACAGCAGAGCTAGAGCCGAGTGTCATTAGCGTATCGCATCTGATGCTCTTGTATCAGATGCCATACGCTAGTGGGAGCCTGGCCTAAAAGCCACTTCAGGGTCACGCTGAGCACAGTGTGACCCCCAAGTGTCCGAACAGTGTGACATCACACAGAAGAGGAGCAGAATGTGCTGGACACCGGACAGAGCGGCTGCAGGTGAGTTAATTAGTACACTCTCACTATATTACATGCACATATACACACATTTAATACATTTGCAGTCATTTCAAAAATATAGATGGGAGAGCATCTATAAACAGCACCCACCTGTCATATCAGCTGCATTGGGTATCTGTTGGAATGTCCATGTGGACAATGATATGTAGAAGGGACTACTGTGACTATAAGGTGAGGGCAGGGAAGGATTTTACATCCTAGAGCATTGATGGCGAGCCTTTTAGAGACCGAGTTCCCAAACTGCAATCCAAAATTCACTTAGGCTGGTTTCACATTTGCATTGGGCAGAGCTGCGGAGGGCTGCGTACTTCCTCCGCTAAGCCCTGCCCACTGTGGAACCTCTCCCATTCAGCTCCGCCTACATCTGCATGCGTCCTGCATACCTATCTTTAACATTGGGTACGCAGGCCATGCGGATGTATGGGGAAGCGTCCGCATGCGTGATTTTGACAATGCTCGGGCGGCAGTCGTATCCTGCCAGCTGCCGGCCCTTTAACCCCCAAGTGCATGGTACGCAGCTTTTAGTACAGAACGCCACTTGCACATGAGTGATGACGTCATCAGGGTGGGTGGGGTTAGCGCCCAATGTGCTCCCGTCCTCCCGGAAGAGGAGCTGCTACCAGAGAGCCCATAGCGATCTCTGTGCTGGCAGCTCTTTGTGTGCTGGTAGTTTCTGTGCCCGCAGCTATGTGCCTTTCTGCTGGTGGTCCGTGCCCCTCAGCTATGTACCTCTGTGATCTCTGTGGCCCCCCAGCTGTGTGCACCAATATGATCTCTGTGCCCCCCAACTATATGCCCCCTGTGATCTCTCTGCTCCCATCTATATGGCCACCCGTGATCTCTGTGACCCTCAGCTATGTGAGCTCTGTGATCTCTCTGGCCACAGCTATGTGCCCCCCTATGATCTCTGTGCCTCACAGCTATATGTCTCCATGTGATCCCTGTACCCCCAGCTATGTGCCCCCTGTGATTTCTGTGGCTAACAGCTTTGTGCCCCCTGTGATCTATGTGCCCCCTGTGATCCCTCTGCCCCCTGCTATGTACCCCCTGTGACCAATTTTGAGGGCCCTGGGCGAAATAGTCTCACAGCCCACGTAGTATATAGCACAGCCCACGCAGTATATAACACAGCCCACGCAGTATATAACACAGCCACGTAGTATATAGCACAGCCACATAGTATATAGCACAGCCATGTAGTATATTGCACAGCCACGTAGTATATAGCACAGCCCGCGTAGTATATAACACAGCAACGTATTATATAACAGAGCCCACGCAGTATATAACACAGCCCACGCAGTATATAACACAGCCCACGTAGTATATCACACAGCCCACGTAGTATATAGCAATATGGGCACCATATCCCTGGTAAAAAAATAATTAAAATAAAAAATAGTTATATACTCACCTTCCGGCGGCCCCCGGATCCAGCTACGTCATCTGGGGTCATTGCCGCAATGCATTCTTGGGACCGGAGCATCGTGAGGAGCGGGAAAGCTGCCGCGGATGCCGGAAGGTGAGAATATAATGATTTTTTTTTATTATTATTTTTAACATGCTGCATAGGCAGCATCAATAGTAAAAAGTTGGTCACACTTACAGGGTTAATGGCAGCGTTAACGGACTGCGTTACACAGCGTTATGCCGCGGTGTAATGCAGTCCGTTTAACGGACTGCTAAAATGCTATGTGGGTGCTGACTGGAGGGGAGTGTGGAGGGGGCACTGACTGAAGGGGAGTAGGGAGGGGCCAATTTGTGGCCGGATTGTGCCTGTCGCTTATTGGTCGCGCCCAGCCAGCCACGACCAATCAGCGATGCGGGATTTCCATTACAGACAGACAGACAGACAATCAGACAGACAGAAGTGGACCTTAGACAATTATATATATAGATTGGTTATTGATTTATTCTTATACTCAATTCTACACTGAGCACATTGCCATGTGGAAGGTTTAGCTGACATTACATATGTTATTTCTGTATATTTAGCTCAGGTTAGACATTAACACCATATAGAGAGAACACGTGCTCTGTGGGACATATATAGCACATGACCCACAGGAAGTGGCGCACACTTCACACACACTCTACACAGACCACAGCTTATACGCTGGACAGATGGTATGTGAGTTAACCACGCGCTTCTTTATTCAGCCATGCTTTTGACAGAGGCAGACGCAAACTACCATTCAGGATCCCAGGAAAGATGGGGAACAAACTTTGATATGGACAAATGAACAATCTCTTCATAACTAGGGTTGAGCGAAACGGGTCGAACATTTTCAAAAGTCGCCGACTTTTGGCTAAGTCGGGGTTTCATGAAACCCGATCCGACCCCTGTGCGGGGTCGGCCATGCGGTACGCGACTTTCGCGCCAAAGTCGCGTTTCAATGACGCGAAAAGCGCCATTTCTCAGCCAATGAAGGTAAACGCAGAGTGTGGGCAGCGTGATGACATAGGTCCTGGTCCCCACCATCTTAGAGAAGGGCATTGCAGTGATTGGCTTGCTGTCTGCGACGTCACAGGGGCTATAAAGAGGCGTTCCCGCCGACCGCCATCTTACTGCTGCTGATCTGAGCTTAGGGAGAGGTTGCTGCCGCTTTGTCAGAAGCAGGGATAGCGTTAGGCAGGGTCCATTAACCACAAAACCGCTTGTGCTGCAGCGATTTGCACTGTCCAACACCACCCTCGGTGTGCAGGGACAGTGGAATTTTTTTTTTTTTTTTTTTTCCCCTCAGCGCTGTAGCTCATTGGGCTGCCCTAGAAGGCTCCCTGATAGCTGCATTGCTGTGTGTACGCCGCTGTGCAAACCAACTGCTTTTTTCAAAGCACAAATCCTCTTGTTCCTTCCTTTCTGCACAGCTATCTTTTTTGTTTGTCCACACTTTTTATTTCATTTGTGCATCAGTCCACTCCTTATTGCTGCCTGCCATACCTGGCTGAGATTACTGCAGGCAGGGAGATAGTAGCTGCCTGCCATACCTGGCTGAGATTACTGCAGGCAGGGAGATAGTAATTGTAGGACATTCCCTGTTTTTTTTTTTTTTTTTTTTTTGGTGGGAGATTAAGATTGGCAATTTGGCATTTCTGCTAGAGTGCCATCCCTGTGTGTGCCATCTCTCTCACATAGTGGGCCATAGAAAGCCTTTTCATTTTTCTGTATTTTTTTTTGTGGGGTGTATAAATTCTCCCTGATAAAAATACAGTGGGAGATTAATATTGGCCTTTGGGCTTGTGTGCCAGTCCTGAGTGTGCCATCTCTCTCACAAATAGTGGGCCATAGAAAGCCTATTTTATTTTTTTTTGGGTTTTATAAATTCTCCCTGAAAAAAAGGGAGATTAATATTGGCCTCTGGGCTTCTGTGCCAGTCCTGAGCGTGCCATCTGTGCCAGTCCTGAGCGTCCCATCTCTCTCACAAATAGTGGGCCATAGAAAGCCTATTTAATTTTTTTTTTGGTTTTATAAATTTTCCCTGAAAAAAGGGAGATTAATATTGGCCTCTGGGCTTGTGTGCCAGTTGTGAGCGTGCCATCTGTGCCAGTCCTGAGCGTGCCATCTCTCTCACAAATAGTGGGCCATAGAAAGCCTATTTAATTTTTTTTTTGGTTTTATAAATTTTCCCTGAAAAAAGGGAGATTAATATTGGCCTCTGGGCTTGTGTGCCAGTTGTGAGCGTGCCATCTGTGCCAGTCCTGAGCGTGCCATCTCTCTCACAAATAGTGGGCCATAGAAAGCCTATTTAAATATTTTTTTGGTTTTATAAATTCTCCCAGAAAAAAAGGGAGATTAATATTGGCCTCTGGGCTTCTGTGCCAGTTGTGAGCGTGCCATCTGTGCCAGTCCTGAGCGTGCCATCTCTCTCACAAATAGTGGGCCATAGAAAGCCTATTTAAATATTTTTTTGGTTTTATAAATTCTCCCAGAAAAAAAGGGAGATTAATATTGGCCTCTGGGCTTCTGTGCCAGTCCTGAGCGTGCCATCTGTGCCAGTCCTGAGCGTCCCATCTCTCTCACAAATAGTGGGCCATAGAAAGCCTATTTTATTTTTTTTTTGGGTTTCAGAAATTCTCCCTGGAAAAAAAAAGGGAGATTAATATTGCCCTTTGGGCTTGTGTGCCAGTACTAAGCGTTCCATCTCTCTCTCTCTCTCAGTCAGTGGGCCATAGAACGCATATTTTTGGTTTTATTTGTTTTCTAAATTCTCCCTGAAAAAATCATTTTATTTTATTTGGTTTCTAAATTCTTCCTGATAAAATCATATTTTTTTTATTATTTTTATTTCTAAAGTCTCCCTGAAAAAAAAAAAAAAAAAAAACAACCAAAAAAACAGTGGGAGATTAATATTGGCCTTTCTGCTTGTGTGCCAGTCTTGACTCCTGGGTGTGCCATCTCTCTCTCTCTCTCTCTCTCTCTCTCTCTCTCTCTCCAATTGTGGTCCATAGAAAGCCTATATTTTTTTTCCTTGATTTGGGTTCTAAAATCTACCAGAGAAAATAACTACATCAATCATTGGTAGAAAAATATTGGCCTCTGGGTTTGTGTGCCACTCCTGACTCCTGTGTGCGTCATCTCTCAGTCAGTGGGCCATAGAACGCCTATTTTTGGTTTTATTTGTTTTCTAAATTCTCCCTGAAAAAATTATTTTATTTTATTTGGTTTCTAAATTCTTCCTGATAAAATCATATTTTTTTTATTATTTTTTTTTCTAAAGTCTCCCTGAAAAAAAAAAAAAAAAACAGTGGGAGATTAATATTGGCCTTTCTGCTTGTGTGCCAGTCTTGACTCCTGGGTGCGTCATCTCTCAGTCAGTGGGCCATAGAACGCCTATTTTTGGTTTTATTTGTTTTATAAATTCTCCCTGAAAAAATCATTTTATTTTATTTGGTTTCTAAATTCTTCCTGATAAAATCATATTTTTTTTATTATTTTTTTTTCTAAAGTCTCCCTGAAAAAAAAAAAAAAAAAACAACCAAAAAAAACAGTGGGAGATTAATATTGGCCTTTCTGCTTGTGTGCCAGTCTTGACTCCTGGGTGCGTCATCTCTCAGTCAGTGGGCCATAGAACGCCTATTTTTGGTTTTATTTGTTTTCTAAATTCTCCCTGAAAAAATCATTTTATTTTATTTGGTTTCTAAATTCTTCCTGATAAAATCATATTTTTTTTATTATTTTTTTTTCTAAAGTCTCCCTGAAAAAAAAAAAAAAAAAAACAACCAAAAAAAACAGTGGGAGATTAATATTGGCCTTTCTGCTTGTGTGCCAGTCTTGACTCCTGGGTGCGTCATCTCTCAGTCAGTGGGCCATAGAACGCCTATTTTTGGTTTTATTTGTTTTATAAATTCTCCCTGAAAAAATCATTTTATTTTATTTGGTTTCTAAATTCTTCCTGATAAAATCATATTTTTTTTATTATTTTTTTTTCTAAAGTCTCCCTGAAAAAAAAAAAAAAAAAACAACCAAAAAAACAGTGGGAGATTAATATTGGCCTTTCTGCTTGTGTGCCAGTCTTGACTCCTGGGTGCGTCATCTCTCAGTCAGTGGGCCATAGAACGCCTATTTTTGGTTTTATTTGTTTTCTAAATTCTCCCTGAAAAAATCATTTTATTTTATTTGGTTTCTAAATTCTTCCTGATAAAATCATATTTTTTTTATTATTTTTTTTTCTAAAGTCTCCCTGAAAAAAAAAAAAAAAAAAACAACCAAAAAAAACAGTGGGAGATTAATATTGGCCTTTCTGCTTGTGTGCCAGTCTTGACTCCTGGGTGCGTCATCTCTCAGTCAGTGGGCCATAGAACGCCTATTTTTGGTTTTATTTGTTTTCTAAATTCTCCCTGAAAAAATCATTTTATTTTATTTGGTTTCTAAATTCTTCCTGATAAAATCATATTTTTTTTATTATTTTTTTTTCTAAAGTCTCCCTGAAAAAAAAAAAAAAAAAAACAACCAAAAAAAACAGTGGGAGATTAATATTGGCCTTTCTGCTTGTGTGCCAGTCTTGACTCCTGGGTGTGCCATCTCTCTCTCTCTCTCTCTCCAATTGTGGTCCATAGAAAGCCTACATTTTTTTTCCTTGATTTGGGTTCCAAAATCTACCAGAGAAAATAACTCCATCAATCATTGGTAGAAAAATATTGGCCTCTGGGCTTGTGTGCCACTCCTGATTCCTGTGTGCGTCATCTCTCACTCAGTGGCCCATAGAAAGCATATAGTTTGTTACATTTGTTTTCTAAATTCTCCCTGCAAAAATCTATTTTTTTTTTTTTGGGGGGTTTCTAAAGTGTTCCTGAAAAAAATAAAAATAAAAAAAAAATAATAGTGTGACATTAATATTAACATTTGTGCTTCAGTGACAGTCCTGCGTGTGGGGCATCTCTCTAATTTGCAGCCACCAAAAAAAGAGTGTGTAACATTGGGCCTGATTTTCGCTGTGGTCTCACCAACCTGTAAAGGGGTAGCTAAATCATACAGAAGTTATAGCTCACCGTGTAAGTTGTGTGACTGCAACAAATAACGTTAGTTTGGTTACGTTTTTAAAACAATGAGGAAGTCTAGTGGAAGAGGTCGTGGCCGGGGGCGTTCATTGTCAGCTGGTAATGAGGGTAGTGGTAGTGGTGGAGCATCAGGTGGTCGTGGGGGAAAAAATATTGCACCTAAGTCTGGAGCTGTGGAGCCAGGTTCGTCGTCCGGCTACACAAGGCCTCGAACGCTCCCTTTTCTGGGATTAGGAAAACCGCTTTTAAAGCCGGAGCAGCAAGAGCAAGTTTTGGCTTATCTTGCTGACTCAGCCTCTAGCTCTTTTGCCTCATCTCGTGAAACTGGTAAAAGTAAAAGCAGCGCGTCGTTAGTGGATGTTCACGGTCAGGGACAAGTCACTTCCTTGTCCTCTTCAGCAAAAACAACAACAGAGAAGAATGCAGCAGGCGACACAACGGGTTACTCCATGGAGCTCTTTACACATACCGTCCCTGGCTTAGAAAGTGAAGCAGTTAACAGTCCATGCCCATTACAAATTGAATCTGACATGGAGTGCACTGACGCACAGCCACAGCCAGACTACTATGCTGGTCCTTTGACTCAGACCACAACATTGCCCTCGCAGGGTGCTGATCAAGAATCAGACCCTGATGAGACTATGTTGCCCCATCACGAACGCTATACCACCGAACGACACGGTGACACAGACGAAGTTGCGCAGGAGGTACAAGAAGAGTTATTAGATGACCCAGTTCTTGACCCCGATTGGCAGCCATTGGGGGAACAGGGTGCAGGCGGCAGCAGTTCTGAAGCAGAGGAGGAGGAGGGGCCGCAGCAGGCATCAACATCGCCACAGGTTCCATCTGCCGGGCCCGTATCTTGCCCAAAACGCGTGGCAAAGCCAAAACCTGGTGGAGGACAGCGTGGCCATCCGGTTAAAGCTCAGTCTGCAATGCCTGAAAAGGTATCCGATGCTAGAAAGAGTGCAGTCTGGCATTTTTTTAAACAACATCCAATTGATCAGCGCAAAGTCATCTGTCAAAAATGTTCTACTTCCTTAAGCAGAGGTCAGAATCTGAAAAGTCTCAATACTAGTTGCATGCATAGACATTTAACCACCATGCATTTGAAAGCTTGGACTAACTACCAAACGTCCCTTAAGGTTGTTGCACCCTCGGCCAATGAAGCTAGTCATCAACGCAACATCCCTTCCGGCAGTGTAGGACCACCATTTAGCGCACCACCTGCTGTATCTGTGCAGGTATCTTTGCCAGGCCAAAGCAGTCAGGGTCAGGGAATCACCAGTTTCGTAGTAGGAAACACTGCATCTAGGGCACCGGCGGCAACAATACCATCTCCCACCGTCTCTCAGTCTGCCATGTCCACCGGCACCCCCGCTAGTTCCACGATCTCCAGCTCTCCAGTCCAGCTCACCCTACATGAGACTATGGTTAGAAAAAGGAAATACTTAGCCTCGCATCCGCGTACACAGGGTTTGAACGCCCACATAGCTAGACTAATCTCGTTAGAGATGATGCCCTACCGGTTAGTTGAAAGCGAAGCTTTCAAAGACCTGATGGACTACGCTGTACCACGCTACGAGCTACCCAGTCGACACTTTTTTTCCAGAAAAGCCATCCCAGCCCTCCACCAGCATGTTAAAGAGCGCATCGTCCATGCACTCAGGCAATCTGTGAGCACAAAGGTGCACCTGACAACAGATGCATGGACCAGTAGGCATGGCCAGGGACGTTACGTGTCCATCACGGCACACTGGGTAAATGTGGTGGATTCAGGGTCCACAGGGGACAGCAAGTTTGGGACAGTTCTGCCTAGCCCACGGTCTAGTAAACAGTTGTCTGTAGCCGTTCGCACCCCCTCCTCCTCCTCCTCCTCGTCCTCCTGCAGAAGCAAGAGCTCGTCCACAGACCGCAGTCGCACAAACACTCCATCCGCACCTGCCACTGTTGCACACCAGGTCTCCCATTATGGGGCAGCTACTGGCATACGTCAGCAGGCTGTATTGGCTATGAAGTGTTTGGGCGACAATAGACACACCGCGGAAGTTCTGTCCGAGTTCTTGCAGCAAGAAACGCAGTCGTGGCTGGGCACTGTAGATCTTGAGGCAGGCAAGGTAGTGAGTGATAACGGAAGGAATTTCATGGCTGCCATCTCCCTTTCCCAACTGAAACACATTCCTTGCCTGGCTCACACCTTAAACCTGGTGGTGCAGTGCTTCCTGAAAAGTTATCCGGGGTTATCCGACCTGCTCCTCAAAGTGCGTGGACTTTGCGCACATATCCGCCGTTCGCCTGTACACTCCAGCCGTATGCAGACCTATCAGCGTTCTTTGAACCTTCCCCAGCATCGCCTAATCATAGACGTTGCAACAAGGTGGAACTCAACACTGCACATGCTTCAGAGACTGTGCGAACAGAGGCGGGCTGTTATGTTTTTGTGGGAGGATACACATACACGGGCAGGCAGTAGGATGGCAGACATGGAGTTGTCAGGTGTGCAGTGGTCGAAGATTCAAGACATGTGTCAAGTCCTTCAGTGTTTTGAGGAATGCACACGGCTGGTTAGTGCAGACAACGCCATAATAAGCATGAGCATCCCCCTAATGCGTCTGCTGATGCAAAGTTTGACGCACATAAAGGATCAGGCGTCTGCACCAGAGGAAGAGGAAAGCCTTGATGACAGTCAGCGATTGTCTGGTCAGGGCAGTGTACATGACGAGGTACCGGGCGAAGAGGAGGTGGAGGATGAGGAGGATGATGGGGATGAGTATATTTTTAATGAGGAAGCTTTCCCGGGGGCACGGGAAATTGGTGGCGTGGCAAGGCCGGGTTCTGGTTTTTTGAGGGACACAAGTGACGTAGATTTGCCTGCAACTGCCCCTCAACCAAGCACAACCGCAGATTTGACAACGGGAACTTTGGCCCACATGGCGGATTATGCCTTGCGTATCCTCAAAAGGGACACACGCATTACAAAAATGATGAACGATGACGATTACTGGTTGGCCTGCCTCCTTGATCCTCGCTATAAAGGCAAATTGCAAAATATTATGCCACATGAGAACTTGGAACTAATATTAGCAACAAAACAATCAACTCTTGTTGACCGTTTGCTTCTGGCATTCCCTGCACACAGCGCCCGTGATCGTTCTCACACGAGCTCCAGGGGCCAGCAGACCAGAGGTGTTAGAGGGGCAGAAATCAGAAGTGGCGTTGGACAGAGGGGTTTTCTGACCAGGTTGTGGAGTGATTTTTCTATGACCGCAGACAGGACAGGTACTGCAGCATCAATTCAAAGTGACAGGAGACAACATTTGTCCAGTATGGTTACAAACTATTTTTCATCCCTTATCGACGTTCTCCCTCAACCGTCATTCCCATTTGATTACTGGGCATCCAAATTAGACACCTGGCCAGAATTGGCAGAATATGCATTGCAGGAGCTTGCTTGCCCGGCAGCTAGTGTCCTATCAGAAAGAGTATTCAGTGCTGCAGGTTCAATACTAACAGAAAAAAGGACTCGTCTGGCTACCCAAAATGTAGATGATCTAACCTTCATTAAAATGAACCACAACTGGATTTCAAAATCTTTTGCCCCACCCTGCCCGGCTGACACCTAGCTTTCCTATGAAAAGGTCTTGCCTGTGGACTATTCTGAATGACTTTTCCAATCTCGTAATTTTCTTCACCTGATTGTCCAGCATACGACATGTTTCCACCTCACGAAATGGCCAAACTCCCCACACGGGGCCGTGCTATCGCCACTTTGCGCTTGGACCCTTGAGAGTGCTGTTTGTCTGAAGAGGTGGGTGTGGCCGCTTTTGGTCGACGGCACTGCCACTGGGTCCCTCATAGTACAATAAAGTGTCTCTGGCGGTGGTGGTGCGCACCCAACGTCAGACACACCGTTGTAATATGAGGGGCCCTGTGCCTGTACCGCCGGCCACAAGACAGTTCCCCCCCCCAGCTCAAACAGTGCTCTACCACTAGCAAAATTATCTCTCACAGCTTCACCAATGTGTAGTCTAGCCGCTGACATCCTTCAATGCCTGGCACTGACAATACCATTGTTTTGACATTTTTGTTATGTTAGGCCTTCGAAGCCTGTCTGCGGTCCCTTCTTTCTACAACTACTACACTGACCAGGCCACTGCTGGCCGTGTTACCCTGGAACCAATTTAAAAGTGCCTACAGTCAGCCCAATTTTGTTATGTTAGGCCTTCGAAGACTGTCTGCCGTCACTCCTTCCACTAGACTTCCACTGACCATACACTGCTGCCCATGTACCCCTGGAACCAATTTAAAGTGCCTACAGCCAGCCCAATTTTGTTATGTTAGGCCTTCGAAGCCTGTCTGCGGTCACTCCTTCCACTAGACTTCCACTGACCAGACCACTGCTGCCCGTGTACCCCTGGAACCAATTTAAAAGTGCCTACAGCCATGTGTTATTATTTTAGGCCTTCGATGCCTGTCTGCGGTCACTCCTTCCACTAGGCCTCCACTGACCACACCACTGCTGCCCGTGTACCCCTGGAACCAATTTAAAATTGCCTACAGCCAGCCCAATTTTTTTATTTTAGGCCTTCGATGCCTGTCTGCGGTCCATTCTTTCAACTACTACTACACTGACCAGGTCACTGCTGCCCGTGTACCCCTGGAACCAATTTAAAATTGCCTACAGCCAGCCCAATTTTTTTATTTTAGGCCTTCGATGCCTGTCTGCGGTCCATTCTTTCAACTACTACTACACTGACCAGGTCACTGCTGCCCGTGTACCCCTGGAACCAATTTAAAATTGCCTACAGCCATGTGTTATTATTTTAGGCCTTCGATGCCTGTCTGCGGTCACTCCTTCCACTAGGCCTCCACTGACCACACCACTGCTGTCCGTGTACCCCTGGAACCAATTTAAAATTGCCTACAGCCATGTGTTATTATTTTAGGCCTTCGATGCCTGTCTGCGGTCACTCCTTCCACTAGGCCTCCACTGACCACACCACTGCTGTCCGTGTACCCCTGGAACCAATTTAAAATTGCCTACAGCCATGTGTTATTATTTTAGGCCTTCGATGCCTGTCTGCGGTCACTCCTTCCACTAGACTTCCACTGACCAGACCACTGCTGCCCGTGTACCCCTGGAACCAATTTAAAAGTGCCTACAGCCAGCCCAAGTTTGTTATGTTAGGCCTTCGATGCCTGTCTGCGGTCACTCCTTCCACTAGGCCTCCACTGACCACACCACTGCTGCCCGTGTACCCCTGGAACCAATTTAAAATTGCCTACAGCCAGCCCAATTTTTTTATTTTAGGCCTTCGATGCCTGTCTGCGGTCCATTCTTTCAACTACTACTACACTGACCAGGTCACTGCTGCCCGTGTACCCCTGGAACCAATTTAAAATTGCCTACAGCCAGCCCAATTTTTTTATTTTAGGCCTTCGATGCCTGTCTGCGGTCCATTCTTTCAACTACTACTACACTGACCAGGTCACTGCTGCCCGTGTACCCCTGGAACCAATTTAAAATTGCCTACAGCCATGTGTTATTATTTTAGGCCTTCGATGCCTGTCTGCGGTCACTCCTTCCACTAGGCCTCCACTGACCACACCACTGCTGTCCGTGTACCCCTGGAACCAATTTAAAATTGCCTACAGCCATGTGTTATTATTTTAGGCCTTCGATGCCTGTCTGCGGTCACTCCTTCCACTAGGCCTCCACTGACCACACCACTGCTGTCCGTGTACCCCTGGAACCAATTTAAAATTGCCTACAGCCATGTGTTATTATTTTAGGCCTTCGATGCCTGTCTGCGGTCCATTCTTTCAACTACTACTACACTGACCAGGGCACTGCTGGCCGTGTACCCCTGGAACCAACATCAGAAAATATAAAAATAAGTATTTTGCTTATAAAAAAGAAAATACTGGTGAGATATCAAATGCAGACATTTTAACATTAAAAACAAACACACAACTCTAATCTGGTACAGTACTAAAAATGGCCACCAGCTACAATTACTTTCTCCTGCAAGTAGTTAACTGAAAGTTTTTTTAAATTGAAAACACACATATGGCATCCACCGAGTGTTGTCCTGTCGCGTCTTCTTTATATTATTGCCGAGAAGATGCAAAATAATGAAAATAATAAAATCATTAATTACCAAAATAATAGAGAAAGTCAACACCACATTGCAAATAAACATTCATTCCAAATAAAGAAGCAGGGCGCGTCCGAGGGTGAGTATATACCTAATAAGAATATAATCACCCTCGGACGCGCAATGCTTATTTCCAACAGCCTTCCTTCCTAAGAATCAGCCCTTCCGTCGTGTAGAGAGACGTTGTGTTACACTCCAAGGTGTTCCCCAGGTTGCCTTTCCTGAGCTTCGATCTTCCGGCTCTCGTTTAGTAGTTCTTGGAAACTACTCTGCATTAGGCCTTCAAATTGGGTATGGGGTGTAGAGAGATGGTGTGTTCCACTCCAAGGTGTTCCCCAGGTTGCCTTTCCTGAGCTTCGATCTTCCGGCTCTCGTTTAGTAGTTGTTGGAAACTACGCTGCATTAGGCCTTCAAATTGGGTATGGGGTGTAGCGAGAGGGTGTGTTACACTCCAAGGTGTTCCCCAGGTTGCCTTTCCTGAGCTTCGATCTTCCGGCTCTCGTTTAGTAGTTCTTGGAAACTACACTGCATTAGGCCTTCAAATTGGGTATGGGGTGTAGAGAGAGGGTGTGTTACACTCCAAGGTGTTCCCCAGGTTGCCTTTCCTGAGCTTCGATCTTCCGGCTCTCGTTTAGTAGTTGTTGGAAACTACGCTGCATTAGGCCTTCAAATTGGGTATGGGGTGTAGCGAGAGGGTGTGTTACACTCCAAGGTGTTCCCCAGGTTGCCTTTCCTGAGCTTCGATCTTCCGGCTCTCGTTTAGTAGTTCTTGGAAACTACACTGCATTAGGCCTTCAAATTGGGTATGGGGTGTAGAGAGAGGGTGTGTTACACTCTAAGGTGTTCCCCAGGTTTCCTTGCCATTGCTTCGGTCTTCCGACTCTCGTTTAGTAGTTGTAGAAAAGTACACTGCATTAGGCCATACAAAATGGGTATGGGGTGGAGAGAGATGGTGTGTTACACTCCAAGGTGTTCCCCAGGTTGCCTTTCCTGAGCTTCTATCTTCAGGCTCTCATTAAATTGTGGTTAAATGGAACAACTGCATTTGGCGTACTAGTTGGTTTGGGGCCTACTATCGGTGTCTGCCACTCCTTGCTGTTCTCCTCCACTGAACAAAGCTGTGCCGCCTGTTTACTACGGTTGCCAATTTTGAACTGCATTTCGACTACTTACTGATTTGGCCCTACTCTCTGTGTCAGCCTCTCATTCCAGTTGTCCTCCACTGCAATGCCCCCTGGTTATTCCTGTGTTACCAATTTTGAACTGCATTTAGCCCACTTTCTTCTTTGGGCCTATATCTGTGTTTCCACTTCATCGTGCCCATTGCCCAGCCAGTGATAGATGAGTCTGCTGGTACATTGACCCATAACGCAACATTCCCCGTGCACGCTACACAACAACATTGTGACCCTGCTGAAAGTCAGGTTGCTCTTCCCGCATACCATACCACCTTACACGGGGACAAAGAGGAAGGTGCAGATGAAAGTGCAGGTTCCTTCATCAGGTGGGGGGAGGAATACTAGTTGGCGACGTCACTGGCACAGGGCCTCTCATAGTACGCAAAAGTGTTGCTGCCGGTGGGAGGCGCCCCCGCCGTGCAAACACACCGCTGTACTTTGAGGGGCCCTGTGCCAGTGCCAATGCCAACGAGTGGGCCCCCCCTGCTTGCTCAGGTTCACAGCACTTGCAAAGTTGAAATACTTACCTCTCCCTGCTCCACTGCCGTGACGTGGTCCAGATTTCCTGGGCCCACTAATTACTTGAACCAGCCCTACCCCCCACAACTTTAGCCAAATGACCCCCAATTTCAAATGCCTTCCAATTATTATAAGGTAAATTACGCTTGACAAGCTTCATTAAGAAGAATGGATGGTTTTGACATTAAAATGGCCACTCTAGGTGTTTTCCTGGCCCCCACTCACTGCCGACTATGCTGCCCCATTGACTTGCATTGGGTTTCGTGTTTCGGTCGATCCCGACTTTACGTCATAATCGGCCGATTTCACTCGACCCGACTTTGGACATAGTCGGGTTTCGCAAAACCCGGCTCGACTCTAAAAAGGTCAAGGTCGCTCAACTCTATTCATAACTATTTCACTATTTTATGTTTTGCTGCAATGAGCCTTTTTGGTGGACAATCAAATAAACTACTACATTTTTTGTATAAGAAGCACCGTGACATTTTCTTTAGAGTATAGCATCTGGTAAAGAGTCCTGATTAAATAAATATACAAAATAAGTATATTTAACAGCCACCCAATAAATATAAATTATTCAGTCTCTGTGACTCTTCCCCCAATTAATTTGAGTTGTGATATATTTAGGAACATACAAGAAAAAAAAACCTTTTGGTGAATAACTTAGACTTTCATCAGACTAAAGGTGCAACATAAAGGAAAAGAAACCAAGAAAATGTAAGAAATGAATAACAAAAAGAATAATAACAGTCATATATGGGAAACATTTGGTCATGCTAAATTGTACAGCATAACATCAGGAATCCAGACATATCCAAAATTGATTAAGTCGTACAAAAGTAAATGGCGCAGAAATGCATTGGCAATATTATAGACATATGTAAGATTATGCAAAAATAGTTATCTCTATCACAGTATAGCTCATATGAGAGTATAAATCCATAACTGTAGTCACATATTGTAGTTACTAAATACCAGAGTTCAGAGAATAACCAGGTTGATGTTCAGAAATAAGACACCCGAGGGAGACAGAAACACATTATTGCAGGTTCCCAAAGAAGGATTCATTAAATGTAGGAATAGAAGTAAAAAAGGGGCAAAGAAGAAAGTCCCAGGGAAACAGGGGCGCACAAATCATTGGTGCAACCTGTGCAGCCATACAGGGGCCCAAGATGTGAGAGGGCCCATTTATAACTCCAAAGCAGGTACAATTTTGCATTTTTAGGAGATTCTGGGCTGCAAAGGGCCCATGTATTGTTCTTGCACAGGGGCCCTTTTCTGTCTGTGTCTGCCAGTGTGTGTGTGTGTGTGTGTGTGTATGTGTATATATATATATATATATATATATATATATATATATATATATATATATATATATCCTAGATGTCACTGAATAAAATATTAGAGTTGTAAATCTTTATGAATTACATAGTGGAATGTGTTGAGAACAATAAAACCTAAAAATGATCAATGTAAATCACAACTAATATCCCACGGAGGTCTGGAGTTGGAATGATGCTTAAAATCAAAGTGGAAAATGAAGTTACAGGCTGATCTAACTTCAGTGGAAATGCCTCAAGACAAGGAGATGATGCTCAGTAGTGTGTGTGGCTTCCACATGCCTGTAAGACCTTCCTACAATGCCTGAGCATGCTCCTGATGAAGCTGCGGATGGTCTCCTGAGGGATCTCCTCCCAGACCTGGACTAAAGCATCCGCCAACTCCTGGACAGTCTGTGGTGCAACGTGACGTTGGTGGATGGTGCGAGACATGATGTTCCAGATGTGTTCAATCGGATTCAGGTCAGGGGAATGGGCGGGCCAGTCCATAGCTTCAATGCCTTCATCTTGCAGGAACTGCTGACACAGTCCAGCCACATGAGGTCTGGCATTGTCCTGCATTAGGAGGAACGCAGGGCCAACTGCACCAGCATATGGTCTCACAAGGGGTCTGAGGATCTCATTTCGGTACCTAATGGCAGTCAGGATACCTCTGGCGAGCACACGGAGGGCTATGTGGCCCTCCAAAGAAATGCCACCCCACACCATTACTGACCCACTGCCAAACCAGTCATGCTGAAGGATGTTGCAGATCGCTCTCCACGGCGTCTCCAGACTCTGTCACATCTGTCACATGTGCTCATTGTGAACCTGCTTTCATGGCGAATTTGCCAATCCTGGTGTTCTGTGCCAAATGCCAAGCGTTCTGCACGGTGTTGGGCTGTGAGCACAACCCCAATCTGTGGACATCGGGCGCTCATATTATGCTCATGGAGTCGGTTTCTAACCATTTGTGCAGACACATGCACATTTGTGGCCTGCTGTAGGTCAATTTGCATGGCTCTGGCAGTGCTCCTCCTGTTCCTCCTTGCGCAAAGGCTGAGGTAGCGATCCTGCTGCTGAGTTGTTGCCCTCCTACAACCATTTTCCATGTCTCCTGGTGTACTGGCCTGTCTCCTGGTAGCGACTCCAGCCTCATGAACTCTACACTGACAGACATAGCAAACCTTCTTGCCACAGCTCGCATTGATGTGCCATCCTGGATGAGCTGCACTACCTGAGCCACTTGTGTGAGAGTCTGTCTCATGCTACCACTAGTGTAAAAGCACAACCATCATTCAAAAGTGATCAAAACATCAGCCAAAACGCATTGGTACTGAGATGTGGTCTGTTGTCCCCACCTGCAGAACCACTCCTTTATTGAGTGTGTCTTAATAATTGCCAATAATTTCCATCTGTTGTCTATTCTATTTGCATGTGAAATTGATTGTCAAACAGTGTTGCTTCCTAAGTGGACAGTTTGATTTCACAGAAGATTCATTTACTTGGAGTTATGTTCTGTTAAGTGTTCCCTTTATTTTTTTGAGCAGTGTATATCTATCTATATATATATAGTAAGATATATACATATATATATATATATATATATATCTAGCATATAACCGGAGATGCGTACTAATGTCGCAAGCCTCCAGCGCCTGCACACTGTGTAGCTGGAGTCAGACCATGTGCATACTGCACTACGATGCCATTTTTTTGGGAGAGTAAGGGGCGGTGCTGTCTGATGTGATCAGGGCCATCTCCACGATGTCGGCTCTGTGGTAGCGGCTTCACCGGTCGTGATTAGGAGACCGGTGTGCGCTGCACTGCCGGTGAGACACCAGGACTGTGTGTACAGCACGTCCCGGCCGCCAGTCACATTTCAGACCGGACTTTATTAATCCATTTTAAAATAATAATGGTGGGTGCTCCTCATGTTGAGTGAGCAAGGGGAAACAAGCAACGCTTTTCAATCACAATGGGGATATTTATCAAAGCTGCATCCCATGAGCTAGCATGGACATTTAAGATATGCACGCACTATTACTAAAATCACATTGTAATTAAAATGCAATAACGGGCAATCAACAGATTGCATGTGCACCAAAATGGAATCATTAAAAACGTCAGATCAGCACGCAAAATATAAGCCCTCACACAACCCGAGATCATGAGAAATGGAGACACTATGGTATCAGAAAATGGCACAATTTAATTTTTTTTTTTTTTAACAAACTCTGGATTTTTTTTTCACCACTTAAATAAAAAAGAACCTACGATATGTTTGGTGCCTATGAACTCGTAATGACCTGGAGAATCATAATGGCAGGTCAGTTTTAGCATTTGGTGAACATAGTAAATTTTGCACTTTTTTTGCAATTTCACAGCACTTGGAATTTTGTTTCCTCTTTCTTTTGAGTACACAACATGATAAAACCAATGGTGTCGTTCAAAAGTACAACTTGTCCTGCAAAATCAAGCCCTCGCATGGCCATATTGAAGGAAAAATAAAAAAGTTATGGCTCTGGGACGAAACACAGAAACGCAAAAACAAATATGGCTGCGGCGCAATAGAGTTAATGTTGGTTTAAAAACTCAAAAAAGAGTCAAAAAAGTTAGAGAAGACCTCCAAGTGTTATGCACACATTTTCCAGTCAATATTTCACCAAAAATCAATTTATTGAGTAACAGTCATCAAGGCTGGCAAAAGATTTGCTTGTCTCATATTCAAATTGTCTCTTCAGAGAGGAAGAGGACTAGAACTCTAGTGCTACCTATAGGAAGTAGCAATCCTAGAAGTCAATGTCGACCCTTTAACCCCTTTCTGACCTCGGACGGGATAGTACGTCCGAGGTCAGATCCCCTGCTTTGATGCAGGCCTCCGCGGTGAGCCCGCATCAAAGCCGGGACATGTCAGCTGTTTTGAACAGCTGACATGTGCCCGTCATAGGCGCGGGCAGAATCGCGATCTGCCCGCACCTATTAACTAGTTAAATGCCGCTGTCAAACGCAGACAGCGGCATTTAACTACCGCTTCCGGACGGGCGGCCGGAAATGACGTCATCGCCGACCCCCGTCACATGATCGGGGGTCGGCGATGCATCAGGATGGTAACCATAGAGGTCCTAGAGACCTCTATGGTTACTGATCACCGGTGGCTGTGAGCGCCACCCTGTGGTCGGCGCTCACAGCACACCTCCATTTCTACTACATAGCAGCGATCAGCAGATCGCTGCTATGTAGCAGAGGTGATCGAGTTGTGCCTGCTTCTAGCCTCCCATGGAGGCTATTGAAGCATGGCAAAAGTAAAAAAAAAAAGTTAAAAAAAATGTGAAAAAAATAAAAAAAATATAAAAGTTTAAATCACCCCCCTTTCGCCACAATCAAAATAAATCAATAAAAAAAAAATCAAATCTACACATATTTGGTATCGCCGCGCTCAGAATCACCCGATCTATCAATTTAAAAAAAGCATTAACCTGATCGCTAAACGGCGTAGCTAGAAAAAAATTAGAAACACCAGAATTACGTTTTTTAGGTCGCCGCGACGTTGCATTAAAATGCAATAACGGTCGATCAAAAGAACGTATCTGCACCAAAATGCTATCACTAAAAACGTCATCTCGGCACGCAAAAAATAAGCCCTCAACCGACCCCCAGATCACGAAAAATGGAGACGCTACGAGTATCGGAAAATGGCGCAATTTTTTTTTTTAGCAAAGTTTGGAAATTTTTTTCACCACTTAAATAAAAAATAACCTAGTCATGTTAGGTGTCTATGAACTCGTACTGACCTGGAGAATCATAATGGCAGGTTAGTTTTAGCATTTAGTGAACCTAGCAAAAAAGCCAAACAAAAAACAAGTGTGGGATTGCACTTTTTCTGCAATTTCACCGTACTTGGAATTTTTTTCCCGTTTTCTAGTACACGACATGCTAAAACCAATGATGTCGTTCAAAAGTACAACTCGTCCCGCAATAAATAAGCCCTCACATGGCCAAATTGACAGAAAAATAAAAAAGTTATGGCTCTGGGAAGGAGGGGAGTGAAAAACGAACACGGAAACACGAAAAATCCCAAGGTCATGAAGGGGTTAAAGAGCTTTGTCACATGACTTAGGATAAAAGCCAAAACTAGAATCTAAGGGTACCGTCTCACTAAGCGACGCTGCAGCGATCTAGACAACGATGTCGATCGCTGCAGCGTCGCTGTTTTGTCGCTGGAGAGCTGTCACACAGACAGCTCCAGCGACCAACGATACCGAAGTCCCCTGGTAACCAGGGTAAACATTGGGTTACTAAGCGCAGGGCCGCGCTTAGTAACCCGATGTTTACCCTGGTTACCAGCGTAAACGTAAAAAAAACAAACACTACATACTTACCTTCAGCTGTCTGTCCTCCGGCGCTCTGCTTTCCTCTGCACTGTGTAAGCACAGCGGCCGGAAAGCAGAGCGGTGACGTCACCGCTGTGCTTTCCGGCCGGCTGGCGCTCACAGCCAGTGCAGGGAAGCACAGTGCCGGGGACAGACACAGAAGGTGTTTTTTTACTTTTACAATGGTAACCAGGGTAAACATCGGGTTACTAAGCGCGGCCCTGCGCTTAGTAACCCGATGTTTACCCTGGTTACCAGTGAAGACATCGCTGAATCGGCGTCACACACGCCGATCCAGCGATGTCAGCGGGAAGCCCAGCGACGAAATAAAGTTCTGGACTTTCCTCAGCGACCAATGATCTCCCAGCAGGGGCCTGATCGTTGGTCGCTGTCACACATAACGATTTCCTTAACGATATCGTTGCAACGTCACAAAAAGCAACGATATCGTTAACGATATCGTTATGTGTGACGGTACCTTAAATTTGCAGACACTGTGTTCTGGGTACTGCCCCTAATCAGTGCAAGGTGTGAGATCTGGATTGGCTGTGTGAGAGGCGTCTGACCAGGATCCAAGGGGTATCATTTCTCTTTGCAGAGAGTGACATCTCAAGCATGCCGATATGAGGAGACCATTGGAACCCGGTCAGACGCCTCTCACACTTTGCATTGACGAGGGGCAATACCCCGAAACACAGTGCCTGCAAATTGAGATTCTGGTTTTGGTTTTTATCCTAAATCATGTAACAAGGCTCATTAAAGGGTCAACATTAAAGGGAACCTGTCACCCCGAAATCGATGGTGAGGTAAGCCCACCGGCATCAGGGGCTTATCTACAGCATTCTGTAATGCTGTAGATAAGCTCCCGATGTTACCTGAAAGAGGAGAAAAAGACGTTAGATTATACTCACCCAGGGGCGGTCCCGCTGCTGGTCCTGTCAAACGGGCGTCTCCGGTCCGCTGCGGCGCCTCCCATCTTCATTCCATGACGTCCTCTTCTGATCTTCAGCCACGGCTCCGGCGCAGGCGTACTTTGATCATCAGAAGATCAGAAGAGGACGTCTTGGAATGAAGATGGGAGGCGCCGCAGCGGACCAGAGACATCCATCCGACCGGACCAGCAGCGGGACTGCCCCTGGGTGAGTGTAATCTAACGTCTTTTTCTCCTCTTTCAGGTAACATCGGGGGCTTATCTACAGCATTACAGAATGCTGTAGATAAGCCCCTTATGCCGGTGGGATTACCTCACTCGCGATTTTCGGGGTGACAGGTTCCCTTTAACTTCTAGGATTGCTAATTCCTATAGGTGGCACTAGAGTTCTAGTCCTCTTCCTCTCTGAAGAGCCAATTTGCATACTTCCCAGAGGAGCATTGCAGCATGAAAGTCTCCTCATCTCGGCATGTTTGGCATGTCACTCTTCACAAGGAGAAAGGATACCTCATCTCATATTCAATGATTCCTTATACCTTAGTGCACACGCTGTATAATTCAGGAGCAGCACCTTGCTCTTTCTTCCGTGTGTTAGGAGTTGCTGAAAAGTTTTTTTTTTCTTTAAATGTAATATTGACTGATATTATACTGAAATGATTCCTAGTGAATAGACCATGTTGGCAATGTGGCCCATTATTCTACTCAGGGGTTGTCCACCTGTCACCTCCAGTGACTCCGCTTAGTAAGTGTGTTGCAACTGCAAGAGTTGGTAAGAATCAGTGTGGGGCCGGTCACTTTCCTCTTGCTGCTGCATTTGATAAATCTGCTACTTTTTTAGACCATCTTGTCCAGATTTACATCACCTAGTTAGCTATTGGCTTATTTTGTGCCAGAATTGTGAGCTAAACTTTTGGTGAAATTTCTGGAACAGAATGTTAGACCCCTCCCCTCTCATATAAGCCACACCCCTTTCAGATAAGCCTCTTGTCAGACAAGGCGCAGAAAGGGTTTAAAAAACGTGAAGCAAATCATGAAATACAGATTATGCTGCACATAGCTACAGAATTCTGTCACATTTCGCTGATAAATCTCTCCCAGTGGCATGTGATCAATATTTAGATTTGTAGTGAACATAAAACCACAATCTTAGGACCATTAATTACATTATAGACACAAGGAAGGAAGGGGAATATGGAAAGTCAGCTCACCACGTCCAGGTGCATCTTATAGGATAGAGGCAGTTTTCATGGTGCCATCCCAGTCTTGGACATGATCATCAGATGCAAGAAAGATGAAAGTGATCTCCAGCGACAAAATATCAAGGTGAAAAATGTCATATATAAAATCTAGCTTTTATTATTCCAAACATAAGACGGATGTGCTGGCCACCGTTAGAAAGCCATGAAAAATAGACCAACGCATTTCAGGAAAGAGCCTTATTCATGGTGTGTGGCTCCTAGCTGGTGTGTTGCTCCATGATTAGGCTCCTACCTGAAACGCGTTGGTCTATTTTACATGAGTTTCTAAGGGTGGTTAGCACATTTGTCTTATTATGTTAAAAGCTTAATATATAATTTTTAAAAGCTAGTTTTATATACAGCTCTTGCAAAAGAGACCACTGCACAGTTTTATAAAAATCAGCTTCTCTACATATCTGACAGCCATTCCATTCCAGTGTCAGTTGAATTCCAACCAGAGTACACCTCATTCTACTTAATGTGCTTCTGATTAGGTGATCACCTGAACCAAATCTTATTGAATGAAGGAAAGTATAAAACACACTGCTGTGGTGTGCACAATCCCCTTGCAATAGGACAAGCTGGATGGCATAACAATTTCTAGTAATATCCCAAAAGTAATAGGAGTGAAAAAATGACTTTGAACCATGACAAAGGAGTTGAAAAGAAAAGTCTTGAGTGAGGAAAAGAAGCGCTCAATTCTGGCTCTACTAGCAGATGGACACAATGAGCGTCATGTTGCCTCTATCCTTAAAATTTCTCAGGCGGCAGTCCATTACAACAAGGTCAAGCAGCAGACATTGTGGACAACAAAGCTACAGACTGGCAGAGGGTGAAAATGGCTCTCCACTGACCGGGATGACAGTCATCTTATTTGAATGTCACTCAGCAACCGCAGGATGACATCAAGTGATCTGCAAAAGGAATGTCAAATGGCAGCTGGGGTGAAGTGCATGGCAAGAACAGTTTGTAACAGGCTCCTAGAGGCAGGGCTCAAGTCACTTAAAGTTAGAAAAAAGTCTTTTATCAATGTGAAGCAAAGGAGAGCCAGGTTGAAGGTTGCCTAAAACCATAAGGATTGGACCATAGAGGACTGGAGTAAGGTAATCTTCTCTGATGTCTAATTTTAAGCTTTGCCCAACATCTGGTCATCTAATGGTTAGATGGAGACCTGGAGAGGCATACAAGCCACAGTGTCTTGCACCCACTGTGAAATTTGGTGAAGAATCGGTGATGATCTGGGGATGATTCAGCAATGCTGGAATTGGGCAGATTAATCTTTGCGAAGGACGTATGAATCAAGCCATATACAAGGTTATCCTGTAAAAACAGTTGATTCATTCTGCTCAGGCAATATTCCCCAAATCTGAGGACTGTTTTTTCCAGCAGGACAATGCGCCATGTCACACAGCTAGGTCAATAAAGGTATGGATGAAGAATTACCGCAGCCCAATCTCCAGACCTGAACATCCTTGAAAACCTCTGGAATGTAATCAAGAGGAAGATGGATAGTCACAAGCCATCAAACAAAGAAGAACTGCTTCCATTTTTTTTTACCAGAAGTGGCATAAGGTCACCCAGAAGCAGCGTGAAAGACTGGTGGAAAGCATGCCAAGACGCATGAAAGCTGTGATTGAAAATCAAGGTTATTCCACAAAATATTGATTTCTGAACTTTTCTTGAGTTAAAACATTAGTATTGTTGTTTCTAAATGATTATGAACTTGTTTTGTTTGTTTTTTTCATTATTTGAGGTCTGCAAGCAATGCATTTTTTTTGTTATTTTGACCATTTCTCATTTTCAGAAAATAAATACAAAATGTATTGCCTGGAACTTCGAAGACATGTTGTCAGTAGTTTATAGACTAAAAGAACAATTTACATTTTACTTAAAAATATACAGTACCCATAAAGAGAAAAATCAGACAAATTGGAAATTTTGCAGTGGTCTCTGGCTTTTGCCAGAGCGGTACAACATTTTTCACATTGATATTTTGTCGCTAGAGATCACTTTCTTCCTTTTTGCATTATTTACATTATCAGCCTTCTTTATACACATTCAGTTTTCAGCACAAGTTATTGTACCCCAAATATCTCTGCAGATCCTCTAAATGAATCTATGTAAATTATGAAGAGATATATTTGCCCCCCACATTATCTGAACAGAGCCACGTAATATCCAGTATTTGATTAACTTTATACTATACTTTGTACTATAGCACTATAACAGTGTCCTGTCCCTTTAAATCTGCAGATACTTCTGTCACCATGGTAACTGCAGTCATCAACAACCAGTAGGATTGCTCAGTTTGAATTTGAAAATAAAAGTCAGTTTGTTACATCTCATCGGAGTGTGAAGACAGACACCTGCAGTCAGTGCGAGATTCCAGGTAGATAATGCACCGGACGGACCCCACATCCATCACAGATACTCACAGACCACAGCTGACACTTTCTGATAAATCTGATCATTACCAAGTTATTATTTCCTCCAACACATGATGTGGTGAGATATCAGTGGGTGAGGCCGGTACTCGTGACATCTCCCATCTGGATCGATCCAGAGACAAGATCCCGATATTTACCCTCCGCTCTGCTCCTCCATGGGGAATGTCCCCGGCACACACACATGATGGCCCGCAGTGTAGTATTGCTAGTACTCTGCATGATATCCCGTCCTCCATATATACCACATGCTAAAGGGGTGATCCCATTGGGACAAGTTATCACCTGTCTGCGGGATAAGATCAGAGTCCGATCACTGGGAACCGCACCAATCGCCAGAACAGGGCACTGGTATCTCATTAAACGGCAGCAGCAGTACCTCCCCCGACCTCCGGGACTGCCAGAGAGCGACGAGTACAGCTCCTGCAGGCCCCGGAGAGGATGAATGGAGCAGCAGGGGAGCATGTACACCTCCTCTACATTCTAATGGGGATAAAAGTTCTGGTGATGGCTGGAATTTCCGGTGGATGGACCCCACTGATCTATAAGTCATCACCGATCCCATGAATAACTTGCTCCATCTGAAAATACCCCTGTAATGAAGCTCACCTATGTAACCGCCAATATCCCATATATTTCCTAATGTTGCCCTTCCCTGCACCTGAATTTATGATAAAATAAATATGAATCAATTACCAAAAGCACTGCTGACTATTCCTGATGTCTTATAGGATTTGGATACATTTTGTCAGAGAAGATATCAGCGGTCACCATGTGGACCGGGTATTCTGCCAGCGCTGGATCAGGTAGCTTCCATCAGTCTCTGATAACTGACCGCTCTCTACACTGCTGTTGGATGGGCATCTGGGGCTTTACTTTATAGGGGTTGTCTATCTTTGGGGGCATTTTTGTTTTAACTAAAATGCGCGTGTTTTGTGGTAAAAATTATTTTTGCATTGGAGTTTCATTAAACAATTTCCATTATTTGCTTCCTATTATCTCTGAGCTGTGCCATCTATTGCTGGCTGCAGAATGAAGTAACTGAGAATCTATCAGTGAGCTCTTTCTGACAGTCTGAAATGCAAGTTTGTAGCTCTTTTACGCTTATTTCCTGAGTGTCGCTTAGTAAATTTCAGTAGTGGCTTCTCTTTCACATCCTCTTAGTGCGGTTAGGATTGATCCTAATATCTGGTTGTGTTTTCTTCAGTTTACCTCACACCTGAGGAGCAACTGAGAAGACTGGCGTATTGTATCAAGTTTCTCCCGTCACCCCTCTACAAGAAGGAGGTCAGTGAGAAAACTAAGTTGAGGTAGTTATGTACTCGGATATTCCTAGTCATCCTTCTAACTTCATCTCTTCTCTTCCTAGCGCCTCATGCCAACCAACCCAGAAGCCCAGAGAAGGTTTGCTGTAAGGGATGAAGAACGGCCTGCTCCATCCAGAAGTATCCCAGCCAGGGAGAAAAGGAAGAGGGAAGAAGAAGTGACGCTGAGAGAAATGCTGGCCTACCTGGACGAGGAGGAGGACGAGAAAGGAGAGAAGGAAGAAGATGAGATGGCGGCAAAGATCAAACTGGACATTAGGCTCCCGAGAAGCAGCACACGAAGAAGCAGGACCAGGCCCCACATCGTCCACCACCAAGTCAGCCAAGCCTCTCCGATGACATGGAAGAACATCATGTGGACCATCCTGCTGGGACCCCTCTGCCGATACATTGGCATTATCGGCCCGTAAGTATAACAAAACACTAGAAATAATAATAGCAGCATAATAGTAACATAGTGGCAAGATATCAGCATTAGTGATTAGTGATAATAAGAAAGTCATAAAATAGTAATAAATTACCAGTAGTAATAGTAGTAGGTGGAATAGCAGTGTGATCCAGGGTTCTAGGACTGATCGCCTTTTCTCGGGGTCAAGAAGGAATTTTTCCCCTTGTGACACAAATTGGCTGAATATGTCCTGGGGTTTTTGCCTTCTTCTGGATCAACAGTGTAAGAATAAGGTAGTATTAATGATAATGGAAAAGTTAGAATATTACAATCATAAAATAGCAGTATTAATAATAGTAAGAATCTAAAATAATTATATCCATAAAAAGACAAGAACCTAAAATTACAATAATTATAGTCATAGCTCAATCAGTGCTGTAATGTGAAATAGTTATAGAAAAGTTAGAATAGTACAGTAATAAGATAGCAGGACGTAAATAATAGATATAGAATCTATAAAAAGAACAAACCCCTATACATTATAATAATACCTATAGTAGTAGTAGAATTAGCACTTTAATATTAGTTAGATACCCAGTAATAACATCATTAGGTTTGATCCAGGGTTCTAGGACTGATCGCCTTTTCCCGGGGTCGAGAAGGAATTTTCCCTCAGTGACACAAATTGGCTGAATGTGTCTTGGGGTTTTTGCCTTCTTCTGGATCAAAAGCTTTAGACATAGGGACCTTAGTAATATCATTATTAGAGTCACAAGAGTAATACAAATGATAAAACTAATAAATCAAAAAGTAAATGATAAAAGGTACATTTTTAATAAATAATAAAAAAGTGTAGTAATAATAATAACAGATTTGTGAGGCAGAGTCCCGTTAGTTAACAAGTTAGCGTTAGGTTAGTGTAGGTCCCATCTGAAGAGGTCGCCTTGTCGTTGGCAGATGGGCTCGCACAATTTGCTCAAAATGTGCGCTAAGAACCTCTCTTTTATATCTATAGAAGATATGCAGTAATACCATTCAGGAGATTTACATGTATACAGCAGTTTTGTGAATAACACTTCTGCAGAATCACAGCAGCAGGTATACCGGTGTAACAGGCCAGATTATACCCCCAGGCCAGACTATACCCGGGGTTAAAGTGGCCTAGGCTAGATTATACCCCGGGTATACTTTGGCCTAGGCCAAACTATACCCCGGGGTATAAAATAGCCTAGGCCAAAGTATACCCCTCCAGGCCAGATTATACCCCCCAGGGTAAGCTGAGGGAAAGCTGCTCATTATTCTAGGTAACAGCTCCCCCTCCCATCGGGCACTGCTCCTTTTCAAGCTCCTCCACCTCTGGTGACGCCAGGGATCTCCCTTTCTAAGCCCCACCCCCTCCCTATAGTCACATGTGACATGAAATCTTCAGCCCTGCTCGGGCCAGCTCGTTGTCTTGGCGCCTTGGATATGCTTGGAAAAGGGCTTTGTATACCTAGGGGGCACTGACGAGCACTGAGGGGTGGGTGGGGAACCCCTTTACTGGTTGCTATGGGATATAGCATGATCACTCTATCCTAGCAACGGCTTGTATACGCTTGGAAAAGGGGTTTATCTACCTTGGGGGCACCCTTGCAGCACTGCGGGTGGGTGGGGAAACCTTTTACTGGTTGCTATGGGATTTTACATGATCACTCTATCCTAGCAACGCCTTGAATACGCTTGAAAAAGGGGTTAATCTACCTTGGGGGCACTCTCGCAGCACTTAAGGATAGGTGGTTAACCCCTTAGGTGGTTGCTATGGGATTTTACATGACCACTTTATCCTAGCAACGGCTTGTATACGCTTGGAAAAGGGGTTTATCTACCTTGGGGGCACCCTTGCAGCACTGCGGGTGGGTGGGGAAACCTTTTACTGGTTGCTATGGGATTTTACATGATCACTCTATCCTAGCAACGCCTTGAATACGCTTGAAAAAGGGGTTTATCTACCTTGGGGGCACTCTCGCAGCACTTAAGGATAGGTGGTTAACCCCTTAGGTGGTTGCTATGGGATTTTACATGACCACTTTATCCTAGCAACGGCTTGTATACGCTTGGAAAAGGGGTTTATCTACCTTGGGGGCACCCTTGCAGCACTGCGGGTGGGTGGGGAAACCTTTTACTGGTTGCTATGGGATTTTACATGATCACTCTATCCTAGC
Source organism: Ranitomeya imitator (assembly GCF_032444005.1). Lineage (NCBI taxonomy): Eukaryota > Metazoa > Chordata > Amphibia > Anura > Dendrobatidae > Ranitomeya > Ranitomeya imitator. The sequence goes on from NC_091285.1 coordinate 434,961,409, forward strand.
AACGCCTTGAATACGCTTGAAAAAGGGGTTTATCTACCTTGGGGGCACTCTCGCAGCACTTAAGGATAGGTGGTTAACCCCTTAGGTGGTTGCTATGGGATTTTACATGACCACTTTATCCTAGCAACGGCTTGTATACGCTTGGAAAAGGGGTTTATCTACCTTGGGGGCACCCTTGCAGCACTGTGGGGAAGCCGGGGAACCCTTTTACTGAGGAAGGAAACAGCACAAAAATTCAAAAGCTGACTTAGGCCATAGTATACCCCCGGGGGATAAACTTTATACCAGGGGGTATAAAATAGTTTTTATAGTATTTCTCTAGGCCATAATGTTATCACTTCACTGTTTTTCTCACCCTATTGCTTATTTGTTGAAAAGTGTGCAGATCTGAACTGACAGTAGATGGCGCTGTCCTGTCAGTGCATAGTTAATGATAACTTGTTTTGTATGTTCTCTATGACACCTCTCTGCTCTCTATGACACCAAATCTTTTCCAATTTTGACAACCATGGAAGATCAATTGTATGACCAGCTTTTGAGATTCTACACTGCAACAGAACAAAGGTACCCTCAGTATACCTACGATCTACCTCCTGAGAAACGTGCAAATGCCAAGTCCCAGTTTAGACAAACAGCAAAGCCATATCGAACCCAAGGAGGAATTGTTTATCATAGGGAAAAGGAGGTTCTTACTAAAAGTCGACTGCCAAATATCCTGAAGGCCTGTCATGACAACCCAATATCTGGGGGCCATTTTGGCAGAGATAAAACTTTAGCCAAAATCTCTGACCGGTTTTACTGGAAGGGAATGAAAAATGACGTTCACCAGTATGTGAAAGCCTGTCAAAAATGTTTTGTTATAAATCCCAAAATCACAAAGGAAGCTCCACCACTCAACAGTATATCAGTGCCTGGAAAAGTATGGAGCTTAGTTGGGATTGATATGATTGGCCCTCTTCAGGAAACATCAAATGGCAACAAATATATAGTTGCTGCCACTGATCATTTCTCCAAATGGACTGAAGCAACAGCTGTCCCAGATAAGAGTGCCAAGTCAGTGGCAAATTTTTTGTACTCCGTTATCTGTCGCCTTGGCTGTATGGAGACTCTGATTAGCGACCAGGGACGAGAGTTTGTAAACTCGATCATTGACAACCTGATGGAACATTTTCAAACAGATCACCGTATTTCATCTGCATACCACCCACAAACAAATGGCCAGCGGGAACGTGATAATCGGACACTTAAAGAAGCTCTTAGTAAGCTTGTCAATGACCAAGGAAACAACTGGGATCAATTCATCCCTGGTGTTCTGTTTGCCTATCACACATCTGTGCATGCTTCAACCAAGGTTACTCCATTTGAGGTCATGTATGGACGGAAGGCCAAGCTTCCCATGGACCTTAATCCCTCAAAAGATGATACGGTGGATCCCATGCCCATTTCAGATCATGCCACCCCTGATGTGCTAAATACACTGTCAAGCATTCTTAAAAAGCTGCACTCAGACGTCAGTACCAACATCCACTCTGCTCAAGAACACCAGAAGTGTGCCTTTGATCGCCGACACAAAAGTAACAAAGAAATCACTGCTGGTACCATAGTTTATATCAAGAATCAGCGCCGTATTCAACGCATAGGTTCAAAGATGGAACCACGCTGGATTGGACCTTATTTAGTTGTGGAATCCTTGACCAAGGGACGAGTAAAACTTAAGAACAACAAAACTGGCAAGATATTAAGCAACACATACCACACCAGCAACCTAAAGATTTACCAGGATAAAGAGGCTTCTCCACCATCCGATGATGATTATTCCAGTGACTCTGCCACACAGAAAAATAAGCAAACTAAGGCTTTCAACCTACTACCAAGTTCAAGAAGGAAGTATCTTAGCACCACTCTTGGCCTTACGTTTAGTAAGGTTGTATACTGTGGATGCAGACGAGACCTTGAACAACCACGGCGTACATATAAAACCAAAGGTGATGGAAACTGCTTCTTCCGGGCCATCAGCTACATCTTGACAGGAACAGAGGACAACCATTCCCTTCTCAGAGATAAAGTCATCCACCATATGAAAACTGACTTGACAAAAAAACTACAGGACTACTTGAACCAAAATGTGAATGAATATGTGAACATCTCTGGAATCTCTCGTGATGGAGTCTGGGCAACTGATGCAGAGATCATGACCACGGCGAATCTGTTGAGTTGCGACATAATAATCTACACAAACGTCGGTGACTCCATGGATTGGTTGACATATCCTGCAAGCTTCAATCTGCAGTCAACAACTGAACATGCACTGTATCTTGAAAATAAGCACGATCATTTCAATGTTGTTATCAGTGTTTAGCTTTAAACATTAATTTGGTAGCAAGGACATGCTAGACTAAATGTCATAATACACAGAATGACTGTTGGGCGATTTGTTGCCCCAGATAATTGCATTGCATGATAAGTGACTTATAGCTAATGAGAAATTATTGCCCCCCCTCCCAAAAGTTTTGTATAGTGGGAGGTACTCTTTAAGAATTGTCAGTTTGGTTTCTCAATAAAATGTTGAAGCATTAAGTAATTCTTGTGTATATCACTCAATGCAAATGATTTCATTGGGGTATAATATGAGCTGAGAGGTATAAATTGGGCTAGGCAACTTTAACCCCAGATTAGTTACATAATCTGGCCTGGAGGGGTATAGTTTTTTTTCCAAGCGTATACAAGGCGTTGCTAGGATAAATTGGTCATGTAAAATCCCATAGCAACCAGTAAAAGGGTTCCCCGGCTTCCCCACAGTGCTGCAAGGGTGCCCCCAAGGTAGATAAACCCCTTTTCCAAGCGTATACAAGCCGTTGCTAGGATAAAGTGGTCATGTAAAATCCCATAGCAACCACCTAAGGGGTTAACCACCTATCCTTAAGTGCTGCGAGAGTGCCCCCAAGGTAGATAAACCCCTTTTTCAAGCGTATTCAAGGCGTTGCTAGGATAGAGTGATCATGTAAAATCCCATAGCAACCAGTAAAAGGTTTCCCCACCCACCCGCAGTGCTGCAAGGGTGCCCCCAAGGTAGATAAACCCCTTTTCCAAGCGTATACAAGCCGTTGCTAGGATAAAGTGGTCATGTAAAATCCCATAGCAACCACCTAAGGGGTTAACCACCTATCCTTAAGTGCTGCGAGAGTGCCCCCAAGGTAGATTAACCCCTTTTTCAAGCGTATTCAAGGCGTTGCTAGGATAGAGTGATCATGTAAAATCCCATAGCAACCAGTAAAAGGTTTCCCCACCCACCCGCAGTGCTGCAAGGGTGCCCCCAAGGTAGATAAACCCCTTTTCCAAGCGTATACAAGCCGTTGCTAGGATAAAGTGGTCATGTAAAATCCCATAGCAACCACCTAAGGGGTTAACCACCTATCCTTAAGTGCTGCGAGAGTGCCCCCAAGGTAGATAAACCCCTTTTTCAAGCGTATTCAAGGCGTTGCTAGGATAGAGTGATCATGTAAAATCCCATAGCAACCAGTAAAAGGTTTCCCCACCCACCCGCAGTGCTGCAAGGGTGCCCCCAAGGTAGATAAACCCCTTTTCCAAGCGTATACAAGCCGTTGCTAGGATAAAGTGGTCATGTAAAATCCCATAGCAACCACCTAAGGGGTTAACCACCTATCCTTAAGTGCTGCGAGAGTGCCCCCAAGGTAGATTAACCCCTTTTTCAAGCGTATTCAAGGCGTTGCTAGGATAGAGTGATCATGTAAAATCCCATAGCAACCAGTAAAAGGTTTCCCCACCCACCCGCAGTGCTGCAAGGGTGCCCCCAAGGTAGATAAACCCCTTTTCCAAGCGTATACAAGCCGTTGCTAGGATAAAGTGGTCATGTAAAATCCCATAGCAACCACCTAAGGGGTTAACCACCTATCCTTAAGTGCTGCGAGAGTGCCCCCAAGGTAGATTAACCCCTTTTCCAAGCGTATACAAGGCGTTGCTAGGATAAATTGGTCATGTAAAATCCCATAGCAACCAGTAAAAGGTTTCCCCACCCACCCGCAGTGCTGCAATGGGGCCCCCAAGATAGATAAACCCCTTTTCCAAGCGTATCCAAGGTGTTGCTAGGATAGAGTGATCATGCTATATCCCATAGCAACCAGTAAAGGGGTTCCCCACCCACCCCTCAGTGCTCGTCAGTGCCCCCTAGGTATACAAAGCCCTTTTCCAAGCATATCCAAGGCGCCAAGACAACGAGCTGGCCCGAGCAGGGCTGAAGATTTCATGTCACATGTGACTATAGGGAGGGGGTGGGGCTTAGAAAGGGAGATCCCTGGCGTCACCAGAGGTGGAGGAGCTTGAAAAGGAGCAGTGCCCGATGGGAGGGGGAGCTGTGACCTAGAAGAATGAGCAGCTTTCCCTCAGCTTACCCTGGGGGGTATAATCTGGCCTGGAGGGGTATACTTTGGCCTAGGCTATTTTACACCCCGGGGTATAGTTTGGCCTAGGCCATTTTATGCCCGGGTATAGTTTGGCCTAGGCCAGTTTATACCCCGGGGTATACTCTGGCCTAGGCCAAATTATACCCGGGGTTAATCTGGGACGGGGTTACTTTGGCCTGTTACACCGGTATAGGGAGGTCACATCTAGTGATAGAGCTACAGTGATATTACAACTGGGCCTTATAGGGAATCCGTCAACAAGTTTTTGCTATGCAATCTGACAGCACCATGATGTAGGGACAGAAATTCTGATTCCAGCAATGTATCACTTAGTTTTCTGGGTGCAGCAGGTGGGATAGAATCACAGTTTTCTCTTCAGCAGATCTAGCAGAGCTCAGATGTTGAGTTGTGTATAACCCCGTCCACACCACTGATGGACTGCTTACTGTGTACACTGTATATTGACAGAAAGCTGCTAAGCAGAGCTAGGGACAGTGGTTGGACTAGGAGACACCTAGTCCTGTAGTGATAATCTTCTGCTGAGAAAACACTGATTGTATTGAAGCACCAAAACACAGCCGATTAATTGACACATCACTGGAATCAGATTCTCTTCTCGCGCTACAAGTGCCTGGAGTATAACTACTTGCTACCTAATACGTGGGTTATTCTCTTACTCGCCCCTTGTGGTATATACTGCACACCTGGGTATAAATCGTGTGCTCTCACACAATAGTGAATAATACAATGCCCACTGTGAGTGCGCCCACACTGCAATAATAAACAAGTATGGTGACCGCAATTGATCTGTGTATCGTATTTGCGTGCTTGTAGAAGCTACCAATGAATCTCTTACCGTGTCAGATGTAGCAGGCAAGGTAACGTGTACTGGCCTGGGTTCCTACAGGGCTGCTCGTGGTAAGTGCCGGAGGTGGTGTGCAGCACTTCGCCGGTATCAGCGGCAGGTGTGGGGACAAGGTGTCTTTCGGATGGTAGCTTTTTGTCCCAGTAAGGCTCCGTAGGCCTGTGACGTCACACGCTGCTTGTCAGCGTCGGCCATCTTTCCTCAGTGTAACCAGGGACGCCTCCGGCCGGGACGTTCCCTGGCTCTGCACTGACCAGTAGCATTCTGCACCAATTGCGGCTAGCACCAGCTGACGTGCCCCCACCTGACCGCTACCATCCGAAAGACACCTTGTCCCCACACCTGCCCCTGATACCGGCGAAGTGCTGCACACCACCTCCGGCACTTACCACGAGCAGTGGGCATTGTATTATTCACTATTGTGCGAGAGCACACGATTTATACCCAGGTGTGCAGTATATACCGCAAGGGGCGAGTAAGGGAATAACCCACGTATTAGGTAGCAAGTAGTTATACTCCAGGCACTTGTAGCGCGGTATTTTATATTTAATCAGTTTATTTTTACTTTGGCAGAGTAGGCACAGGCCTGCCTAAATACCTGCAGCACTTGGGCCTCCTTAGGGTATGTGCACACGTTGCGGTTTTTGCTGCGGATCCGCAGCAGTTTTCCATGTGGTGTACAGTACAATGTTAACCTATGGAAAACAAAAACCGCTGTGCACATGCTGCGGAAAAAAACGCGCGGAAACGCTGCGGTTTATTTTTCGCAGCATGTCAATTCTTTGTGCGGAATCCGCAGCGGTTTGGCACCTGCTCCATATTAAAAATCCGCAGGTGTCTAAAACCGCAGTGGAAACCTCACAAAAAAACGCAATAAATCCGCAGTACTTTTTGCACTGCGGATTTAATAAAATCCGCTGCGGAAAATTCCGCAACGGAATCCACAGCGTGTGCACATGGCCTTACAGTGTAGCGCCAGTGTGTTTCATTATTGTTCCAGATTCTCTTCTCCTACATTATGCTGCTCTCAGATTACATAACAAAGCATGCTGACAGATTACCTTTAAGGGTAAAACTGCTTATACCAATTACTTATATTGGTTCATGAGAAACATCTAACATGTACAACGCAGTCAGGTTCCAGTACCCACTCTATAGTGCACATTTTCGGCTTCTGCTTTCTCCTTCCTAAAACCCGACATGATTTGAGACCTGGTTTACATACAGTAAACCATGTTTTCTCCCCATTTTTTTTGCATATTCCACACTACTAATGTCAGTAGTGTGTCTATGCAAAATTTGGCCGTTCTAGCTATTAAATTAAGGGGTTAAATGCGGATTTACCGCGGTTTTTATGCAGATTTTGTGCGGATTCCATTGCAGTTTTACACCTATTGTGGAGCAGGTGTAAACCGCAGCTGAATCCGCACAAAGAATTGACATGCTGCGGAATGTAACCCGCAGAGTTTCCGCACGTTTTTTCCGCAGCATGTGCACTGCGGATTGCGGTTTCCATAGGTTTCCATTGTACTGTAAATGCATGGAAATCTGCTGTGGACCCGCAGCTGCAGATCCGATGCGGATCCGCAGCAAAATCCGCAACGTGTGCACATAGCCTTAGGCAGTGGAATCCGCACAAAATCCACATAAAAACGGCAGTAAATCCGCAGGTAAAACGCAGTGCCTTTTACCTGCGGATTTCTAAAATCCGCTGCGGAAAAATCCGCAGAGGTCAATTCTACGTGTGCACATACCCTTAGCCTTTTCTCCCCTTCCGACGTAAGCTTGTATGTTGGTCCCAGTCTAGTTTTTCCTGTAGAGAAGAGGAAGCCCCTTTGCCTTTTCTGCGTTCAGTCCTCTGCGGCTTTTCACCATCACTCAGTGTCCACCATTAAATGTAATAAAGGTAATAATTGACCCGTTGTCTGACTTTCATCCCTCCCCGGTCTGAGCAACGTACAAGATAATAAAAATGTAAGGTGAATATTGAATCCAAAAAGGCAAAAATCAGCTCCCTTACGTCAGACACCACATGTGATGCTTTTGAAATTAAAGAAGATATATATATATATATATATATATATATATATATATACAGTATAGCACCCCAGGAGTCCGGTTGCCACAGTGGCATTGCCTCCCTCACACGGGGGTGATGACATGCCTGGAAGCAAGGAGGGTTTCCCAGTGACGCTGCTACCATTAGGCGATTTGAGCTCTTTGGCTCAGGCGGCAGAAGAGAGGGGGCGGCAGATTCTGTAGTACCCGTATATACTCGAGTATAAGCCGAGATTTTCAGCCCATTTTTGGGGGCTCAAAGTCCCCCTCTCGGCTTCTAATCGAGTCATACCCGGGGGTCGGCAGGGGAGGGGGGGGGGGTGTAATTATACTTACCTACTCCAGGCACGGTCCCTGCGCGTCCCTGCTTCTTCCAGCGCTGCAGATTCTTCCTGCACTGAGCGGTCACATGGTACCGATCATTACAGAAATGAATATGCGGCTCCACCTCCCATAGAGGTGGAGCCGCATATTCATTTCTGTAATGAGCGGTAACTGTGACCGCTCAATAGAGGAAGAAGATGCAGCGGTGGAAGAAGCAGGGACGCGCAGGGACCGCGCTGGGAGCAGGTAAGTATACAGGGAGGGGGAGCGCAGCGCTGTGCGATATTTACCTCTCCTCGTTCCAGTGCGGCTCCGTCTTCAGCGCCCTCTGGCTGTGACGCTCAGGTCAGAGGGCGTGGTGACGTAGTCAGTGCGCGCCCTCTGCTGAACGTCAGTGCCGAAGATGGAGCCGCACGAGGAGCTGGTAAATATTGCCAGTGCCGTGGTCCTGAGCGAATAGAGGTGAGTATGTGATTTTTTTTTTTTTATCACAGCAAAAGCATATGGGGCAAGTGGCTGTACGGAGCATCTTATGGGGCCATAACGCTTGTGCAGCATTATATGGGGCAAGTGACTATACGGAGCATCTTATGGGACCATAACACTTGTGCAGCACTATAAGTGGCAAGTGGCTGTACGAAGCATCTTATGGGGCCATAACACTTCTGCAGCACTATAAGGGGCAAGTGGCTGTGCGGAGCATCTTATGGGGCCATAACACTTCTGCAGCACAATAAGGGGCAAGTGGTCGCACGGAGCATCTTATGGGGCCATAACACTTCTGCAGCACTATAAGGGGCAAGTGGCTGTATGGAGCATCTTATGGGGCCATAACACTTCTGCAGCACTATAAGGGGCAAGTGGCTATACGGAGCATCTTATGGGGCCATAACACTTGTGCAGCATTATATGGGGCAAGTGACTATACGGAGCATCTTATGGGACCATAACACTTGTGCAGCACTATAAGTGGCAAGTGGCTGTACGAAGCATCTTATGGGGCCATAACACTTCTGCAGCACTATAAGGGGCAAGTGGCCATACGGAGCATCTTATGGGGCCATAACACTTCAGCAGCACTATAAGGGGCAAGTGGCTGTGCGGAGCATCTTATGGGGCAATAACACTTGTGCAGCACTATAAGGGGCAAGTGACTATACGGAGCATCTTATGGGGCCATAACATTTGTGCAGCACTATAAGGGGCAAGTGACTATACGGAGCATCTTATGGGGCCATAACACTTGTGCAGCACTATAAGGGGCAAGTGACTGTGCGGAGCATCTTATGGGGCCATAACACTTGTGCAGCACTATAAGGGGCAAGTGGCTGTGCGGAGCATCTTATGGGGCCATAACACTTGTGCAGCACTATAAGGGGCAAGTGGCTGTGCGGAGCATCTTATGGGGCCATAACACTTGTGCAGCACTATAAGGGGCAAGTGACTATCCGGAGCATCTTATGGGGCCATAACACTTGTGCAGCACTATAAGGGGCAAGTGGCTGTGCGGAGCATCTTATGGGGACATAACACTTGTGCAGCACTATAAGGGGCAAGTGGCTGTGCGGAGCATCTTATGGGGCCATAACACTTGTGCAGCACTATAAGGGGCAAGTGGCTGTGCGGAGCATCTTATGGGGCCATAACACTTGTGCAGCACTATAAGGGGCAAGTGACTATACGGAGCATCTTATGGGGCCATAACACTTGTGCAGCACTATAAGGGGCAAGTGGCTGTGCGGAGCATCTTATGGGGACATAACACTTGTGCAGCACTATAAGGGGCAAGTGGCTGTGCGGAGCATCTTATGGGGACATAACACTTGTGCAGCACTATAAGGGGCAAGTGGCTGTACGGAGCATCTTATGGGGACATAACACTTGTGCAGCACTATAAGGGGCAAGTGGCTGTACGGAGCATCTTATGGGGCCATAACACTTCTGCAGCACTATAAGGGGCAAGTGGCTGTGCGGAGCATCTTATGGGGCCATAACACTTGTGCAGCACTATAAGGGGCAAGTGGCTGTGCGGAGCATCTTATGGGGCCATAACACTTCTGCAGCACTATAAGGGGCAAGTGGCTGTGCGGAGCATCTTATGGGGCCATAACACTTGTGCAGCACTATAAGGGGCAAGTGGCTGTGCGGAGCATCTTATGGGGCCATAACACTTGTGCAGCACTATAAGGGGCAAGTGGCTGTACGGAGCATCTTATGGGGCCATAACACTTGTGCAGCACTATAAGGGGCAAGTGACTATACGGAGCATCTTATGGGGCCATAACACTTCTGCAGCACTATAAGGGGCAAGTGACTATACGGAGCATCTTATGGGGCCATAACATTTGTGCAGCACTATAAGGGGCAAGTGACTATACGGAGCATCTTATGGGGCCATAACATTTGTGCAGCGCTATAAGGGGCAAGTGACTATACGGAGCATCTTATGGGGCCATAACATTTGTGCAGCACTATAAGGGGCAAGTGGCTGTGCGGAGAATCTTATGGGGCCATATCACTTGTGCAGCACTATAAGGGGCAAGTGGCTGTACGGAGCATCTTATGGGGCCATAACACTTGTGCAGCACTATAAGGGGCAAGTGGCTGTGCGGAGCATCTTATGGGGCCATAACACTTGTGCAGCACTATAAAGGGCAAGTGACTGTGCGGAGCATCGTATGGGGCCATAACACTTGTGCAGCAATATAAAGGGCAAGTGGCTGTGCGGAGCATCTTATGGGGCCATAACACTTGTGCAGCACTATAAGGGGCAAGTGGCTGTGCGGAGCATCTTATGGGGCCATAACACTTGTGCAGCACTATAAGGGGCAAGTGACTATACGGAGCATCTTATGGGGCCATAACACTTGTGCAGCACTATAAGGGGCAAGTGACTATACGGAGCATCTTATGGGGCCATAACACTTATGCAGCACTATAAGGGGCAAGTGACTATACGGAGCATCTTATGGGGCCATAACACTTGTGCAGCACTATAAGGGGCAAGTGACTATACGGAGCATCTTATGGGGCCATAACACTTGTGCAGCACTATAAGGGGCAAGTGGCTGTGCGGAGCATCTTATGGGGACATAACACTTGTGCAGCACTATAAGGGGCAAGTGACTATACGGAGCATCTTATGGGGCCATAACACTTGTGCAGCATTATAAGGGGCAAGTGGCTGTGCGGAGCATCTTATGGGGCCATAACACTTGTGCAGCACTATAAGGGGCAAGTGACTATACGGAGCATCTTATGGGGCCATAACACTTGTGCAGCACTATAAGGGGCAAGTGACTATACGGAGCATCTTATGGGGCCATAACATTTGTGCAGCACTATAAGGGGCAAGTGACTATACGGAGCATCTTATGGGGCCATAACACTTGTGCAGCACTATAAGGGGCAAGTGGCTGTGCGGAGCATCATATGGGGCCATAACACTTGTGCAGCACTATAAGGGGCAAGTGACTATACGGAGCATCTTATGGGGCCATAACACTTGTGCAGCACTATAAGGGGCAAGTGACTATACGGAGCATCTTATGGGGCCATAACATTTGTGCAGCACTATAAGGGGCAAGTGACTATACGGAGCATCTTATGGGGCCATAACACTTGTGCAGCACTATAAGGGGCAAGTGACTATACGGAGCATCTTATGGGGCCATAACACTTGTGCAGCACTATAAGGGGCAAGTGGCTGTGCGGAGCATCTTATGGGGCCATAACACTTGTGCAGCACTATAAGGGGCAAGTGGCTGTACGGAGCATCTTATGGGGCCATAACACTTGTGCAGCACTATAAGGGGCAAGTGGCTGTGCGGAGCATCTTATGGGGACATAACACTTGTGCAGCACTATAAGGGGCAAGTGGCTGTATGGAGCATCTTATGGGGCCATAACACTTGTGCAGCACTATAAGGGGCATGTGTCTGTACGGAGCATCTTATAGGGACATAACACTTGTGCAGCACTATAAGGGGCAAGTGGCTGTGCGGAGCATCTTATGGGGACAAAACACTTGTGCAGCACTATAACGGGCAAGTGGCTGTGCGGAGCATCTTATGGGGCCATAACACTTGTGCAGCACTATCAGGGGCAAGTGGCTATAAGGAGCATCTTATGGGGCCATAACACTTGTGCAGCACTATAAGGGGCAAGTGGCTGTACGGAGCATCTTATGGGGCCATAACACTTGTGCAGCACTATCAGGGGCAAGTGGCTATAAGGAGCATCTTATGGGGCCATAACACTTGTGCAGCACTATAAGGGGCAAGTGGCTGTGCGGAGCATCTTATGGGGCCATAACATTTGTGCAGCACTATAAGGGGCAAGTGACTATACAGAGCATCTTATGGGGCCATAACACTTGTGCAGCACTATAAGGGGCAAGTGGCCGTACAGAGCATCTTATGGGGCCATAACACTTGTGCAGTACTATAAGGGGCAAGTGGCTGTGCGGAGCATCTTATGGGGCCATAACTCTTGTGCAGCACTATAAGGGGCAAGTGGCTGTGCGGAGCATCTTATGGGGCCATAACTCTTGTGCAGCATTATATGGGGCAAATTAAAGGAGGAGAATAAGGAGCATATCATGGACAATATATAATTACATCTTTATTAATACATAAAAATGATTAAAACACAATCAGTAATAAGTCACAGCGTATAAGTTCCAATGAAGGGCCGAAAGAGGACAGTCCCTCCAAAATACCCCTAAACATATGACAGGGAAAGTCCCGCATATAATGGATAAAGCACACAATATGCTTACCAGGAGCACTATACAAGACAGGTAAGTATCAGGTAGAGCAGTAAAGTCAATCTAGCTATTCAAAAGCAACACCCATGTGGGCTGCAGATGCATATGGGCAAATAATAGCACAATACCAGTGTACACTCACCAGACAGTGCAGAGGGGTGCAGAGGAGAGACACAGCCGGAAAGAGAGACCCCCAACGCACGTTTCGCGGCACTACAACGCCGCTTTCTCAAGGGAGTGTGAGTATGGCACAACCAGGACCCCTAGATAACCCCCTGTGAACCCGGTCACATGTGAAGAGTAAGCCAATAGCGGTGGTGCACACGGCACATGCGCACTGTGACAGCCAGGTCAGGGAATGGAGGCAGGGCGTCAGACCAAGTGCGCAGGGCCGTCAAGGATGCCCTTGACCCTCCGGGACGTCCCATTGTGTCGGGGATCGATGGGATCTGTGACCCCATCTGTCAATTTATTGACTACTATCTCAAACCCCTAGAAGAAACTCTACCCTTGTATGTTAGGGACACTACGGACGTCCTGTCGAGGGTTGATGGCATCCTTGTGGATGAGGACACTATTCTCGTCACGGCCGACGTCGAGAGTCTGTATACCAGCATCCATCACTCCCAGGGGTTAGATGCTGTTCGCCGCTTCCTGGGGACCTCCGACCTGGACGGCCCCTTACGTGAGCTGATCCTCGAGCTGGTCGACTTTATCCTTACCCACAATTTTTTCATCTTTAAAGATCACTTTTATTTGCAGAAGCATGGCACAGCAATGGGCGCGGCCTGTGTGCCCTCATACGCCAACCTCTTCCTTGGCGCCTGGGAGAGGGATATTTTTGGCGACGGGGGCCCACCGTCCGCTGCCCATGTGCTGTGCTGGTATCGCTATATTGACGACATTCTGTTTTTGTGGGGTGGATCCGTCGGCCACATTAAACTTACGTATACATCTAACTCGGTTACAGTCGACTTCCTGGATGTCCGTCTGGAGGTTGATTCTCACCGGCGCATCCAGACGGACGTGTTCAGGAAGCCTACATCTGTGAATTCTTTGTTGCATGCTACTTCCGCTCACTACCCAGCCACAATTAGGGCCGTCCCAGTCGGACAGTTCCTCAGGATGCGGCGTATCTACTCCTCTGAGGCAAAATTTGAATCCCAAGCTGGTGACTTAAAACAGAGATTCCTTGCCCGTGGCTATAGCCGTAGATCGGTTAAGGCCGGCTACGATTGGGCTAAAAAAAACCCCCGGGACCAATTATTGTACTCGACTAAGCGACGTCGGGATGCTGACGGGAATGCACCCATTAGGTTTATTTCAACCTATGACCACGAATGGGAGAGCATGCGCTCCATTTTGCACAAGCATTGGTCCGTTCTTCAAACGGAACCCTCTCTCTGTGCCACCGTGGGTAGCCTTCCCCTCATGACCCCCAGAAGGTGTAAGAATCTGGGGGACATGTTGGTAAGGAGCCATTACATTCCTGCTCCCACCAATGTTTCTGGTACTATTGGTCCCCGTCCTGGTTCCACACCGTGTGGGCACTGTCTTGCCTGCGCCAATGTCCTGCCCTGCTCTAAGTTCACTTCTAGTGACGGGTCAAAATAATTCCAAATAAGGCAACGTATAACCTGTGGGACCACTAACGTCATCTATTATGCTGTGTGCCCTTGTCCCAAGATATATGTGGGTCTTACTACCCGTGAACTACGTGTTCGGGTGCGGGACATTGACGCGGCCAGGACGGCCCCCCCTACGGTGGAACTAAAAACTATCCCCCGTCACTTTAAGTCACATCACAACTGTGATGGGAGGTTACTTTCAGTTAGGGGGATAGATGCACTCCATCTAGGCGGGGACAATAAAAAACGCCTTGCCCAGATTGAAACCAAGTGGATTGTCCTCTTGGATACTCTGACCCCCCGTGGTCTTAACAAATCTTTGAGTTTTGCTCCGTATCTATGATTCAGTTATTTACCCCTTGGTCCTTGTTTTTCCTCCTACTAGCTGCATACCACCATTGCTGTCCAGTTTTCGTGTGTGTTTTTATTTGTTTTTAATTGGTTTTCTTTTCTTTATTATCAGTAATATCTTCCATTGGTCCTCTTCTTCCTCCCGTGTGGATCCAGATCATCTATTCATGCCGCCTTGAATCACAGATTATCGCCACGCATCAAGCAAGCGCCGTTACATTTAGATGCATATATATAATCTTACATCTGAGTTGTTATTTAGCGTATTTGGTGGCGGTATTGTGTACCCTTTTTTACAGGTCTTCAATGTATGTGTAATTATCCGTATTCATGTGACATTTGTATAACTATTATGGTGTTTGGTGCCCTCTTGTGGCGCTACTATAGATGCTGCAGGATTTTTTGTTGTTTTTTCCCCCCTTATGGGTATATTTATATTCAGTGTGGATAAATACAATATAACCTCTCTAGGGGGGCTGCTGCCCTTACAGGTATTTTACATGCCATATTGAGTTCGCATTGGTGGCAGTGCGCATCGCGCTGTGGACATCTGGCTCGGGTATGTGGGCGGGCGTCTCTGCAGCTAGGTGCGGTGGTTCCTGGATGTTTTCCCGGCACCTGCGCACTTGGTCTGACGCCCTGCCTCCATTCCCTGACCTGGCTGTCACAGTGCGCATGTGCCGTGTGCACCACCGCTATTGGCTTACTCTTCACATGTGACCGGGTTCACAGGGGGTTATCTAGAGGTCCTGGTTGTGCCATACTCACACTCCCTTGAGAAAGCGGCGTTGTGGTGCCGCGAAACGTACGTCGGGGGTCTCTCTTTCCGGCTGTGTCTCTCCTCTGCACTGTCTGGTGAGTGTACACTGGTATTGCGCTATTATTTGACCATATGCATCTGCAGCCCACATGGGTGTTGCTTTTGAATAGCTAGATTGACTTTACTGCTCTACCTGATACTTACCTGTCTTGTATAGTGCTCCTGGTAAGCATATTGTGTGCTTTATCCATTATATGCGGGACTTTCCCTGTCATATGTTTAGGGGTATTTTGGAGGGACTGTCCTCTTTCGGCCCTTCATTGGAACTTATACGCTGTGACTTATTACTGATCGTTTTTTAATCATTTTTATGTATTAATAAAGATTTAATTATATATTGTCCATGATATGCTCCTTATTCTCCTCCTTTGATATGTATTGTGTGGAGCGGACTTGTTTGTCGGGGGGTGTATTATTCTAGTACTCCCATACCCAGACTGTCACAATGGTTTTGGGATTTTGTATAATATTATATGGGGCAAGTGGCTGTACGGAGCATCTTATGGGGCCTGTGACAAAACACTCTGGGATCGCCTTTGCTGGGGTCAAAGGTCACGTGGTTTGTGCATTGAATCTGAGGCGTACAGCAGGTTTCTGAGCAGGCTGACCTCAGGTCAGATTTATTAACGTGAAAGCAACATGAACAAAACAAAACATAAAAATAAATCCTAGCCTGTCCGGCACTAACTAAACAAATACGTTGCTATCTCAACAACTGGGGGGGCTTCTCCCACCCAGCTAACATCACACAGATCTTGAGCACAGCTCTTCACTCACGTTTGTCTCACACAGGCAGGCAATCTGTGTGCCCCAGGCAGACGCTGGAAACCCCCAGCTGGTCATCTTTTATTCCTGCAATCATTAACCCATTAGCACCCTGAAGATACTGAGTGGCCTAATTCACATAGGACAAACACCTGGGCGAGATATACCTGCCTCCAACTACCACACCAGCATGAGTCTTACATATCCCCCCCCCCCTTGCTCAGATCACTCCGGTCGAGCAAGAACACTTTTGAAGCAGTGCACTCGGGATAGGGCATCGGCGTTCCCCATCTGCACCCCAGGTCGGTGCTCCACCGTAAAAGAGTAAGCCTGCAGGGCAAGGAACCACCAGGTTACCCGACTATTACGGTCTTTGTGGAGGTGCATCCACTTGAGAGGGGCATGGTCTGTGACCAGCCTAAACTTCCTACCGGCCAGGTAATACTTGAGGGAGTCGAGAGCCCATTTAATGGCTAGGCACTCTTTTTCAACCACCGCATACCTCTGCTCATGTACATTCAGTTTCCGACTGAGATAGAGGACCGGGTGTTCGACTCCGTCCCTCACCTGGGAAAGTATAGCTCCGACACCAGTATCAGAGGCATCAGTTTGTACCACAAACTCGCTGCTGAAATCAGGAGTCACTAGTACGGGCACAAAGCCCGTTTCAGGCTGTGGAAGGCCTCTTCAGCAGCTGAGGTCCATTTTACCATGACGGAACCCTTCCCCTTGGTAAGATCCGTCAAGGGAGTAGCCATGGCTGCAAAATTGGGTATGAACCGGCGATAATAGCCGGCAATCCCCAGGAAAGCCTGTACTTGTTTTTTGTTCACTGGTTGTGGCCAGCCCTGAATTGCCTGTATTTTGTCGATCTGGGGTTTAACCACTCCTCGGCCAATCACGTAGCCCAAGTATCGGGCTTCTTCAAGCCCGATGTGGCATTTCTTGGGGTTTGCCATTAAACCTTCATCTCGCAGGTCATCAATCACCGCTTGTACCTTCTGGAGATGAGTTTCCCAGTCCATGCTGTAAATTACGATGTCATCCAGGTAGGCAGAAACGTACTGTCTGTGAGGCCTCAAGACTCGATCCATCAATCTCTGGAACGTTGCGGGAGCTCCGTGAAGTCCAAACGGCATATAGACATACTGGAACAGACCTTCCGGTGTAGCAAATGCCGTCTTCTCTCTGGCCGCCTCGGCCAGAGGAATCTGCCAGTACCCCTTTGTTAAATCCAGGGTCGTAATGTATCGGGCTTTACCAAGCCGGTCGATCAACTCATCGACCCGGGGCATAGGGTACGCATCAAATTTAGAAACTGCATTCAGTTTCCTAAAGTCATTACAAAACCGGATGGAGCCATCCGGTTTAGGTATCAACACAATTGGACTGGACCAGGCGCTGTGCGACTCCTCAATGACTCCTAAGTCCAACATTGCCATCACTTCCCGGGAGACGGCTTCACGGCGGGCTTCCGGAATCCAATAGGGCTTCACATGAACAGTGACGCCAGGCTCTGTGACAATCTCATGTTTCACCAACTTAGTCTGGCCAGGTTTTTCGGAGAAAAACTGTCGGTTCTGTAACAAAAATTGCTTAACCTCAGATTTTTGTCGTTCTGAGAGAGTCTCGGCAACCTGCACCTCCGGTACAGTAGGTGAACAAACCGGACGGGGCAGATCCGCCGTTAGGGCAGAGCGGTCTTTCCAGGATTTTATCAGATTCACATGATAAATCTGTTCCGGTTTTCTCTTACCCGGCTGGTACACTTTATAGTTCACTTCACCAACTCTTTCTCGGACCTCAAATGGGCCCTACCATTTCGCCAGGAATTTACTATCCACCGTAGGGATTAGGACCAACACCCTATCGCCGGGTGCAAATGTACGGACCTTAGCGCCTCTATCATAACTTTGCCTCTGGGCTCCCTGGGCCTGTAACATATGGTCCCTAACAATGGGCATGACAGCGGCAATACGATCCTGCATTTGTGTTACATGGTCGATCACCGTTTTAAAGGGAGTGACTTGACCTTCCCAGGTTTCTTTTGCGACGTCCAGCAGTCCCCGGGGACGACGGGCGTACAACAGTTCGAAAGGCGAAAACCCTGTGGAAGACTGGGGAACTTCCCTAATGGCAAACAGCAAATAGGGTAACAAGTAATCCCAGTTCTTCCCATCTTTGTCTATCGCCTTCCGGAGCATCTGTTTTAAGGTTTTGTTGAAGCGCTCAACCAGGCCATCTGTTTGAGGGTGATAGACAGACGTACGCAACGGGTCTATTTGTAACAGCCTGCAGAGCTCCTTCAGAACCCTCGACATAAAGGGAGTCCCCTGGTCGGTGAGTATCTGTTTTGGAATTCCCACCCGACTAAACACTTGTACCAATTCCTTGGCGATCGTCTTGGTAGCTGTGTTACGCAAAGGGACGGCTTCCGGGTAACGAGTGGCATAGTCCACGATGATGAGGATATGTTGGTGCCCACGTGTGGATCGGGGAAGGGGCCCAACCAAATCCATCCCAATTGTCTCAAAAGGGACCCCGATGATAGGAAGGGGTACCAAAGGGCTACGGAACTGAGATTTAGGGGCCGCGATTTGGCACTCTGGACAGGACTCACAATAGTTACGCACATCATAATGTATTCCAGGCCACACAAAACAATGCAATATCCTTTCTGTGGTTTTCTGTACCCCCAGATGTCCCCCCATTATATGTCCGTGGGCCAAGTCCAGTACCTTCCGCCGATAAGGTTTGGGTACCACTAACCGTTGCACTGTGTCTTCCCCTTTTTTTTCTACCTGGTAGAGCAAATCATTTTCAAGAACCATATACGGGTACGCTAGCCTAGTGTCAGGTTCTACGGGTACCCCATCTATCATTTTTACATTTTTCCTAGCCGGAGTCAGGGTAGGATCTTTCATTTGCTCGCTGTGGAAGTCATCCACCTGGACTCCCAAATCTGGCAGGCAGGGTGCCGGATGGCTGTCTGCCTCCGCCTCTCGCTGAGGTTCCTCAGTTTCCTCCGTTTCCCCCACCATGACGGAGAAGGGGTACTGAAGGTTAGATTCACTAACCTCCCCAGCAACATCTTCCTGTGGGGTCTCCTCTAGGGACTCGGGACCTCCAGATGGCATGGGAGAAGATTCACGGGTACAGCTACCGTGAAGGAGCAACTGATTCTCCCACAACTGCCAGAAATAGGGAAAATCCCTGCCCAGGATTACATCCTGTAACAATGCGGGAACGAGTCCCACTTTGTGCTGCACTGACCCATAGGGAGTAGAAATCCATATGACCGCTGTTAAGTACGAGCGGGTGTCACCATGCACACACGTCACAGAAAACTTGTCAGACGGACCAGACGGAAGTGCCACCAGACTAGCTTTCACCAGAGTCACCACACTTCCAGAGTCTAGTAATGCCACAACATTTTTCCCATCAACAGATAATTCACACAGGTGTTTCACTGTATCATTTTGACCCGCATTCACACTCACTAGCTGTGTAACCAAAGACATGCGTTTTCTAGAGTCTATAACGTCGCACTGCATGGGTTCAGCGGTAACAGGACAGTTCGCAGAAACATGACCCTTCTCATGGCAGCGGAAACACCTAACAGGTCCCCTACTGAGACCACCGTCCAATACTCTTGGTCTCGGAGTGCGAGCAGTCCCGGACTCCTCCCCCACAGTTTTAAGCGATTTTCCTTCACCCGTGGTCCCTGGAACAGTCTTACCGGTTCCACGAGGAGGAGGCACAGACCGGGGGCTGGCGGTGTCGTCGGGAAGTCCTTCTGCCACGGAATAACGCTCGACCAACTCCACAAGTTGATCCGCTGTCGTGGGATTTCCTTGGCTTACCCACCTTTTCAGCGCTGGGGGTAGTACTCTCAGGTACTTGTCCAGGACAACCCGCTGGATTATTTCGGGTATTGTCAGTACCTCGGGTTGCAGCCATTTCTTTGTTAAGTAGATCAGGTCGAACATCTGAGACCGCGCCGGTTTATCTTGCTGGTATGTCCACTGATGTACCCTCTGTGCCCGGACAGCCGTCGTCACACCCAGCCGGGCCAGGATCTCAGCTTTCAGTTTCTCAAAGTCCTGAGCGACCTTCGGGTCCAAATCATGGTAAGCTTTTTGGGCCTCGCCGGAGAGAAACGGGGCGATCAAATCGGCCCATCGTGCCTTCGGCCACTTCTCTCTCAACTCCGTCCGCTCAAACGTTGTCAGGTATGCCTCGACGTCATCTTCTGCAGTCATCTTTTGCCAGTATCGACTCACATGGATCCTTCTGGACTCTGCTTCCGGGTCAGCGTCAGGCATGCTCACCAGGCGCTGCGCCACCTGTTGGAGAAGTTGGCGGTCTGCAACCGTCATGTCCACTAACTCCTTCAGCTGTGCGGCCATCAAGTGATTAGCTTCGTGCTGTGCGGCAGTGGCCTGCTGCTGTACGGCAGTGGACTGTACTAAGGCTTTCACCACGTCTTCCATGCTGTTGCCTGTGCCACGGTATCCCCGCATTCTCCACCACAATGTGACAAAACACTCTGGGATCGCCTTTGCTGGGGTCAAAGGTCACGTGGTTTGTGCATTGAATCTGAGGCGTACAGCAGGTTTCTGAGCAGGCTGACCTCAGGTCAGATTTATTAACGTGAAAGCAACATGAACAAAACAAAACATAAAAATAAATCCTAGCCTGTCCGGCACTAACTAAACAAATACGTTGCTATCTCAACAACTGGGGGGGCTTCTCCCACCCAGCTAACATCACACAGATCTTGAGCACAGCTCTTCACTCACGTTTGTCTCACACAGGCAGGCAATCTGTGTGCCCCAGGCAGACGCTGGAAACCCCCAGCTGGTCATCTTTTATTCCTGCAATCATTAACCCATTAGCACCCTGAAGATACTGAGTGGCCTAATTCACATAGGACAAACACCTGGACGAGATATACCTGCCTCCAACTACCACACCAGCATGAGTCTTACAGGCCATAACACTTGTGCAGCACTATATGGGGCAAGTGACTATACGGAGCATTTTATGGGGCCATAACACTTGTGCAGCACTATAAGGGTATGTTTCCACGTGCAGGAAACGCGGCGTGTCTGACGCTGCATAGAGCCGCAGCGTCAGACACGCAGCGTCCAGATGTTACAGCATAGTGGAGGGGATTTAATGAAATCCCGTCTCCACTATGTGTGGTAACACGCACGTGGCGGCCCTGCGACTCCGGACATGCTGCGCGTCTTTTCAGATCGCAGCATGTCCGTATATCTTGCGGCGACGCTGCGTCGCCGCAAGATATAGCACAGGGCCCTATGCGATGGATGCGATGATGCCGGATGTGTGCTGTGAACACATCCGGCATCATCGCGTCCCAGAAGGGGGCGTGGCTTACCGCAGAGCGGCAAAGCCGCTCCGACGATACCGCCGGCCATCCTGAAAGTGGACACATACCCTAAGGGGCAAGTGGCTGTGCGGAGCATCTTATGGGGCCATAACTCTTGTGCAGCATTATATGGGGCAATTGGCTGTGCGGAGCATCTTATGGGGCCATAACACTTGTGTAGCACTATAAGGGGCAGTGGCTGTACGGAGCATCTTATGGGGCCATAACACTTGTGCAGCACTATAAGGGGCAGTGGCTGTACGGAGCATCTTATGGGGCCATAACACTTGTGCAGCACTATAAGGGGCAAGTGGCTGTACGGAGCATCTTATGGGGCTATAACACTTGTGCAGCACTATAAGGGGCAGTGGCTGTACGGAGCATCTAATGGGGCCATAACGCTTGTGCAGCACTATAATGGGCAGTGGCTGTACGGAGCATCTTATGGGGCCATAACGCTTGTGCAGCACTATAAGGGGCAAGTGGCTGTACGGAGCATCTTATGGGGCCATAACGCTTGTGCAGCACTTTAAGGGGCAAGTGGCTGTACGGAGCATCTTATGGGGCCATAACGCTTGTGCAGCACTATAAGGGGCAAGTGGCTGTGCGGAGCATCTTATGGGGCCATAACACTTGTGCAGCACTATAAGGGGCAAGTGGCTGTACGGAGCATCTTATGGGGCCATAACACTTGTGCAGCACTATAAGGGGCAAGTGGCTGTACGGAGCATCTTATGGGGCCATAACACTTGTGCAGCACTATAAGGGGCAAGTGGCTGTACGGAGCATCTTATGGGGCCATAACACTTGTGCAGCACTATAAGGGGCAAGTGGCTGTACGGAGCATCTTATGGTGCCATAACACTTGTGCAGCACTATAAGGGACAGTGGCTGTACGGAGCATCTTATGGGGCCATAACGCTTGTGCAGCACTATAACGGGCAAGTGGCTGTACGGAGCATCTTATGGGGCCATAACGCTTGTGCAGCACTATAAGGGGCAAGTGGCTGTGCGGAGCATCTTATGGGGCCATAACACTTGTGCAGCACTATAAGGGGCAAGTGGCTGTACGGAGCATCTTATGGGGCCATAACGCTTGTGCAGCACTATAAGGGGCAAGTGGCTGTACGGAGCATCTTATGGGGCCATAACGCTTGTGCAGCACTATAAGGGGCAAGTGGCTGTACGGAGCATCTTATGGGGCCATAACGCTTGTGCAGCACTATAAGGGGCAAGTGGCTGTGCGGAACATCTTATGGGGCCATAACACTTGTGCAGCACTATAAGGGGCAAGTGGCTGTACGGAGCATCTTATGGGGCCATAACACTTGTGCAGCACTATAAGGGGCAAGTGGCTATACGGAGCATCTTATGGGGCCATAACACTTGTGCAGCACTATAAGGGGCAAGTGACTATATACGGAGCATCTTATGGGGCCATAACATTTGTGCAGCACTATAAGGGGCAAGTGGCTGTGCGGAGCATCTTATGGGGCCATAACGCTTGTGCAGCACTATAAGGGGCAAGAGGCTTTGCGGAGCATCTTATGGGGCCATAACACTTGTGCAGCACTATAAGGGGCAAGTGGCTGTACGGAGCATCTTATGGGGCCATAACACTTGTGCAGCACTATAAGGGGCAAGTGGCTGTACGGAGCATCTTATGAGGCCATAACACTTGTGCAGCACTATAAGGGTCAAGTGGCTGTACGGAGCATCTCATGGGGCCATAACACTTGTGCAGCACTATATGGGGCAAGTGACTATATACGGAGAATCTTATGGGGCCATAACATTTGTGCAGCACTATAAGTGGCAAGAGGCTGTGCGGAGCATCTTATGGGACCATAACACTTGTGCAGCACTATATGGGGCAAGTGTCTATACGGAGCAACTTATGGGGCCATAACACTTGTGCAGCACTATAAGGGGCAAGTGGCTGTACGGAGCATCTTATGGGGCCATAACATTTGTGCAGCACTATAAGGGGCAAGTGGCTGTGCGGAGCATCTTATGGGGCCATAACGCTTGTGCAGCACTATAAGGGGCAAGAGGCTTTGCGGAGCATCTTATGGGGCCATAACACTTGTGCAGCACTATAAGGGGCAAGTGGCTGTACGGAGCATCTTATGGGGCCATAACACTTGTGCAGCACTATAAGGGGCAAGTGACTGTACGGAGCATCTTATGAGGCCATAACACTTGTGCAGCACTATAAGGGTCAAGTGGCTGTACGGAGCATCTCATGGGGCCATAACACTTGTGCAGCACTATATGGGGCAAGTGACTATATACGGAGCATCTTATGGGGCCATAACATTTGTGCAGCACTATAAGGGGCAAGAGGCTGTGCGGAGCATCTTATGGGGCCATAACACTTGTGCAGCACTATATGGGGCAAGTGTCTATACGGAGCAACTTATGGGGCCATAACACTTGTGCAGCACTATAAGGGGCAAGTGGCTGTGCGGAGCATCTTATGGGGCCATAACACTTATGCAGCACTATAAGGGGCAAATGGCTGTACGGAGCATCTTATGGGGCCATAACACTTATGCAGCACTATAAGGGGCAAATAGCTGTACGGAGCATCTTATGGGGCCATAACACTTATGCAGCACTATAAGGGGCAAGTGGCTGTACGGAGCATCTTATGGGGCCATAACACTTGTGCAGCACTATATGGGGCAAGTGGCTGTATGGAGCATCTTATGGGGCCATAACACTTGTGCAGCACTATAAGGGGCAAGTGGCTGTACGGAGCATCATATGGGGCCATAACACTTGTGCCGCACTATATGGGGCAAGTGACTATATACGGAGCATCTTATGGGGCCATAACATTTGTGCAGCACTATAAGGGTCAAGTGGCTGTGCGGAGCATCTTATGGGGCCATAACACTTGTGCAGCACTATAAGGGGCAAGTGGCTGTACGGAGCATCTAATGGGGCCATAACTCTTGTGCAGCACTATATGGGGCAAGTGGCTGTACGGAGCATCTTATGGGGCCATAACACTTGTGCAGCACTGTAAGGGGCAAGTGGCTGTACGGAGCATCTTATGGGGCCATAACACTTGTGCAGCACTATATGGGGCAAGTGACTGTACGGAGCATCTTATGGGGCCATAACACTTGTGCTGCACTATAAGGGGCAAGTGGCTGTACAGAGCATCTTATGGGGCCATAACACTTGTACAGCACTATAAGGGGCAAGTGTGTTATGATCCGGTGACCTTGGAGCTGCATGAGAACTTCCACTGGAGAAGGTGGCCACTGTACTGACCGCAATCCTGAACTTAACACCGCAACTAGAAGTAGCCGTGGAGTGTACCTAACACACCTAGACACCTCGTCACAGCCTGAGGACTAATTACCCCTAAAGATGGAAATAGGAAAACTATCTTGCCTCAGAGAAAATCCCCAAAGGATAGACAGCCCCCCACAAATATTGGCGGTGAGTCGGAGAGGAAAAAACATACACAGGCAGAAAACAGGATTTAGCACAGGAGGCCACTCTAGCTAGATAGGACAGGATAGGACAGAGTTCTGTGCGGTCAGTATAAAACCCTTCAAAAACATCCACAGCAGAAATTACAAAAAACTTCCTACATCTAACTAATAGATGTAGGAGCGTAAATCTGCAACTCCAGTGAATCCTACAATCAGAGCAGGAATAAAACTGAAACAAGCACACAGCAGTGTGCCACAAATACAAAAAACCAAAAACGTATCTTTGCTGAATTTGGCAGCAGGCAGGAGAAGCCAGAAAGTGATCCATCACTTCACAAGGAACATTGACAACTGACAAGGGCTAAAGGATCCTGCACACCTAAATATCCCAGTCCGAATTGTAATCATCAAATACACCTGGCCAGGACTGTGACTCAGAGACAACTGCATTCCCACCTTCAACCACCGGAGGGAACCCAAGAGCAGAATTCACAACACAAGTGGCTGTACGGAGCATGCTATGGGGCCATAACACTTGTGCAGCACTATAAGGGGCAAGTGGCTGTGCGGAGCATCTTATGGGGCCATAACACTTGTGCAGCACTATAAGGGGCAAGTGGCTGTACAGAGCATCTTATGGGGCCATAACACTTGTGCAGCACTATAAGGGACAAATGGCTGTACAGAGCATCTTATGGGGCCATAACACTTGTGCAGCACTATAAGGGGCAAGTGGCTGTGCGGAGCATCTTATGGGGCCATAACACTTGTGCAGCACTATATGGGGCAAGTGGCTGTACGGAGCAACTTATGGGGCCATAACACTTGTGCAGCACTATAAGGGGCAAGTGTCTATACGGAGCATCTTATGGGGCCATAACACTTGTGCAGCACTATAAGGGGCAAGTGGCTGTACGGAGCATCTTATGGGGCCACACTTGCGCAGCACTATAAGGGGCAAGTGGCTGTACGGAGCATCTTATGGGGCCATAACACTTATGCAGCACTATAAGGGGCAAGTGGCTGTACGGAGCAACTTATGGGGCCATAACACTTGTGCAGCACCATAAGGGGCAAGTGTCTATACGGTGCATCTTATGGGGCCATAACACTTGTGCAGCACTATAAGGGGCAAGTGCCTGTACGGAACATCTTATGGGGCCATAACACTTGTGCAGCACTATAAGGGGCAAGTGGCTGTGCGGAGCATCTTATGGGGCCATAACACTTGTGCAGCACTATAAGGGGCAAGTGGCTGTGCGGAGCATCTTATGGGGCCATAACACTTATTCTGACTCATGGATATGTAGAACGTAGTGGTGTCTGGATAGACCTTTCTTTTTAGGCGCTTCCGTATTCACCTGTACTCACGTTCATACCGATTAATCAGACAGCTTAACTCAGCCACCATCTCATGTAAGAAGACTCCAGGAAAAGAGGGTTGCTTTAACTGAAATTCTTGTATTATGATGAAAGTAGCAGGTAAAAAGGAATATTCAACAGAGGACATGTAGTAGGATGCATACAGATGGAGGAATGATAAAATAAGGGTGAGAACAAACATACATCACAGGACTACAGTGAGAGAGTTGGGCCAAAATACAGGGAAAGGCAAACTTCTGCCTAGAAAGAAGGATGGAACACAAGCAATGCAAACATTGAATGATTTCCTAAGTCGTGAGACATGACAACACTTGTGCAGCACTATATGGGGCAAGTGGCTGTACGGAGCAACTTATGGGGCCATAACACTTGTGCAGCACTATAAGGGGCAAGTGGCTGTGCAGAGCATCTTATGAGGCCATAACACTTGTGCAGCACTATAAGGGGCAAGTGGCTGTGCAGAGCATCTTATGGGGCCATAACACTTGTGCAGCACTATAAGGGGCAAGTGGCTGTGCAGAGCATCCTATGGGGCCATAACACTTGTGCAGCACTATAAGGGGCAAGTGACTGTGCAGAGCATCTTATGGGGCCATAACACTTGTGCAGCACTATAAGGGGCAAGTGGCTGTGCAGAGCATCTTATGGGACCATACTTGTGCAGCACTATAAGGGGCAAGTGGCTGTGCAGAGCATCTTATGGGGCCATAACACTTGTGCAGCACTATAAGGGGCAAGTGGCTGTGCAGAGCATCTTATGGGGCCATAACACTTGTGCAGCACTATAAGGGGCAAGTGGCTGTGCAGAGCATCTTATGGGGCCATAACACTTGTGCAGCACTATAAGGGGCAAGTGGCTGTGCAGAGCATCTTATGGGGCCATAACACTTGTGCAGCACTATAAGGGACAGTGGCTGTACGGAGCATCTTATGGGGCCATAACACTTGTGCAGCACTATAAGGGGCAAGTGGCTGTGCGGAGCATCTTATGGGGCCATAACACTTGTGCAGCACTATAAGGGACAAGTGGCTGTGCAGAGCATCTTATGGGGCCATAACACTTGTGCAGCACTATAAGGGGCAAGTGGCTGTGCAGAGCATCTTATGGGGCCATAACACTTGTGCAGCACTATAAGGGGCAAGTGGCTGTGCAGAGCATCTTATGGGGCCATAACACTTGTGCAGCACTATAAGGGACAGTGGCTGTACGGAGCATCTTATGGGGCCATAACACTTGTGCAGCACTATAAGGGGCAAGTGGCTGTGCGGAGCATCTTATGGGGCCATACTTGTGCAGCACTATATGGGGCAAGTGGCTGTGCAGAGCATCTTATGGGGCCATAACACTTGTGCAGCACTGTAAGGGGCAAGTGACTGTACGGAGCATCTTATGGGGCCATAACACTTGTGCAGCAATATAAGGGGCAAGTGGCTGTGCAGAGCATCTTATGGGGCCATAACACTTGTGCAGCACTATAACGGGCAAGTGGCTGTGCGGAGCATCTTATGGGGCCATAACACTTGTGCAGCACTATATGGGGCAAGTGACTATACGGAGCATCTTATGGGGCCATAACACTTGTGCAGCACTATAAGGGGCAAGTGACTATACGGAGCATCTTATGGGGCCATAACACTTGTGCAGCACTATAAGGGGCAAGTGGCTGTACGGAGCATCTTATGGGGCCATAACACTTGTGCATCACTATAAGGGGCAAGTGGCTGTGCGGAGCATCTTATGGGGCCATAACTCTTGTGCAGCACTATAAGCGGCAAGTGGCTGTACGGAGCATCTTATGGGGCCATAACACTTGTGCAGCACTATAAGGGGCAAGTGGCTGTACGGAGCATCTTATGGGGCCATAACTCTTGTGCAGCACTATATGGGGCAAGTGGCTGTGCGGAGCATCTTATGGGGCCATAACACTTGTGCAGCACTATAAGGGGCAAATATCTCTATGGAGCATCTTATGGGGGCATTATTACCCTTTATGCAGGATTATATGGGGCATATTTTAATATGGAGCATCTAATGGGGCCCATCAAACTTTATGGAGCATTATATGGGGCTCCTGATTCAATATGGATATTCAAAAACACAACCTTCTGATGTCTCAATTAATTTTACTTTTTATTGGTATCTATTTTTACTTTTGAAATTTATTGGTAGCTGCTACATTTTCCACCCTAGGCTTGTACTCGAGTCATTAAGTTTTCCCAGTTTTTTGTGACAAAATTAGGGGGTCGGCTTATAAGCGGGTCGGCTTATACTCGAGTATATACGGTAACTGGATTTGCGCTGCTAGGTTTTCTTTTTTGTTGTTGTTTTTTATTAAATTCTGGGGTCAAGTGCCCGCCCCCCCCTCCTCCCTCCCTCCTTCCCGCCCCCCCTCCAGCAGGGACTGTGTGAGGGGGGGGGGCGCCATTTTTCCGTTCGCCTCAGGCAGCAGAGAGGCTAGGTTCACCCCTGGGGTTTCCCTGACTAGATAACACTCACATCCAACACCTTTCTTGACTCCAGATCAGAAGGGGGAGCTCTAAATCCGGGTTCAGGGGAGCTTCTCTATAACTTCTGGCCTGGAGGAGGGGTGAGTCAGTCAGTGTATGGAACAGAGGAGAGAGGAGAGCAGTAAAAGAGAACTTGGGGAGTGGAGCTGCAACCAAGCTCATCCCAGTACTGAGTGCCAGAAACCAGACACCAGAGTCCATGGTTACATGGGCACTAAAGTCCCGGCAGCTAAATCCGGAGGACAGGAGACTGCAGGTCTCCTGACCCCATCTAACACCCAGAGGCACAGCAGCATATCAGAGCCCAAAGCCGCCATAAAGGAGCGACACCTGCAATTAGCTCAAGTTGCCTGCCATACGGGCAAGTGCTTCAGAACACTCAGGCCATGTTCACACGTTCCTGATTTCCCTGCTGTTTTTTCTGCACTAAAAACCGCAGCTCTTGGCAGAAAACGCAGGTGCGTTTTTTGGTGCGTTTTTGGTGCGTTTTTTGATGCGTTTTTTTATGCGGTTTTTAGTGCGGTTTTTTTATGCAGTTTTCTCTGCAGAGTCTGTGTGTTTTCTAGGAAGTTTTTTTAGGGTTAAAATGGCTGAAAATACCCTAACCCTAACCCTACCCCTAACCCTACCCCTAACTCTACCCCTAACCCTAACCCTACCCCTAACCCTAACCCTAGTTCTAACTGTAGTGGGGAGAAAAAAAAAATAAATTCTTTATTTTATTATTGTTACTACCTATGGGGGTGATAAAGGGGGGGGGGGTAATTTACTTTTTTTTTTATTTTGATCACTGTGAGGTTATCACAGTGATCAAAATGTGCCTGGAACGAATCTGCCGGCCGGCAGATTCGGTGGGCGCACTGCGCATGCGCCCGCCATTTTGGAAGATGGCGACGCCCAGGGAGAAGACGGACGGACGGACACCGGGAGGCCCGGTAAGTATAAGGGGGGGAGATGAGGGCACAGGGGAGGGGCGTCGGAGCACGGGGGGTGGCATCGGAGCATGGGGGGGTGGGATTGGGGCACGGGGTGACAGCCACACTCCGCCCACGCACTTCCTGCTGCAGCGGTTCTGCACCACAAACCGCAGAAAACCCGCAGATATTTTTTTCGTCTGCGGGTTTTACTGCGGGTTTGACCCTCACAATGGAGGTCAATGGGTGCAGAACCGCTGCAGTTCCGCACAAAGAAGTGACATGGTCCATCTTTTTTACCGCAGCTATTCAGCGTGGCTTTTTTAGTGAATTTCCGCAATGTGGGCACAGCGGTTCCTGTTTTCCATAGGGTACATTGTACTGTACCCTGCATGGAAAACAGCTGCGGACCCGCAGCGGCAAAATCGCGGCGGTTCCGCAGTAAAAAACGCATTGTGTGAACATGGCCTCAGGAACAGAGGACTGAGCATAGCTTTAGGCAGCAAGGACCTCAGAGGACAGCGCAGCAAGGAGGCCTCAAAACCCATCTGGCTTAGTGAATCCTAAGTTGCTTCCAGGCTCCCCGGACCTCCATTGTCATCTGTAACTCGTGCCCCGGCCTGCACTTCAAACCGTGAGTAAAAGTGTGGGAACTGCACCCTGCTGTGTCCTCTGAATTATTACTGTGTCACCTGCCCTGCATCACAACATCCATCATCACATGATGTAACACCATCACTGCCCTGGGGCTAAGCTCTACCTGTGAAGAGCTGTAGCAACTCTGCTGCATCACCATCAGCCCCAGCGGACTCTTTAGGCTACTTTCACATTTCCATTGTTTTGGAACCGTCACATTGCGTAGTTTTGGAGAAAAAAGGCATCCTGCAAAGTTGCCCGCAGGATGTGTTTTTGCACCATAGACTTGCATTAGCGACGCATTGCGATGTATGGCCATACGTTGCATGCCTCGTCCACTGGATGCGTCGGGTTTTGGCGGCCCGTCGTTTGGAAAAAAACGTTCAAGGGAACGTTTTTTCGTACGTTGCATCCTGCATTTTTAACTGCGCATGCCCGGGCGGAGATCTCTCTCTCCTCCTCCTCGGAACTTTAGAATGGGCAGCGGACGTGTTGAAATACTGTGTCTGCTGCTCACGTGTATGCATAAACTCACAAACGTACGTCGGTGCGTCGTGCCGACGCTTTGTGACGGCCCAGTACCGACATAAATGTGAAAGTAGCCTTAAGCAGCGTCGGCCATCCCTAGCCAAGTACCACAGGTGGTGTCACAAACAAATCCCCTATAAACTTTATTCCCCTTTCATTTCATTGACACTTTTATTGGATGCCCAGAGCCACGGGGTCACTGCTGCCATGACACATCCCTTTAAGAACCGTCGACCCGGCCCGAGTACCCCACGGCTCTAGCGGGCGCTCCATATATATATAAATATACACATATATATATAAATCTCCATGTAATGTAGTGTAAGTGTATTAATACACTCACCTACCGCTGCTTTCTCCAGTGAGTGTCCAGCCCATTCTGCTACTCTTCTCAGTGA
Organism: Ranitomeya imitator; assembly: GCF_032444005.1. NCBI lineage: Eukaryota > Metazoa > Chordata > Amphibia > Anura > Dendrobatidae > Ranitomeya > Ranitomeya imitator. Next base: position 434,992,623 of record NC_091285.1, read on the forward strand.
CGTCACCACTATTGCGACCAGCCGGCCCTCTCTATACTCTATGCACGAGTCGGGAGTCTCTCTTACAATAGAAGCCCATGGGGCCTAGCTCTGCTGCTCCATAGACTTACACTGTAAGGGCTCATTCCTACTTGCGATGAAATAGGATGAATGCAATACGATTAACAATCAGATTACATTCGGACCAATTTAATCCTATAGTTCTATTCTCATTTCCCTTTTTTTCTTGCTCCGATTGGATCGCAATCGGACACCATAAAAAAATCGCTGCATGCTGAATTCGGATCGCATGCACACATATAGGTCTATGGCTGCTTGTGAAACATTGCACTGCACTCGGATATCACCCGAGTGCAGTGCGATTTCTGCCAGCGCCGGCAGCAGAGGAAGATGGAGAAACTAATTTCTCTGTTTCCTCCGTGACCATGCTGAGATTTTCTCTGCGGCCAGTGGATCGGAGCACAGCGGATAGAAGCACAGCGGATCGGAGCACAGTAAATAGGAGCTCAGCAGATAGGAGCACAGTGATAGAAACACAGCGATAGGAACACAGCACATCAGAGCACAGCAGATAGGAGCACAGCGCACACCCACTCGAATCGGAGCACAGCAGAAAAGAGCACAGCCGATCGGACCACATCGGTTAGGATCACAGGGGATAGGAGCACAGCGGATAGGAGCACAGCAGATAGAAGCACAGTAATAGCAACACAGTGATAGGAACACAGCACATCAGAGCACAGCAGATAGGAGCACAGCGCACACCCACTCGGATCGGAACACAGTGGTTAGGATCACAGGGGATAGGAGCACAGCTGACTGGAGCACAGCGGTTAGGAGTTGGGGTGGATTAAGGGTAGCCAGGGCCCCGGGCTGTTCAGACACTGTGGGCCCCCCGGTCATGTGACGGGGGTCATGTGACGGGGGTCATGATATACCTGAACCAGATTATTCAAGAAAAATGGCCGGGCCCTACTCTACTGTAACCTATAAAATATTTGTTAAAATATGCAATACAATTTAGGTATATTTTGATTTATTTTTCAATTTTTAAAATGACCAATATCACATACAAGGAACAAATACCACCGCACCATGACCAGACCACAAATTACAACCACAGTGATCGAATAATATCACATACAAGGAACAAATACCACCGCACCGTGTCAAGACCACATATTACCACCACTTGGTGACCAAATAGCACATACAAGGGACAAATACCGCAACACCATTTTCAGACCACATACTGTATTACCACCACATAGTGACTGAATACTACAATACTGATCAGTAATAAAAAAAAAACCACAATACTATCACCATAAGTGCCAGTATTCACAGGAGATCTGTACTTGGTATGCAGTGTCTGTGTAGAGGTAATCCAGAGATCACTGGTGGTATTATACCCAGGAGCTCTGTATATAATGTATAGGTAATACAGTGATCACTGGTGATATTGTACACAGGACCTCTGTTTATAGTATACAGTGTATAGTGTCAGTGTATAGGTAACACTGACTCACCAGTGACGTCTCTAGGTGAAGTCCTTCATCTTTCATCCAGCACAGACCGCCATCATTTCTTCCAGCCAGGACTCGTTTCTGCAGGAAATAACAGTTTTCTCAAGCTCCACTTGCAGAACACATTACTTAATTTTTCACAACTTCTACATTACACCACATGAAGAAAAAAAGGCGATATAGTGTCACTCTGCACAGTAACAGGACGCCCCCCCCCCATTTAAAACAGTATACTCAAAAAATAAAATAAATACATCACTGCAGTAATAATATCCCTTATTTAGTCCTATGGTAATAATATTCCCCATCCTGGCCCCGTTTATCTCATTCCTGGCTCCAGCCATATGTTCTCGCATCGTGCCCTCATGAGTATCCCTTCTACCCCATATGATCTCCCCATCCTGCCCCATCTGTCTCCATCATATCCATCCTGCCCCATGTCTTTCATTCTGCCCTATGTCTCCAATCATGCCCCGTATCTACATTCTGCCCATGCCTCCAGTCCTGCCCCCAGTGTGTCCAGCAATCTGCCCCAGTGTGTCCAGCATATTACCCCCAGTGTGTCCAGCATATTACCCCCAGTGTGTCCAGCAATCTGCCCCAGTATGTCCAGCATATTGCCCCAGTGTCCAGCAATCTGCCCCAGTGTGTACAGCATTGCCCCCAGACAGTGTGTCCAGCAATCTGCCTCAGTGTGTCCAGCATTCCCCCAGACAGTGTGTCCAGCAATCTGCCCCAGTGTGTCCAGTATTGCCCCCAGACAGTGTGTCCAGCAATCTGTCCCAGTGTGTCCAGCATTGCCCCCAGTGTGTCCACCAGTAATCTGCCCCAGTGTGTCCAGCATTGCCCCCAGACAGTGTGTCTAGCAATCTGCCCCAGTGTGTCCAGCATTGCCCCCAGACAGTGTGTCCAGCAATCTGCCCCAGTGTCTCCAGCATTGCCCCCAGACAGTGTGTCCAGCAATCTGCCCCAGTGTCTCCAGCATTGCCCCTAGACAGTGTGTCCACCAGCAATCTGCCCCAGTGTGTCCAGCATATTGCCCACAGACAGTGTCCAGCATTCTGGCCTGCCCGAGCCCCTCGGATTGCCGTTAGCAATGAAAAAAAAAAACAAAAACGAGTTCTCCTCTCCTGACCTGCGCTCCAGGCGGCGAGCTCCCTCCAGCAGCGCGCACTCGCCAGCGACTGACAATGACGTCAGACGCCGGCGACGTGTGCGCTGCACCTGCGGCCGACTTCAGCTGCCAGCCTCCAATAGGCTGGCGGCTGTTGATAATTATTGACGTGCGGGCGCGCCCCCGCACGTCAATAGGTGAAACTGCCGCAGCGCCGGTAGGGGCCCGGTGAGCAAACGAGACGGGGCCCGATGCGGGCCCCCTCTGCCCACCGGGCCCATACGCCAGTCAGGTCAGTAATGCCCTGATGGTGGCGGGCAATCTGAGCGGTAGCCCAGGGCCCCCCCACACCACTGGGCCCTGGGCTGCCGCCCAGATTGACCCTATTATAATCCGCCCCTGGCTGCCACCAAGCTTTGATGCCAATACGATAGTAACATAGTAACATAGTAACATAGTTAGTAAGGCCGAAAAAAGACATTTGTCCATCCAGTTCAGCCTATATTCCATCATAATAAATACCCAGATCTACGTCCTTCTACAGAACCTAATAATTGTATGATACAATATTGTTCTGCTCCAGGAAGACATCCAGGCCTCTCTTGAACCCCTCGACTGAGTTCGCCATCACCACCTTCTCAGGCAAGCAATTCCAGATTCTCACTGCCCTAACAGTAAAGAATCCTCTTCTATGTTGGTGGAAAAACCTTCTCTCCTCCAGACGCAAAGAATGCCCCCTTGTGCCCGTCACCTTCCTTGGTATAAACAGATCCTCAGCGAGATATTTGTATTGTCCCCTTATATACTTATACATGGTTATTAGATCGCCCCTCAGTCGTCTTTTTTCTAGACTAAATAATCCTAATTTCGCTAATCTATCTGGGTATTGTAGTTCTCCCATCCCCTTTATTAATTTTGTTGCCCTCCTTTGTACTCTCTCTAGTTCCATTATATCCTTCCTGAGCACCGGTGCCCAAAACTGGACACAGTACTCCATGTGCGGTCTAACTAGGGATTTGTACAGAGGCAGTATAACGATAACGATATTGATGAAAGAATTAATAAATAAAAAATATAAATAAGCAAATAAAAATAACATAAAAAAATAAATAAAAATAAATAAAATAAATATAAAAATGAAATAAAATAAAAATAAATATAAAAATAATAATAATATAAAAAAATATTAAATAAAAAATAATAAAAAATAATAAAAAATAAAAAAATAAAATATAAATAAAGAAATAAAAAATAATAAATAATGAATAGAAAATAAAAAATGAAAAATAAAAATTAATAAATAAATTAGAGATAATCTGAAAAGAAAAGTAATCCAAAAATAAAGAAGTGAAAATTGGTGATATATAAATATTGAAGAGCACAGAAAAATGAAAAATTATAATAACAGAAAAATTTTTCTTTTTTTCTTTTTATTTAATCTCCTCTTTCTTTTTGCTTCTTGATAGTTGATTGTAGACTTCTTCAAATATACATCATGTTCTACAGTCCAGCCATCCAGTATGAACGGCAAGAGTGTTACGTAAAGAGCCCACAGTCCGCCAAAGGTAAGTAAATGTAAAACTACAATCAATATATAATATAAAAATATAAAAATTAGTAATCATAAAACCACAAAAAAATAAAATAAGATAAAAGATAGGTTAAAAGGTTACAAACACGGTTTATAAAAAAGGTGCAAAGCTAAGATTTTCATTTAACCCTTTAGGTGATACCGTACCAAGGGTCCATATCCATTTTGTTTCTTTTCTAGTCAAAGCCATACTTATTTCACCACCTCTCTCATTTATTTTAATCATGTCTATGCCGGTTACCTTCAACATAGATGCGTCACACTCATGATGCAATTTGAAGTGTTTTGGGATTGTTTTTAATGAGGATATATCCTCCACTTCTTTAGCAGCTAAAGTGTGGTCGCTGTGTGGCGTGTCCAAATGTGGATAGATGTAATTCATTTAGTAATTCTGATGGCACTAGGAATTATATAATTAAGAAACGTATTACTTGTACCTCTAGGCACATTATCTATTACGCCACGTGTCCTTGCGGTTACATTTATGTCGGAATGACTACTAGGCAGCTAAAGGTGAGAATTAGGGAACACGTCCTGGGGATCCAGGCAGCCGCAACTGCAACGGATGTAACAACCCTAAAAACAATACCCAGGCACTTTAGGGTCTTCCATCAATGTGATAGCACTCTTCTTAGAGTGCATGGAATTGATATGCTGAATGTCAATATCCGTGGGGGCAATCTATTTAAACAATTGGGGGTCAGTTGGAAACGCGCTGGATGTGGTCTCTTAACACTTTGCACCCGAGAGGGTTAAACGAGAATATAAGCTACGCACCTTTTCTCTGAGTCTCCACTCTGCTGTGTATGGACATTCGTCTGCATCCTTTGTGTTTTATTTTGATTTTAATATTTTATGTTTTTTTTATATCTAGGGCATTGCCATTTGTTTTGTGGTGAATTTTGGTGCTTGAGGCTATCGAAAGTTCGGGACGTCTTCGGGGATTGAAGAGGAGCCCCCCATTTCTGGACTTTCAGACATCCCAAGAGATATATATTTATACATTTTTTGTAAAATATTTGTGTCTGTCTGGCTTTGGCCATATGAGATTGCGTACATGTGCACCTTGTTGGTGCACATTTGTGTGCTATACATTATTCTAATATTCCATTTGTAGTTTGCAATCTGATATGCTGTTTATAGTATGTGGCACTACTATATAATAATTTCATATTGATGTCTTAGTTGGGCTAGGTAGGTCTTGTAATCGTTCTGGTATTTCTTGCAATATAGCCATCTTTTGTCTGCTTGTGGATTATGTAGGGGGACTATATCTCTGTGTGTTTTAGTTCAGAACCTAATGTTTATTATCCTAGCTCTCCGGTCGTCTTTGGCACAATAGTAGGATATTGTTTGTTATGTATGTTGTGTATTTTGTATTTTAGTTTTAATAAGTTTTATTTTCTGAACAAGAAATTAACAGCAGGTCTCCCATACAAGGGAGTAATACACAATTTGAATCACAGGAAATAAACATAAGTTGATCAACGACTGGATTACACAAGACAAACACGTATAAATGACAAGACATAGACAAGGGAGAAAAGTACATGAGGGGGGGGGTCAGTTAGATACTTCATACTAAATAACATGAGTGAACACGAACAAATTGCATAGCCATCACAAGGATAATATTAGAGTCTGTCCTAGGTTTACATTAGCGTCCAGTTCCATCCAGGGTCGCCAAGTCTGATAAAAGATGTCCCATGTGTCATTCCTTGTAGCTTGGATTCTTTCGTAGAGTAAAATGGTGTTCATCCTGTCCACCACTAGCGACATTGATAGAGAACCAGTCCTCCACCTCGATGCAATGTGTAGCTTTGCAGCCATGCAAAGTTGGCTGGTGTATTTTGTATTGTTCGGCATTAGTTCCAGCACTAATATAATATGTAGACACCATTCTTTCATCCTTTGCCCTTTTTCAATATGGCGGCAATAACATTTTACACTTAGTTCGCATGCGCCGGTTGCGCTTCGGTCGGCTTGTCTCCCATTGGGCGGACATCGGCTTCCGGATCACGTGGGGCCCCGCGTGTTTCTGGTTGTCGATGCCCGGCGTGATGGGAGCGGGCGGATGTGAGGTAATGCGGGGCTGCGCCGCGCTGCTTGTCTGCTGTTAATTATTCTCCGTGCCCCTTTACATCTTTGCGCCCCTTGAGGAAGGTACCAAACCGAAACATGTGTCGGGGTGGACGGGTGTTCCTGTGTGTGCCCTTTGTCACCTGCACTAGGTAAGATGTATGCGTACACTGTTATGAGCGATATATTGGCTGGCGCTGCAGCTATGTAGACATGTATTGGACTGACGATTGATTGACTATATGGTTGGCATGGCTGTATGTGTCGGTAGCTATAATTATCAATATTGCACCTTCATGCACTTTACTTTCTGTGGAGTATTTGCATACAATTACCGCTATCCGGGGACATACCCTACCTTGGGCTTGGCTTGATGCTGATGATGTCATTGTCATCTTTTTTTAGCCCCATTGTATCTGTCTGTCTGTCTGATATATTCTGTATCATGCATTATTAATAAAGTGTTCTTCTGGATTCCATGACTGCTTGTGGTGGTTTGAGGTGTTTTGTCAGTGTGTATTATACTATATGGATGACTATGAACTGTGCAGTATATTATATAGAGGACTATGGTGGTGCATTATATTATAATGAGTACTATGGGGGTGCATTATACTTCTTATATGGATCCCCATGACTTCTATGTAAGCCCCTGATGAGTATAATGGTTTATTTTCTTTTATAAATTACATAACAATGGCAGTACGGGGGACAGATATATACCAGGATGGGGCACCGGATAGTTACGCCACTGAGGTCACACTATACAACTTTGTAATAAAGTTATAGTGTGCGAAATGAATAGGGAAAATCTGAATTTGGGTGGAAAATATTTTTCCATGGTTGGGGGGCCCCATTTGAAAGTTCGCATCGGGGCCCATAACTTTCTAGTTACGCCACTGGTTATTATGTTTGCTGATATTCTTACCCTGTAGTAGAACATTCTGGTTATTGTTATTTTGAGCTTTTCCTTAAAGAGACACTGTCACCTGAATTTGGAGGGAACAATCTTCAGCCATGAAGGCGGGGTTTTTAGGTGTTTGATTCACCCTTTCCTTACCCGCTGGCTGCATGCTGGCTGCAATATATTGGATTGAAGTTCATTCTCTGTCCTCCATAGTACACGCCTGCGCAAGGCAAGATTGCAGGCAAGCCAGCATGCAGCCAGCGGGTAAGGAAAGGGTGAATCAAACACCCAAAAACCCCGCCTCCATGGCTGAAGATTGTTCCCTCCAAATTCAGGTGACAGTGTCCCTTTAAAGTCACCTTTAGTGTCAGGTGAACTGAAGTCTCCTGGCTTGTTAAACTGGACTTTGGGTCCTTATTTCTAGGTGTAATATTGTTTTTAACAATATCTTTACATCTATACAGATACTGGCTACTTCTTTTGCACAATGCATGATAATATGTATGTGTGTACCCATTTATGTCTTACATCTGTGTGCCATTATGTTGACAAATATACTCATCTCGTTGTTGGATACCTATATCATTTTGCACTTTCCTCTTGGTTGTTTTTAGTAAATGCCCCAATTGAGTAATTGCTTTTATTCCTCTTTATTGGGTTATGTGGGAACATGGTGTTAACATGCATGTGTTTTATTATTTTTTGGTCATGTTTGGACATGGTATTAATACACAGACATACCTTTAATAGATTTGTGTATGTCCCTTTGTGGACCACATTGTGCTAGTGTGCCAATTTTTAAGCTTCATTGCGCCGTTTGTAAACTTTTTACATCGCCAAAACGCTGTATATTTGTTTCATCTGTCCATGGAACATTTTCCCAGGATTGTAGTTTGTCAAGGTACTCTTTGGCAGCGATCAGTTGTTTCTTTTTATGTCTTTTCTTCAGCAATGGTTTCTTCCTTGGCCTTCACCCCTAAAGCTCTGCTTGGTTTAGTGTACTGCGTATGATACTTGCTGAAGCCACAACCCCAGGTTGGCCTTCAGGTCTTTGGATGTTTGACTTAATGCTTGTTCCACCATTAGCATCAACCTTCGAAGACATCTCGTCAATTTTCCTCTTTCCCCCACAATTCCAAAGGTGGCAAACTTCTTAATAACATTGTGCACTGCTAAAACTGGGATACCAAGGTCTTTGGAGATGGCCTTATACCTTTTGGAAGTCTTGAGTTTGCTAATAATAGCAGTTCTGATGTCCTCAGACAGCTCCTGTGTCTTCACCATTGTGTCAAAGGAACAGGGCCTACCATGTGGCTTTTTAAAACATTGAAGTCATCATTCATTGGCTAATTCATGTCACATGGGCACTGACAATTAATCATAGGTGGCAGCACGGTGGCGCAGTGGATAGCACCGCAGCCTTGCAGCACTGGAGTCCTGGGTTCAAACCCCACCAAGGACAACATCTGCAAAGAGTTTGTATGTTCTCTCCGTGTTTGCGTGGGTTTCCTCCGGGCACTCCGGTTTCCTCCCACATTCCAAAGACATACTGATAGGGAATTTAGATTGTGAGCCCCATCGGGGACAGTGATGATAATGTGTGCAAACTGTAAAGCGCTGCGGAATATGTTAGCGCTATATACAAATAAAGATTATTATTATTACAAATAAAGATTATTATTATTATAGGTGATTGTCTTTTGTGATTTACATTAAATTAGTATGTAAACACATTTTGATTCGCCTGTAGTAAAGGGTGCCAATACCAGTGTCACAGCAAGGTTTAGGGTACCGTCACACTGAATGATATCGCTAGCGATCCGTGATGTTGCAGCGTCCTGGCTAGCGATATCGTTCAGTTTGACACGCAGCAGCGATCAGGATCCTGCTGTGATGTCGTTGGTCGCTGCAGAAAGTCCAGAACTTTATTTCGTCGCTGGACTTCCTGCAGACATCGCTGAATCGGCGTGTGTGACGCCGTTTCAGCGATGTCTTCGCTGGTAACCAGGGTAAACATCGGGTTACTAAGCGCAGGTCCGCGCTTAGTAACCCGATGTTTACCCTGGTTACCAGCGTAAAAGTAAAAAAAACAAACACTACATACTTACCTTCCGCTGTCTGTCCCCCGCTGTGCTTCTCTGCTCTGGCTGTGAGCGCCGGCCAGCCGGAAAGCACAGCGGTGACGTCACCGCTCTGCTTTCCGGCCGCTGTGCTCACAGTCAGTGCAGGAAAGCACAGCGCCGGGGACAGACAGCGGAAGGTAAAGTATGTAGTGTTTTTTTTTTTTTTTACTTTTACGCTGGTAACCAGGGTAAACATCGGGTTACTAAGCGCGGCCCTGCGCTTAGTAACCCGATGTTTACCCTGGTTACCAGGGGACCAGCATCGTTGGTCGCTGGAGAGCTGTCTATGTGACAGCTCTCCAGCGACCAAACAGCGACTCTGCAGCGATCGACATCGTTGTCGGTATCGCTGCAGCGTCGCTGAGTGTGAAGGTACCTTTTGATTTTTCTATTTTTCCCTCCCACTGCTTTTTTGTTTTAAACTATTGTTTATCATTTGCTCTTTTGCATTTAACACGAGTGCTCTATACAAAAAAACTGTTTCACTTGATTCATTTTATCAGGAGATATTCCACATTATGTGCTTAAACTTCACGGGTGCCAATAACGATGAGCAGGACTGTATGATCCATGATATATTGCTATGGTATTTTGGGTGTTCATATGGCAATTTGTATTGACAGGAATTGTTTAGCTATAGCATCTGCTATTTTACATGGACGGACACATCTTTTCATACTTCTTGTGGTGGTCACTCCAAGCCTGGAGTGCATTTATTTAAGCTGTTCGCACAGGTTCTCTTATTGATACAATTTTTGCAGCCCTGTCATTTTGCATTGTGCGAACATATTTTATTTTTTTGGTTCTGGGATTTAGATCATACAGCAGTTGTACTTGTATTGTGTCAGCACATTTGATAAGTCATTTCATCATACTGTTGGGGGCAAGTATTCAAATCTGTTAGCTCAACTTGCTTGCAGTGGACACTGAAGGAGGGGTGTAAGTCTTATTATAGACACACCCGGAGGATCACTCACTCTTTAGCAGTTTTGCTTTTTAAATGTTTTTAACTAATGCATGTAATTGTTTGGCTTGTATTGTTTATTATACATATCGTATTTTGTATTATTTCCGGTGATTCTAAATTTTTTAGCCAACATCTTTCCCTTTCAAAATTAATCTCTTATTTTCGGTGTGTTTTTGGCTGATACTCCGATTATCTGTGGCACCCTCGGCATTTGTCTTGCTAAACCTGAGGATATTAGAGCTGAGCCACTGATATTATCCTATACCTTATGCACCTACACCTGGAATCTAGACGCCGAGTTTACTGCATTTTGTGTTAGATTTCTATAGATTTGCTTGAGTCTCAGCAAGTCGCAGTCTGCAGCTGAAAAGCTGAGGACATGCGCCAGAGAGTACATCAGCAAAAGCGCTCCTCAGCAAAATCATCTGAAGAGCAATACCAATATCACAAGAGAATTGAAACATCTCCACCAGGACCTGCTCCTGCTTTTGTCACCAGGGGCCAACTTATTTACGCCGAGGACGGCACAGGTGATAAAGATGTCAGAATTAGAAGCCCTGGCTTGCAGGCTCTGTCCAGCCACTAAGGCCTGGATCACACATGCGAGAAACACGTCCGTGTCTCGCATGTGAAATCCAAGCTCTGGCGCCGACACTGTGGAGCGGAGCGTGCGGCCGCATAGCAACACATGGAGCCGCACACTCCGCTCCACAGTGCCGGCTAGTGCTGTCTAGCTGAAATTACCAGCTCCCTGCTCCAGTTAGTTAGAGTGCACCATGCCCTACTAAGGCTACTTTCACACTAGCGTCGGACTAGGCCCGTCGCAGTGCGTCGGGCCGACGTACCGACGCTAGCAGTGAATGCGGATGCATTTTTTCCAGCGCATCCGCTGCCCCATTGTGAGGTGCGGGGAGATGGGGGCGGAGTTCCGGCAGCGCATGCGCGGTCGGAAATGGAAGACCGTCAGCAGCAAAAAACGTTACATGTAACGTTTTTTGCTCCCGGCGGTCCGCTACAACACGGCGCAACCATCGCACGACTGTTGCGACGTGTGTCAATGCGTCGCTAATGGTAGTCTATGGGGCAAAAACGCATCCTGCAGACAACTTTGCAGGATGCGTTTTTTCCCATAAACGACGCATTGCGACGTATTGAAAAAAACGCTAGTGTGTAAGTAGCCTAAGGTTTCCAGCTTGCTGCTGGAAGCTGCCAAGTATAGCTTAGTGTTTCCCTGGTAGGTGTGCGTCTTCTGCTACTGTTTGTTTCAGTGTATTCCAGTTTTAACCACAGCTTGTTTCTGACTATTCTTACCGATCCTGATTTTGTTCATGACGTGACCACTCGACTCTGATCCTGCATAGCGACCATTCCTGCGGGTTGACCATACCTCTGCACAGCAGCCCTTCTATGGCTGCATTCCACTGGGTCCTATTGTAAAACAAGATCCTTGTACAAAGGTTAAAGGGTATTGAAATTTCTTTGGAGTCTGTCTGACGGAATGGCTTGTGCCAAGTCTATCCAAGACAGCCTTTTGAGCCTATGGCCTCAGGCAGACGTTACAAGAATTATGAAACTGATCCGGAGCCTACACTGAAACAAGTGTCAACGCAACTTCTAGTGACCATCTAATCATGTACAACTTTTTTGACAGGGAAAATTGAAGAAGTTAAGGAATACAGATCATAACGCAGGAGACTAAGATCTAATTTGGGAGAAATGCTCTATCATGCAGAAGATTGATCCTCTAGGCTTGGATCAAAGGGTGAAGTTTTCTCCTGGTGGAGAGTGACAAGCTAGGTCTGGCAGGTCAATATGAGGAGACAAACATCTTGCATGCTCCTTTGGTGAATTAAATATGCAGATTGTTTCTTCAGAGTGGAAGAGGACTTGACCTCTGGTGCCACCTATTGGTAGTAGTAATCCTACAAAAAATATGACTTTGGATAAAAGCCTAACGAGAATCACAATTTGCAGACATAGTGTTTCGGGGTATTGCCCCTTGTCAGTGCGAAGTATGATATCTGATTTGGCTAGGAGAGCGGCTAAAGGTACCGTCACACTGGACGATATCGCTAGCGATCCGTGACGTTGCAGCGTCCTGGCTAGCGATATCGTCCAGTGTGACACGCAGCAGCGATCAGGCCCCTGCTGTGATATCGCTGGTCGGAGCTAGAAGGCCAGAACTTTATTTAGTCGCTGGATCTCCCGCTGACATCGCTGAATCGGCGTGTGTGACGCCGATTCAGCGATGTCTTCGCTGGTAACCAGGGTAAACATCGGGTTACTAAGCGCAGGGCCACGCTTAGTAACCCGATGTTTACCCTGGTTACCATCGTTAAAGTAAAAAAAAAACCCACTACATACTTACCTTCCGCTGTCTGTCCCCGGCGCTGTGCTTCCCTGCTCTGGCTGTGAGCGCTGGGCAGCCGGAAAGCAGAGCGGTGACGTCACCGCTCTGCTTTCCGGCCGCTGTGCTTACACAGGGCAGAGAAGCACAGCGCCGGGGACAGACAGCGGTAGGTAAGTATGTAGTGGTTGTTTTTTTTTACTTTAACGATGGTAACCAGGGTAAACATCGGGTTACTAAGCGCGGCCCTGCGCTTAGTAACCCGATGTTTACCCTGGTTACCGGCGTCCTTGGTCGCTGGAGAGCGGTCTGTGTGACAGCTCTCCAGCGACCAAACAGCAACACTGCAGCGATCCGGATCGTTGTCGGTATCGCTGCAGCATCGCTTAGTGTGACGGTACCTTAAGACTGGGATCTAAGGGGTAAGGTTTCTCCTTGCGGAGAGTGACATGCCAGGTGTGGCATGCCAGTATAATGAGACTTATACCCACCTTGGGCAGATATCATACTTTGCACTTGTCTGCAAATTGGGATTCTGGTTTGGCTTTTATCCAAAGGCATGCTGCAAGGCTCATTAAAGGGTTGATATTGACTTATATAATTGCTACTTCCAATAGGCGGTGTTAGAGTTCAAATCATCTTCCTCTCTGCAGATACAATGTGCATAGCCTCTAGGCTTGAGATTCTGATAGCACCTCTGCCAGAATGTATTCCAGCATTGGAACAGAAACTAGAACTGTGCCAACAAAAGAATGATGATTTACAGAACAGGCTGAGATGGAACATCATCCATATCATTGGCTTACCCTAAAGAGCAGAAGTACTAATCCTAGTGAATTTGTGGAAAAATGGATACATGGACTGTTCCCAAATGCCACCTTTTCTGCTGCATATGTGGTTCAGAGAGCCCATCATATAACTGGCAAAGCACCCACTCCACGTGCTCCCCTAGGCCATTATTAGAGATATTTCTTAACTAGAAGGATAGAGTTCTCATACTACAATTAGCTAAGCATGCTCAATCGATCCAATATATAAATATCTCAGTAATGTTATTACAAGACTTTGGGGTTGACATGCAAAAATGAAGGTTTTTCTTTATATTGATCAAAAGATGGTTGAGAAATCTGAAAATGGTCTACTCTATTGCTTATCCATCCCGACTAAGCGGGAAGATGGCCAGAGGGCAGTCTTTTTCCAGAATCCATCAGAAGAGTGGGTATCCATGAGGGATAAACCGCCCCAAACAGTAATAATGATAAATGTTCATACAAAACATTCATATAAATAATACTGAACTAAGCTGTTTTAGGTGGGAGTCACCAATCTAGGCCTTATGGATTACTACTGATAATGTGTGACTCAATAATTTGTTTTTCCATGTGTATAGTGTTTATAGGTGTCCTTATTGCAAGCATTATATATGACTCCATAATCATCTACGTTTTAATGATACTTAAATCAGATCTTTTGTTCTTGAATGAGAATTAGCTGTCATAACTGATTGATAGAACACTTAGTGATGGCCAAAGGTGTTGGCATTCTTGAAATTGTTCCAGAAAATTAAGTATTTTTCCCAGAAAAATTATTGCAATTACACTTTTTTTTTATACACGTTTACTTCCTCTGTATTGGAACAAAAAAAAAAAGAGGAAAAAAATGGTTGGAGTTGTCTCACCATCTTCCAAGACCCGAAACATTTTTATTTTTCATTTCATTTTTAATTAGTAGCATTTTGGAATCGATGTGACTTTTTGATCACTTTTTTCAGCATTTTTTTTGTGGAATTGTAGAGACCAAAAAAAATGTAATTTTGGCAGTCTTGATTTTTTTCTGTTTACAATGTTTACCAATCACGTGGGTTTATATAGATCAGACTTTTCAGAATATGGCGATACCAAATATGTTTATTTTTAAAAAAAAAAATCTTTATTTTCACTTGGAGATTATTTTAACTTTTTTTTTCATATTTTTGAAAACTTTTTTTTTTTTTTACTTTTCACGGATTTTGTAAGCCTCAAAAGCATAGTTAGGCTACGTTCACATTAGCGTCTTTGGGCGCAGTGTCGTCGACGGATACCGACGCATGCGTCCCTATCTTTAACATGGGGGCGCATGGATATGCGCCGGTATGCATTGTGAAGCGTTGTACGACACATGCATCATTTGGGCGCACCAGACAGGGCACGGCCGACGCTACATGTTGCATTTTTCCTGCGCCAAATTTCAAGTAAACAACGCATGCAACGCACTTGCGTCGTAAATGCGCCAAAAAAAAACCCACATTAGTGTCTATGTAAAACGCATAGGGCGCAGGTGCCGGCGTTGACCCGCGTTGTTCGACGTATGCGCCTTTTGAGTAAAAAACAAGTGATGAAGTGTCTAGACAGTGACAAGAGCATTAGCCAAGGCAAAATCCAACTCCATATTCATGTAGATACTCTCTATGGGACGCTCCATCTTGATGCTGGAAACACAAGCAAAATGGGAGGAATTCATCTCTGCAAGGGTATATATACACAAATTCCATTACACCCACCCTCTTCTATCCCATTGGTGGTTTTTCTCTTAAGTGTCTAGACACTTTTTTGGGCGTTTTTTATCTTCAATTGTGTCAAGAATAATAACATTTTAGGACAATGCATGCGTCAAAAAACGCTGCGTTGTGTATACGGTTTGACATGCGTTTTGGGTTGCATCGACGACGCTGTGCCCAAAGACGCAAATGTGAACGTAGCCTTACTTAGCTACTTACCGATAACTGTATTTCTCAGAGCCCAGGCCAGCACCACAGAGAGAGAGGGGATCCGCCCTTCAGGGACAGGAAACCTACCCTCCCCTGCATCAGTTTGGTTTACAGAGCATTGGAGGTCCTACAGGTTAGTGACACAAAAAATATACACTTATAACATATTGCTTAACCGGTGTAGACCGTATCTATATAAAAAAAACACACTTTGTATAATATAATGTGCTCACCGCACACGTGATGAGGGGGGAAATAAGCGGGTGCTGTCATGGGCTCTGAGAAATACCGTTATCGGTAAGTAACTATGCTTTTCTCAGTCCCCCATGACAGCACCACAGAGAGAATTGCAGAGATTGTTGCTTAGGGAGGGACCACAGCCTGCAGAACCCTTCTTCCGAAGGTTAAGTCAGATGAAGAGGCTAGGTCTAGACAGCAGTGTCTAAAAAAGGTTGAAGGTGATGACCAGGTGGCCGCCTTACAGATTTGGTCTATTGATACCTCCGACCTTTCGGCCCAGGAGGTCGCCATAGCCCTTGTAGAATGAGCTTTCAGCCCCTCGGGAACTGCGTTTCCGGTAGACGAGTACGCCAAGGCTATCGCATCTGTTATCCAGCGTGCTATAGTGCCCCTGGAAGCTTTGAGTCCTTTCCTGGGTCCCTGGAAGCAGATAAAGAGAGACCCTTCCTTCCTATGCTGCTGGGTGGATTCTAGGTATGGAACTAGACACCTTCTTACATCTAATGTGTGGAATTTTTCTTTTCTTTCTTATTTTTAGGGTCTGGACAGAAGGTAGGAAGGATTATCTCTTGGGACCTGTGAAATTTGGACGCTACTTTGGGTAAATAGGGTTATCCTAAAAACTGACCCTGCCTATCACACAGGATTTTTGTAATGGGAGGGCTCACGGACAGGGCTTGGAGATCACTTATTCTATGGGCTGATGTTAGGGCTATCAGAAGGGCCGTTTTAAGTGATAAGGTTTTAAGGTTAATTTACTCTATAGGCTCAAATGGGGAGTTTGTTAGAGCTGACAAGACTAGGTTCAAGTCCCAAGGTGGTAGTTTTTTTTTATGGTTATGGGTCTAGATCTCGCAGCAGCTCTAATAAAACGTGTTACCCAAGGGTTGGCAGCTATATTTTCACTGTACAATGCTCCTAGAGCTGCTATCTGTACTTTTAAGGTGCTTACTGAGAGGCTCCGATCTAGACCTTTCTGTAGAAATTCTAACACCTCAGCAATTGGGACCCCATCCTGTAATTTTACCCCGGAGGTGGACAAATTTTTTTTCCAGGTCTTGCCATAGATTTTAGTGGTCACGGTTTTTCTACTTTTCATTAGTGTGGAGACTAGCTTAAAAAACCCTTTTCCTTCGGTAGCAACCTTTCAAATTCCATGCTGTTAAGTGGAGATTATCTTACTGAGGGTGGAACCCTGTGATAAGAGGTCCAGAAGATCCGGAAGAACCCAAGGATCGGTGACTGATAGGATCCTCAGCCAGGAAAACCAGGTTCCATTGGGCCAGAAGGGGGCTATTCGGATGAGTCTCGCCCTGTCCTGTCTGACTTTCCGCAGAACTGCCGGGATAAGGATAGCTGGGGGAAAGGCATATGCGAGACCCTGAGTCCAGGGAATCATGAACGCATCCAGCGCCCGAGGGCTCCCCCTGAGGTCTAGGGAACAAAAGGCTTTCACTTTTCTGTTGTCTATTTTGGCAAAAAGGTCTATTACAGGGATACCCCAAAGCTCTGTGATCTGATCGAAAATGCATTGATTTAATGTCCATCCCCCCTGTTTTAATTGGGTGCGGCTCAGGAAGTCTGCTTTCTGATTCTCTACTCCTTTTATATGCAGCACAGAGAGGGATAGGAAGTTGTTCTCTACTAAGCTGAAGATTTCGGAAGTGGCCTTCATTAGGGCTCGAGACCTGGTCCCCTCCTGGTGGTTCAGGTAGGCTACCACTACCTGATTGTCCGAAAATACCCGGACATGATGCCCCCGTAGGTTGTGAAGGAAAGATAAGGCACGGCCCACTGCCCAGAGTTCTTTTTGATGTGAGGAAGCCTCGTGTTCCTGACCTGTCCAAACCCCGAGTGACCCTGTTGTCCAGGTGAGCTCCACACCCCGTGGGACTTGCGTCTGTGGTAACTATTCGAGATACCTCTATTACCCAAGTAATCCCTTTTGATCGGTTGTTGGGATCCAACCACCAAACTAGGGAATGAATAGTGGCTGAACTTAGATTCATGTTACTTTCTAAACGCCCCCTTAGTGTAACCTGATTCCTCAAAATGTCCCACTGGAGGTCTCTCGTTTGAAGTTGTGCCCACTAGACTGCTGAGATGCAAGCAGATAGGGACCCCAGTAATGACATCGCCCTTCTTAAGATCATATAAAGGCCCCTTCACATTAAGCGACGCTGCAGCGATACCGACAACGATCCGGATCGCTGCAGCGTCGCTGTTTGGTCGCTGGAGAGCTGTCACACAGACCGCTCTCCAGCGACCAACGATGCCGGTAACCAGGGTAAACATCGGGTAACTAAGCGCAGGGCCGCGCTTAGTAACCCGATGTTTACCCTGGTTACCATCCTAAAAGTAAAAAAAACAAACAGTACATACTTACCTACCGCTGTCTGTCCCCGGCGCTCTGCTCTGCACTCCTCCTGTACTGTCTGTGTGAGCACAGCGGCCGGAAAGCAGAGCGGTGACGTCACCGCTCTGCTTTCCGGCTGACCGACGCTCACAGCCAGTGCAGGAGGAGAGCAGAGCACAAGCCCGGGGACAGACAGCGGTAGGTAAGTATGTACTGTTTGTTTTTTTACTTTTAGGATGGTAACCAGGGTAAACATCGGGTTACTAAGCGCGGCCCTGCGCTTAGTTACCCGATGTTTACCCTGGTTACCAGTGGAGACATCGCTGGATCGGTGTCACACACGCCGATCCAGCGATGTCCGCGGGAGATCCAGCGACGAAACAAAGTTCTGGACTTTGTTCAGCGACCAACGATCTCCCAGCAGGGGCCTGATCGTTGGTCGCTGTCACACATAACGATTTCATTAACGATATCGTTGCTACGTCACAAAATGCAACGATATCGTTAACAATATCGTTATGTGTGAAGGTACCTTAAGGGTTTGAGCAAGCTTTTAACACAAGATTTATTATATTTTGTTTTTTTTCTGGGCTGGGAGATGGGATTCTTGTGTTGTGAAGTCCAAAGTTAGACCCAAAAACTCCTGAACTCTGGTTGGCTCTAGTTTTGATTTTTGTAAGTTTATAAACCGGCCTAACTTTGTTATATTTACCACTCTGTCACATTGTTGTCAGCAGTGTTGGGCTGAATTGCTCACAATCAAAAAGTCGTCCAAGTATGGGACTATCAAAATGTCTTCTTGTCTGAGATGGGCCATCATTTCCACTATCAGTTTGGTAAATATGAGGGATACCAGCTTTGTCTATGAGCTTTATAATTTATTGTTTTAAAGCGTTTTGTTGTTGAGGGGAGGACCTCAACGGAGTGACCACATCGTTTTTGGGAGGAAGGGAAATAAAGTCTAGTCGAAGCCCCGATCTTATGAAGTTCAATATCCAGGGGCTGGTTGAGATTTTTTGCCAGGCCGGGAGGAACTGAGATAATCTCCCACCCACCCTGGGGGAGCTGTCACTTGGGGGTCTTTTTATCCCGTGAGGAATTACCAAAAAGGAACCCTATATCTCTCCTTTTCCCTTCATCCCATCTGTTCTGCTCCCTTGGGGGACTTCTTCGAAAAAATTTCCTATTCCGAAAGGGACGCTTAACAAATGGTGGGGCCAAATTAGGGAATCCTTTTTTCTTGTCCCCTGCTTTTTGCAAGATATCATCCAGGGTCTCCCCAAATAAAAATTTGCCTTCGCATGGGATTGAAAAAAGTTTCTGTTTGGTTTGCAGGTCACCCGGCCAACTCTTTAGCCATAATGTCCTATGGGCTGCATTTGAAAGGGCTGCCGATTTAGATGCAAGTTTAACCGAGTCAGCCAATGAATCTGCCAAAAAGGCCGCCGCCCCTCTGATCATGGGGATAGATTCTAGCACCTTATTTCTGGATACGCCATCCCTCAGTTGTTTTTCTAAATTATCAACCCAAATCATTAGGGACCTAGAAGTGCATGCAGCTGCTATTGCTGGCCTTAAACATCCTCCTGACGATTCCCAGGCCCCTTTAACTCCTTTCTGAACTCGGACGGGATAGTACGTCCGAGGTCAGATCCCCTGCTTTGATGCAGGGCTCCGCGGTGAGCCCGCATCAAAGCCGGGACATGTCAGCTGTTTTGAACAGCTGACATGTGCCCGTAATAGGCGATCTGCCCGCACCTATTAACTAGTTAAATGCCGCTGTCAAACGCAGACAGCGGCATTTAACTACCACTTCCGGCTGGGCGGCCGGAAATGATCGCATCGCCGACCCCCGTCACATGATCGGAGGTCGGCGATGCTTCAGAATAGTAACCATAGAGGTCCTTGAGACCTCTATGGTTACTGATCCCCGGCAGCTGTGAGCACCACCCTGTGGTCGGCGCTCACAGCACACCTGATTTTCAGCTACATAGCAGCGATCAGCAGATCGCTGCTATGTAGCAGAGCCGATCGTGCTATGCCTGCTTCTAGCCTCCCATGGAGGCTATTGAAGCATGGCAAAAGTAAAAAAAAAAAGTAAAAAAAAATGTGAAAAAAATTAAAAAAATATAAAAGTTTAAATCACCCCCCTTTCGCCCCAATCAAAATAAATGAATAAAAAAAAAAAATCAAATCTACACATATTTGGTATCGCCGCGCTCAGAATCGCCCGATCTATCAATTAAAAAAAAGCAATAACCTGATCACTAAATGGCGTAGCGAGAAAAAAAATGCGAAATGCCAGAATTATGTTTTTTTGGTCGCCGCGACATTGCATTAAAATGCAATAACGGGCGATCAAAAGAACGTATCTGCACCAAAATGCGATCATTAAAAAGTCATCTCGGCTCGCAAAAAATAAGCCCTCAACCGACCCCAGATCATGAAAAATGGAGACGCTACAAGTATCGGAAAATGGAGCAATTTTTTTTTTTTTTAGCAAAGTTTGGAATTTTTTTTTCACCACTTAGGTAAAAAAATAACCTAGTCATGTTAGGTGTCTATGAACTCGTACTGACCTGGAGAATCATAATGTCAGGTCAGTTTTAGCATTTAGTGAACCTAGCAAAAAAGCCAAACAAAAAACAAGTGTGGGATTGCACTTTTTTTTGCAATTTCACCGCATTTGGAATTTTTTTCCCGTTTTCTAGTACATGACATGCTAAAACCAATGATGTCGTTCAAAAGTACAACTCGTCCCGCAAAAAATAAGCCCTCACATGGCCAAATTGACGGAAAAATAAAAAAGTTATGGCTCTGGGAAGGAGGGGAGTGAAAAACGAACACGGAAAAACAAAAAATCCCAAGGTCATGAAGGGGTTAAGGAAGGTATCAGTTCTTTTATCAAGGGGATCCTTTAGGGTTCCCATGTCCTCAATGGGTAGCGCAAACTTTTTTGAGGCCTTAGCCACCGCAACCAAGTTAAAGGGCTTTATCCCAAGAAGCAGAAGCCTCCTCCTCATAAGGATATTTTCTTTTAACCCCTTTCTGCCAGCTGACGGAATAGTACATCAGCTGGCAGATCCCCTGCTTTGAGGTGGGCTCCGGCGGTGAGCCCACCTCAAAGCCGCGACATGTCAGCTGTTTTGCACAGCTGACATGTGCGCGCAATGAGCACGAGCGGAATCGCGATCCGCCCACGCCCATTAACTAGTTAAATGCCGCTGTCAAGCGCTGACAGCGGCATTTAACTAGCGCTCCGGACGCGCGGCCGGAGGTGCTCGCACTGCTGACCCCCGTCACATGATCGGGGGTCAGCAGTGCATTGCCATAATAACCAGAGGTCTCCTTGAGACCTCTATGGTTGTTGATGGCCGATTGCTTTGAGCACCACCCTGTGGTCGGCGTTCAAAGCAACCCTGCATTTCTGCTACATAGAGGTGATCTGTACTTCACCTCTATGTAGCAGAGGCGATCGTGTAGTGCATGCTTCTAGCCTCCTATGGAGGCTATTGAAGCATGCCAAAATTGAAAAAATAAAGTGATTAAAAATATAAAAAAAAAAAATATTTAAAAGTTAAAATCACCCCCCTTTCGCCCCAATCAAAATAAAACAATTAAAAAAAAAAAAAATCAAACATACACATATTTGGTATCAACGCGTTCAGAATCGCCCGATCTATCAATAAAAACAAAGGATTAACCTGACCGCTACATGGCGTAGCGAGAAAAAAAAAATCAAAACGCCAATGCAATAACGGGCGATCAAAAGAACGTATCTACACCAAAATGGTATCATTAAAAACGCCAGCTCGGCACGCAAAAAAATAAGCCCTCACCTGACTCCAGATCACGAAATTTGGAGACGCTACGGGTATTAGAAAATCACGCAATTTTTTTTTTTTTTTAGCAAATTTTGGAATTTTTTTTCACCACTTAGATAAAAAAATAACCTAGACATGTTAGGTGTCTATGAACTCGTAATGACCTGGAGAATCATATGGCAGGTTAGTTTTAGCATTTGGTGAACCTAGCAAAAAAGCCAAACAAAAAACAAGTGTGAGATTGCACTTTTTTTGCAATTTCATCACACTTGGAATTTTTTCCCCGTTTTCTGTTACATGGCATGGTAAAACCAATGGTGTCGTTCAAAAGTACATCTCGTCCCGCAAAAAATAAGCCCTCACATGGCCAGATTGACGGAAAAATGAAAAAAGTTATGGCTCTGGGAAGGAGGGGGAGCAAAAAACCAAAATGAAAAAGTGGAAAAAGCTCCGGGGGTGAAGGGGTTAATGTAGGGCACCGACGAGTTTTTTCTCTCTGGCTATTTTCATTAAGAGGGAAGACTTTGCGCTTTTTTTGTCTTAATCCCCCAAACATTATGTCCTGAACCGTTGTCAGGATGAGGATCCAGCACCCCCATAGTCGATCTTACTGCCTTCACAAGTGCGTCGAGTTCATCTAGGGGAAAGCAATGACGACCTCCACTCTCGTTATCAGAGGAAGAGAAGGAGGAGTCCCAAGTATCTGAGTCCCCACTCTCAGAACTAGAGGAATAAGAGTGGGAATAAACTATTGGTGTTTTTCCCTTAAAGGGACACTGTCACCTGAATTTGGAGGGAACAATCTTCAGCCATGGAGGCGGGGTTTTTGGGTTTTTGATTCACCCTTTCCTTACCCGCTGGCTGCATGCTGGCTGCAATATTGGATTGAAGTTCATTCTCTGTTCTCCATAGTACATAGTACAATGAACTTCAATCCAATATTGCAGCCAGCGGGTAAGGAAAGGGTGAATCAAACACCCAAAAACCCCGCCTCCATGGCTGAAGATTGTTCCCTCCAAATTCAGGTGACAGTGTCCCTTTAAGGGATTTAAATACTGTTTCTACTTCTGACTTTATTATGGATCATAACTCAGAGGCAAAGTTTGGGGTTTCCTCACAAAGGACTCGTCCTATACAGGAGTCACAGAGCTTCTTATCCCAGGATTGTGGTAGGGCCTTCTCGCACAAGGGGCAGGTTCTGTGTTTTGTTTTCCCAGTTCTTTTTCTTGCATAAGATAAACAGAGAAGAGGGGACCCCAATTATACCAGTGAACTTTCACAAAGATCACTCACCAATCTGACGCAACCGTAGGTACCAGTTCTGGCGGAGGGGTAGGATCCTGTATGAGATCCGTAGGTGGTGGTGTTGGCTGGTTCACCATGCTGGAGCTCTTGCTATGTTACGTGGAATGGTTGCTGGACTGAGTATTCCGGGCGTCAGCAGATCTCTTCCTCTGTACATCTGGTTTTGTTCGCTGGTGGTGGCGCTGCTGTGGTGGCTGGAGCTGCTGGTCACGGTCTTCCATGGCTTTTTACTTCATTGGGACGGCATGCAGCAAGGAGCTCCGTTGTCCACCGGCTTTTAAAACTGGCACCTATTACCAGCCCCCTCCCTATGGCTGCGTCGCTGGGGAAGTGGTTTCCCTTTTAATTTTCCTTCTGCGCATGCGCGAGCTGCCAGGGACCCGGAAATTAACAGAATGAATCCGGGGCGGCGGCCATCTTTGTGCACCTCATGCACACTCTGCACATGCGCTCGCCCCGAACCAGAAGCATTCATTGTTTCCAGCGCGGCATCACTCTTGGACGGACACTCCTAATGCGCGCCAGGTCCCGGAAGCCCCTACCTCCTATCCGGATTGGCGGCTGCGCTTCCCCCGCACACGCTTCAGACCCATCAGTCCCAGCAGTGGCGGCATCGGACACCGCACCAGCTGTGGCAAGAGCCTAGCCGCTGCCAGAACCCGACTGGCCGGCTCCGGATCCTTGCTTTGGACATCTTCAGGTATCGACACGTTTGGTTTCCTGTCCCTGACGGGGAACCTAACTGATGCAGGGGAGAGGTACCGCCCTTTTATCCTGTAGGTTTCCTGTCCCTGAAGGGCTCTCTCTGATGTGCTGTCATGGGGGACTGAGAAAAATTAAATCATATGATCACTTTTGTGATATGCAGCGATGATTCAGCATTGCTGCATTTAGCAGAAATCACAGTCTCCTTTGAAACCGGATACAGGCAGTTTCCAAGGTGGTGAAACCCGGCTATCATGGTAACCCATCGGCGACCCGCAATATTACAGGTGCGCTGATGAACAGAAGACATGCGCACTTGTTGGCACAGAGTTAAATGCCAGTCAGAGATTACATACAGCGTATATCGTGAAAGGATTAAAATGTACTTGGAACTTGATTGGAGCTGCTTATTCACCATCCGGACTATCCAGTGTTGCAATCTTTCATGAATTTTTCTCTGCCGTCCACGGAGATTAGCTTCAGTGCAATGGGTTGTAAACTTCTTGATTATGTTGCACACCATGGACAAAGGAACATTAAGATCTCTGGAAATGGACTTGTAACCTTGAGATTGTTGATGTTATTCAACAAATTTGCTGCTTCAGTCCTCAGTTTTCTTCTCTGTGTTCTCCAAGCTTAGTGCGGCACACACACAGACAATGCAAAGATTGAGTCAATGTCTCGCCTTTTTATCAGGGTTCAGGTGTGATTTTCATATTGCCCACACCTATGACTTGCCACAGATGAGTTTGAATGAGCATCACATGCTTGAAACAAAAGTTGTTCCTATGCATATTTGGAAAGATGCCAACAATTTTGTTGGGCCATTTTAGGGGTGTTGTGTGAAACTATGTCCAATTTGCCTTTTTTCAGTTTTTTTTTGTACTGTTCCAATACATACAAAGGAAATAAAGATGTGCATAACAAAACATGTGTAATTGCAATAATTATCTGGAAGATAAACTTCATTTTCAGGTACAATTTCAAGGATGCCAACACTTTCTGCCATGACTGTATACAATTTGGAATTTGGTCAAGATTAATGGTGTACTCCATGCTGACAAATACAGGAAGATACTTATCCATCATGAAATACCATCAGGGGGCATCTAATTGGCTACAAATTTATTCTGTAGCAGAACAACGACCCCAAGCATATAATTAATATGATTAAGAACATTCTTCAGCTGAAAGAACAAGCAATCCAGGAAGTGATGAAATGACCCCAACAGAGCCCTAAATTCAACATAGTCTGTCTCGGATTTGCACAGTCTACATAAAAACAGGATTTTTGGTTGCTTACCGTAAAATCTGTTTCTCGGAGCCTTCATTGGGGGGACACAGGAACCATGGGGGGGGGGGGGTGTATGCTGCTGCCACTAGGAGGCTGACACTACGCACAAAAAAAATAAACTCCTCCCCTGCAGTGTACAGCCCACTAACTGGCATTATGAACTTCAGTTAGTGAGAAAGCCGTAGGAGAAAAACAATAAGGTTGAAATAACAACCACAAACATGAGAACTGTAAACATGAGAACAGTCACAGAACAACATAAACTGAATAACATGGGAGGGTGCTGTGTCCCCGAATGAAGGCTCTGAGGAACAGATTTTACGGTAAGCAACCAAAAATCCTGTTTTCTCTATCGCCTCATTGGGGGACACAGGAACCATGGGATGTCCCAAAGCATTCCCTGGGGCGGGAAAAACAGACTTCCATCAGGTCAGAGGACTCGTCACTGCTGCCTGCAAGATCCTTCTGCCTAGGCTGGCGTCTGCCGAAGCGTAGGTATGGACCTTGTAAAATTTGCCGATCATGTGTACAGAAGACCAGGTTGCCGCTTTGAAAAGCTGTAGGGCGGAAGCCCTGTGGTGCACCGCTCAGGAGGTGCCGATTGCCCAGGTAGAGTGAGCCTTAATCCCAGGAGGGGACACACTGTTCTTGACCCGGTAAACCTCCAAAATTGCTGTTCTGATCCAGCGAGCAATAGTTGCATCAGGAATAATGGAAAGAGAATCTGTCTTCCGGAAAGTGGCCGTTCTAGCCAGGTAGACCTTCACCGCCCTGACGAGGTCCAGCTTGTTCAATG
Organism: Ranitomeya imitator; assembly: GCF_032444005.1. NCBI lineage: Eukaryota > Metazoa > Chordata > Amphibia > Anura > Dendrobatidae > Ranitomeya > Ranitomeya imitator. The sequence goes on from NC_091285.1 coordinate 435,018,543, forward strand.
ATCGCTCCAGAGGATGAGTCGGAGCTGGACAAAAGGAAGGTCCTCGTTGAGGTGGAAGGAGAAAAACCACCTTAGGAAGGAAGGCGGAGGCCTCAGGACCACCTTGTCCTGGTGGATAACCAAGAAAGGAGGTCGGTAGGAAAGGGCCGCCAACTCGGAAACGCGCCGGATAGAGGATGGCTACAAGAAAGGCCACCTTCCAGGATAGAACTGACAGGGAAACCTCCCTGAGAGGCTCAAAGGGGGAACCCCTCAGAACCTCCAGCACAAGATTCAAATCCCATGAATCCACGGGAGCCCTGTACGGAGGGACAGCATGGGCTACTCCCTGAAGGAAGGACTTGACCTGTGGCTGAGAAGATAGCTTCTTCTGAAAAAGGACGGAGAGCACAGAAACCTGGCCCTTTACGGAACTAAGAGTGAGGCCCGAATCCAGTCCTGTATGAAGGCCAAAATGGAAGGAAGGCCAGAATGGAAGGAAGGGAAAAGGACATAGGTGAAACGTGGTTGGACTCGCACCAACGGAAGTAAGCCTTCCATGTACAATAGTAGATCCTGGAAGACGAAGGCTTCCTAGCCTGGATCATAGTGTGAATCACCCGATCCGAAAGGCTGGACACTCTTAGAACTGCGGTCTTAACAGCCACGCCGTCAAACTGAGCGACCGAGGATTCGGGTGGCAGATCGGACCCAGAGACAGCAGATCAGGTATAAGAAAAAGAAAAGATGGCCGACAGCACTCACAGCTTGGAGCGCCCGTCTCGGTCCAGGGAACCCACTAGGACCATAGAAGACTCAGGCAATGAAATGACAGTGCTCCATCCAGGTGTATAGTCCAAACGAATAAGTTTATTGAGCCATAGAACTCGCTGTTCTATGGCTCAATAAACTTATTCGTTTGGACTATACACCTGGATGGAGCGCTGTCATTTCATTGCCTGAGCAGATCAGGTTTGTCTGGAAGCCGCCAGGGGGTGTCCACGAGAAGGTTGACAATCTCCGCAATCCAAGATCTCCTGGGCCAATCCGGAGCGATCAGAATGACTGACACCCCTTCCGCCTTGATCTTTTTCAGCAGCTTGGGAAGCAAGGGCAGGGGTGGAAACAGGGGAGCATGAACTGTGACCAAGGAATGGCCAGAGCATCGACGCCCACTGCAAGCGGATCACGGGACCTGGAGACGAATCGAGGGACCTTCCTGTTCATTCGGGACGCTGTGAGGGCCACGTCCGGAGTCCCCCATCGAAGACAGATCTGATGGAAGACCTCCTGATGCAAGGACTAGTCCCCTGCCGCGAGGCCCTCGCGGCTGAGGAAGTCGGTGGCCCAATTGTCCACGCCGGGGATATGCACCGCGGATATCACCGAAAACCGTTGCCTCTGCCCAAAGGAGGAGCTTGGATACTGCGGCCAAGGCCAGAGAGCTCCGAGTCCCCCTTGGTGGATCTTCCAGTCCTAGACCTGGAGGATCTACCTTGGGAGAAGCGGGAATGCAAGGAAGGGGTTTGTCTGAAGGATACCTTCTTCTCTTGATGTGCCTGTGGCCTCTGCTGTTGGGAAACAGAACCAGACACCGCAAAACGACAAAAAGGCCGAAAGGACCAAAATTGCCGCCTAGGTGGAGGTCGGCGAGGTTTGGACTGGGGGAGAAGGGAGCTTGTGCCCCTGGTGGCATCCTTAATACTTTGGTCCAGCTTGGAACCGAAGAGATGAGATCCCTGAAAAGGCAGACTGGTAAGGGACTTTTTTTAATGACAAATCTGCCTGCCAGGCATAAAGCCAAACGGTATGATGGATGGCCACAACATTACTGGACGCCTGAGCGGCACAAGACGCAGCGTCCAGGGAAGCGGAAACCAAATATTCCCCAGCTGAGAAATTTGGGTGGCGAGTTCCGCCAGCTGTTCTGGTGGAGCTCCGGCCAGGATGCCCAGACAGAGTTGTTTGGCCCATTCGGATATAGACTTCCCAACCCAGGTTGAAGCAAAGGACGGACATAGGGTAGAGGCAGCCGCTTCGAAGGCCGAATTTGCAAAGGATTCTAGGATTCTATCGTTGGAATCTTTCAGAGATGCACTGCCAGACAGCGGGAGGACTGTGCTGGTGGATAGTTTAGAAACTGGTAGGTCCACAGAGGGAGAGGAAGTCCAGTTGGTGGTGAGATCCGGAGAAAAAGGATATAAGACGCCAAGGTGTTTTCCTCTTTGAAAGCGTCTGGTCGGATTTGCTCTCTGGCCAGAAGCTCATCAAATTCAGGATGAGGAGCGAAAACCTTGGGGGGTGGTTTAGACCATCTAAATGAATGGTTCCGTAGAGGAATCTTTAGTGCCACAGGTCTTCTTGACCGCTCCAATGAGACTCTGAACCGTATCCCTCATGCTAGCGATTTGGTTCGAGTCCAGCTCCAAATTATACTCCAAAGGCGCATCAGAGAACGCCTTGCCTGACTTCAGGGAGGAGGACCGTGGGGAGAGATGGAACGGGAAGAGGACTCAGACCGGCGTTCCTGTCGGGATCTTTTGCGGCCTATATTGGAAGTCTTGGATGGAGCTTCTTGCGACCCACTGGCAACTGCGGGAGCCTGCAGGGGCAACCGATCGAGCACGGACATGAGGGTATGGGAAACCCGTGTTAGATCCGCTACCGATTGTGACAGAGGAAGCCCAGCCTGGGGTGGAGACTTCGCTCTCAAGCGGAGCAGCAGGGGGAACCGGAGAGGTGGGCATAATGGGGTTGCTGCAGGCCTGACAGAGGGGAGAGGACTGACCTGAGGGAAGTTTGCAGTTACAAGACGAACACACAAAGTGTTTGACTAAAGCAGAGGAAGAAGTAGGACGAGAGCGACCTGCCTTAGAATTAGACATGACGAACGAGCCCCTGAGGAATGCCAGAAGGTTGGGGGACAGGAAGGCAGGGGAGAGTGTCAGTCTGCAGTGCAGAGCTACTCACGGCAGGGAAGCGTTTTCCAGATGGAGGGCTACACGGTTTTGAAGGTGCTCTTCAGAAACGAGGGTCCTTCAAGCAGGGGTACAGGCAGTCAGGGAAGACTTCTGGGACACTCTCCAGTCCGGAGCCTACTGCAGGCCTGACAGAAGCAGGGAGATGGCGACCGGAAGGGATGAGGATGCCAGGATTTGCGCAGAAATCCTACAGCGGCATAGCAGATGGGCGGAGCTAACCGCCAGGCAGGAACACCAATATGGCGCTGGTGGGCAGAGCTCGCCGAGGAGATAGTCGGGCGGGAGAAAAACCCACCCGAGGAACAAGGAAGTGGGCGGAGTTGCGGCACCAGAAGTAGGCCCCGGCAGAAGCTTGGGCCTAAATTAGAAGCCAGCGACCGCCGGAGAGGGCTACAGCGCCGGAAAGCGTGCGGCCGTCGGGAAAGGCGGCGTGGCTGACTGCAGTGCTGCCGCCCTGTGACAGAAACAGTGTGGCCGCAGGAAAAGCAGCGCGGCTGCCTATAAGGCCGCCAGAAAAGAGATAGCACAGCTGCTAGAAAGGCCGCCACGTGAATGGAGCAATGACCCCCTCCCCATGTGTCCGCCTATTGTCTGTAGACCGCACTCCTGCCTGCGGTTAAAAAGGATGGAAAACGCCGACCAGGCCAAAAGGAAGCCTGTAAAAAGTTTGCGCACCCCTGCGAAATAGGAATCACAAGGGACCCCCCATTGAATGCCCCGGATTTAAGGAGGGACTAAAAGGTACCTGAGGGTAGGGGTAGATTAAATACTCGCCTAAAACATCCATCGCCGTCCGTTACCAACCTCAAACCGGGGAAGGTATCAGACATCCAGGGAGCTGGTGATGGACGTCCTCGTCTCCGCAAACGACAGGCTCTGGTGGGCGAGTGGGTGGGGGACGGAGCTAGGACAGGACTTCTAAGCATGCTTGTGTGCTAGGGTCTTGGTTCTACTATCGGATCTATGAGGATACGGGGTGGCAGTACACACCGTACTCCTAGTCCATATTGTGGGATTACAGTTGTGACTGTTCACACTGTATCCCTCCGGAAAACCTGGAAGAAAAACGACGCACATCGAGTTAAAGGGTCTAATGAAAGACCAGTGTCCACCTCCTACTGACACTAAGCTAAACTGGAGTTCATAATGCCAGTCGGTGGGGTGTACACTGCAGGGGAGGAGCTAACTTTTTTTGTGCATAGTGTCAGCCTCCTAGTAGCAGCAGCATACACCCCCCATGGTTCCTGGGTCCCCCAATGAGGCGATAGAGAAACAGAAGATCTATAGTTCATTCTCAAAGGTGTTTGGACTAACCTCCCTTTACAATTCCTTTAAAAAAAAAAAAAAATGTGTGCAGTGCTATCGAGAAGAATTGTTTTGAAGGCAAAAGGTCACACCAAATATTGATTTGATTTAGATTTTTTTTTGCTCACACAAAAAACAACTATTAACAAATGCAATTACCACTTCTATTTTTGAAAGAATTCCTACTTTGCAGATTTTTTTCCCACACCTGCCTAAAACTTGTGCAGAGTGCTGTATATATATTAAAAAGAAGCCATTGAGAAGAAATGATCATCACTATAAAGGTATGGCCATGCTGGTACTATTACGCCGGGGTCACACTTGCGAGCTTAATGCGAGAAACTCACACGAGTCTCTCGCATCAATACTTCGCTCTCGGGACCGGAGTGTGCGGCTGCATGTATCTCTATAAAGCTGCACGCTCCGGTCTCGAGTGCTGGCAGCAGTGCTGGAACTTGATGCACGAGTTTCTCGCATTGAACTCGCAAGTGTGACACTCGCCTTACACTGATTAAATGCATACCTTCCTCCTGTAGGAACACAGGAGGATGGGCCAGAGCAGAAGAGGATCCAATGCCTCAGAACCACACTGATGCACAGAAGAAAACTTTAAAGCACGATTAAAAAAAAAAAGAACCACTTATCGGATTCCTTCAATAAAAGGTATCAATTTAATCAGTGTAATAGCACAACTACGATCATACCTTTACTTTATAGTGATAACTCCTGCTAACAGGTTCCCTTTAAGGGAAAATGCATGCACCATCATCACTCCATTCACGTATTGATCTCTTGGGCTCTTGGCGCTCCCATAGTCAAGAACTTCAGCAATCAGCACGTTATCTTGTGGACAGGTGATCACTTGCTTCACTTTGTGGAGGATGGCAAGTCAATTTCCAACACATTCAATCATAAAACAGAATTAAACATGTGTTTTTTGTAACTTGTAGATCTGAGATCGTGTCAAATGCATGGATCATAAAAGCTGATCAGAAAGAACTAATGGCACTGTAATAGGACGTGCTCTGACCACCATCTTAGGCAAAATAAGACATGCATTTCTGTAAAATAGTGTATTCCTTTGAAGAAAAACAAGAAATGGAAAATTATGCACAATTCCACAGATAAGTTGATAATTTAAGAAATAAACTTTAAATACTGAAAATGCACAAAATAGGAAAAGCAAAGTATGAATTCTGAACACAGGCTCGGGAGCAGGGGTATATCAGTACATTAATACTTTCAAGCCAAGTTTTGCCATTATTTGTTTTTCACTAAAAACAATGTGCAAAACAAAATTAAGACAAAAAAAAAAAAATCAGCAGCTTCAGATTTACAACAGAGACTGACGTCAGCCACGATATCAGCCCAAATAAGCTCAGTTATGGAGAATGGAGAGAAATGGCAGTATACAGCCTTCTGTGTTTGGGTGTGCGGATGTGTCAGGCTTTGTTGGCTCACAAGGAATACAAAGCATATAGAGATATATCGATCTCACATATTCATACAAGAAAGAATCTACAGATTAACAATGGCTTGTGCCAAGAATAAAAGTTTCCACAGTGGAAAGCTTAAAGAAGTTTTCCAACCCCATGAATTTCTTACACACAGTTTACAATTGTTAAAACTAACAGAAGGAGTAATGACCACCCTCCCCATCATTTCACAGCTGTCGGCAAACAATGGTTCGGCCAACAGTTATGTGTCCCGAGTTCTCCATACACAGGAATGCTAGGATGAGCACTTGAATGTTCTTTATGAAAAAGCCACCGCCATAATTCTCTGGCACTGGCTTATCTCCACGAATACAAAAGGATCATCCAACAGAAATCAAACGTGGCAGATCCTTTGGCAGGTGGGACAACTTTAGTCCAGTTGGGGCCCGAATACTCGCTTTATCAATATCTTCACCCGACTCCAGAGGTGATCACTGAAGCCCGGTAAGCGAAGGTCAGCAGGAGACACGGGAGCATGGGAACGTCTTGTGATTGGTAAGATAGTGAATACTACTTCTTTTGTTATTAATATAAGTGATTTGTAAGAATTTTTTTCTGGGATTGGTAAAACCCTTTAACGTCAAAGCAATCATACTGTTACTTTCATAAATCAGTTTTACGTTGTATAATAAGGTAAGCTAATCATTTGTTCTTCAAAAGCACAATATGGTTTCTCCTGGCAACAAAAAAAATAAAAAATAATATAATTGCAGTTTTTAGAAAACTTTTGACATGGGAGGAACAAAAGTGCGCAGTGCAGCACTGATGTCCTCAGAGGCTAGAGGTGGGTTCCACACCGAGTCCATGGAGTCTTTTCAGTGTCAAATGAGAGCAGCGCTTATAAGAGCCCCCTCTTTAACTTATAGGTGGAGTACCCATTGATCACAGCTTCTATCGTGTCTATGACATGTCAAATGCTTTCTGAAGATAAAGTTACGCTTTAAGTCAGTGCATAGATGTCCTCATAAGAACAGGAGCTGATCAATCATGCAGGTAGCAAAGTATTACGGTGCCTGGGCACGAATTTATCACTTCACTCTACAAAGAATCTTTGCCCAACATCGTTAAAAGATATATATAAAAGAATATTAACATGATATTAGAATTTCTGAAACACACAAATTACTGTAAGTAAAAAAAAAAAATAAATTCCAAGAACTACAGTACGTCTGATTGCTCTTGAAACATAGTCCATTACAGAATCAGGCCTTCTATAGTTACCCATTATAGGATGCCTAATGTTTCGGTAACCCACAGAGTCTTCTATATAGTCATCTGTTCTTGCATTGATAAAAACAGGGACTTTCGCTCCAATGAAATGTGAATAGGTCCACAGTGAAGCAACGACATGTGAAAACTAATCTGATCAGATCGATTTAAAAACAAAGGAACAATGACACCAAAATTTGTTTTAAAGCACCATGACCATATAAAGTTATTTAGAAAGTTCTTCCTCCTGACACTAGCCTCAGGACTCTCTGGATAATTGTTCAGCTACTGCTCCTATGAAGACATGTTGAAAACACAATTAAAAGAACATTTCCAAGTATTATTTTAATAGTTAAAAAAATAATTAGTACAAAGTTATTCACTTGTATACCATATACTGGCTGAAAGGAAATATTCACAGAGGAAATATACCTCATAAAAAACCCTGCTTTTAAAATTTAAATAACAAAAAGATTTATAATTGTGAAACACCACAGTTGATGTATCTGCAAAACCTACACTTACTACACCTAAAAGTCCCCAAATTCTTACTGTCCAGCCATGTACATGGGTGTTTAAGGGGCGTATACCAGTTGATCTCAAATGGACCTACTCCTTCTAAAAGTAATATCTCACTGATGTCCAAATCTGCTTTTAAAAGTTACCTCAGTGCTTTTTCGGAATATCCCGTACCTCCCGTGAGCAATCATCATACCTTCCATTTATGCTCTGACCAGTTGTCCATTCTCATCTTTCTTTTGAGGTCTAAATAGCAGTGGCCTGGCCTCCTTAAATGCTAAATTGAGCGTGTTAAGGAAATATCCTCTTTCTAGGAAACTATCCCTGAGTTGCTGCACTTGTTGGTAAAAAGTCCTAGTCGAGGAGCAGTTTTTACGCATACGACAATATTGTTCCTTTGATATCCCCTTCTTAAGGCTCTGGGGATTTTCCCAGTGTAGCAGATCGTTTGTGATGTTGGTTTTTGAAAAGTCTTAGTTGATATCTGACAGATCAATACCTCTTTCAATGGTAATATCTAAAAAATTTTTTTTTTAAAAACTATCAATCTAATTCCAACGCAAATCTCAGACCCAGTGTATTTTCATTAATGTCCTTGACAAACCTGTCAAAGGATACCTTATCATTAGTCCAAAGGATGAGAACATTGTCAATATAGCGCCTCCCAGAATAAAATGGTATTTCATCCTCCTCAAAGACAATGGAATCCTCCCAACAGCCCAAAAACCAATTAGCATAAGTGGGGGCATATGGCCTCCCCATTGCAATGCCCATGAACTGGTGGTAGAATCTGGCATCAAAACTAAAATAATTGTGTGTTAATAGGAAATTCAAACGTTTCTGGACAAACATGGTGGGAGGTCAGGTATTGAATATCTCTAGAACTGAGAAAGTGCTCAACTGCCTTTAGTCCAAATTCATGTGGAATACTGCAGTAAAGTGCCTCTACAGCAGTAGATACTAGCTGTACATCAAACAATCACGATATTGTCTAATTTCAACTATAAAAGTTAATAATTGGTCTGCACTCAAAATAAAATGGAGGTGCTGGAGGAGTTGGTTGTAGTCCCCGTAGATGGAGAGTACGGTGGATATTACCTTCTAAGTCGATATATTCAAGATACTTTATTGACTGGTACACATCAAAGAAGCATGAACCAGTTGAAAACCAATTAGCGACAAAATAAGTAAGACCCGTCCTGGGTCGCAGTATATCTTAGAAGAGTACTGGGGAATAGAAGAGCGAAACGCAGGCACATCCCATGCCATTGCAGTGCTTCTTTGATGTGTACCAATCAAAGTATCTTGAATATATTGACTTTGCAAGTGAGGTGGATATTCCCTTCTAACTTTAACTAGAACTCAGAAGTATCCCTTTTGCAAGATGGTAATGCAGTAACAAATTTTCCTAGCACTATCAATACACACACTTCTATTTTGAGTTAAAAGTTTAAAACCACTAAAGGATTTCTTTTAAACGTAATTTAGGAAGAGAATGAAAAACAGGTCTCATAGGGTACTTAGGATACATAGAAAACATCTAATTTTTTTTAAAGAGGAGTCCAACATCTAGTGCCTCAATAAGCACTCTCTCAAGTTAGTTTTCCAAAATGGTCAGTGGGGTCCAGTCGTATATCGATCTGTCCTACAGGATACCCAGACACATCCTTAGGGGATGATGAAGAATCACCAGACTAACCCCTTTATCTGACACTTAATACATCAAGTCACCATTATTTGCAGGGTTATCAAGGCTTCTCTCTGCAAATGACAGATTGGAAGATGGAACACCTCACATCCTGTCCTAGATTTCTTAGGTCTTCCTTTACTAGCCTAGTAAAGATATCCATGCTTGTGATCTGATCCTGGAGGAGTCCCAGTATTGATCCATAAGGGGATTCCAGGACTGGTACTCCATTCAATAACCCGCCAGTAATCGGACACTAAGAAGATCCTCCTCGTGCCATAAATTTTAAATCGGTCATGGTTTTTTTTTTAAAAAAAGTTTATTTTTAAATTTCCCTGGGGACAGGTTGATATTTTTCATCCATTAAAAGTCATCATAAATTTGTGGGGATGTAAGAAAACCCTTTATAAAAAGGACTCTTAAATCTATTGTCACATCCTCTATCTGCAACTGAGTTATCATTTTATTATCATTATGAAGGGTTACTTCCAAAAATAACATCCAGGTCTTTTCTCTAAAAAAGAGAAGGAAGAAGGAAATGAGGATCCTGAGGATGGGGAGGAAAGGTATAGGTGATAGGAAACCCGATACAACCTTCATTGACTTTAAATTGTTCCACACTGAGGTACAGTTTTTTCACTCATGTCTGTCCCACCTGGTCCTAAACGTTTTTTTTTTAGGTCTGGAATGCTCATATTAAGGCCTCTTAGAGGTAGATATATTATCAATTTTCATGCCCCACTGAATCATTAGCCGTTCAGCCATTTGTCATTTTGCTGTTTGAGGATCTCCATTGAAGCGTGTTGAAATTGGTTGGTAGACTTTTTCAGCCAGGAGAGCATTATTTCACATTTTTTATTTAAAAATTCTTTTTTTTGTTGCTGATATTGTTAAAGTATATTTTTATAAGGTATATTTCCTCTATGAATTTTGGTAATTTATTCTATATACCAAATACTGATATTTTCTGAGTTACTCAAAGGAAATAAAGCAAGGAGAAAGCACCTGCCCAAAGGAAGACGAAAGAACTACAATGACAGTTCACATTCACGCAGGGTGACATGATGGATGGCAGCTAAAGTCTAGCATCTGGGAAGGTAGTTTGCAAGTCAATTCATGGAGTGGAATTATGGATAATGGGTTAAGTGAGGAAGCGGAAATGCCAGGGGTCACATCTGATAATGGCCAGAAAGGTATAATTAACCCCTTATGAGAGCTAAATGCATGGTCCAAGGGAGTGTCCGGATGGGTTATCCACATTCATATCAATTAAATGTACATTTCCTATCTGCATTACTATTCATGTGCATCATATTTATGGCTAAATTTCAGACATGTAACAGTTTAAAGAAAATCTCAATGCGGATGTGTGGGATCTGCCAGTTACCCTACATCACAGTTATATTTGCAGCTAGATTTGCCCTGGACAAAAATTGTAAACTGCACCATCGTTACTTCCAACATTTGGTTCCAATACATTACAGCGGCCACAGGCACCAAACAGCAGATCGAAAATGGTTACATGAGTAAGGCCACCATGCTTCTTCCAGTTGCCAAAATCTGTAATAAATTGATTGCATCGAAGCCTTGATCAGTGACTACTGTACAGGGGGCAGAATAAAATTGGTTTTGAGAAAGACTATGACCTTTAGCCAAAATGGAGCTAAATAAAAAGAGGAAAATTCAGATTTTGATATTAGCCTTTTCGTTCCTGTGTGTTCGTTGCAAAGGTAGGAAAAAGCTCCCCATTGTAGTCTTCCACTCCAGAAATCCATGTCGGCAACTGTCTCAGATCGGGCGTTTTCAGCAAACAGCAGGTTTATTTTTCCCCAGAGACCTTTTGCGGCACCCTAGGGTGGCAAGATGCCATTCAATCAGGTGTGCCACAGTCCATCTCTTCCTCTCATTGGCGTGCTTCAGTTCATCAAAGTAACACGCAACGAAAGAAACTGCTTTTCTTCGCCGATTTTTCTGTAATTTTTACCGGACCTCCACTTCCTGGAGTGCTGCTTTCATTCTGGGAAAAGAAAGTACAAAAGCTGAAGTGTGACATTAATGAATGTACTTTCATACATCGCAGAAGAATGTAGACCATTGATCAAGCTTCCATCAAGTCACATTTATACACAGATGTCCAGCCACACATCCAATGCGGAAGCTGCTACGTAGCGAAGTAGTGACCCGAACAATTAGAAAGAACCGTCTAGCTCGATGATATGAGATGCAAATGTTATAAGTGAAGCTGCCAGGACCCCCGCTAACATCAGCAGAAGTTTGATAATGAGCATATAACTATTACTTTTAAACTTATCTTCATCAACTTTTATCCAGTGCGACAACAGCCTTAAAAACATGGCCATGCATAACTGCAATCACATAGGCTCATCCCCAGACCCCATGTTCTCAGTGAGCAGAAAGATCCAATCTGCTCTAAGTTGTCCAATAAGCCAAAACATTACAAATTACCAGTTTAATATGAGAAATAAATAAAAATACAGGACCTTATTTCAAATTAAATAAACTACAAGGCTTCGGCTATGTTCACATGTAGTGTGCTGTGTTTTTTAATGCCAAGTTTAACCCCTTCATGACCCAGCCTATTTTGACCTTAATGACATGGCTGTTTTTTGCAATTCTGACCAGTGTCCCTTTATGAGGTAATAACTCGGGAGCGCTTCAACGGATCTTAACGGTTCTGAGGCTGTTTTTTCGTGACATATTGGGCTTCACGTTAGTCATAAATTTAGGTCAATAATTTTTGCGTTTATTTGTGAAAAAAATGGAAACTTGGCTAAAATTTTGAAAATTTTGCAATTTTCAAATTTTGAATTTATATTCTGTTAAACCAGAGAGTTATGTGACACAAAATAGTTAATAAATAACATTTCCCACATGTATACTTTACATCAGCCCAATTTTGGAAACAAAATTTTTTTTTTTTTTGCTAGGAAGTTATAAGGGTTAAAATTTGACCAGCGATTTCTCATTTTTACAACGAAATTTACAAAACCATTTTTTTTTTAGGGACCACCTCACATTTGAAGTCAGTTTGAGGGGTCTACATGGATGAAAATACCCAAAAGTGACACCATTCTAAAAACTGCACCCCTCAAGGTACTCAAAACCACATTCAAGAAGTTTATTAACCCTTCAGGTGCTTCACAGCAGCAGAAGCAACATGGAAGGAAAAAATGAACATTTAACTTTTTAGTCACAAAAATGATGTTTTAGCAACAATTTTTTTATTTTCCCAAGGGTAAAAAGTGAAACTGGACCCCAAACGTTATTGTACAATTTCTCCCGAGTACGCCGATAGCTCATATATGGGAGGGAACCACTGTCTGGGTGCACGACAGGGCTCTGAAGAGAAAGAAAGCCATTTGACTTTTGAATGAAAAATTAGCTCCAATTGTTAGCGGACACCATTTCGCGTTTGGAGAGCCCCAGTGTGCCTAAACATTGGAGCTCGCCCACATGTGACCCCATTTTCAAAACTAGACTCTCCATGGAACTTATCTAGATGCATAGTGAGCACTTTAAACCCTCAGGTGCTTCACAAATTGATCCGAAAAAATACTTTTTTTTTTTTTCACAAAAAATTTAATTTAGCCTCAATTTGTTCATTTCCACATGGTCAACAGGCTAAAATGGATCCTAAAATTTATTGGGCAATTTCTCCTAAGTACACTGATACTTCACATGTGGGGGTAAACCATTGTTTGGGCACGCGGCAGGGCTCGGAAGGGAAGGGGCGCTATTTGACTGAATGAAAAGTTAGCTCCAAATCGTTAGCGGACACCATGTCGTGTTTGGAGAGCCCCTGTGTGCCTAAACATTGGAGCTCCCCCACATGTGACCCCATTTTGGAAACTAGACCTCCCGTGGAACTAATCTAGATGTGCGGTGACCACTTTAAACCCCCAAGTGCTTCACAGAAGTTTATAACGCAGAGCCGTGAAAATAAAAAAAATTTTTTCTTTCCTCAAAAATTATGTTTTAGCAAGCAATTTTTTATTTTCACAAGGGTAACAAAAGAAATTAGACCCCAATAGTTGTTGCCCAGTTTGTCCTGAGTACACTGATAACCCATATGTGGGGGTAAACCACTGTTTGGGCGCACGTCGGGGCTCGGAAGGGAGGAAGCACCATTTGACTTTTTGAACGCAAGATTGGCTAGAATCAATGGTGGCACCATGTTGCGTTTGCAGACCCCTGATGTGCCTAAACAGTGGAAACCCCTCAATTCTAACTTCAACACTAACCCCAACACACCCCTAACCCTTATCCCAACTGTAGCCATAACCCTAATCATAACCCTATCCCCAACACACCCCTAACCCTATCCATAACCCTAACCACAAGCCTAATCTTAACCCTATTTCCAACCCTAACCCTAAGGCTATATGCCCACGTTGCGGATTCGTGTGAGATTTTTCCGCACGATTTTTGAAAAATCCGCAGATAAAAGGCAGTGTGTTTTACCTGCGGATTTACAGTTTTTTTTTGTGCGGATTTCACCTGCGGATTCCTATTGGAGGAACAGGTGTAAAATGCTGCGGAATCCGCACAAAATTGACATGCTGCGGAAAATACAACGCAGCGTTTCCGCACAGTATTTTCCGCACCATGGGCACAGCGGATTTGGTTTTCCATAGGTTTACATGGTACTGTAAACCTGATGGAAAACTGCTATGAATTCGCAGCGGCCAATCCGCTGTGGATCCGCAGCCAATCCGTTGCGGATCCGCAGCCAAACCAGCACCGTGTGCACATACCCTAACCCTAGCCCTAACCCTAGTGTAAAAAAAATATATACATACACATTTTCTTTGTTATTGTCCCTACCTATGGGGGTGATAAAGGAATGGGGGGGTCATTTACTATTTTTTTTTATTTTGATCACTGTGATAAAACCTATCACAGTGATCAAAATATACCTGGAACGAATCTGCCGGCCAGCAGATTCGGCGGGCGCACTGCGCCCGCCATTTTGGAAAATGGCAGCGCCCATGGAGAAGACGGACGGACACCGGGAGGCTCGGCAAGTATGAGGTGGGGGGAGATCGGATCATGGGTGGTGGTGGTGGGGGGGAGATCGGAGCATGGTTGGGGGATGGGGTGGGGAAGATTGGTGCATCGAGATCGGAGCATGGGTGGGGGGGTGGGGAGATCGGAGCATTGAGATCGGAGCATGGGTGGGGTGTTGTGAATTCTGTTGTCGGGCTCCCTCCTGTGGTCATGAATGGTACTTCGGCTGGTTCTATCCATGGAATTCCTCTGGTGGCTGTGGGTGTTTCTGAGTTTCCTTCCACAGGTGACGAAGTTAATTCGTTAGCTGGCTGCTCTATTTAACTCCACTTAGATCTTTGCTCCGTGCCACCTGTCAATGTTCCAGTATTGGTCTTGTTCACTCCTGGATCGTTCTTGTGACCTGTCTTCCCAGCAGAAGCCAAGTGCCTGCTTGTTTTTCTCTGGTTTGCTATTTTTCTGTCCAGCTTGCTATTTTGTTTGTTGTCTTGCTTGCTGGAAGCTCTGGGACGCAGAGGGAGCGCCTCCGCACCGTGAGTCGGTGCGGAGGGTCTTTATGCGCCCTCTGCGTGGTCTTTTTGTAGGTTTTTGTGCTGACCGCAAAGCTACCTTTCCTATCCTCGGTCTGGTCAGTAAGTCGGGCCTCACTTTGCTAAATCTATTTCATCTCTGTGTTTGTATTTTCATCTTTACTCACAGTCATTATATGTGGGGGGCTGCCTTTTCCTTTGGTGAATTTCTCTGAGGCAAGGTAGGCTTTATTTTTCTATCTTCAGGGATAGCTAGTTCCTTAGGCTGTGCCGAGTTGAATAGGGAGCGTTAGGAGCAATCCACGGCTATTTCTAGTGTGTGTGATAGGATTAGGGATTGCGGTCAGCAGAGTTCCCACGTCCCAGAGCTCGTCCTATATTATCAGTAACTATCAGGTCATTCCGTGTGCTCTTAACCACCAGGTCCATTATTGTCCTGACCACCAGGTCATAACAGTACAGGTGGCCCAAAGTACTAATGCATCTCAATAGAGGGATAAGAGAAGTTCTGAGACCATTTTTTTTTCTTTGCAGTGTGTTTTTTCTCTCTTTTCCCCTTTACATCTGGGTGGTTCAGAACACAGGTGTAGACATGGACATTCAAGGTCTGTCCTCTTTGATGGATAATCTCACTATAAGTGTACAAAACATTCAAGATTTTGTGGTTCAGAATCCGATGTCAGAGCCTAGGATTCCAATTCCTGATTTGTTTTTTGGTGATAGATCTAAGTTCTTGAATTTCAAAAATAATTGTAAATTGTTTCTTGCCTTGAAACCTCGCTCCTCAGGTGACCCTGTTAAACAAGTAAAAATCATTATTTCTTTGTTACGTGGTGACCCTCAAGACTGGGCATTTTCCCTTGCGCCAGGAGATCCGGCATTGCGTGATGTTGATGCGTTTTTCCTGGCGCTTGGATTGCTTTATGACGAACCTAATTCAGTGGATCAGGCAGAGAAAATCTTGCTGGCTCTGTGTCAGGGTCAGGATGAAGCGGAGATATATTGTCAGAAGTTTAGAAAGTGGTCTGTGCTCACTCAGTGGAATGAATGTGCCCTGGCAGCAATCTTCAGAAAGGGTCTCTCTGAAGCCCTTAAGGATGTCATGGTGGGGTTTCCCATGCCTGCTGGTCTGAATGAGTCTGTTCTTGGCCATTCAGATCGATCGACGCTTGCGTGAGCGTAAAGCTGTGCACCATTTGGCGGTACTATCTGAGCATGGGCCTGAGCCTATGCAATGTGATAGGACTTTGACCAGAGCTGAACGGCAAGAACACAGACGTCGGAATGGGCTATGTTTTTACTGTGGTGATTCCACTCATGCTATCTCTGATTGTTCTAAGCGCACTAAGCGGTTCGCTAGGTCTGCCACCATTGGTACGGTACAGTCTAAATTTCTATTGTCCGTTACTCTGATTTGCTCTTTGTCATCCTATTCTGTTATGGCATTTGTGGATTCAGGCGCTGCCCTAAATTTGATGGACTTGGAGTATGCTAGGCGCTGTGGTTTTTTCTTGGAGCCCTTGCAGTATCCTATTCCATTGAGAGGAATTGATGCTACGCCTTGGCCAAGAATAAGCCTCAGTACTGGACCCAATTGACCATGTGCATGGCTCCTGCACATCAGGAGGATATCCGCTTTCTGGTGTTGCATAATCTGCATGATGTGGTCGTTTTGGGGTTGCCATGGCTACAGGTCCATAATCCAGTATTGGACTGGAAATCTATGTCTATGTCCAGCTGGGGTTGCCAGGGGGTACATGGTGATGTTCCATTTTTGTCTATTTCGTCTTCCACTCCTTCTGAAGTTCCAGAGTTTTTGTCGGATTATCGGGATGTATTTGATGAGCCCAAAGCCAGTGCCCTACCTCCTCATAGGGATTGCGATTGTGCAATTAATTTGATTCCTGGTAGTAAGTTTCCTAAGGGCCGATTGTTCAATTTATCTGTGCCAGAACACGCCGCTATGCGGAGTTATATAAAGGAATCCTTGGAGAAAGGCCATATTCGCCCGTCGTCATCACCGTTAGGAGCAGGGTTCTTTTTTGTGGCCAAGAAGGATGGTTCTTTGAGACCTTGTATTGATTACCGCCTTCTCAATAAAATTACAGTCAAATTTCAGTACCCTTTGCCGTTGCTGTCTGATTTGTTTGCTCGTATTAAAGGGGCTAGTTGGTTCACCAAGATAGATCTTCGAGGGGCGTATAATCTTGTGCGTATTAAACAAGGCGATGAATGGAAAACAGCATTTAATACGCCCGAGGGCCATTTTGAGTACCTGGTTATGCCATTCGGGCTTTCCAATGCTCCATCAGTATTTCAGTCCTTTATGCATGACATCTTCCGAGAGTACCTGGATAAATTCCTGATTGTGTATTTGGATGATATTTTGGGCTTTTCGGATGATTGGGAGTCTCATGTGAAGCAGGTCAGAATGGTGTTCCAGGTCCTTCGTGCGAATTCCTTGTTTGTGAAGGGGTCAAAGTGTCTCTTTGGAGTTCAGAAGGTTTCATTTTTGGGGTTCATTTTTTCCCCTTCTACTATCGAGATGGACCCTGTTAAAGTCCAGGCCATTTACGATTGGACTCAGCCGACATCTGTGAAGAGCCTGCAAAAGTTCCTGGGCTTTGCTAATTTTTATCGGCGCTTCATCGCAAATTTTTCTAGTGTTGCTAAACCGTTGACTGATTTGACCAAGAATGGTGCTGATGTGGTCAATTGGTCTTCTGCAGCTGTAGAGGCTTTTCAGGAGTTGAAGCGTCGTTTTTCTTCTGCCCCTGTGTTGTGCCAGCCAGATGTTTCGCTCCCGTTTCAGGTTGAGGTTGATGCTTCTGAGATTGGAGCTGGGGCTGTTTTGTCGCAAAGAAGTTCTGATGGCTCAGTGATGAAGCCATGTGCTTTCTTTTCTAGAAAGTTTTCGCCTGCTGAGCGCAATTATGATGTTGGTAATCGAGAGTTGTTGGCCATGAAGTGGGCATTCGAGGAGTGGCGTCATTGGCTTGAAGGAGCCAAGTATCGCGTGGTGGTCTTGACAGATCACAAGAATTTGACTTATCTTGAGTCTGCCAAACGGTTGAATCCGAGACAGGCTCGATGGTCGTTATTTTTCTCCCGTTTTGATTTTGTGGTTTCGTACCTTCCGGGCTCTAAGAATGTGAAGGCTGATGCCCTGTCAAGGAGTTTTGTGCCTGACTCTTCGGGTGTTCCTGAGCCGGCGGGTATTCTCAAAGAGGGGGTAATTTTGTCTGCCATCTCCCCTGATTTGCGGCGGGTGCTGCAAAAATTTCAGGCTGATAGACCTGACCGTTGCCCAGCGGAGAAACTGTTTGTCCCTGATAGATGGACTAGTAGAGTTATCTCTGAGATTCATTGTTCAGTGTTGGCTGGGCATCCTGGAATCTTTGGTACCAGAGATTTGGTGGCTAGATCCTTTTGGTGGCCGTCTTTGTCACGGGATGTGCGTTCTTTTGTGCAGTCCTGTGGGACTTGTGCTCGGGCTAAGCCCTGCTGTTCTCGTGCCAGTGGGTTGCTTTTGCCCTTGCCGGTCCCGAAGAGGCCCTGGACGCATATTTCTATGGATTTTATTTCGTATCTTCCCGTCTCTCAAAAGATGTCGGTCATTTGGGTGGTTTGTGATCGCTTTTCTAAGATGGTCCATTTGGTACCCTTGTCTAAATTGCCTTCCTCCTCTGATTTGGTGCCATTATTTTTCCAGCATGTGGTTCGTTTACATGGTATCCCGGAGAACATCGTTTCTGACAGAGGTTCCCAGTTTGTTTCGAGGTTTTGGCGATCTTTTTGTGCTAGGATGGGCATTGATTTGTCTTTTTCCTCGGCTTTCCATCCTCAGACAAATGGCCAAACCGAACGAACTAATCAGACTTTGGAAACATATCTGAGATGCTTTGTTTCTGCTGATCAGGATGATTGGGTGTCCTTTTTGCCGTTGGCTGAGTTCGCCCTTAACAATCGGGCCAGTTCGGCTACTTTGGTTTCGCCGTTTTTCTGCAATTCTGGTTTCCATCCGCGTTTCTCTTCAGGGCAGGTTGAGTCTTCGGACTGTCCTGGTGTAGATACTGTGGTGGATAGGTTGCAGCAGATTTGGACTCATGTGGTGGACAATTTGACATTGTCCCAGGAGAAGGCTCAACGTTTCGCTAACCGCCGGCGCTGTGTGGGTCCCCGACTTCGTGTTGGGGATTTGGTTTGGTTTTTCGTCTCGTTATGTTCCTATGAAGGTTTCCTCTCCTAAGTTTAAGCCTCGTTTCATTGGTCCGTATAAGATTTCTGAGGTTATCAATCCTGTGTCATTTCGTTTGGCCCTTCCTCTGCTTCTTTTGCCATCCATAATGTGTTCCATAGGTCGTTATTTCGGAGTTACGTGGCGCCTGTGGTTCCATCCGTTGATCCTCCTGCCCCGGTGTTGGTTGAGGGGGAGTTGGAGTATGTGGTGGAGAAGATTTTGGATTCTCGTATTTCGAGACGGAAACTCCAGTACCTGGTCAAGTGGAAGGGTTATGGTCAGGAAGATAATTCCTGGGTTTTTGCCTCTGATGTTCATGCTGCCGATCTGGTTCGTGCCTTTCATTTGGCTCATCCTGGTCGGCCTGGGGGCTCTGGTGAGGGTTCGGTGACCCCTCCTCAAGGGGGGGTACTGTTGTGAATTCTGTTGTCGGGCTCCCTCCTGTGGTCATGAATGGTACTTCGGCTGGTTCTATCCATGGAATTCCTCTGGTGGCTGTGGGTGTTTCTGAGTTTCCTTCCACAGGTGACGAAGTTAATTCGTTAGCTGGCTGCTCTATTTAACTCCACTTAGATCTTTGCTCCATGCCACCTGTCAATGTTCCAGTATTGGTCTTGTTCACTCCTGGATCGTTCTTGTGACCTGTCTTCCCAGCAAAAGCTAAGTGCCTGCTTGTTTTTCTCTGGTTTGCTATTTTACTGTCCAGCTTGCTATTTTGTTTGTTGTCTTGCTTGCTGGAAGCTCTGGGACGCAGAGGGAGCGCCTCCGCACCGTGAGTCGGTGCGGAGGGTCTTTTTGCGCCCTCTGCGTGGTCTTTTTGTAGGTTTTTGTGCTGACCGCAAAGCTACCTTTCCTATCCTCGGTCTGTTCAGTAAGTCGGGCCTCACTTTGCTAAATCTATTTCATCTCTGTGTTTGTATTTTCTTCTTTACTCACAGTCATATGTGGGGGGCTGCCTTTTCCTTTGGGGAATTTCTCTGAGGCAAGGTATGCTTTATTTTTCTATCTTCAGGGCTAGCTAGTTCCTTAGGCTGTGCCGAGTTGTATAGGGAGCGTTAGGAGCAATCCACGGCTATTTCTAGTGTGTGTGATAGGATTAGGGATTGCGGTCAGCAGAGTTCCCACGTCCCAGAGCTCGTCCTATATTATCAGTAACTATCAGGTCATTCCGTGTGCTCTTAACCACCAGGTCCATTATTGTCCTGACCACCAGGTGATAACAGTGTGTGTGTGGGGGGGGGGTGGAGATCGGAGCATTAGAGATCGGAGCATTGAGATCGGAGCATGGGTGGGGGGGTTTCGAGATCGGAGCATTGAGATCGGAGCATGGGTGGAGGGGGTGGGGAGATCGGAGCATTGAGATCGGAGCATGGGTGGGGGGGTGGGGAGATCGGAGCATTCGGGGAGATCGGAGCATTCGGGGAGATCGGAGCATGGGGTGAGGGGCGAGATCGGAGCATGGGGGAGGGAGATCGGAGCATGGGTGGGGGGGGAGATCGGAGCATTCGGGGAGATCGGAGCATGGGGTGAGGGGCGAGATCAGAGCATGGGGGAGGGAGATCGGAGCATGGGTGGGGGGGCAGGAGGACGGGGGAGCAGACAGGACGACGGAGGGGTGCGGAGCACAGGATGGAGGACTGGGGAGGAGATCAGTGGCGGTGGGCACATCAGGGTTTCATGGCTGGATTGTTATATTTCACCAGTTTTTATAGGTGAAATATTACAAATTGCTCTGATTGGCTGTTGAAAGTGAAACTGCCAATCAGAGTGATCGTAGCCAAGGCAGGGGATGGGGGGGTGAAGCCACCACCCCCTGGGCTGAAGTACCACTCCCCTGTCCCTGCAGATCGGGTGAAATTGGAGTTAACCCTTTCACCCGATCTGCAGGGACGCGATCCCTCCATGATGCCACATAGGTGTCACAGGTCGGATTGGCACTGACTTTCATGACGCCTACGTGGCGTCAAAGGTCGGGAAGGGGTTAAGCTGCTTACAAAATGTACCGTATATACTCGAGTATAAGCTGAGTTTTTCAGCACTTTTTTGTGCTGTAAAGAACCCCCCCTCGGCTTATACATGAGTCACGGTACAGAAAGCCGACAGGGGGCAGTGGGTGCCAGCGCACACCTCATACTCACCTACCTGCGCCCCCTCGGTGCTGGCACTCCATCTCATTCCAGCTGCCGGCGCCTGCCTGCAGCTCTTCCAGTGCTCAGTGGTCACATGGTATCGCTCACTAAGGTGATGAATATGGATGCGTCTCCACTCCCATAGGCGTGGAGCGCATATTCATCATCTTAATGAGCGGTACCACGTGACTACTGAGCACAGGAAGAGCTGCAGGCAGGCGCCGGCACAAGATGGAGTGCCGCCAGCACCGAGGGGGCGCAGGTATGTGAGTATGATGGTTTGTTTTTTTTCCAATAGGAAACATGCACACAGGGATAAGGAGGCATGCACACAGGGACGGAACGGGGGAGGCATTCATAACAGTAAGGGGGAGGCATACATACAATGACAGGGGAGGCATGCAGACAGGGATGGGGAGCCATGCATACCAGTCAGGAGAAAAAAAAAAAAAGAAAAAGAAAAAAAAAGGTGTGTATGAGATTTCTGAAATTTCATTGATTCTACTAGTATTGTGAAACGCAGCTGAAAGTTTTCATAAAAACATGCTGGGGGGAAAACAAAGCAAAAAAACAGTATAAAAGCAATGTGTGAACATAACCTTAAACACACCCCATCAAAATTCAGTTCACCCTAACAATATTGTTCCAGTCTACCCAATTTAGTTGCCCCTAAACAATTAAATTATTTGTCTAGAAAGGGGAGGAAAAACAAAAAGAACACTAGCTAAATAGATTTAAAGGTAATAGGATGAATCACCGTCAAATATATGAAGGGACAACACAGAGATCGGTACTATGATCTTTTTACACTAAGGTCACGTGCACATGTTCAATATTTTACCTCAGTATTTTTAAACCCTTTACCCCCAAGGGTGGTTTGCATGTTACTGACCGGGCCAATTTTTACAATTCTGACCACTGTCCCTTTAGGAGCTAATAACTCTGAAACACTTCAACAGATCCCGGCGATTCAGACATCGTTTTCTGATGAAATATTGTACTTCATGTTACTGGTTAAATTTTTTTTATATGACTTGCGTTTATTTGTGAAAAAATAAATAAATGGAAATTTGACAAAAATTTTGCAATTTCAAACTTTGAATTTTCATGCCATTAAATCACTGAAATATGTCACAAAATACTTAATAAATAACATTTCCCACATGTCTACTTTACATCAGGACAAATTTGGAACCAAAAATGTATTTGTTAGGAAGTTATAAGGGTTAAAAGTTCACCAGCCATTTTACATTTTTCCAATGTAATTTTCTGGTTAGCCAATAAAGGTATCACTCCGAGAATACTTTGGACATCATTGGGCAGAAAACTATTCACATCATTTTTCCAACAAAATTTACAAAACCATTATTTTTTTTATTTTTTTAGGGATCACATCACATGTGAAGCCACTTTGATGGGCCTATATGATAGAAGATATCCAAAAGTGACACCATTCTAACAACGGCACCCCTCAAGGTGCTCAAAACCACATTCAAGAAGTTTATTAACCCTTCAGGTGTTTCACAGGAATTTTTGGAATGTGGCAAAACAAAAAAATTTTTTTTTTTTTTTTTTTTTAAACTTAAACATTCTTCAGACTAAATTTTTTTAGTTTGACAAG
Organism: Ranitomeya imitator; assembly: GCF_032444005.1. Taxonomy (NCBI): domain Eukaryota; kingdom Metazoa; phylum Chordata; class Amphibia; order Anura; family Dendrobatidae; genus Ranitomeya; species Ranitomeya imitator. The sequence continues at coordinate 435,041,267 of NC_091285.1, forward strand.
GGCAACAGGAAAAAATGGACCCCAACATTTGTTGTGTAATTTCTCCTGGAATGCCAATACTCCATATGAGGAAGAAAACCACTGTTTGGGGGCACGGCAGAGCTCGGAAGGGAAGGAACGTCATTTGATATTTTGGATGTTAAATTTCCTGGAACAAATGGCGGATTCCATGGCACGTTTGAAGAGACTTTGATGTGCCTGAACAATAAAAATCCCCCACAAGTGGCAGCATTTTGGAAACTAGACCCCTAAAGGAATGTATTTAGATGTGTGGTGAGCACCTTGAACCCACAGGTGCTTCACAGAAGTTTATAACCTTGAGCCATGGGGGGGGGGGAGGGGAAAATCACATTTTTTCCCACAAAAATGTTATTTTGGCCCCAAATTTTGCATTGTCATGAGAGTAACATGAGAAATTGCACCATACAATTTGTTGTGCAATTTCTTCTGAATACGCCTATACCCCATATGTAAGGAATACTACTTTTGAGGCACAGTGCAAAGCTCAGAAGGGAAGAGGAGCCATATTGGAGTTCAGATTTTGCTAGAATGGTTTGAGGGTGCCTGTCATATTGGCAGAGCCCCTGAGGTGCCAGAACAACAGAATCCCTGTGTGCACACGTTCCTGATCTGATTTTTCGCATTTTTTTCACTATAAAAACATGATAAAAACCGCAAAAAAAGCATCCATTAAGCATCCTATTAATAGAATGCAATCTGCAATTTTTGTGCATATGTTGTGTTTTTTTTCCGCAAAAAAAAAAAAAACGCATCGCGTAAAAAAATGCAGCATGTTCATTAATTTTGCGGGTTTTTCGCAGATTTCATGCATTGGGAAGCTCCGGAAAAAAAAACGCGAAAAATCCGCACAAAAACTTAAGAAAAACGCGCAAAAAACGCATGCGGATTTCCTGCATAAAAAGTCAGTTTTTTTTTTCAGGAAATTTCTGCAAATAATCCTGACGTGTGCACATAGCCTTATAGGTTAACTCATTTTATAAACTACACTTCCCCAATTAATTCATCTAGGGGTGCAGTGATCATATTGACAACTCTGGTGTGTCACAGAATTTTATACCATTTGGCAGCGAAGAAAAAATAATTACATTTTTACCACCAAAATTTGGTTTTAGCCCCAGGTTTTACATTTTCACACAAGAAGTGGGTAAAAAAATGACACCAAAATTTGTCCCACAATGTCTACCGAGTGTGGCAATACCCCATATGTGGCTGTACAGTACTATTAGCCATATGGAGAGATTCTGGAGGAACGGGGCTCTATTTGCCTCCTGGAGCGCAGATTTTCCTAGAATAGTTTGCGGACTCCATATACAGAGCCCCTAATTGCTAGAAGAGATGTATCCCCCCTCAAGTGACCCCATTTTGGAAAGGATATCCCTTTGGGAATTTATCTACAGGTGTAGTGACGATTTTGACCTCCATGGGTATTTTCCAGAAACAAGCAGCAATGCATGTTGCCGCATGAAAATTGCAAACTGCTGTTGCAGTGTCCAGTACGTTGCAGTCACCAGTACGTTATGCCCAGCCCGTTGCTTCGGGAGGCATGCACCCATAAGTTAGGCGGACTCTCATCACTTCAGAAATGCCAAATGTGGACGCAATATGTGGTTTAGCTATACTGTGGGGTTCAGAAGGGAGGGGGCATTAGGATTTTGGAGCGGAGAATTTGCTGAATTTCTTTTGGAGAGCGAGGAGTAATTTTTGCTTTTCCAGAGCCTTTGTGGAAGCCCCCTATATTTCCATTAACCCCTTCACCCCAAAGCCTGTTTTCACCTAAGTGACAGGGCCAATTTTTACAATTCTGACCACTGTCACTTTATGAGGTCATAACTCTGAAACGCTTCAACGGATCATGGTGATTCTGACATTGTTTTCTCGTGACATATTGTACTTCATGATAGTGGTAAAACTTCTTCGATATGAATTGCATTTATTTGTGAAAAAAACAAACATTTGTCGGAAATTATGAAAATTTAGCAATTTTCAAACTCTTAGTTTTTATGCCCTTAAATTAGAGAGTTATATCACATAATATAGTTAATAAACAACATTTCCCACATGTCTGCTTTACATCAGCACAATTTTGGAAACATATTTTTTTTTTTGTTAGGACGTTATAAGGGTTAAAAGTTGACCAGCGATTTCTCATTTTTGCAACAAAATTTGCAAAACCATTTTTTTACGGACCACCTCACACTTGAAGTGACTTTGAGGGGTCTATATGACAGAAAATGCCCAAAACTGACACCATTCTAAAAACTGCACCCCTCAAGGTACTCAAAACCACATTCAAAAAGTTTATTAACCCTTCATGTGCTTCACAGGAATTTTTTGAATGTTTAAAAAAATTGAACATTTAACTTTTTTTTCACAAAATTTTTACTTCAGGTCCAATTTGTTTCATTTTACCAAGGCTAACAGGAGAAATTGGACCACAAAAGTCATTGTACAATTTGTCCTGAGTACGCCGATACCCCATATGTGGGGGTAAACCACTGTTTAGGCACATGGCAGAGCTCGGAAGGGAAGGAGCACCATTTGACTTTTCAATGCAAGATTTGCTGGAATTGAGATCGGAGCCCATGTCACGTTTAGAGAGCCCCTGATGTGCCTAAACAGTGGAAACCCCCACAAGTGACACCATTTTGGAAATAGACCACCTAAGGAACTAATCTAGATGTGTGGTGAGCACTTTGAACCTCCAAGTGCTTCACAGAAGTTTATAATGTAGAGCCGTAAAAAAAAAATTTATATTAATTTTCACAAAAAATGATCTTTTTGCCCCAAATTTTTTATTTTCCCAAGGGTAACAGGATAAATTGGACCCCAAAAGTTGTTGTGCAATTTGTCCTGAGTACGCCGATACTTCATATATGGGGATAAACCACTGTTTGAGCGCATGGCAGAGCTCGGAAGGGAAGGAGTGCCATTTGACTTTTCAATGCAAAATTGGCTGGAATTGAGATCGGACGCCATGTCGCATTTGGAGAGCCCCTGACGTGCCTTAACAGTGGAAACCCCCCACAAGTGACCCCATTTTGGAAAGAAGACCCCCTAAGGAACTTATCTAGATGTGTGGTGAGCACTTTTAACCCCCAATTGTTTCACTAAAGTTTAGAATGTAGCATTGTGAAAATTAAAAAATCATTTTTTCTTTCCACAAAATGATGTTTTAGCCCGCAATTTTTTTTCCCCCAAGGGTAACAGGAGAAATTGGACCACAAAAGTTGTTGTCCAACTTGTCCTGAGAACGCTGATACCCCATATGTTGGGGGGAACCACTGTTTGGGCACACAGGAGAACTCGGAAGGGAAGTAGCACTTTTTTACTTTTTCAAAGCAGAATTGGCTGGAATTGAGATCGGACGCCATGTCACGTTTGGAGAGCCCCTGATGTGCCTAAACAGTGGAAACCCCCAATTATAACTGAAACCCTAATCCAAACACACCCCCAACCCTAACCCCAACCCTAGCCCTAACGGGAAAATGGAAATAAATACATTTTTTTTACATTTTATTATTTTTCCGTAAGTAAGGGGGTGATGAAGGGGGGTTTGATTTACTTTTATAGCGTTTTTTTGGCGGATTTTTATGATTGGCAGCCGTCACACACTAAAAGACGCTTTTTATTGCAAAAAATAGTTTTTGCATCACCACATTTTGAGAGCTATAATTTATCCATATTTTGGCCCACAGAGTCATGTGAGATCTTGTTTTTTGCAGGACGAGTTGACGTTTTTATTGGTAACATTTTCGGGCAGATGACATTTTTTGATCGCTTTTTGCTGGTTTTTGTTCATTCCGCCTCCCAAAAATCGGAATAGATTTTTGGGAGGCGGAATGAACAAAAACCAGCAATTCTTGAATTTCTTTTAGGGGGGGCGTTTATACCGTTCCACGTGTGGTAAAATGGATAAAGCAGTTTTATTCTTCAGGTCAGTACGATTACAGCGATACCTCATTTATGTAATTTTTTTTATGTTTTGGCGCTTTTACACAATAAAAACTATTTTATATAAAAAAATAATTGTTTTTGCATCGCATTATTCTGAGAGCTATAACTTTTTATTTTTCTGCTGATGATGCTGTATGGCGGCTTTTTTTTTGCGGGACAAGATGACGTTTTCAGCGGTACCATGGTTATTTATATCCGTCGTTTTGATCGCGTGTTATTCCACTTTTTGTTCGCCTGTATGATAATAAAGCAATGTTTTTTGCCTTGTTTTTTATTTTTATTTTTTGCGGTGTTCACTGAAGGGGTTAACTAGTGGGATAGTTTCATAGAGCGGGTCGTTACGGACGCGGCGATACCAAATATGTGTACATTTATTGTTTTTTTTTTTAGTTTACATACATAAATGGATTTATTGGGAAATTTTTTTTTTTTTTTTTTTTTTTACACATTCTATTTTTTTTTTTTTTTTTTTACTTTCTAACATTGTCCCAGGGTGGGCCATCACTGTATTAGATCAGATCGTTGATCTGACACTGTGATCAACGATCTGACAGGCAGTCTAGCTGGCTTTCGCGCCGGCTAGCCAGGTCACTTCATGACCCGGAAGGAGTCCGGCGGCCATCTTGGATCCGGGGACTCCTTCCGGGTCACCGGAGCAACGCGATCTCATTGCGTTGCTCCGGTGGGAGAGCGCAGGGAGCCCCCGTCCCTGCGCGATCCCCCTCTATGCCGCTGTCACTACTGACAGCGGCATCAGAGGGGTTAAATGCCCGCGATCGGCGATAGCGCCGATCGTGGGCATTGCTGCGGGGTGTCAGCTGTCATATACAGCTGACACCCGCACCCGATCACCGCGGCGCTCAGCGCGAGTCCGCGGTGATCGGTGCGCCGTACTAGTACTGCTGCTGGCACAAATGCAGTGCCGGCAGTGCAGTACTAGTACGGCGCATGGCGCGAAGGGGTTAACCGATGACAGCTCCGAGTAGGGAGTTTCTTTTTTTCTGGATTGAGTTGCAGCTTTTATTGGGAACATTTTACATAACGTTTAGGATCACATTTATCAGCCGCTCTACACTGAGCCCTTACTTTGGGGTTTCCATCTAAATATTTGAGTGATGTGATTCAGATGAAACCCTGAGGGATCCATTCACTATAATGAGGCAGCAGATTTATTCTGGACTCAGTCTGGCCTCTGGCAAAATGAACAAAAAAAACAGCAATTTAGGAATTTTTGTTTGGGGGGGGGGGTATGTCATTCCTAGTATGGTAAAATTGATAAGGCAGCATTATTCTTCAGGTCAGTACTATTACAGCCATACCTCATTAATATACCGTATTTTTCAGACTATAAGATGCACCAGACCATAAGACGCACCCCAAATTTAAAAAAAGAAAATGGGGGAAAAAAAAAAAAAAAAAATGTGTCAAATGGGGGCCCGTCTTACAGTCCTGAAATCATCTTACCGGGGGGCTTAAATTGGCAGCAGGAGTCAGGCGAGGCTCCAGAGACACAGTTTCAGGGCTGCTCCGTGCTGTATGAGGCTCCGGAGACATGGTCTGGCAGTTTCAGCAGTACTAGGTGTTGTACGGGGCTTCGGGGACATGGCGCGGCAGTTTCAGCGGTCCTCGGTGCTGAGGGGGGGCTCCGGCGACATTATGTGAAAGCCCAAAGCCCCGCTGTTCTATTCCCTTGCCTTAATGCTGTGGCATCTGGGAAAATGGCCGCCGGAGTTGGCGCATGCGCAGATTGAGATCTAATCCGAGATCTGAATTTGTACATGCACCGCCTCAGGCGGCCATGTTGCTGGACGCCACAGCATTAAGGAAAGGGAATAGAACTGCGGGGCTTCGTGCTTTCACATAATATCACCGGAGCCCCCCCTGCAGCCCCAAGGACTGCCGCACCATGTCCCCGAAGTTCCGCACAGAACCGAGGACCACCGAAACTGACGCACAGCACCGAGCACCGCTGAATGGGATCGAGATCACCGCAAACTTTAAGTACATTGCGACCATGAGACACACCATTTTCCCCAAAAAATGTTTGGGGAAAAAAGTGCGTCTTATGGTCCAAAAAATACGATTTTTTTTTAAGGTTTTGGCACAATAAAGACTATTGTATAGCAAAAAATTATTTTTGCATCGCTTCACTCAGAGCTGTATGGCGGCTTGCCTTTTTGTGGGACAAGATGTTTATTTATATCCATCTTTTTTATCGCGTTTTATTCCACTTTTTGTTCAGTGGCATGATGGTAAAACAATGGTTTTGCGCCCCCCTTTTTTATTTTTTTTTTAATTTTAATGCGTTCACTAAAAGGGTTAACCAGTGGGACAGTTTTATAAGTCAGGTTGTTCCGAACACGGAAATACAAAATATGTGCACTTATATTGTTTGTATATTTTTGTTTTCATAAAAATATTTATTTATGGGAACAATAGTTTTTGATTTTTTTTATTATTATTTGATACTTTTTTTTAAATGTTTTCACAATTATTTTTTACTTTTCCACATTTTTTGCAGGCTGATCACTTGTATAGTATGTGGATGAAGCAGCATCCATGTGCTATGCAAACGGTCAGCTCTGCCCTGAGAGAAAGTTGCTGATCATGCACTGCGCATGATCAAGTAACTTTCCTAGTGCCGGTGACCTGGATGTCGTCATGACGACAATCGGGTCACCATGGCAACGACTGGGACCCGGTGTTATGATGTGGGGTCTCCGAACCAAGGGCAGAGGGGTTATCAGCCCTCTGCTGATTCCCAAAAGGCTGTGATCAAGTTCGAGTTTTGTGATCGCTCGTGCACAGCCTGTGTGCGCGCACTTTATCGTGGACGTAATAATCTGTCCGGCGTCAATAATTGCCAGAGCCCAGGGACGTATTATTATTACGGACCACATCAGAAAGGGGTTAAGCCAAAACCAGGAGTGGAACAATCTAAGGAAAAATGTAATAAAAACATGGGCATCACTTCCGCATTTACCACCCACTGCTTGCTTTGGCTTGCAAATACTGAGGTAAAATATTGACCAAATACTGAATTTGTGCGCGTGGCCTTAGGTCTGCAACCTTGCCAATTAGGCATCCTCTATATCTAGGGAAAATAAAGTCATCATAATTACAGATGGCAATTCTTTACTGTAAGAGCAGTGAGACTAGAACTCTCTGACACGATGTTGCAATGGCTGAATCACTAGAAAAGGTTCAAGGAGGCCTGGATGCCTTTCTGGAAAATTGTAATAGCACATTGGGCGCTAGGTTGTGGACTTTAGATCCAGGAAGTTAGTCTGATTGCCTTATGTGTAGTGTTGAGCGCAAGAGCTCGCTTCTCGAGTTTGCATCGGGTGCTCAGGAATGCACAGAGTATCGCGGGTGCTCGAGTCGCCATCCCGCATGCTTCATAGGGACAAAAAAAAAATATGCGGGGATTGCCTCGAAGTGAAGTGCTTGCTACATACTCAGGTAGCGAGCACTTGGGCCCAACACTACTCATTACTAAAAACCTAGACAGTTTGTAACAGACACTAAAAAGAGCCCAGCGATGGAGCTTTGCTCTGCTAGTCTGGGGGCATCTTGACAAAAATATTTATTTTAATACAAACCATTTTTCTGTTGAGTTTTGTCATGATGTCGCGACCAAGGGTGAAAAATGCCTGCAAATAAAATATATATTTTTTTTAAATAAATGTATATCAGTATCATTTGTAGAATAAATGACAAATTGTAATAATAGAAACCACTAATCCCCCTTCCCCCCCAAAAAAAAATAAAAAAATTGAAATGGTAGGTTTTCTTCATGAAAAGCAAATGAGTAACCCCAAATATGAACATCATGGTTTTTACCATCCGTTTTCACACAGTTTACGGTTATAAAAATTATTATAAAGGTGTCAAACCTGTATTTGTATAATATAGTGCTCCGACCTCGCCATTCATGGCACTGGGCCGGGCTGCCGGCAGCAGCCACTAGAGAAACCTTACTGTATATGGCAGGGATGACGAACCTGTGACATGTTCTAGAGGGGGCACGCATGTGATCGCCTCAGCACTAGCGCTGCAGGGGAGTTCTGCGTCAGGGTTGGGGTAGAAGAGCAGTTCGGCAGTGCTCAGTGTTCACCCAGCATGATTCCCCCTACAGCCGGTCTCACATGGAGCAGCAGCCAAAGCTCGGAGCCCGCACCAGATCCACACAGGCGGTGCAGGAGGCTCTGGGGCAGACAGCCAAAACCTCCGAGGGTCACTGCGGGCAGGGGAACAGTACCTCCAAGGAGGATGGGTCACCCACGGAGGCCAAGAAGAGCAGCAGGTGCCCGGGGAGATACATCCTGCAGGGCGCACGGAGACCACTGCCTGGAAACAACCTTACCTGGTCTGCACTTTGGTTCCCACTATGGCCCCTCTCTCCTGGCTGTGTGACGGTAAGGTGGGATTTATAGTTCACCAAAAGCTATGGCCATCTTTAGTGGTTAACATTGCAGTCAGTTTTATTATGTAATCTCTATTCTTTCATTCATTTTAGCAAAGCCTTCATGCCATTTTCAATCGGGATCCAAGAAGTATCGTTTCTCCTTGCAGAGAGTGACATGATAAGCATGTCGAGGTGAGGAGACATAAAGCCGCAATGCTCCTCTGCACAGCATGCACTACTTTCAACCAGTATCATATGAGACTAACACATTCAAGTCAATGGGTCTGGGAAATTAAAAAAAAAAAAAAAAAAAGAAAGCCAGAGTTGAGTTTTATAGATGAGACTTGGACAATTTTTCATATGCTTGTCTACAGGTACCCTTAGTTTCAGACTTCTCTCATTGATTGTGTCCCTCCCAGTAATACATGCTGGATGAGAGGTCAGCAAGCCCAAGATATCATAGCCTATATAACAGCACAGCTTCATTCCTGGAGAGATTCCTCCTTCTGTCTAGTCTTAGCTGACAGTGATGCTGAGGATTTTGCACTTTCCCCCCTACACATGTATTCTGCAGAGTTCTCTCCTCTGTCTGCTTAGATCATACACAGGGTGTCACTCACCCTCCCATTCTCCTCGGGTGCTCTCCTTGCTGTATAACCTCTACTGTAGCATAGCCAATACGCTGCATTTCCTACAGTTTGGATGCTTTTCTCCCCCGCTACACTACCTTATCTGACAAATGTAGCACCACACAGTGCCCAAGTATAAAAGTAATCCAATGCGAGAGCTGGGAATGCAGCATCGAGGATTACCCATAATGGCTATCCCACACCCTATAAATGCTATATATGTGAAAAAGGAAAAAAAAAAAAAAAAGCTACATGGAAGCCATGGGAAATGTGATGATTTGATACCTCGTATGGCTTCTGTGCCTACCTATGCTCAGCGGCTCTGAGGTTTCAAAGTTTGTGAGGGAACGGGTGCGCAAGGGATTACCAAACATTCATTAGCAAACTTAGGTTTCCCCTTTAGTAAACCAAAGCTTTTTACATGGGATCAGTTTTTACCTCTTCCACATTGATGCTGGATTTCGCACTGGTTTCAAGAAACTTGATTCCATAATCAATAGCAAGCTGGGTTTGGAGAGAAAAAAAACAAAAGGATTAAGGAACAAAACACAAAAAGCAGTACCAAACTATGGTCCGAGAAAAGGTCAACAAATTCCGTACCTTCTCGCCTCTCTCCCGGGATACTTGTCTCTTATCATTCATGTCACATTTATTGCCCAGGATCATTCGCTCCACATCAGATGAGGCATGCTGGGAAAGAATTGGACAGACAGTAAGGAAGTGAGGAGAAGGGGGCTGGTTCTGGCCAATAAACTTGCTGGCTGCAATAACCCCTTTGAGGGAAATGTTGTATTTTACAAAACCAGCTTTGCCGATGAGATTTGAACATGCTGTGGAACCGTTCTTCATGGAAGTGGACCTGTGGGTGCCGATTGTTAAATCTGAGCTAGGCAATTACTGTCGGTCATTCTGATCACAGATATTAAGCATATGTAATCCAGATACCTCAACTGACCACAGAGACGCTGAAGGGGCAAACACACCGCACGCGATTATTCCTTTACAATAGCCAGATGTGAAAATTGTAACACTTAGGGTAGTGCCAAAAAGATACAGCAATTAAAAAAAATGGTTTTAACTACATTCACTGCCATAGCTACGCAATCCGCAACGTGCGACTGTCCTGCGTCAAAGATTGGTTAGCCAAGGTTTAACGAATAAATAAAATAAAATAATATATATATATATATATATATATATATATATATATTTTAATCTTTATTTTTATATAGCGCTAACATATTCCGCAGCGCTTTACAGTTTGCACACATTATCATCACTGTCCCCGATGGGGCTCACAATCTAGAATCCCTATCAGTATGTCTTTGGAATGTGGGAGGAAACCGGAGTACCCGGAGGAAACCCACGCAAACACGGAGAGAACATACAAACTCTTTGCAGATGTTGTCCTGGGTGGGATTAGAACCCAGGACCCTGGAGACATTTTCAACTTTTAAACACTAGGGGGAGCAGCTGCTGACATTTGCCATGAAAGCCTGCTGTAATGCTTGCTCGCATTAGGACTGCAGTGAATGCAGGCGGGACTGCTCCATGTGTCTGATGTCACTACTCACTTCCCCTTCTGGGGATAAAGCACAATGAAGTTTAGTGTGAAGTGTATCACAGTACTGCACCATTTTATTGATGACTGATACAGAAGTGGTCAGCGCCACTGAGGACCGCTGGCAGCATCAGTTCTGTTAGTTTGTGCTGCACTGCTCACTGGGCTATACAGAGTTCTGGGGGAGCAGTTATATCAGTGTGGTGGCCGCAGCACTCACATCACAGTAATCATAGTTCAGCAGTTAGGCTCACACTTCATAGGATTACATACACGGCTCTGCGGACTGCATCACAGAGGATAGTATATACGTACTGTAGCTGTGCAAACTGTATCTCATAATAGGATTATGTGCACATATCTGATGTGAATTACTGTGATCTGAGCAGAGCAGTCATGTCATTGAAACTGCTGCACTCAGATGACAGTAGATTCCCATGAGCACAGATTGGGGTATCAGCGCAATGGAGGTGATCACATTCAGTGACGTGAATTTACTGCTGGTTGAAGTCACTGCCACAGTCTTAGTGTCTAGATCTGATGGAGCTTTGCAGATGCAGCACTAAAGCCTCATTCAGATGTCCCCGCATCATTGACGTCAAAATAACGCTTTACACTGACTGTACTCCGACTCTGCTCACAGTACAGTCGTGAAACGATTTCACTACTGAACACAATCGGTGACAGTGGTGGGGAGCACAGGTTGGGCTGCCTGACATTGTACTACTAATAACAGGCTACTGACCTGTTTTCACCGCTCTAAGAAGTCACTGTCGTAGCCCTGCTATCATCAGTCAGAGCAGGACTGGAGGTAACTTCTTCCAATGGCAAGGACAGCTCGGCAGCCTGGTATTAGTTGTACAGTGTCTGACTGCCGCTAAACTGATGCCCATACCTGCTGTTACTGCTGAACACTGTGTGAGCGGTGACAGGAGCAAATTGTAGGTCAGAGATGGGCCACAATAAAATGGCAGCTGGCTCCGCTCACAACTGCGAATTGGGCACATCTGAGGCAGCCACAAAACAGGAGATGCAGCAAGACACCGACCACAGTCTCCTATGCCCTGGGGCTGCCATATTTGTGGTGTTTAAGTGTCATGCTCCGATATTCACACATCAACCCCCAGCACCCACAGAAAAAAAAATTAAAATGTCAAAACAGTAAATTTTATTTTGTTTTAAAAATATATAAAATTCAAACAAAAATTGTGACATTCCCTTGAATAGCAAACAGGGGGAGGACTATTTAAAAAAAAAAGGGGGGTAGTAGTAGTAGTAGTAGTAATTCTTAACCTCACCGATCCCTCGCCACCCATGTACCAGCCCTTCCCAGGTGCCCAGCCAGTTTCTGGATTTATTGTCCTGTCTGGATGGGGCAGTGATTGGTTGCAGTGGTCACATGTTCATACAAATGGAAATGCAAGTACAGAAACTGGCAGGAAAGGGAAGGAAATTGTGGGCATTGTTATGCACAATATTACTATTTTTAACCCCTTTCCACTAGGTAATCCTTGGCTCTACAGATAGCACAAATAGGTTAGAAAAGTTGTGTGATAGATTATATATATACTAGATGGCAGCCCGATTCTAAAGAATCGGAAGTCTAGAATCCATATATACTTTATTTATTCAAATGTAAGAATAATACAATTAATAAATAATAGTAAGAAAGAACAAAAAATGGCTGCACTCACCAGCTCTTGACAATTCTTGTTATTTAAGAAATTGCTGGGCAATAATGGACAATGTCCTTATGTGGCAAATAATAGAGCAATATACCCAATGTGGCAAAGAAGAGGTTAATAAACGGCAGTCTCTCAGTATAACAGTCAGTGAATAATAGGCAGTATATGGAGAAAACACCAAACAAAAGTTCAAAATTGGTGTGAAAATGTCACTGAACCACTTCACAACTAAATATATATAGTTTTGGTAAATGGTATTATCATTTTTTTGACGAAATTCGGCAGGAGCTTGAAGAGCAACGTCACTGGGCCCGCCTCCACGCAGTAGAAACTTGCTGTGAGGTAAAAATTCAAAAATCACACCAAAATGGCGGGCGGAGTGTGTCACAGTACGGCACGTTTCTGATTGGTCGCTCGCAGCAGGCGGCAACCAATCAGACACTGGACACTGTTGACGTCACTTATCTCCGGACATTAGCTCCGGACATTAGCTCCGGACAGGAAGTTGGCACAAATTGCAGGAAGTAGTATTCTAGGCAATTATATATTAGATATAGATATATATATATATATATATATATATAAATAATATATATATATATATATATATATATATATATATATATATATATATATATATATATATATATATATATATATATAATATCTATATATATATATATACAGTGGGGCAAAAAAGTATTTAGTCAGTCAGCAATAGTGCAAGTTCCACCACTTAAAAAGATGAGAGGCGTCTGTAATTTACATCATAGGTAGACCTCAACTATGGGAGACAAACTGAGAAAAAAAAATCCAGAAAATCACATTGTCTGTTTTTTTAACAATTTATCTGCATATTATGGTGGAAAATAAGTATTTGGTCAGAAACAAACAATCAAGATTTCTGGCTCTCACAGACCTGTAACTTCTTCTTTAAGAGTCTCCTCTTTCCTCCACTCATTACCTGTAGTAATGGCACCTGTTTAAACTTGTTATCAGTATAAAAAGACACCTGTGCACACCCTCAAACAGTCTGACTCCAAACTCCACTATGGTGATGACCAAAGAGCTGTCAAAGGACACCAGAAACAAAATTGTAGCCCTGCACCAGGCTGGGAAGACTGAATCTGCAATAGCCAACCAGCTTGGAGTGAAGAAATCAACAGTGGGAGCAACAATTACAAAATGGAAGACATACAAGACCACTGATAATCTCCCTCGATCTGGGGCTCCACGCAAAATCCCACCCCGTGGGGTCAGAATGATCACAAGAACGGTGAGCAAAAATCCCAGAACTACGTGGGGGGACCTAGTGAATGAACTGCAGAGAGCTGGGACCAATGTAACAAGGCCTACCATAAGTAACACACTACGCCACCATGGACTCAGATCCTGCAGTGCCAGACGTGTCCCACTGCTTAAGCCAGTACATGTCCGGGCCCGTCTGAAGTTTGCTAGAGAGCATTTGGATGATCCAGAGGAGTTTTGGGAGAATGTCCTATGGTCTGATGAAACCAAACTGGAACTGTTTGGTAGAAACACAACTTGTCGTGTTTGGAGGAAAAAGAATACTGAGTTGCATCCATCAAACACCATACCTACTGTAAAGCATGGTGGTGGAAACATCATGCTTTGGGGCTGTTTCTCTGCAAAGGGGCCAGGACGACTGATCCGGGTACATGAAAGAATGAATGGGGCCATGTATCATGAGATTTTGAGTGCAAACCTCCTTCCATCAGCAAGGGCATTGAAGATGAAACGTGGCTGGGTCTTTCAACATGACAATGATCCAAAGCACACCGCCAGGGCAACGAAGGAGTGGCTTCGGAAGAAGCATTTCAAGGTCCTGGAGTGGCCTAGCCAGTCTCCAGATCTCAACCCTATAGAAAACCTTTGGAGGGAGTTGAAAGTCCGTGTTGCCAAGCGAAAAGCCAAAAACATCACTGCTCTAGAGGAAATCTGCATGGAGGAATGGGCCAACATACCAACAACAGTGTGTGGCAACCTTGTGAAGACTTACAGAAAACGTTTGACCTCTGTCATTGCCAACAAAGGATATATTACAAAGTATTGAGATGAAATTTTGTTTCTGACCAAATACTTATTTTCCACCATAATATGCAAATAAATTGTTAAAAAAACAGACAATGATTTTCTGGATTTTTTTTTCTCAGTTTGTCTCCCATAGTTGAGGTCTACCTATGATGTAAATTACAGACGCCTCTCATCTTTTTAAGTGGTGAAACTTGCACTATTGCTGACTGACTAAATACTTTTTTGCCCCACTGTGTGTATATATATATATATATATATATATATATATATATATATATATATATATATATATATATATATATATATATATATATATATATATATATATATATATATATATATATATATATTATCTATATATATAATATCTATATATGTGTGTGTGTGTGTGTGTGTGTGTGTGTGTGTGTGTGTGTGTGTGTGTGTGTGTGTGTGTGTGTGTGTGTGTGTATATATATATATATTAAATAATAATCACAAAAGCAGATTTTACTGTCCCAAAACTTAAATTTTAAGTGACTATCTTAAAGATTTTTCTTGCTTTCAGCTGAGGCGCTCCCATGACACATCATCAATACAAGTTATACACTGCGGGGAACCTGAGTAACTGCACGAACAAGATTTCTAAAAAGTCACGATATGGCCTGAACGGAGAAAAGGGAACACGTCACTTACTTCTTCAATATTTCTTATCCAGTTTTTTATATTGTCAAATGACTTCTCATTGGTGATATCATACACCAGCATGATGCCCTGGAAGAAAGACAAGACATGCAGTCACTGCTGGTGAGAAGCCAATCGTGATTTATTAGCTCGGTGTTTGGAGATGTGTGATACATGGGGGTCGCAGCTCTAGGACCCAACCTACTTTAAAGGGCTCCCCAACCCACTCTCTTCCTGGTCTGTTGTCCAACGTATCACCAAGATGTGGACATTTTTTTTCTTCCCTTAAGAATACTGCTACTATTTTATGCGTAAACGTTGACGTGCACAACATATCAATATGATCACAAAAGTGTTAATTCATTCTTTTTCCATCAACTGACAAGCTGACAGAAAAGGGCTAAAATAAACAAACAAAAAATTGCTTTTTGTTTCCCTCACAGCGCCACATCTGCCTATAGGATGTGTCTGGTATTGCAGCTCTTCCCCAACTTAAGTCAAAAGGGCTGACCTGCCGTACTAGACACATCCTGTAGCCATATGAGGAATCGTCTGTGAGAAAGAGCAAAACCATTTGTCTCTAATCCTGGAGAACCCCATTGAGAACGCATATTAAAAGTGTCAAAAATCAGGGTGGTCAAAGCCCTGGCAATATCAGGAGCCATTTTACGGCTGAAAGTGAACTTCTTTATGTGTTCGTAGAATATAACCAAAAAGTCACCAGTGACAAATTTAAAGGCACAGCAGCTATATAGCTTGAGATATGCCCAGTCCCGATAAATAGTGTACAGTTGTGTAAAAAAAAGTGTTTTCCCCGTCCTGATTTTCTATTCTTTTGCATGTTTGTTATACTTAAAATGTTTCAGATCACGAAACAAATGTAAATATTAGACAAATATAACACAAGTAACCACAAAATGCAGTTTTTAAATGAAGGTTATTATTAAGGGAAAAAGAAATCCAAACCTACAGGACCCTGTGTGGAAAAGTGATTGTCCCCTAAATCTAATAACTGGTTGGGCAACCCTTATCAGCAACACCTGCAATCAAGTATTTGTGATAACTGGAAAGGAGTCTTTTACAACACTCTGGAGGAATTTTGGCCACTCATCTTTGCAGAATTGTTGTAATTCAGCCACATTGGAAGGTTTCTGAGCATGAACCGCCTTTTTACGGTCATGCCACAGCATCTCAATCAGGCCACTCCAAAGTCTTCATTTTGTTTTTCTTAAGTCTTTAGGTAATTCAGAGGTGGACTTGCTGGTGTGTTTTGGTTCAATGTCCTGCTGCATAACACAAGTGCGCTTCAGCTTGAGGTCATGAACAGATGTCCGAACATTTTTTTGGTAGACAGCAGAATGCATGGTTCCATTTACCACAGCAAGTCTTCCAGGTACTGAAGCAGCAAAACAGCCCCAGACCATCACACTACCACCACCATATTTTACTGTTGGTATGATTTTTATTTTCCTGAAATGCCGTTTCTTCTACGCCAGATGAAATGGAACACACAACTTCCAAAAAGTTCAACTTTTGTCTCACCAGTCCAGAGAGTATTCTCCCAAAAGTCTTGGGGATCATCAAGATGTTTTCTGGCAAAACTGAGACAAACTTATCTTTTTCCTCAGCAGTGGTTTTCGTCTTGGAACTCTACCATGAAGGGCATTTTTGCCCAGTCTCTTTCTTATGTTGGAGTCATGAACACTGATCTTAACTGAGGCAAGTGAGGCTTGCAGTTCTTTGGATGTTGTTGTGGGGTCTTTTGTGACCTTTTGGATGAGTTGTCGCTGTGCTCTTGGGGTAATTTTGGTCAGCCGGCCACCCCTGGGAAGGTTCACCACTGTTCCATATTTTCGCAATTTGTGGATAATGGTTCTCACTGTGGTTCGCTGAAGTCCCAAAGCTTTAGAAACGGCTTTAACATCTTTTCCAGACTGATAGATCTTAATTACTTTGTTTCTCATTGGTTCCAGAATTTCTTTGGATTGTGGTATGATGTCTAGCTTTTGAGGAAGCTTTTGATCTACTTCACTTTGTCAGGCAGGTCCTATTTAAGTGATTTCTTGATTGAGAACACGTGTGGCAGTAATCGGTCTTGGGTTTGTCTAGGGCAGTGGTCCCCAACTCCAAGCCTCGAGGGCCGCCAACAGTGCAGGTTTTCAGGATTTCCTTAGTATTGCATCGGTGGTAATGTGATCATCTGCACAGGTGATGATTCCAACCCCTGTGCAATACTAAGGAAATCCTGAAAACCTGAACTGTTGGCGGCCATCGAGGCCTGGAGTTGGGGACCACTGGTCTAGGGAATATGAACTCAGCTTCCCAAAGCTATGATAAGCCAGTTAAAACATTAACTATGCAGGGTAGGGACAATCCTTTCTTCACACAGGGCCCTGTAGGTTTGGATTTCTTTTTCCCTTAATAATAAAGATCTTCATTTAAAACCTGAATTTTGTGTTTACTTTGGTTATCTTTGTCTAATATTTAAAATTTGTTTGGTGATCTGAATTATTTAAGTGTGACAAACATGCAAAAGAATAGGAAATCAAGAATGGGGCTAACACATTTACCCAACTGTGTGTGCATAAAAGAGGGTGATGCTGATTTAGGAAAGCTTATACAGTAGGAAACCAGATACTTACCATAGCTCCTCTGTAATATGCTGTAGTAATGGTACGAAACCTCTCCTGCCCCGCTGTGTCCCTGAACATACAAAAAAATGAAGATGCTTTATCATGAGACCTTACAATACTCTATACTTGACTCATACATTCACGGGAAATCAAACTGTATTATAGTAGAGCTTATGAACGAATCGTCACATGTGCACCTTTTAACATGTTAGATTTTTTGGGAACTCAGAAATGGGGGGGGAAGAAGAAAAAAAAAAAAAAAAACCACATACAACCTACCTTTATATTTGGTACAAATTTATATTGTTTAGCTAAGGGGGGGATGTCTTACAGGGTTCTCCATCAGGGGTGTTTCTAGCTGCTTTGCATAATTAACCTAGGAGCACCACCCGCTTGCCAAAGACTATAATAATTAGCCATAAGCACATAGGCCCATATCTGGACACATATGGTAGATTTTAGTTATAATGCTATAGCTATAAAGGGGATTTGATGCTCTAACAGATGATCTCCAAAATATTATTATTAACAACAACATCCAATAAGAAATTTTGTATAGTTCTTCTGATTTGCTATGTCGCTTACCCCATGGGCAGGGTATCGCAGTATATAAATATCCTCAGTTAATTGTTCATGGTCGTAAGCATGGATACCTATGCTACTGCAATGCCCTGCACATGGGGTAAGCAACCTAGCTTATCAGAAGAACTATACTACATTTCTAAATTGGACTCATTTGGTAATATTATTATACCTACTCAATCTAAATATTGGGATAGGATGCTGGAGATGGAAACACCCCATTATGATGCTTATGCCCTATAAAAGATTTATCAAATTGATCTCCAAAGGTCTGGCAAATCTCTAAAATAGTCCTAAACTTTTTTTTTTTTTTTTTAAGGATGCACAAGTTCCAAGAATCCTGGGCTATCCAACTTCTTATAATAAGGCACACTTCCAAGCTGTTAAAAGTTTTCTTTAAACAGCAGACCAAACAATTTTGCCTAATAAAACAACTAACAACTAAAAAACGTAATTTTGTTTCAAGCATCTACCTAGCCAGTCTTAAGACAGGAAAACAGAATCACACTAGTGATTGCCAGGAAAATAAAATTACAATGCACAAGGTTCCTAAGCGATCATTGAGAGGCTAAATAATAGGATCTAGAAGGCAGAAAGAGGAAGGTCACAGCTTTGATGTGCAAGTAAATGTACAATTATGTTCAGTCGGACAGGTCCTGCCCACTGTGCACATGGTGAGGGGGTGAGCAGTGGCTTTTCCACTGGTGAGAATGTCTGGGGCAGCGTCCACATGTCCAGCAATCAGCAGGTTCAAACTGAAGAAAAACTCAATGCCGTTAAAATTGATCCATCCACATCATGATTTAACCAACTGACCCAGCTAAAATCCGCTTTGCCACTTGTGCAGGCAGTTTGGGGGTTTTGGATGACAAATCAAGTAAAATAAAAACAGGTACTCTCCTCCTGCACTGGTGGCATTACAGCGATGTCAACGCCAGGTCTCGTAACAATGCCACGTGAACCCTGCAGCCAATCAGTGGTTGTTACTGGGCTGCTGCACTAACACTTTCTTTAGACGAAGTGTTAGACAGTGCAATAGTTCAATGCTGGCCACTGACTGGCTGCCAGGCTCTCGTGACATAATAGCGCTATGCAAGCCCTGGAGACCCGGGGCCGACATTGCCGGAATGGGGCTTGCGAGGGAGGAGAGTACATATTTATAATTTTACAAGGGGTGTCAAGTTGTGGAGGTTCGTCATCACTCATTTTAGGATAAATAATTGTGAACTCGAAGGAAAAAAAACAAAAAAAACACACACCTTATTTTTCTGCCCCTTGCAACATTTTTTAATTTTTCCAGTACATCCAAGAAAGAAGAAATGTTAAAAATACATAATAAATACAATCATTTTGTGTCTACAGCTTCTTAGACCTGTGCGTCTTCTCTATCGGACTAGAAACGAATTGTGTGTAGCACATGCTTGTCGTTAGAAGGCCCGATACACAATAGAGCAAATTGGATCAAGCCCCTGATTTTGGAGGGGTCAGCAGTGTATGTTATATTTGCGGAGGCCTTCAGTCTCTCTCCCGACATGTTCACAGGGCCGGTCTGGGCACCCAATATTGCTCACCTAACCACTAGGACAGAAGCGGATGTACACTTCTCAGTAGCGGCTGCTACATATTGAATACATCGCTGCTATAAAGATCTGTTTTGCTAATAACAGATGATCGGCAGCAGGGGTGTCAAATATCGGACAACTACAGATCTGATATTGATTACCTATTCTAAGAACATCCCCTTTAAAGAGAATCTGTCTGTGCCAGATTTTTGCTAACCTATCTAAGAGCAGCATGTTGTAGGGGCAGAGACCCTGATTGCAGTAATGTATCGCTTGCTTTACTGGGTGATGTAGTTTTAATTAAAAACTGTTTTCTCTGCTGTAGATCTACCAGTTCTCTGAATGCTGAGCTCTGTATAACCCCGCCCACATCACTGATTGCTTTTCAAATGTACACAGAAAGCTGCCAAAGAAAGCGGCCAATCACTGGTGGAGGCGTGGCTGGACTACCTGGTAGAAGACCAAGTAGTCCTCTAGTGATAATCTCCTGCTGATAAAACAGTGATTTTACAAAGACTACAGCAAGCAGCCCAATAAGTGACACATCACTAGAACCAATGTCTCTGTCCCAATATTATGCTGCTCTTAAGATTAGGTAAAAAAATAATGGTAACAGATTCCATTTAATTTCAACCAATGATCTTTATGTTCTCAAGTAAGATAAGCCACCACTTGAAGCGTATGACAATGGCTTAAAGGGGTATTCCCATCTCCAAGATCCTATTCCAATAAATATCCATCCCATACACAGGTCTCACCTGTGTATGGCCCAGACTCTTCTTGCTAGCAATTATGTGCAAGTAAAATTTCATTTTTTGGAATCCCAGATAAAAAAAAAAAAAAAAAAAGAAAATGCCAAACAAACATAGCAGGTAACGTAAAGAAGAAAGGTGATAAGTAACGTACCATATCTGAAGCTTGATCTTTTTTCCATCTAATTCTATTGTGCGAATTTTAAAATCGATGCCTGAAAAAGACAAAGACAGAAATAATAACCACATTTATTACACAGGCAGTAACTAGATGAGAATAAAAAAAAGGAATAAAATTGAAGTGCTGACTTCATAAGTTTGCACAATAACTATTAATTATACATAAAAATAGGTAAAAAACAAGGTGAACTAAAAAGAATGCAAAGTCACCCTGGGAATCAAGGGTCTAGGTACAGAGAGTTATCAGTGACAGTGCATAAATCAAATACACCACCCATATGAACCCCCTGACTGTACATTTGTATCATAAAACAGTAATAAAGTGATTGTGCCAAAATCATGGCTCACGCCTTTTCTCTCTTAATGGTATTCAATTGACTGGGATAACAAAGTGGAAAGAAATACCGATAAGATGCATACATAAGTCATGATAGATAACACTCACTCATAGTAAAATGCAAGTATAGGGTAACCAGGCGACAGCCCCGACGCGCGTTTCGCGTTAGCTTTTTCAACAAGGGTATTACATTTTGATTTCTGCACTGTCACTGATAACTCTCTGTACCTAGTCCTTTGATTCCCAGTGCGACTTTGCATTCTTTTTAGTTCACCTTGTTTTACCTCTTTTTATGTATGTATTCAATTTATGTATAATTAATAAAGCATAGCTATCGTGTATACTGGAGTTTCTTCTATAAATGTATCCATTATATTTAAATCTGGTTGGAGATCATGTTATTCCCATAGGTAAATAGAAATGTCATTATCGAAATATCCGTGTTCCGGAGATCCTTTTGTTAGTAGCTAGATGAGAGTCAGATCTATTGGATAGACAGACATATGCACACATACATCTCTCTCATATATCTGGCTGTATATCACATATCATATGTGCCCACGAGCCAGCAGCTTCTTTATATGAGGCAGGAAGTGGCCTGTGTGCGTCATGGTTTTTACAGAAAGTCAAGAGACCACTTCCCGCAGTTCCTGCACAGCACAGCCCCGATCTCATCCAACTCCCACAAGGCTCGGATTCATTACGAAACTAAGTGCAGAACGAACAACACAAAGACCTTATAATGCCAGAGATCAGTCATTTCCACTGCGCAGGTAGCAAACGCAGAGGAACCGAACTGGAGAATATCGGCCCTTGCTGGAAATTATCATTTCGGCACCAATTTGACTTTATTACTTGTCATGACCGGCTGGGAACGGTTACAGCCGCCTTAGTCAGGAAGTCCTGCGCTCTCCAGTTATGAACCTTCTAAGGTCACTCATGGTCAGCAGCGCGGGTAGTTTCCACATTACACAATGGCTTTCACTGATGGAAACCTGACTGAAATAATCCTAATTTACATCTGCTCATACATCAGACAACAATGGACCTGCTGGAGAGTGTAGGCTGAAGCCTCCATACACGTCAGATAATGGATTCTCATACAGAACACGCGCACACCCGGCCGGGGCGAGCGTTCCTGTGTATGGGGGAAGTCAGGAGAGGTTGGCGTCAGCTGAACCATTGTATGGCCGAAGCCTATCTGATGTGTATGGTCCATAGTGGCACGTAGATAAAGGGGTTTTCTGACTTCTTCAACTAGCAATGAAGTCCTGATCTTTGGCCACCTGAGAGCAGAGGCCTGCGATTGGATTTGATTGGCTGCTCCTACGACCTATCAAAATATAATAAAATTACCCTCTACCGTAAGAGGGGGAAAAAAAAAAAAACAATTGTTTTGGGGTCACCTCACATATCAGTCTGCAACAGTACCCGACATAGTAAAAAATGAAAATAAATGCCATCTGTCAGGTAACTACAGCAGCATGGAAGTTTTTATTTTTTTTTAATCTCTCTTTTTGTCATGTAGATCCGGGATGCTGAAAAAAAATTAAAAAAATAAAATACGATAACAAAAAGGTCTCTTCGCACACCTCGTGCTACATCGTTATGTGGCTCTAAATGTCAAAGTCCAGTGACTTTGGACTCCACAGAAGAACGTTACTAGAGATAATCTGTGACTACATCACATCAATGGCCTTTACGGTAAGCAGCGCTAGTCCACTGCAGTGTGCCTACAGGAGGAATGTCTTTTCTGCGGCCAGAAAGGAGTTAATTGAAGTATTCACAAGAAATCCTGGAATGAGGGAAATCTTGAAGGCTTGTGGAGGTGGAAGTGAGGGGAGAGGAAGGTGACAGTGTCAGAGGAAAATAACATGGCTCTAGTAGGCCTCGGTGGAAGTCCCCAGAGATACAGTGTAGTGCGAAGAACAAGCACTAACACACAGACATTATGTAGAAACCAGCAGCACATCAATCTTCTGGAGTACAGGCACCCGAGATAGCTCGCCTTTCAGAAATCTCAGAATATACTCATTATTAATATTAGTATTTCTAATGTGCTCTGCGTACATCTAAAATAGATCGCTAGCTCAGGAGAGCAGCTTGGCAGCTCCTGTGTACGGCAGAAGAGTGGGTGGAAATGAAGTGTTACCATGGAGGAAGAGCTAAAATCCAGCCACCGTGAGTCATCACCGCTCTCAGACTTGCACCCCTGCGCCACGCGTGGAAATCAGAGCAAGGTTAGCAGAAGACACACATGAAGGTTTACCACTTCATGATTAATGGAACGAGTGCAGAAAATAAACATATTATTATTATTATTATTATTATTATTTATTATTATAGAGCCATTTATTCCATGGCGCTTTACATGTGAGGAGGGGTATACATAATAAAACAAGTACAATAATCTTGAAAAATACAAGTCACAACTGGTACAGGAGGAGAGAGGACCCTGCCCGCGAGGGCTCACAATCTACAAGGGATGGGTGAGGATACAGTAGGTGAGGGTAGAGCTGGCCGTGCAGCGGTTTGGTCAATCGGTGGTTACTGCAGGTTGTAGGCTTGTCGGAAGAGGTGGGTCTTCAGGTTCTTTTTGAAGGTTTCGATGGTAGGCGAGAGTCAACATATTACCTGCAAATGTGCACAAATGTACGTACACTGGCACCAGTACCGCCTAACAACTCAGTACTACTGTGGGTGCAATAACTAAGGCTGTGTGCACACGGTGCATTCTCAAGGCATTTTTCCAAGCGGAAATGGTGCAAAATCGCTAGGGAATCCTTATGTAAGCTAATTCAATGGCAATGCTGAAGCGTTGTGCACATGATCAGTAATTTTCCTTCAGTATTTGCAGTGCATTTTTTTCGGCAGCATGTCAATTCTTTGTAGGTATAAAAATGTTTGCGGATTGGCTGAGTTTTTATGGACTTCCTATGGCGTTTCCCACACTGTCATCTGTGCGACAGTGCAAGAAACACCAGTGGTTCTGATCGGTGGTAACATTAGCACCGGTAAGATCTTTACTGACGGTCAGAATGCTGTGGGGTCACGCGGTCAAATGTTAGCGTGATCCCTCAGCTATCTGCTTTCCCTCTGTTGGTTATGAAAATTACGCGGGAGCCCACACAATTTATTTTTTCATTTTTTTGCAAAAAATTAACAGGAGTCACAGTACACACTGATTTCTGCCAGTTGCTGTTTGGTTACAGCCTATATAGGTTCATTTTGTTAACACTGCTACATAGGCTGGTGACAGTGTGAGTGAGCGAGTATTTAACTCTTTACTTACCAGTACAGTAATGACGGTGTCTGGCTGACACCTCTTCATTACTAAACCTTGGGCTTGATGTCCACTACAGCTGCTGACACCAAGCCCTAATCCCATTACTCTGATGTCACACTGCATCAAAATGAAAAAGAAGGGAGTTGAACCAGGAAATTACAATCGCAAAACTTTTTTATTTTTTTAATGTAATCTTCATTTAGGCTACTTTCACACTAGCGTTGGTACGGGCCCGTCGCAGTGCGTCGGGCCGACGTACCGACACATGCTGTGAAGTAAAATCACAACGGGGCGGCGGATGCAGTTTTACAACGCATCCGCTGCCCCATTGTAAGGTCCGGGGAGGAGGGGGCGGAGTTCCGGCCACGCATGCGAGCAATGTTTTTTTGTCCCGACGGACTGCAAAAACACGTCGCATGACGGATGCAACGTGTCGCATTGCGTCGCTAATGAAAGTCTATGGAGAAAAAACAAATCCTGCAGGCAACTTTGCAGGATGCGTTTTTTCTTCAAAACGACGCATTGTGACATGCGTCGAACGACGCTAGTGTGAAAGTAGCTAAAAAAAAAAAAAAAAAAAAAAAAAAAAAGCAGTCAGTGCTATACAAGAAA
This sequence comes from Ranitomeya imitator, assembly GCF_032444005.1. Taxonomy (NCBI): domain Eukaryota; kingdom Metazoa; phylum Chordata; class Amphibia; order Anura; family Dendrobatidae; genus Ranitomeya; species Ranitomeya imitator. Next base: position 435,066,187 of record NC_091285.1, read on the forward strand.
ACGCATACAAAAATGTTCGGCTTTGCTGCCAAGAGATGCAGAAACCTTGACATTTCTACAAGCAAATAAGACTATGTGCACACATTGCGGATTAGGCTTAGGAATTTCTGGTACGGATTCTGCCTCTCCTGGCAGAAAATGCACCTGCGGATTTGTCACATTTTCTGTGCAGTTCCGCAGCATTTTTTGTGCGTTTTTGCTGCACAAATCTGGCCTTTATGGAAGAGTGGCAAGAAGCAAGCCATTTCTCAAAGATATCCATAAGGCTATGTTCACACGTTGCGGATTAGGCTTAGGAATTTCTGGTGCGGATTCTGTCTCTCCTGGCAGAAAACGCACCGGCGGATTTGTCGCGTTTTCTGTGCGGTTCCGCAGCATTTTTTGTGCGTTTTTGCTGCGTTTTTTTACCCTTACGGTTTTCTATGATGGAATGGGTACAAAAACGCTGTAGATTCACAAAAAAAGAAGTGACATGCTACTTCTTTTAAACCGCAGCGTTTCCGCAGCGGATTTTCCGCAAAGTGTGCACAGCATTTTTTTTCTCTCATTGATTTACATTGTACTGTAAATCAATTGCGGATCTGCAGCGTTTCTGCACCTCAAAAAACGCTGCGGATCCGCAGAGAATCCGCAAAGTGTGCACATACCCTTAACGTGCGCCCATAGCCTAAAGGTCTAAGAAGCTACCCAATGTCTCACGCAGCAGGGATGTGGGATTGTTGGACGCCCACCCGTCAGAGCACAACACCCAGTACAGCTCATCTGGACCCTTATTACTTATAGGTCACAGAGCAAAGTGAAAGATCTCATGTTTTGACATATTTTAGATTAAATACAATGCACGTTTTATAGGCGTGAAATACACTAGATGGTTGAAAGAAATTGGACACCTGCACATTACCCCTACAAGAGTTTTTAGGTATAAATATGGAATTTGTCCCCATTTTACAACTATAACCAATTCCACAAGTTTTTAGTGGGCATCAGTGGGAGTTTTAGCCCTTTCATCTAGAAGGACATTTATGAGGCCCGACAATGATTAGAGGGACAGGCTAGAAATCTTCGTTCTAGTTCATCATTAAAATGCTTGGTGGGGTTGACGTCAATGCTCTGTGGAGGGAGTCAAGTTCTTCCACCCCAAAAATCACCCTGGCATGCCTTTTATGGACCTTGCTTTCTGCAATGGGGAACAGAAAAGGGATTTCCAAGCTTCTAAAAAAGCTGAGAGAACACAATTCTCCAAAATCTCTTGCTGAAGTATAAAGATTTCCCTTCACTGTAACTGAGGGGCCTAGACCAACCCCTGAAAACCAACCTCATAGTATCATCCCTCCTCCACCAAACTTCACAGCTGGTACAGGAATAAAACATCTTAGCATTCGTCAAAACCAGACTCATCCAGAAGTTTTACACCACTACATCCGACACTTGGCATTGTGCTTGGTGATCTAAGGTTTGCAAGTAGCTGCTCAGCCATGGAAACCCATGCCACGAAGCTTCTGATGTTAATGGCAGAGGAGTATTGGAGTTGGGCAGTTATTGAGACAGCAGGACGTTGGTGACATATACACTATGCACCTCAGCACTTGGTGACCCTGATCTCTAACTTTACATGGTCTCCACTTAATGTCACAGATGTTGTGGTTCTTATACGCCTCCACATTTTAATAGTAACCATTAACAGTCTCAAGTGATCGTCGAATATTTAGAAGACAAGACATTTCTTAGACTCACAATGATGGTGTCCTATTACAGGACCACGCTGGTGTCAGTGAGCTCGGAAAAGGAGGCAGTCACAATTATTGAGAATCTACACACACACAAGGACATCTGTGATCCATGTAGACATGAAGAAACAAGTTCTGCCTGGCAGTAGTGCAGCGAAGGGGAAGAAACTCAAAGGTCGTAGAGGAAATAAGCTGTGGTGTATAGCAAAGAAGTCCTGGGCTGACCGCATCTACGGCAGAACCACCGGCCTCACACAGTGCAAGCATTGCAGCAGATTTGGCACAGTCTGACCAAACAAGTAATGAAGGAGTCAGACTATAGACATTGATGGTTTAACTGTACGATGTGCTGCATCTTAGAAGACACAACCTTGTATGCGGCTTTTCTCACACCCAGCACGACTCCCAAAACATGAATAGTGATGCCATACAAGCCACAGTAGCCAGTTACAAAGAAGAGCCACCTGGATAAGCAAATAACTGGCATCGAACAAGCCCAGCGTCCTCTTCCTGGTCCATAGACGTCTTACTGGTCCTAACCCCACCGCTCAGTGATGGAAACACTTAGCAATATTCCTTCTCTTATCACAACGAGAATACCCCTTTATCTGCTGTCTTAGGGCACACTGATCAGACTGCAGCTTAGCCGTACGGTAAGCCAGATGGATTCTCATAGCCGTACGGTAAGCCAGGTGGATTCTCATAGCCGTACGGTAAGCCAGGTGGATTCTCATAGCCGTACGGTAAGCCAGGTGGATTCTCATAGCCGTACGGTAAGCCAGGTGGATTCTCATAGCCGTAGGGTAAGCCAGGTGGATTCTCATAGCCGTACGGTAAGCCAGGTGGATTCTCATAGCCATAGAGTAAGCCAGGTGGATTCTCATAGCCATAGAGTAAGCCAGGTGGGTTCAGATACACACCTCCAGTCTCATCGGGGTTCTGTGCGCCGCTCCGTTCATCCTTGGTGCTCAGACTGGCTGCATTATACGCACAGGCCATTTGCACACTTATGATGGAGTTCAGTACAAGTCGAGATACATTTAGGCTAGGGCTACCTGGCAGTATTTGGCAGAAAACTTATCTGCGAATTGCTGTCGAGCAACGTTAGAGCTCTGATTAGGTTTTAAGATAACACAGCCAATTTGCAACAAGTCCCATGTGAAGTGCATTGAAGTCTATGGCAAGTGGGGCGACTCGCAACAGAAAGTCCAACTCATTCAGAAGCATCTGCATCTATCACAAATTGAAGCTCAACACCATAGGAAATCTGTCCTGCCCCTCCCCCCTACACTGACTGCCTGTAAGATGGAAGCTGCAGAAGTGTTAGTTATAACTAGGCACAGCTCTGCAGCAGAGCTAACAGCACTTTTAGATGACAACTTCAGATGTGTTTGTAATTTCACAAAGATTAGTCGTGCGGAGTGTGAATTGAACTGTCAGCCATTACATGTTTCACAGTGGTAACGCCCCCTTTCATTTAAAATAAGCTTTAAAGCAAGAGTCTCCGTCAGATCTACAGTTGAAACCAGAAGTTTACATACACCATATATATAAAAACACATACAGTGCCTTGCAAAAGTATTCGGCCCCTTGGAACTTTTAAACTATTTTCCACATATCATGCTTCAAACAAAGATACCAAATGTAAATTTTTGATGAAGAATCAACAAAAAGTGGAACACAATTGTGAAGTTGAATGAAATTTATTGGGTATTTTAAATTTTTTTGGAAATTCAAAAACTGAAAAGTGGGGCGTGCAATATTATTCGGCCCCTTTATTTTCAGTGCAGCAAACTCACTCCAGAAGTTCATTGTGGATCTCGGAATGATCCAATGTTGTCCTAAATGCCTAATGATGATAAATATAATCCACCTGTGTGTAATCAAGTCTCCGTATAAATGCACCTGCTCTGTGATAGTCTCAGGGTTCTGTTTGAAGCACAGAGAGCATCATGAAGACCAAGGAACACGACAGGCAGGTCCGTGATACTGTTGTGGAGAAGATTAAAGCCGGATTTGGATACAAAATGATTTCCAAAACTTTAAACATCCCAAGGAGCACTGTGCAAGCCATTATATTGAAATGGAAGGAGTATCATGCCACTGCAAATCTACCAAGACCCGGCCGTCCCTCTAAACTTTCATCTCAAACAAGAAGAAGACTGAACAGAGATGCAGCCAAGAGGCCCATGATCACTCTGGATGAACTGCAGAGATCTACAGCTGAGGTGGGACAGTCTGTCCATAGGACAACAATCAGTCGTACACTGCACAAATCTGGCTTTTATGGAAAAATGGCAAGAAGAAAGCAATTTCTCAAAGATATCCATAAAAGTGTTGTTTAAAGTTTGCAACAAGCCACCTGGGAGACACACCAAACATGTGGAAGAAGGTGCTCTGGTCAGATGAAACAAAAATCGAACTATATGTTTGGCATAAAGGCAACAGAGCTCCTCACCCTGAACACACCATCCCCACTGTCAAACATGGTGGTGGCAATTCTTCAGCAGGGACAGGGAAGATGGTTAAAATTGATGGGAAGATGGATGGAGCCAAATACAGGACCATTCTTGAAGAAAACCTGTTGGAGTCTGCAAAAGACCTGAGACTGGGATGGAGATGTGTCTTCCAACAAGACAATGATCCCAAACATAAAGCAAAATCTACAATGGAATGGTTCACAAATAAATGTTTCCAGGTGTTAGAATGGCCAAGTCAAAGTCCAGACCTCAATCCAATCGAGAATCTGTGGAAAGAGCTGAAAACTGCTGTTCACAAACGATCTCCATCAAACCTCACTGAGCTCGAGCTGTTTGCCAAGGAAGAATGGGCAAGAATTTTAGTCTCTTGATGTACAAAACTGATAGAGACCTACCCCAAGCGACTTGCAGCTGTAATCGCAGCATAAGGTGGTGCAACAAAGAATTAAGTTAAAGGGGACGAATAATATTTCACGCCCCACTTTTCAGTTTTTGAATTTCCACAAAAAAAATCGAAAATATTCAATAAATTTCATTCAACTTCACAATTGTGTTCCACTTGTTGATTCTTCACCAAAAATTTACATTTGGTATCTTTATGTTTGAAGCATGATATGTGGGAAAAGGTTGAAAAGTAACAGGGAGCCGAATACTTTCGCAAGGCACTGTATACATGTTTTTCTCAATATCTGAGATGAAATCAGAATAATCCTTTTCGGTCAATTAGGATTACCATAATTATTAATATTTGCCAAATGCAACAATAATGAGAGAAAATGTTTTAAGGCATTTTTATTAATTACTGCAAAGTCTAAAGTTTACATACACTAAGATTTGGCAATAATAATTATGGTAATAATTCAGGAAAGTGGACACCAAACATCCTACCCTACCCTTCCTGAGTCCCGAGACGGATCTCGGCTGCTGCTTCATCAATGTTTTAGCAGCAGCCATGAAGTCACTGCCGAGGCAGCAGGCACATACCGATGAACTCAGCGATCGGTGGCAGCGGTGAGTTGTGCTTTTGACATGATGTCACTGTTGCAGCCAAAACATTGATCCCGGAGAGACGGCAGAGATCGAATGCTAGATCCAGGAAGGGAGAGTACATATTTCACAGTGTTGTGTCTACTACCCTAAAAGTGGATAACGTCTTTAATAATAAAAGAGACTAAGTCTTAGGGCTCATACTCACTTGCGTGAAATTCGGCCGATTCTCGCATGTTAAAACTCGGCTCTGCCGCCGGCACTCCAGGGCGGAGCGTGCGGCCGTATAGCAATACATGGAGCTGCACGCTCTGCTCCCAAGTGCCGGCAGCAGAGCCGGGTGTTACCATGCAAGACTTTGCCGTATTTCATGCGAGTATGAGCCCTTATACAATGATTACATAGAAACATAACACAGTAGGACGAGATTTCTGCAGATGACAGTTCAGAGATTTATTATGGATGTCATATTTGTGATGGGATTTTACCGCTAATATGAAGTAACTGAAATGCCTTCTATGGGATTTTTGCCCTCTTCTGGATCAACACTGAAGGACTTTATAGACCTTTGTGATTTTCCAAAATCATCAACTATAATGTACAGACAACACTACAAAGTGAAAAAAATAATATATCACAACCAGAAAATAAAAAGTCGCGAACAGTCTGCTCAATCGGAAGACTAAGGCCGGTTTCACATTTGCGGTTGTGTCCGCAGCGTTTCTTCCGCAATTATCCGCATGCGTTGTGTATTCCTATATTTAACATTAGGGACGCACGTGTCGCGATCGGTTGCGTTTTGCCGCGTTTGACGACGTATGCGTCGTTTAGTCATCTGTGGTTTGGCGCGGTAAACGCAGCATCTAGTAATTTTAGAGGCGTCAGTTTGCTGCCTAGAAACGTATGCGGTTGTTAGCACAAGGAATGCGGCAAAAAAACGCATTACTGTCTATGGGAACGCATGTGCACACATGTCTTTGCGTACGCATGCGTTTGATGCGCTTGCGTACTTCGGACTGCGCATGTCCAGGAACTGATTTTTAGACATGCCCATTAAAGACTCACCCTCCTGGAAATACCAAACGCATGCGCATAAAAAGCGCAAACATGTAAAACGCATGCAAACGCTGCTTTTTTTTACCATCATGTGTAAGCTAATGCGGATAATAAACGCTGCTACCAGACGTTTGCATGCGTTTGCGGTTGCAGACGATACGCATAGGCTTCCATTATAGCCAACGATGGGCAGAGTAGGATCCGTCGCTGGACGATTTTCCGATGTACAAAAAGAACGTTTCTATGTGCGTTGTCTCCGCCCGGACAGCGATTTTACGACGGATCCTGCGCACGACAGATGAAATGGATGGCCATCTTTCCCAATCCGTCGCTAATACAAGTCTATGGGAAAAAAAAACAGATCCAGCAGAAAAAATTAGCTGGATCCGTTTTTTTTTAAAGAAAAATGACAGATTTGGACGGAAGTGTGAAAGAGGCCACAACTCCGGCTCCAAGTGCCGAGCAGTGGCCTGACATAACCATTAGGCTCATTCAATAGCTAGCAGGAATATGTAAGCCAGCAGCAGACATCACAGCGGGGGCACGCTGGACGATATACACGGCACACGTCGCTCTCTCTTATGGTGGGCTTATCTTAGATCAATATTTTACACCTAAATTATTGTCGCACCAATAATAAATCTGGCACATTCTACGACTCCTCTTAGTTGGCCAATATCTCCTAGACACTTTCCAAAATGGTCATGTGGGACCCAAAAATGTCTGAAACAACTTTTTTTGGACAATCTGAGCTAGACACAATTTCCTTCCCAAATTTGTATTTGAATATTTATAATTACTTTTATTCCTATAGGGCCAACATATTCCACAGCACTTTAGATTTGTACAACTCCTGATTAAAGAAAAAAAAAACCCCAAAACATTAATTCAAGATGTACAAGCCGACTAATTACTGCGACAAGCACAAATCAACATTATAGGAAGCTGATCAGTGCTGGTTTTACTTGTCCTCACGATGCTGCTGCCGCATGCGTCCGACAGCCACGCACGAGTCTGCAGTAAGGCTACACGTGCCATCTGCCATTTCCACAGACAGATCACTAGACCCGTTACCATTTTTTTCTCCCTTCAGAATAGTTCTACCTGGAACCAAATCAATGACATCTCGGTTTAGGTTTTATTTTTTTTTTTTTTATAGGTGAAATGACTGTTTGGGAGGGGGGCAAAAAACAAACACCAACAAACAGAGACATGCCCTACTTTGATCCAAGTCAATGACTGTGTAAAAAAATATATAGACAACGGATAACGCAGTCATCGCTTGCTGCAGGTATTTTACCATTTAACGGCCTGGAGACGCCCAGGGTTTTGTTTTTTTGTTTTAATTTCATACAAGAAATCTGAGGAAACAAGGATTGTAGAAACTGACGCTGAAAATGGGTCCAGGACACTGGAAAAAACATATCTTGAACATTTTATAATTAAGAGAAGACAAAAACAAAAATAATGTGCAAAACCGGCTTTAGGCTATGTCCACACGTTGTGTTTTTTATGCAAAATTTTAAGCTGCTAACAAAAAGCAGGTTTTACTGAGCTTCTGCTGTGTTCTTGTGGTCTCTTGGGCGTGTTGATAAAAGTTTATTGGCTCAAAAAAGCCCAATATAACTTCCTTAGGTTTTTGCACCAAAAACTAGTTCCTGTGTTTTTTTGCACTCACCCTTTGCTGACTATGGCTGCCGCCACACATTCAGCATTGGGTCAGTATTTTACATCAGTATTTGTAAGACAAAACCAGGAGTGGAACAAATAGAGGAAAAGTATAATAGGAACATATGCACCACTTCTGTATTATCACCCACTCCTGGTTTTGGCTTATAAATACTGCTCGTGTGATGGCAGCCTAAGAGGTGAGAAACACTGAAAGAAGTGGCATGCTGCAGGTTTCAAAGACGCAGCAGTTTTCCAAATCAGTCAGGAAAATAAGACCAAAGTGTGTGCATGAGATTTCTGAAATCTCAGACTTTGCTGGTACTGTAAAATGCAGCTGAAAAGGTGCAGTAAAAAACAAACAAACAAAGCAATGTGGGAGCACAGCCTTAGGGTATGTGCACAAGATAACTATTTCAGGCGCATTACACCAGAAAAAGTGCTCATAATTTGCATTATTATTATTTATTTTTTAAATAAAGCAATGCAAAAAAACTGATCACGACGCACAGGAAAACCGCGTGCTGCTGACATGCTCCGTCTTTTTGAACTTCGTGTAATTGCGTCAGGCTTTGAGAGCCGGAAAGCAGTAGAAGAAGTGGCCTGACCATTCCCCCAATTGGAAGCCACTCACTATTTTATACAAAAAAAAAAAAAAACTCCCGATATTTTCCCGAAATGTCTTCTACCTGCAAAACCCCACAGCACGGATGCCACAAGCCACCGAGGAATGTGCGAGTCTGGGACACACCGAGGCGCCACCTGCAGATCAGTGCGCTCAGCTGCCCACGCACCCAGCAGTGTGAACGCAGCCGGCCCAGTGACTGTCAGGGGGCTCACATGTAGGGTCTCCAGCCACATAGCCGGCGCGCTCAGCTCTTACACCGCGATCACTCGCGGGTGATCTGGTGGTATTTTGGGAACTTTTGCGCACTACAAATCACGTGATGTGCAGTTATACAACTATCCAAGATTTGTTTGTTTTTCTCTGGATAGAAACAGACAATGCCGGTCTCTGGGAGGAAAAACAAACAAACAAACCACAAACATAAGTACCAACACTAACGTGTGCTGCGGCTGGGAAAACTGTAGGACAAGTGAAGAGAAAAGCGGCAGTAACAATGAGGAGCAGGGAATACACAGCGCTGGGGGAGATGGGGTAGACCCGCGAGGCCTCCTCCTACCTCTGCAGTCTCCGGTAACGTAAGATTAGGGCCTCCCATCTCCACCAGGCGGATGAGCAGAGATGGGTCACACGGGGGCACAATCGTCTTGTTTGATACCAGCATGTAACTAATGGTGGCCCGGGGCAAGACGGAGAAACTACCAGCATCAATGTAAGCAGCCAAATAAGCCCTACTGACCATTGTTGCTCAGAAGACGCACCACGTGTCCCAGCGACTCACGGGCAGACGGACGCCGCGGCCCACGGGCAGACGGACGCAGCGGCCCACGGGCAGACGGACGCAGCGGCCCACGGGCAGACGGACGCAGCGGCCCACGGGCAGACGGACGCAGCGGCCCACGGGCAGACGGACGCCGCGGCCCAGCGACCCACGGGCAGACGGACGCTGCGGCCCACGGGCAGATGGGGTCTGGGAGTAGCAGTGTGCGCTATTGCCAGAGCCCTTTCCACGTGCCAGCAGTAATGCCTTCCTATACGCTGGTGTAGCACTGTAGCTGGCGGCATGGACATGTCTTATACCCTCTGCAGGTCAGCTGCCCATCTCCCCGGGCACCAGCTGGTCTAGGTGGTACTGAGCTCCATACAGGCTCTGGGGGGAGTTACTGGGAAGTTCCCATCCAGCCCCAGTAGCCCAGACTGACAGGTGCCACAGCCGAGGGCATGCAGGGTAAGATCTGTGTACAGTCAGCTGTAGATGGGGTGAGGGCACCGGGGCTGGCCATGGCTCCGCAGTGGCACAAGGTGCCAGTCTGCCTCTATGCAGTGGGTGTGGTGAGAGCACTGACCGATGGTGGAGATAAAGGTGGTGTTGAAGGCGTCCTCGCTGAACCTGAAGAGCAGGCATGTCTTCCCGACCCCGCTGTCCCCGATCAGCAGCAGTTTGAACAGGTAGTCGTACGTCTTCGCCATCTTCACACTTTCCTCCCAGAGAACAGGAGCCACCGCCGGCCCGCGGGGACGGCTTACACCAATCGGATGCGAAGACTGGGCACCCTGTCTGTGACGTCACCTTTCCTTCCACCTGACGACCAATAACAGCGTAGGGGCCGGACTCCACAAGCCTTGTCACCCCGGAGACGGGTGACGCGCCCATACTATCCTCGCCTCTGTACTTAAGTCGTTCGAAAAGGATCATGGGACATGTAGTCTGAGCCTGTAGGAGGGCGGGGCTACGCCCCCTCCGGCTATAGTGAAGCAATAGCGAGCAGCTTCATGGGATTTGTAGTTTTCTGTGTGTTCACATGGCGGACTGTGCAGTTCTTGTAGTCATAGGTCGTGAACCCTAGACCGAAAGTGCTGCCGTCCTAGCCCGTGACGTTGTGCGTGGAAACAGGATTGTTTCTATGTGCGGACTCGCATTGGTCTGCCTTCACAGTGGGGATAGTTGAGGACTGACATTTCCATAGGCCGCCATTCAGCAGGTAATGTCTCGGGGTCTGGCGGCACAGGGGCTGAGGTCACAGTGAAAGCTGCGGGGAGTGAGCGGTGTCATCAGAACCAGAGGGTCACAATGATGATCATGTGTATTTCTATGGCGCCAACATATTCCGCAGCCTTTTCTAGGGAATCTGTCACCCCGGGGCAGTGTAACCTGTTACTATGGGCATACAGGGCTGTTACTATGGGCATACAGGGCTGTTACTATGGGCATACAGGCAGCGCCACACTGGAGCACCTTGGGCCCACCAGAGAAAATCATTCTCGGGGCCCACTACCTACATAAACACATCATGAACAGCAGACGCACCGAAACCTTGTCAAATGACGGCAAGATTGCCTTGCGCAGGCGTGTACTATGGAGGACAGAGAATGAACTTCAATCCAATATTGCAGCCAGCATGCAGCCAGCGGGTAAGGAAAGGGTGAATCAAAAACCCCAAAACCCCGCCTCCATGGCTGAAGATTGTTCCCTCCAAATTCAGGTGACAGTGTCCCTTTAAAGGTATATACCATCCTTTAGGGTATGTGCACACGTATTCTTGAGGTCTGCGGATTTGTGAAAACTGCAGGTAAAAGGCACTAAAAAAAACAACAAAATCCCACATTATTAAATGCTAGGGACAAAGAAGAGATCCCACATACTATATTAAAAACAATATTTTTATTTATTATTAAGGCCACAAATTTAATAATGTCGGATTTTGTTTTTTTTGCATTTTGATGAAGTGCCCTTAAAATATTGAAGGACATAAGTTGTTTAGGTAAAAGGCACTGGGTTTTACCTGCGGAATTACCGCAGTTTTTGTGCGGATTCCACTGTGGTTTTACACCTGCGATTTTCTATTATGCAGCAGGTGTAAAACTGCTGGGGATTCCACACAAAGAATTGACATGCTGCGGAATGTAAACCGCTGCATTTCCGCGCGTTTTTTTCCTCAGCATGTGCACTGTGGATTGCGTTTCCCATAGGTTTACATTGTACTGTAAACGCATGGGAAACTACTGCGCACCCGCATCTGCGGAAACGCTGCGGATCCGCAGCAAAATCTGCAGCGTGTGCACATAGCCTTTATCTTATGCACAACCTTTTGGTCTTAGTGTGTGCACTTTATAAATATGCAGTAAATATATGTACAGTATATATTACCCTCACTTTTGTTTTCTTGAACCTTTCTTGACTATAGTGTCATCATATTTTTTCTGTACTTATTATTTTTGTTGTATATATTTTTATATTGCACAATGCACTTTTTTATATTGAACTCAGCAAATATTAATTGGTGTTCACTGCACATATACTGTATATATACAGTGCTTTGCAAAAGTATTCGGCTCCCTGGAACTTTTCAATCTTTTCCCACATATCATGATTCAAACATAAAGATACCAAATGTAAATTTTTGGTGAAGAATCAACAACAAGTGGAACACAATTGTGAAGTTGAACGAAATTTATTAGTTACCCGTATATACGCCGACCCGAGTATAAGCCGACCCCCCTAATTTTGCCACAAAAAACTGGGAAAACTTATTGACTCGAGTATAAGCCTAGGGTGGAAAATGCAGCAGCTACCGGTGAATTTCAAAAATAAAAATAGATGCTCCATACCGTTCATTATGGCCCCTAGCTGTGCCATATAGTGCTCTGCACCGTTCATTATTGCCCCATAGATGTACCATAGAAAGCTGTGCCATATAGTGCTCTGCACCGTTCATTATTGCCCCATAGATGTACCATAGAAAGCTGTGCCATATAGTGCTCTGCACCGTTCATTATTGCTCCATAGATGTACCATAGAAAGCTGTGCCACATATAATGCTCTGCACCGTTCATTATTGCTCCATAGATGTACCATAGAAAGCTGTGTCATATAGTGCTCTGCACCGTTCATTATTGCCCCATAGCTGTGCCATATAGTGCTCTACACCGTTCATTATTGCCCCATAGCTGTGCCATATAGTGCTCTGCACCGTTCATTATTGCCCCATATATGTTCCTTATAAAGCTCTGCCATTGCTGCTGCTGCTGCAATAATAAAGAAAAAAGCCATACTCACCTCTCTTGCTTGCAGCTCCCGGCATCCCGTCTCAGCATCTCTGCGCACTGACTGTTCAGGCAGAGGGCGCCGCGCACACTATATGCGTCATCGTGCCCTCTGACCTGCACAGTCAGTGCGGAGAGACGCCGGGAAGACAGAGCGGTGCCCGGCGTGTGGAACGTGGACAGGTAAATATGACATACTTACCTTCTCCCGGCGTCCCGCTCCTTCTCCCGGACAGCTGGTCTCTGGGTGCCGCAGCCTCTTCCTCTATCAGCGGTCACCGTTACCGCTCATTAGAGAAATGAATATGCGGCTCCACCCCTATGGGAGTGGAGTCCATATTCATTTCTCTAATGAGTGGTCCCACGTGACCGCTGAACAGGGGAAGAGCTGCCGCACCCGGAGACAGTGTGACAGGCAGGGGGAGCGCCAGGACCGCCGGGACTAGGTGAGTCTGCCTCAGCGCCCTCTCCCCCTCACCCGCCGACCGTGACTCGAGTATAAGCCGAGAGGGGCACTTTCAGCCCCAAAATTTGGGCTGAAAATCTCGGCTTATACTCGAGTATATAGGGTATTTAAATTTTTTGTGGAAATTCCAAAACTGAAAAGTGGGGCGTGCAATATTATTCGGTCCATTTAACTTAATACATTGTTGCGCCACCTTTTGCTGCGATTACAGCTACTTGGGGTATGTCTCTATCAGTTTTGTACATCGAGAGACTGAAATTCTTGCCCATTCTTCCTTGGCAAACAGCTCGAGCTCAGTGAGGTTTGATGGAGATCGTTTGTGAACAGCAGTTTTCAGCTCTTTCCACAGATTCTCGATTGGATTGAGGTCTGGACTTTGTCTTGGCCATTCTAACACCTGGATACATTTATTTGTGAACCATTCCATTGTAGATTTTGCTTTATGTTTGGGATCATTGTCTTGTTGGAAGACAAATCTCCATCCCAGTCTCAAGTCTTTTGCAGACTCCAACAGGTTTTCTTCAAGAATGGTCCTTTATTTGGCTCCATCCATCTTCCCATCAATTTTAACCATCTTCCCTGTCCCTGCTGAAGAAAAGCAGGCCCAAACCATGATGCTGCCACCACCATGATTGACAGTGGGGATGGTGTGTTCAGGGTGATGAGCTGTGTTGCATTGACGCCAAGCATACCATTTGGCATTGTTGCCAAAAAGTTCGATTTTGGTTTCATCTGACCAGAGCACCTTCTTCCACATGCTTGGTGTGTCTCCCAGGTGGCTTGTTGCAAACTTTAAACAACACTTTTTATGGATATCTTTGAGAAATGGCTTTCTTCTTGCCACTTTTCCATAAAGGCCAGATTTGTGCAGTGTTAGACTGATAGTTGTCCTATGGACAGACTGTCCTCCCTCAGCTGTAGATCTCTGCAGTTCATCCAGAGTGATCATGAGCCTCTTGGCTGTATCTCTGATCAGTCTTCTCCTTGTTTGAGATGAAAGTTTAGAGGGACGGCCGGGTCTTGGTAGATTTGCAGTGGTATGATACTCCTTCCATTTCAATATGATCGCTTGCACAGTGCTCCTTGAGATGTTTAAAGTTTTGGAAATCATTTTGTATCCAAATCCGGCTTTAAACCTCTCCAGAACAGTATCACGGACCTGCCTGTCGTGTTCATTGGTCTTCATGATGCGCTCTGTGCTTCAAACAGAACCCTGAGACTATCACAGAGCTGGTGCATTTATACAGAGACTTGATTACACACAGGTGGATTATATTTATCATCATTAGGCATTTAGGACAACACTGGATCATTCAGAGATCCTCAATGAACTTCTGGAGTGAGTTTGCTGCACTGAAAGTAAAGGGGCAGAATAATTTTGCACGCGCCACTCTTCAGTTTTTGAATTTCCACAAAAATTTAAATAACCAAAACACTTCGTTCAACTTCACAATTGTGTTCCACTTGTTGTTGATTCTTCATCAAAAATTTACATTTGGTATCTTTATGTTTGAAGCATGATATGTGAGAAAAGGTTGAAAAGTTCCAGGGGGCCGAATACTTTTGCAAAGCACTGTATTATTATATATATATATATATATTTTTTTTTTTTTTTCAGGCAAATAATATACGCACACTATAGCCTCATTTTGTTTGATGGTTGTATAATACCTCATATGATCTTAAAATTTATTTTTGTACCTTTTTGGCCCACCCTTTTGTTTTTATTTCCATGTGTATTTTTTATAATACATGCATGTATTTTTAAACTACCGTATTTTCCGGCGTATAAGATGACTTTTTAACCCCTGAAAATTTTCTTAAAAGTCGGGGGTCGTCTTATACGCCGGGTATCGTCTTGTACGCCAGGTGTATATGGTGGGGGGGAGTGGTCCCGATGACGGAGGGGGTGTCTCACAGGAAAGTGTGAGTGGAGTATGCCCCATTACCTCACATTGTAGCTGCAGCCAGCGTCAGCGTGGGGTGCTGGGGAGCGGCGGTGGCTGCTCCTCTTTCTGCCGCGTGGGTGCTGTGGGGCGGCGGTTCCTCTTCGTGCAGCGTCGGGGCTCTGTGCTGTGGGGCGGCAACGGCGGCGTATCTTCCCGCAGAGTCAGTCGGGGCTCCTCCGGCATCTCCTGAAAGCCCGGAGGCGCCGGCAGCTCCATTGCTGCGATGCGGTGGCCTCCGGGAAAATGGCCGCTGGGGGCGGCGCATGCTCAGATTCAGATCTCGTCCCGAGATCTCGGGAGACGAGATCTAAATCTGAGCATGCACCGCCCCCAGCGGCCATTTTCCCGGAGGCCACCGCATCGCAGCAATGGAGCTGCCGGCGCCTCCGGGCTTTCAGGAGATGCCGGAGGAGCCCCGACTGACTCTGCGGGAAGATACGCCGCCGTTGCCGCCCCACAGCACAGAGCCCCGACACTGCACGAAGAGGAACCGCCGCCCCACAGCACCCACGCGGCACAAAGAGGAGCAGCCGCCGCCGCACCCCACGCTGACGCTGGCTGCAGCTACAATGTGAGGTAATGGGGCATACTCCACTCACACTTTCCTGTGAGACTCCCCCTCCGTCATCGGGACCACTCCCCCCCTAAAAAGGCACATTAGTCACCGGCCCTATAAGACGACATACAGCGTATAAGACCACCCCCGACTTTTAAGAAGATTTTATATTTTAACTGGAAAAGTTGGGGGGTCGTCTTATACGCCCAGTCGTCTTATACGCCGGAAAATACGGTATTATTGTCTTGCTGTTATTTCCAAGTACGGGCACATTGCACTAGTGCTACCCTTTGCCAGATAATATGTAATAAAGGCATTTTTATTGTATCATTTTAGTATATTTTGTCTTATTATTACATTATTATATATTTATATCATTTTAATTATATTTCTCTGGGATGCTACATTGGGTTTTATTGTTTCCTTCACCCCCATCATTGCCAATCTCCAATACACACACACACAACACCACTATCACACATACAGCACCACACACAGACAGCACCGCACCACTCTCTCTCACACACACAAAGCCGCACATAGGCAGGCAGACACACACTCACCTGCTCACCTCACCGCACGTTCCCAGCAGCCGCGGCACATCCCAGCAGCTTCCTCTCTGAAACAGCAGCGCTGAATGATGACGTCATCCAGCCGCGCTGAGCCAGAGTCAGGCAGGAAGTGCAGGGCAGGAAGGAGGATGGCGTCGGATCCCTACAGCTCCGCTCCGGTCCCAAGCTGCAGAGATCGCAATCAGGGTTCACCGCCCCTTAGAGGCCCACCTCCGGGCCCCATTCAGCAGCATCGGCGGGCAGTGTTAGTCTCAGCCTGTGGCTAACGCTGCCCCGCTATTAAAGTGAAATGGTATTCACTCCTCTCCATGCCCATGGAGGCATGGGGAAGCGTGAATATTCATTTCTCTTTAGCGGTGGGGACAGGCTCCTGTCTCCAGCTGCTACTCTCTGGCACCAGGAGGGCCCACCTTGACTTGGGCCCTATAGCAGCTGGGTGTGCCGCTACTAGCTACACACCACTGGCTGGGGGGCCCCTGGAGCAGTGGGGGAAGCTGCTGGCCAATATTCCAGCAGGTGTCAGTGCCTGGGCCCACAGGAGAATCCTCCGGTTCTCCGGTGGGCCAGTATGACCCTGCATACAGGTGATAGAAATGTCCTACCTGTATGCCTTCTAGCTGCTGTCATGTTGCTTAGAAATCATCTTTTAATCCTTTATGTAGTCTTCCAGGCTCTGGGATGTGCACTGCCTGGAAGAAAACTCTGCCTCCGTTGTTAATTTACGTACCACCCCCTTCCCATGCACGCTATGTGACATGCAGTTGTGGTGCCGGAATATCACACTTGTGCCTTGCACTTGCACAATTCTGTGAACATTTTCTGGCCCTCAATCGGCAGTGTCTTCAACGTTCCTCTGCGTAGGCAAGTCACTGCCATGCTACTTGCCGGCGCCTGGACAGAACGATGGAGACACAGCCCATGGAAGGGCAGAAAAGGTTCACAGAATTGTGCAAGTGCAGGTGCAGGATTCCAGCGCTACAACTGTATGTCAGCAACAAACCAGCAATGAGACATACAGGTGGGACAATTTTAACAATTCTATCACCTGTATGCCCATAGTAATAGCTTAAAAACGTCCCAGGGGGTGACAAATTTCCTTTAACAATTGAGCAGGGACTTATACTGACAATGAAGACATTACAGAATAACACATAATTCAATAGTATCAGGACGAGGGCCGTGCTCACAAGCTTACAATCTAGGAGGACCATGACCAGCCACTTAATTTTCTTGTATACAGAGAAAAATAAATAAATGTCCATGCTCCTTTTGCATCAATTACTGCATCATTGATGCAGTAATTGATGCAAAAGGAGCCCCGACCAAGTATTGAGTGCATTTACTGAACATACATTGCAGTAGGCCAACATTTTGGATTTTAAAATCATTTTTCAAGCTGGTGTTATAAAGTATTCTAATTTACTGAGATAATGAATTTTGGGTTTTCATTGGCTGTAAGCCATAATCATCAACATTAACAGAAATAAACACTTGAAATAGATCACTCTATATAATATTTGAGTTTCACTTCTTGTATTGAAGAACTGAAAAAAAATTTCATTTTTGATGATATTCTAATTTTGTGAGAAGCACCTGTATTGTGCTTGGGGGTCTAGAGTGACCATCCAGCTCTACCAGAGCCAGTCTGTGAGGGCTAGTACTTGCAGAAGTGTGCTTGGAAATATGATGAGGTCTGGCTCCCTTTGCTGCCAGTGAATTGTGATTTTATTATATCACTTTATCTTAGTTAGGGAGGATGGGGGTTCTCCGTCCCTAGGGTTTAGATGATCTTTCTCTAAACATGATGGGACAATTGTTCAGCCATTGCACTGCTGCGTCTGGGCGAAGCATCGAACACAATGTCCCAGCACCATTTGACTTTACCCTAAGGCCACATTCAGATGTCCATGTATCACTGTAAGGGCTCATACTCACTTGCGCGAGACTCGGATGAGTCTTGCACGTCAATACCCGGCAATGAGGAGCGGAGCGTGCGGATGCATGTATTCCGATTCATGCATCAGCCTGCCGCTGGATGGGTGGGAGTACAAGGGTTATTGCATCTGAAACCTTTCAGATTATGGCTTCTTCAGGACGATCATCATCACATAACGCTGTAGCTTGCAGAGGAAATTCAGTTTAGCATTCATATCCTTGTGTTCACACAGGGGTATTTTTGGCCCACAGTCTGGCAAGGCCTTTAATCTAGAGGTTAATATTGTGAACTCTGGACAAGTATTTGTGAATAACATCATTGTTCATAGAACATTCCTGGAAATCCAGCAGGGGGCACATTATGTACACAGCGTACATTGTCATTCATCTCTTATACATCAGAGCTGAGACAGCAGGAATAGAAACACTTTGATGAAATTGTATCAAAAATGCTCCTGGTCCCCTATGGAAAATCCCCTATGTAAGTGGTGTGTTTCAAATCAGCAGATGGGCATTTTAGCCCTCACTGGCCCCAGAGCATAAGTGAGATTGGTACCGCTGCCCCTCCAATAAGCAATGGCATAATGACTATGGTAGCAGGGGGTGCAAACACAACCAGGCTCGAGGCGCGGGCAAGGGGTGTTGACTGGGCTTGCCAATGGCATTACTAGCACTAGTATACAGGGTACATGCCTGGGATTCCACTAGAACTGTATACACATCCTCATAATGGTGATCCATTAGAAAACAAAGAATTACATGTGTGATTTGTCTCCAGTACATGTTTAATAAAGTAATTTTTATTCACCAAAAATGCTGCAAAAACATTTGCATTTTTTTTCACTTTCCCATTGTTTTAAATGAGA
Source organism: Ranitomeya imitator (assembly GCF_032444005.1). Classification (NCBI taxonomy): domain Eukaryota; kingdom Metazoa; phylum Chordata; class Amphibia; order Anura; family Dendrobatidae; genus Ranitomeya; species Ranitomeya imitator. Next base: position 435,085,118 of record NC_091285.1, read on the forward strand.
AGTAACATGCTGCAGGTTTCAAACACGATGCAGTTCCTAAATTCAGTCAGGAAAAAAAAAACCACAAGCATGTGCACGAGATTTCTGAGATCTTATAGCTTTAGCTGGTACTGTAAAATGCAGCTTTTCTGCAAAAAGAAACTAAACAAAAAAGCTGCAGTAATGAGTGTGGGCATAGCCTTATGCTTGCTGCCTGCGAGGCGACATCAATGCTCTGATGCAGATGGTGCAAGGATATTGCTGTGTTGTGATGCTTCCAATGGAAGGCAGACTGCAGAAATAGACAGAGGATGGTGAATTTCAGTTTTCTTAAATGGTTAAAGCGATCCCTGGGAGTCGCCGCAGCCGGCATCTATGGCACATGAAAATCTGGTGAATGTTCTTAGGATTGTCCGTCCCTCTATGCAGGGTCAGACTGGCCCAGGCACTAACACCTGCTGGCATACTGTCCAGCAGCTGCCTAGGGTCCCCACTGCTCCAGGTTCCCCCATAAAGTGACATGTCGCTAAGGCTACGTTCACACTAGCGTTATTCTAGTTTGCGTCGGGTTTGCGTCGGGCGACGCAGCGGCGACGCATGCGTCATGCGCCCCTATATTTAACATGGGGGACGCATGCGTTTTTGTTTGTTGCGTTGTGCGATGCATGCGTCTTTTTTGCCGCAAGCGTCGGACCAAGAAAACGCAACAAGTTGCATTTTTCTTGCGTCCAAATTACGGCAAAAAACAACGCATGCGTCGCAAAACGCAGCGTTTTTGCGTGCGTTTTTATTTGCGTTGTGCGTTGCCGACGCAGCGGCGCACAACGCAAATGTGAACCTAGCCTAATAGCAGCACACCCAGCAGCTATGGGGCCCCTAAGTAAAGGGTGCCCGCCCAGTGCCAGCGGAGCAGCAGCTGAAGACAGGAGCCTGTCCCCGCTGCTAAAGAGAAATTAATATTCACGCTTCCCCATGCCCCCCATGGGCGTGGAGAGGAGTGAACATTAATTTCACTTTAATAGTGGGCAATGTTAGGCTACTTTCACACTAGCGTCGGTACGGGATCGTCGCCATGCGTCGGCCCAACGTACCAACGCAAACTGAGAAAAAAAATTAACAACGGGGGCAGTGGATGCCGTTTTACAACGCATCCGCTGCCCCATTGTAAGGTCCGGGGAGGAAGGGGCGGAGTTCTGGCCACACATGCGCAGTCGGAAATGGTGGAATCGACGCAGAAAAAAAGTTACATGTAACTTTTTTTGGGCTGATGGTCCGCCAAAACAAGATGCATCTGTCGCACGACGGATGCGATGTGTGGCAATGCATCGCTAATGCAAGTCTATGGAGAAAAAATGCATCCTGCAGGCAACTTTGCAGGATGTTTTTTCTCCAAAACGACGCATTGCAACGTCCGTCACACGACGCTAGTGTGAAAGTAACTTAAGTCACAGGCTGAGGCTAACACTGCCCGCATGTAAAACCGCTGCGGCTGCATCGGGGCCCCAGAGGTGAGCCCCTGCAGATTGGCTAATCCTGAGGGCAATTGGCGGGCAGGGCGCGATCCCTGCAGCTTGGCAGCAGAGCTGCAGGGATCTGATGCTGTCCTGCCCGTCACTTCCTGTCTGACACAGCGCAGCTGGATGACATCATCATTCAGCCAGCGGCTGTTTCAGACAGAAAGCTGCTGGCGACGAAAGGGCTGCGGGGAACCTTTGGAGAGGTGAGTGGTGCTGTGTGTCTGTCTGCGTGCGTGTGTATGCGGTGCTTTGTGTGTGTGTGACAGTGGTGCTGTTTGTATTGGAGACTGGCAATGATGTGGGTGATGGAGAGAGAAAGGACAATGGGGGTTGTGGGAGAGGCAATGATGGAGGTGGTGAAATGGGCAATGATGGGGGTTCTTATATTCTGTGGTGGGGCTGCATTATACTATATGGAGGGCTGCATTATACCCTGTGAGGGGTTGCATTATATTTTGTGGGGTGCTGCATCATATTCTATGAGGGGGCTACATTATATTCTATGAAGGGGGCTACTGTATATTCTATGAGGGGTCTACCCCAACCCCTGCTACATATTAAGACGTGTACTGCCTTATATAATACCCCGATATTAGCGCATTTACTGCACAATTGGTGGTCTTGTATTTATTTCTATGCAGCTGTATAGTGGGCCCCAAGAATGATTTTTTCTGGTGGGCCCAAGGTGCTCCAGTCCGACGCTGCCTGTATGATTAAAAGCGACTGAGTATAGTCTAAAAATGTCGGTACAGCTGGAACAGGATTTACAAAGACGGGCCAGCAAGAGACCCCTGCAGCCAATCACTGGCTTCAGTGGAGACGCATTGTTCGCCAATGTGACCAGACTGGCCGCAGAGGTCCCATGCCCAGCTGAGACTAAAAGAAGACGATGAGACCCGGGCACCGCTTGTAATCATAAAAGATCCATTGAGTGACTGGTTCGAATGTGTGAGACTTCAGGCTACAGAATAGCACACAGCACAGGAAGTATCTTTAGTCAGGAGATTAGTTGCCATGGACAACCAGAAGACGTAGCCCAACTCTCCCACCCGCGCCCTGGCAGGCCTGCTTATGCACCGCCACCATTTCTTGTTATATGGTGAAATTATGCGTTATGTCTAATAGTAATGGCTGTTCAGGTCTGGTCTGTGGTCAGACGTAACACTGCTGGCTGGTGGCAGCCATGCTATGGGAACTAGCAACCATTCCTGCTGAAGCTGAGGCAATGGTAGTTGCCCAAAACCAGTATGGCCGCCGCCGAGCTCTTCAGTGAAGCGCTTCCGCTGGCACGCCCCGCCCCTTTGCCTGGAACTGGAAGCTGTGCTGCGTGGAGTGTGTTGTGGATGCGCACACGGGACGGTCATGCCTGTAAGTGACAGCTACCGGGGCCGGTGATACGGGCGGCCAGTCCTGCACTGCTGTGAGGAGACGTGTGGCAGGCGGCGAGTAGTGGCCTGTGCGGCCGCCGGTCACAGTGAGCTGTGTAATGGTCTGGTAATGTGGCGCACGTTATTACGCTGACAAAGCTCCAGTGTGACTGCGTCATATGTGTAGAAGCTGCAGCAGCAGGCGCGAGACAAGGCGCAGTAATGAGCATATGGTGCGCTCACGTGACGTGCACCCGGAGCACGTGTCCTGCTGTGTGACACCGCCCCCTAGTGGCACCTTTATTACTGCGGGGCGGGCTCTCTGCACCAACGTGGCAGCGCTCAGCACAGGCGCTACAGAGCACCCTCACTGCGCCATTGGCGCAAAGTGTTAAGAATTGCACGTGATGTCTGCGGGTTTTTTTATTTTTTTATTCTTATTTGTATAGACTAGTGAAGCTGATTGCGCCATACATTTGAGCTGCATTAAGAAAAAATCAGAGTCTTACTTTTTTTTACTCGCATCTACCTCCAATATCTTCTCTAGAAGTGCTGTGCGTTTATATCCTCGGTGCCATCTGCTGCACATTTATAGTGCCGACGCCAAGTAGTTAAAAGGAACCTGTCGGCGTGGCCGCTCTTCTGCATGGAGTAGGGCACGGCGTGGCCGCTCTTCTGCATGGAGTAAGGTACGGCGTGGCCGCTCTTCTGCATGGAGTAGGGCACGGCGTGGCCGCTCTTCTGCATGGAGTAGGGCACGGCGTGGCCGCTCTTCTGCATGGAGTAGGGCACGGCGTGGCCGCTCTTCTGCATGGAGTAGGGCACGGCGTGGCCGCTCTTCTGCATGGAGTAAGGTACGGCGTGGCCGCTCTTCTGCATGGAGTAGGGCACGGCGTGGCCGCTCTTCTGCATGGAGTAGGGCACGGCGTGGCCGCTCTTCTGCATGGAGTAGGGCACGGCGTGGCCGCTCTTCTGCATGGAGTAGGGCACGGCGTGGCCGCTCTTCTGCATGGAGTAAGGTACGGCGTGGCCGCTCTTCTGCATGGAGTAGGGCACGGCGTGGCCGCTCTTCTGCATGGAGTAGGGCACGGCGTGGCCGCTCTTCTGCATGGAGTAGGGCACGGCGTGGCCGCTCTTCTGCATGGAGTAGGGCACGGCGTGGCCGCTCTTCTGCATGGAGTAGGGCACGGCGTGGCCGCTCTTCTGCATGGAGTAGGGCACGGCGTGGCCGCTCTTCTGCATGGAGTAGGGCACGGCGTGGCCGCTCTTCTGCATGGAGTAGGGCTCGGCGTGGCCGCTCTTCTGCATGGAGTAGGGCACGGCGTGGCCGCTCTTTTGTATGGAGTAGATGTAATTATACCAAAGGGGAGAATATTTATGTCACTATATTGAAGAGAATTGCAGAAGTCTGTAGATATGAAGGGGAAAATTGGGGAAACCTACTGCAATATCTATACCAAAGCGGCATATTGAGAGAACTCATAGAAGTCATTACACTTAAGGGTAGAAATGGGGGAACCTGTACTAGATGTTGTTACATAAGAGTGTAGAGCCGATGGGTGGGAATATACAGTGGAGGGGACTGTTGTGTGTACTAGGTGGCAGTACTGCTGTGTGTGTATATATTTATTGGAGGAGTCACTCTGGATGAAATATCTTGGAAAATCCTTTTACTTTATGCGTAAAAGAGTTAGCATTGTCTACAACTGCACAACTCCTTTTGAATGTCTCCATTATGTTTAATTAGATGGTGGTCCGATTCTAACGCTTCTGGTATTCTAGAATATGTATGACAGAACTTGTTCAGTAAACGTAGCATACAGCACAGCCCACGTAGCATACAGCACAGCCATGTAGCATATAGCACAGCCATGTAGTATATAACAGCCACGTAGCATGTAGCACAGCCCACGTAGCATATAGCACAGCCCACGTAGCATATAGCACAGCCCACGTAGCATATAGCACAGCCCACGTAGCATATAACAGTCCACGTAGTATATAGCACAATCCACGTAGTATATAGTACAGTCCACGTAGTATACAACAGCCCACGTAGTATATAGTACAATCCACATAGTATATAGTACAATCCTCGTAGTATATAGCACAGCCATGTAGTATATAGCACAGGCACAGCCCACGTAGTATATAGCAGCCACGGAGTATATAGCACAGCCACGGAGTATATAACACTGCCCACGTAGTATATAGCCCAGCCCATGTAGTATATAGCAGTGTGGGCACCATATCCCGGTTAAAAAAAATAATTAAAATAAAAAATAGTTATATACTCACCTTCTGGCGGCCCCCAGATCCAGCCCAGGAGTTAGCAATGCTCTCGCCAGGTCCGTTCCCAGTGATGCTTTGCGGCAATAACCCATGATGATGTAGCAGTCTCGCGTGATCCTACGTCATCTGGGGTCATTTCGTAAAGCATAGACAGCATCAATAGTAAAGCCTGTCGCTGATAGGTCGCGGCCGGCCGGGTGTGACCAATCAGCGATGTGGGATTTCCGTTACAGACAAATAGACGGAAATGGACTTTAGACAACTGTATATATAAATAAAATAAGTAGGGATGAGCAAACCCGAATCGGAAAGTTCATAGCAGACACCTAGGGTCTGCTACAGAATATGGACATTTTATGGTATGTATGGTTTACTATTTAGGTTTGCCAGTCTAATAAATCTTGTTGAAAGGCTGCAGCACAGCCAATCAACAAGCTTTTAGACTGTGGGTTACTTTTGGACCATTCAAAGCCTTACCAAGTATCGTCATGTCTGTGATTGGCTGGCGCAGCACGTGACCCTGCCTGTATAAAGGCCGGATCACGAGTGCTGCCGCCATTATGTTCTCGTTAATGTATGGATAGGACACATTTGGAGTGAGGGACAGATTCATACTGCACATTCTGCAAACACAACGCTGTGTGTACTCTGCAACCCCTATATGTGCTATTTCTGTGGTAAAAGCCACTGGGAGTACTGTCCTTTAAGCTGCTGTGTGTACTTTGCACCCCCCACCTGTGGGAGTACTTTCTATGAAGCTGCTGTGTGTACTCTGCACTCTACCCTCTGTGGGAGTACTATCCCTCAAGCCGCTGTGTGTACTCTGCATCCCCTGCCTGTGGGAGTACTTTCCTTGAAGCTGCTGTGTGTACTCTGCACCCCCCTCTTGTGGGAGTACTGTCTTTTAAGGCCTCTTTCCAGTTCACCACCTGACAGCACCATTGGAGGACGTCTTTCTTACCTTCAGTGGGACAGGAACAACAAGCGGTTAAAAGGACCATCCCCTTACCACCCACCAGTGTTTTTCCTGTCCCACTGTGGATAGGAACAGCAAGCGTGTCCTCCAACGGTGCTGTGCAGATGGTGGTTATCCGGGGGCCCAGCCTTTCCCTTCCCCACCGCAAGACATCTGCTGATACCTGCGATGGGGGGGTCCCTCAGCCTTCCCAATGTAGCGCTGCTCCTGGGGTCGGGTCCGCTTCCTCTGTGCTGGGGGCTTTCGGCCCGGCGCCAATCTGCTGGGTTGTGTGCAGCGGCCGCGTCACTTCCGGCCGCGACGGGCGCACTGATCGGATGTCTGCCGGTGGGCAGATCCCAGCGGCAGCGCTGACCTCAGGAGAGACTTTTCAGCACGGTCAAGCCGCATGGAACGCGGTGAGGAGGGCAGGATCAACCAGGTCCTAGAGACTTTAGAGTCCGTTTGCCTTTTAATCCAGTGGACAGGAGTGGCGTTTCTAAGGCATCAGGGAGGCTCGAGACATCCATCTCTACAGCACCTAGCAGACCAGATTTTCAGATGGGCAGAAAAATCCGTCAGATCCATCTATGTAGCCCAGTCCATGCATCTATGGATGGACGATTTGGAGGAACATCTCAAGGCTAAAACCTCCAGAGATGTCATCCTCAAATCCTTACCATTACCAAAGCTCGCAACAGGATTCATGGCGGACGCTTCAGTCTGTGTGATTCGCCGCCAGAAGCCAGTCTTTGTCCAATGCAGCCAGAAGAGCTATCTGGCTAAAAACTTGGTCGGGGGATATGCAATCAAAGAATAAACTTTGTGGGATCCTGTTCTCAGGGGGTAAAGTGTTTAGGCCAATTCTAGACAACATATTAGAAAAAGCCTCAGACAAAAAGAAAGGGTTCCCTGAGGAAAATATGAAAAAATACCAGCCCTTTCGTACCTATCCCCTCTTAAACTCCCCTATGTGGCCAGACATCCAGGAGTTATTAAAAGTAGCGGCAATTGTCCCAGTACCCATCCCAGAGAAAGGCAAGGGCCATTATTCAAACCTCTTTTCAATAAAAAAAAAAACATCGGGAGACTCCCGGACGATTATAAATCTCAAACCCCTGAACAGGTGGATAAGATACAGGAGATTCAGGATAGTCTATAAAGTCCACAATACCTCTGATAGACAAAGACATGGTGATGTGCACCTTAGATCTAAAGTGTGCATACTACTATGTCCCAATCCACGCTTCCTACCAGAAATTCCTGAGATACTTCTCATGATGGATTGCAATTTCACACTCTCCATTCTACAAGAGCTGGGGTGGATTGTGAATTGGGAGAAATCAAACTTGGTCCCATATTCCAGAATAAAATTTTGGGGGGTCATATTAGATTCCCAGACTAGAACAACTTTTCTGCCAGAAGAAAGACAGGTGACCTTAATCGAGAGCATACATCGGTTCAGAGGGAACCCTTCCTCTATAAGAGAGGCAATGAGGAGTCTCGGCTTAGTGACGGCCTGTCCAAAGCAAAAAAGCACGACCGCACAGCTGCTTAAACAGGATCAGAAACTGACTGTGGTCCGTCCACTTATTAACGTGAGCCTGATGCCACGGTAGAGGTGCTCGTAAGAAAAAAGTATACTAACAAGAAATATGAAGAGCAATACGGCAACACTCACCGGTCCAGGTGTGGTTCAAATTCTTTATTGAAGCATTAAAACAAAACCGTCTTGTTCACGGCCTGGGGTGATGAAACATGAAAGGGGGTGAGCAGGATGCGACGACGGCCGTTTCGCGCCTACGTCAGCGCTTCAACGGGTCTGAGGTGCAGGGGAGTGACGTGGATATAAATAGGTGAGTGGGAGAGAAACCTCCCTCCCTCCTTGCCCACGCCCCTTACATCCGGCCCCTCCAGACGAAATACACATGTGCTAAACATAAAATACATTAAAATACATAAAATCCGGGGACAAACCCGGAATATATACCCCGCCTTGTACAAGCTCCCTGCACACCACAAGGATCCGGTAAAAATACATCAATTTAAGGGAGAACTCACCCACTCCATGCGCAGCGTGCTGAACGCACCTATCTATGACCTCTCACAGACCTCTTACATACTCATGTCACGGGGTTGTGCTCACACAGAAAAGGTGGTAGTCTATCAACGCATAAGTAGGAAACTACTCCCGGGGGGAACTACAGGAAGATGAACATGTCAATCCTGTTGTTCAAGGCAGCTGGACCCATCGCGCGCATGCGCATGATCCACCTGGCTTCCTTAACAGCAACTTATGTAAATCACCCCCTTGTGCAGGTAAGACCACCCTCTCCACCCCCGCAAAACTGAGGACCTTCAGATCACCTAGATGTGCATCTCTGATGTGCTCGATCAACCTAGGCACACCCTTACCCGTCCGGATAGATCTGAAGTGCTCCCTGAACCTTGCGCAGGCGTGTACTACGGAGGACAGAGAATGAACTTCAATATTGCGGCCAGCATGCAGCCAGCGGGTAAGAAAAGGGTGAATCAAACACCTTAAAACTCCGCCCATATGACCGAAAACCGATCCCGCCAAATTCAGGTGACTGGTTCCCTTTAAAAAAACAATTTGATAGGTCCCAAGTTGAATCCCTGTACAAATATAAACAAGAACACAAGTAACACACATGCATTTTTTCACAATTTTAACCCCTTTCTGCCAGCTGACGTGATAGTACATCAGCTGGCAGACTCCCCCTGCTTTGAGGTGGGCTCCGGCAGTGAGCCCACCTCAAAGCTGCTACATGTCAGCTGTTATCAACAGCTGACATATGGGCGCAAGCGAGTGTTTGGTGTCTATGAACTCGTAATGACCTGGAGAATCATGGTGCCAGGTCAATTTTAGCATTTAGTGAACCTAGCAAAAAAGCCAAACAAAAAATAAGTGTGGTATTGCACTTTTTTTTGCATTTTCATCACACTTGGAATTTTTTTCCCGTTGTTAGACAACATGGTAAAACCAATGGTATCGTTCAAAAGTACAACTCGTCCCGCAAAAAAATAAGCCTTCACGTGGCCATATTGACGGAAAAATAAAAAACTTATGGCTCTGGAAAGAAAAGGAGCGAAAAAAGCACCGGGGGTAAGGGGTTAAAACATTTTTTTTTTCACAATTGCGCATCAAAATTTTGAATTTGATTTCTCCAAAACAAAATATAAAGAAATATAGTCTTGTGACATATCAAATGAAAGCTGGTACCGCTCTGAGAACAATGATGCCTCTCCCACCTCTTTATCTTAATTCTAGCCCGAGATATGATAAAACATATAAAGCCATACCAGGCCAAAGTTTGTGCTTTTTCAAAACTTTAGACGTCTGTTAAAAAATTAACTGATGAAGAAAAAAAATCAAAACTTTTAATTTGTAATTAACTAAAGTTGTACTTCATAAAAAAAAATCTAAAGACGTCAGGTAAAAAAAAATATTCATATTTGGATCACTTGATATGGAATGACCCAGTACTTTTGCAAATCGATATATCACATCAGCTGTGTCCTTGCCATATGTAAACCCCAAACATAATTTGTAAAGCCTGGTTCTGTTTTCTAGTAGTTTTGCAAATCAATATATCACATCAGTCTTGTTGTTGCCATTTCTAGGCCCCAAAACAAATTTTTCGGGTGCTGGAGTGATTTTTACGAGTCTGGGAAATAAGTAATTGGCATCAACTGTCTTCTTGCCGTTTTTAGAACAAAGACTTTCAGGACTGCTGTGTTTTTTCTAGTACTGTTGCAAATAAATGTACTCTTCTGCCATGTCTGTCAGGAGGTTACCATGACAATGTGGAGCCAGAAGACCGCAGTATCTGATTGCTCCTACTGTGGCACTGAGAAGAAGCACTTCTTCAGTTTAAATGTGTTTATTCTGGCAGAACAGGGGTTAATCGGCCACTTATTTACCCTTTATAATCTGGGCTCTGTTACAAATCCTTGTCAGAGCTAGTATTTGTTGCATGGCTAATGGAGGGAGAGGAGTTCGTTTGAGAAGGAGCTTTGGAGGAGTGATCAGTGACTGTTTCTTGGTTTGTATGTGTGGTAATTCCCTATCCTCTATTTTTGTTTATTCCCCTACCTCCACATCCCCAGTGCATTCCTCTGTTATATGAGTGTGGATATTTTGTATGCCTGGAGTTTTCTGTTAACCCTTGTTTGTGTTGCCTTGTTTGTTGCGTTGGTGTACTACGGTGCACAGTAGTACCCCTCTTCCCTGGGTTGGGGAAGAGAACCAAATCAATTTCCAAAAATGAGGGCATCAAATGGTGCTGGTGTAGCGGCTGATGGTGGTGTTTCTGGGAGAGTACTTGATTGTTCTGTATCTGTTACATGCACAATTAGAACACCTTCATCTGGTGCACACAGGTGACAAGACGTAATGTGCCCTTTCGTAGGCCCAAATACCGCTGCACGAATGGTGAGGCCGCAAATGTTGAAAAGGTGTTAAGATTGGATGGCTGAGAGTGGCTCCAATTCCTTTGCATTATCTTCCTCCCAGTCTAGTACAGAGAGTGCACAGTTGGCACCTGAGGACATGGTCATCAGGCTTCCACCTAACTTATTGCAAATCAGCCAAGCAGTCTGAGCCCCAAGTCATGCAGCAGTCTTTTCTGCATTTTGATGACTCTGTTGGCTGGGGTTCTGTGGCCCATCCACCTTACCCAGCCCCAGAAGTGGAAGAGACTGAATGCACTAATTCCCAACCACTTGTTAGGTTGGATGATGATTATGTGGGAGGGTTAGTGCAGACGGTCAGTGGACGACCACAGCACATGTGAGATGATCAGATGATGAAACTCTGTTGCCAACTACAGCGTCTTTATGTCGGGTGCAGACTGGTAAGGGAGGGCAGGGTTAAGGAGTAGGTGGAAGATGACTGGGGGGATGATTAAGTCCTAGATCTCACATGGATCGGAGGCAATCCTAGTTACGAGAGCAGTTCGGAACAAGAGGAGGTGGCCACGCTGCCACAACAGTACAGCAAAAGTGGGAGCAGGGTGCAAAGGCACAGCGGGCAGCCCCTAGCCAGTACATCTGCTGCTCCTGCCCATCGCGCTGTTGCTATAAGCACACCAAAGTCAGCTCAAAAGAGCTCACTGGCATGACATTTCTTCAGAGAATGTGTTAGCAACAAGTGGTTTGCACTTTTTGCCATCAGACCCTGAAGCGAGGCATAAATGTTCTGAACCTGAGCACCACCTGTATGGTGAGGCATCAGAATTCCAAGCATTAGGTGCTATGGAGTACACACCTTAAAAACCATGACAGATCTGAGCCTTCTGCTGTGGTCTCTGCCTCTTCCTCCTGCTCACTATCAACAGGGTCACCAGCTCCCACATTTAGAGGATGTGACCGCATCTCCACACCATTCCACAGAAGTGTTCAACATTCCATCCCCCAAAATCCTCAAGAGAAAGAGCAGATCCCAACCTAGCCACAGTCCTGAATGACAGCAATTCAAAATTACTGGCCTTTGAAATGCTGTCATTTCGGCTGGTGGAGTCGTACAGTTTTTTTTTTAAATATCGGTGGCTGTCCCGCAGTACGTTGTTCCCAACCGCCACTACTTTTCCAGACGGGCCATCTCTTCTTTACACAGACATGTTGCGGACCAAATCAGTTGTGCACTGCACAACACCATCAATGGAAAGGTCCACATAACTACCGCTACGTGGAGCAGTAAGCATGGCCAGGGATTTTACATCTCCCTAACTGCCCACTGAGTAAATTTAGTAGCGGCTGGGGGTAGGACAGAGGCAGAAGGCATTCTACCTCATGTTTTGCCACCACCTAATATTGCTGTACGTTTCTGTCCAGGTTCCTGCCTCCTAATCTTCTTCCTCCACTTTCGGTCACACGAAGACCTGCACCACTAACTTGAGCACAGCCCGAGGGAAATGACAGTAGGCTGTTCTTAAACTCCTCTGTTTAGGGGACAAATCCCACAACGTACAGGAGTTGTGGACTGGCAGGCAGATGAGTGGTTGCTGCTGGCAAACCTTTTGCCCGACCTGGTGGTGTGCGATAACGAGCAAAATCTCAAAGCAGCTCTGAGCCTAGCTGGTTTGATGCACATGCTTTACCTGGTGCACATGCTAAACTTGGTGGTGCAAGGCTTCTAAAAAACTACCCACATATGTCGGAGCTGCTGCTGAAAGTGCGGGCAGTGTGTGTGCACTTTCAGTGTTCTCACCCTGCTGCTTGCCTTTCTGTGCTGCAGCGTCACTTCTGCCTTCCTGCTCACCGGCTGATATGCAATGTACCAACAAGGTAGAACTTCACCTTGCATATGCTGTAGACACTAAGCACCCGCATGCAATAGTGAAGTTTCAGCTGCAGCACGTCCAGCTGAGTTGCACTGCATTAACACCACCACCAATTAGTGGACCTCCACGCGGGGCGTGTGTGCTATTTTGCACTGCTTTGAATATTCCACCAATATGGCCAGCGCTGATGATGCCATCATCAGCGTTGCTATACCACAATTTCAGGTCGTGATGGATGAGGTGGTGGTATAAGAGGAGCAATGCCAATTCACACAGTTATCAGGCCTGTCATCTACACATGGCTCGGAGGGTGGGTTACTGTCCCAAAATCGGCCAGGAAGCCAACTGTACATGCAGGGGACTGTTTAGGAAGGGGAGGAACAATTGTTCTCCTAGCAGGGTGGTACTCAGATCAGCTCACGGGCATCACTGGAGCGTGGCTGGAGGGATGAAGAGTAACCAGACAATATGCAGGTCCTACTCACAAAATTAGAATATCATAAAAAAGTTAACTTATTTCAGATCTTCAATACAAAAAGTGAAACTCATATATTGTATAGAGTCATTATAATCAGTGATCTATTTCAAGTGTTTATTGCTATTAATATTGATGATTATTCTTTACAGCCAATGAAAACCACCTGAAAAGGCTTCCTAAGTATTTAAAGGGAACCTGTCACCCCGTTTTTTCAGATTGAGCTATAAATACTGTTAAATAGGGCCTGCGCTGTGCGTTACTATAGTGATGTAGTGTACCCTGATTCCCCATGTATGCTGAGAAATACATTACCAAAGTCGCCGTTTTCGCCTGTCAATCAGGCTGGTCTGGTCAGGTGGGCGTGTTCACAGCGCTCTTTTCTTCCCCAGCTTTCCGTTGGTGGCGTAGTGGTGTGCGCATGTCCAAGGTCCGAATTCCCTGCACCCACGTGAAGACACAGCGCGCGATCTGCGCTGTAATCCCTTGCATCGGTGGGGGCGGCCATCTTCCTGGGGCCGCGCGTGCGCAGATGGAGTGCTCTGCTGCACGGGGCTTCAGGAAAATGGCCGCGGGATGCCGCGCGTGCGCATTAGAGATCGCGGCGGCCATTTTCCCAAAGCCGAGATGCAAACTCGGCTTTGGGAAAATGGCCGCCGCGATCTCTAATGCGCACGCGCGGCATCCCGCGGCCATTTTCCTGAAGCCCCGTGCAGCAGAGCACTCCATCTGCGCACGCGCGGCCCCAGGAAGATGGCCGCCCCCACCGATGCAAGGGATTACAGCGCAGATCGCGCGCTGTGTCTTCACGTGGGCGCAGGGAATTCGAACCTTGGACATGCGCACACCACTACGCCACCAACGGAAAGCTGGAGAAGAAAAGAGCGCTGTGAACACGCCCACCTGACCAGACCAGCCTGATTGACAGGCGAAAACGGCGACTTTGGTAATGTATTTCTCAGCATACATGGGGAATCAGGGTACACTACATACACTATAGTAACGCACAGCGCAGGCCCTATTTAACAGTATTTATAGCTCAATCTGAAAAAACGGGGTGACAGGTTCCCTTTAAAAAGGTCCCCCTAGTCTGTTTAACCCTCCGTCACATACAATATTCGGACTAACAAGTTCACATACAATGTGCCTGTCAGGCGCCTGCTGGAAAAATACCTATAATATCTAATGTTTGCAATTTCAGTGCTCTAAAAGTGATCAGTGACCTTCATATGGATGTAATAAAAGAGACTACACATAATCAGTTGCAAAAAAAAACATTTACTTAACATAAAACTAATAACTATGAAATACAAACTTTTCAAAACTCCCGCCAAATAGTCCCCAGTTCGACTCTCTCAAAAAAATGTACAAAGAAAATTTTTGAACACAAACTTAATTTTAAGGTACCTTAAGTACTATTAAAAACATATTCAATCAGAAGTAGATGCTGAGGTTTCCCCAGAAAAGTCACACTTGCAGAGCAAATAGCAAGAATTACACACCATTTTTGCATGTGTCAGGCAAATTGCTTTATGACATTTGAGACATTCATAATTTGAAAGCCTTCTGGTACCGCTTTCCGTTTGGCAGGTGGTGCATCTCCTTTTGTGAGGTGGTGCAGATGGTGACTTTTCACCATCATCTTCTGGACGGAACCTTTTGAGCTGAACTTGAAGGCGAGAGGGGATACCTATTGTTTTCACGCTTCTCCTGCGTAGCTCTCCAAGTACTAGTTCATGGGCCAATTTTTTCAGATACAATCGTCTACGGAGTGGTTCAAGCTTGTTTTCAAGATAAATTACTTGTGAATTTATACCACCCAAATTCAACATAGCAAAAAATATGACCATTGGCCAGCGTTTGATGTTTCTGCTGACGTTGAAAGTGGAGCACATCTGATCTGCTGTATCCACACCCCCTTTGGTGGCATTGTAAAATGTAATTATCTCCGGGTTTTTTTCTGCCCCAGTCCCAGGATCGATGGCAGTATCATCATGAAGTGTTGATAGAAGAAGTACGATTTTTTTGGCATGTGGTACATAGGAAACTAAAGCCTTTCCATTATGGAATGCAAAGATACTGCTGTACTGTTGTCTCTCTTTCACACTTACAAACTGTGGCGGCAATTCCCTTTTGTTTTTTCTTACAGTTCCCACATATGACAGCTTCTGAATTTTCAGATAATCAATCAGATCGCAACTTGTAAACCAATTGTCAGCTGTAATATTGCGACCCGATCCAAATAAGGGTTCAGCCAGTCTTTTTACAACATCAATGGCTTTGTTGCTCACACAGTAAGGACCTTCTGGTTGTTTTCCTGCATAAACTTCCAGGTTGTAAGTGTAGGTCTTACTGGCATCAACAAGGGCATACATTTTTATTCCATATTTGTTTGGCTTTGATGGAATATATTGACGAAAGGCACATCTACCACGAAAACCAGGGAGCATTTCGTCAATAGTGAGATTCTCTCCAGGGTAATAACTTTGTTTACAGTTTACAACAAATCTTTGAAATATATCACGAATTGGAGCAAGTCGGTCATGTGTTTTGCGTTCGGTTCGGGTAGTTCTGTCGTCAAACCGAAGGCAACAAATTAGAATCTTGAATCTGTTTATGGACATAACAAGGCTAAATTTTTCAACTCCATCCCCATCTTTACCCCAAAGTTCCTCCAAACTTTGTCTATTTGCCCTATAAGCTCCTGCAAGGTACAGTAATCCAAAAAAAGCACGCAGTTCTATTTCATCTGTGGGCTTGATGGTTCTGTTGCAGATGTACTTGTCCTTTATAATGTCTATATATTGGTTGGTATATGTGACAATAGAGTCCAGAATGTCATCTGTAAATATACTGTTCCAGCATTCAACTGCAGTTTTTGCATTACGTGCAGTTCCTATTACTGCAGGAAGGTGAGTAATAATGTTTAAAGGTTCCCTACGTTTTTTCTGGAATGGCTTCTTGTTCCATTTAGTATTTTTATCTTTTCCAATATAATATGATCCAACTTCTTCATCCTCACCACTGTCACCATCTTGCTCTGTTTCAGAATCCAGGACACATTCTTCCACCTCATCATGAGAATCAATCTCACTTTCCTCTCCTAAATCCTCATTCAGTGTGAGGTCTCTATCATCTAACAGCATGTTTGTTACTTCCTCAACATCAAGTTGTTTGGATAAATTGTACATTTTCCTCTCCATTTCAGCAGATAATCTGAAGCAAGAGAAGGAATATGTTAGGGAACTACTGTATATGCCTGAGCAGCACACTTTCTTTTATAAAATCTCCCTTATTTCTATGAAATATCCTCACATTTTGTGCTATACATTCATAAAACAAGCTAAATAAACTATTGTGATGAATAAAAACATAAAATACCAACCTTACTGAATGTGACGTATTCACATACAATGAGCCTGAGAGATCTGTGCAGCTATATCCTCTCCCCTGAAGCTCTGAAATCCAACTGTGATATCAGGTTTCACAGACCTTCAAGAGACAGGAGACTACCTGGAGGGAGGGGGTTTCCTCACAATCTGGTGAGGAAGGAGAAATGAAAGTAAAAGAGAAGCGCCTGTCAGATCAGTTGTATGTGACGGAGGGTTAATATGCTTGGATACAGTATTCTGAACAAACAGCTTCTTTAGCAATGACCTTTTGTGGCTTACCCTCCTTGTGGAGTGTGTCAGTTACTGCCTTCTGGACATTTGTCAAGTCAGCAGTCTCCCCCATGATTGTGGAGCTTACTTAACCCTCCGTCACATACAACTGATCTGACAGGCGCTTCTCTTTTACTTTCATTTCTCCTTCCTCACCAGATTGTGAGGAAACCCCCTCCCTCCAGGTAGTCTCCTGTCTCTTGAAGGTCTGTGAAACCTGATATCACAGTTGGATTTCAGAGCTTCAGGGGAGAGGATATAGCTGCACAGATCTCTCAGGCTCATTGTATGTGAATACGTCACATTCAGTAAGGTTGGTATTTTATGTTTTTATTCATCACAATAGTTTATTTAGCTTGTTTTATGAATGTATAGCACAAAATGTGAGGATATTTCATAGAAATAAGGGAGATTTTATAAAAGAAAGTGTGCTGCTCAGGCATATACAGTAGTTCCCTAACATATTCCTTCTCTTGCTTCAGATTATCTGCTGAAATGGAGAGGAAAATGTACAATTTATCCAAACAACTTGATGTTGAGGAAGTAACAAACATGCTGTTAGATGATAGAGACCTCACACTGAATGAGGATTTAGGAGAGGAAAGTGAGATTGATTCTCATGATGAGGTGGAAGAATGTGTCCTGGATTCTGAAACAGAGCAAGATGGTGACAGTGGTGAGGATGAAGAAGTTGGATCATATTATATTGGAAAAGATAAAAATACTAAATGGAACAAGAAGCCATTCCAGAAAAAACGTAGGGAACCTTTAAACATTATTACTCACCTTCCTGCAGTAATAGGAACTGCACGTAATGCAAAAACTGCAGTTGAATGCTGGAACAGTATATTTACAGATGACATTCTGGACTCTATTGTCACATATACCAACCAATATATAGACATTATAAAGGACAAGTACATCTGCAACAGAACCATCAAGCCCACAGATGAAATAGAACTGCGTGCTTTTTTTGGATTACTGTACCTTGCAGGAGCTTATAGGGCAAATAGACAAAGTTTGGAGGAACTTTGGGGTAAAGATGGGGATGGAGTTGAAAAATTTAGCCTTGTTATGTCCATAAACAGATTCAAGATTCTAATTTGTTGCCTTCGGTTTGACGACAGAACTACCCGAACCGAACGCAAAACACATGACCGACTTGCTCCAATTCGTGATATATTTCAAAGATTTGTTGTAAACTGTAAACAAAGTTATTACCCTGGAGAGAATCTCACTATTGACGAAATGCTCCTTGGTTTTCGTGGTAGATGTGCCTTTCGTCAATATATTCCATCAAAGCCAAACAAATATGGAATAAAAATTTATGCCCTTGTTGATGCCAGTAAGACCTACACTTACAACCTGGAAGTTTATGCAGGAAAACAACCAGAAGGTCCTTACTGTGTGAGCAACAAACCCATTGATGTTGTAAAAAGACTGGATGAACCCTTATTTGGATCGGGTCGCAATATTACAGCTGACAATTGGTTTACAAGTTGTGATCTGATTGATTATCTGAAAATTCAGAAGCTGTCGTATGTGGGAACTGTAAGAAAAAACAAAAGGGAATTGCCGCCACAGTTTGTAAGTGTGAAAGAGAGACAACAGTACAGCAGTATGTTTGCATTCCATAATGGAAAGGCTTTAGTTTCCTATGTACCACATGCCAAAAAAATCGTACTTCTTCTATCAACACTTCATGATGATGCTGCCATCGATCCTGGGACTGGGGCAGAAAAAAAACGGAGATAATTACATTTTACAATGCCACCAAAGGGGGTGTGGATACAGCAGATCAGATGTGCTCCACTTTCAACGTCAGCAGAAACATCAAACGCTGGCCAATGGTCATATTTTTTGCTATGTTGAATTTGGGTGGTATAAATTCACAAGTAATTTATCTTGAAAACAAGCTTGAACCACTCCGTAGACGATTGTATCTGAAAAAATTGGCCCATGAACTAGTATTTGGAGAGCTACGCAGGAGAAGCGTGAAAACAATCGGTATCCCCTCTCGCCTTCAAGTTCAGCTCAAAAGGTTCCGTCCAGAAGATGATGGTGAAAAGTCACCATCTGCACCACCTCACAAAAGAAGGAGATGCACCACCTGCCAAACGGAAAGCGGAACCAGAAGGCTTTCAAATTATGAATGTCTCAAATGTCATAAAGCAATTTGCCTGACACATGCAAAAATGGTGTGTAATTCTTGCTATTTGCTCTGTAAGTGCGACTTTTCTGGGGAAACCTCAGCATCTACTTCTGATTGAATATGTTTTTAATAGTACTTAAGGTACCTTAAAATTAAGTTTGTGTTCAAAAATTTTCTTTGTACATTTTTTTCAGAGAGTCGAACTGGGGACTATTTGGCGGGAGTTTTGAAAAGTTTGTATTTCATAGTTATTAGTTTTATGTTAAGTAAATGTTTTTTTTTGCAACTGATTATGTGTAGTCTCTTTTATTACATCCCTATGAAGGTCACTGATCACTTTTAGAGCACTGAAATTGCAAACATTAGATATTATAGGTATTTTTCCAGCAGGCGCCTGACAGGCACATTGTATGTGAACTCGTTAGTCCGAATATTGTATGTGACGGAGGGTTAATGGAAAGTTGAGTGGAAGGAAAGAGTGGGGTAGAAAAAGGTGCACAAGCAACGGGATAACCGCAGCCTTGAAAGGATTGTTAAGAAAATGCCATTCAAAAATTTAGGGGAGATTCACAAGGAGTGGACTTCTGCTGGAGTCATTGCTTCAAGAGCCACCACACAGGTGTATCCAGGATATGGGCTACAAGTGTCGCGTTCCTTGTGTCAAGCCACTCATTACTAATAGACGATGCCAGAAGCGTTTTACCTGGGCCAAGGAGAAAAAGAACTGGACTGTTGCTCAGTGGTCCAATGTGTTGTTTTCAGATGAAAGTCAATTTTGCATTTCATTTGGAAATCAAGGTCACAGTCTGGAGGAAGAGTGGAGAGGCACTCAATCCAAGCTGCTTGAGGTCTAGTGTGACGTTTCCACAATCGGTGATGGTTTTGGGAGCCATGTCATCTGCTGGTGAAGGTATACTGTGTTTTATCAAGACCAAAGTCGGCACAGCCATCTACCAGGAAATTTAGAGCACTTCATGCTTCCCTCTGCTGAGAAGCCTTTTGGAGATGGAAATTTCATTCTCCAGCAGGACTTGGCACCTTTCCACAATGCCAAAAGTACCAATACCTGGTTTAAAAACAACAGTATCGCTGTTCTTGATTGGCCAGCAAACTCGCCTAACCTTAACACCATAGAGAATCTATGGGGTGAATCTATGGGGTATTGTCAAGAAGAAGATGAGACACCAGACCCAACAATGCAGACGAGCTGAAAGCTGTTATCAAAGCATCCTGGGCTTCCATAACACCACAGCAGTGCCACAGGCTGATCGCCTCCATGTCACGCTGCAATAAAGCAGTAATTGATGCAAAAGGAGCCCCGACCAAGTATTGAGTGCATTTACTGAGCATACATTTTAGTAGGCCAACATTTCGGATTTTAAAATAATTTTTCAAGCTGGCGTTATAAAGTATTCTAATTTACTGAGATAATGACTTGGGTTTTCTTTGGCATAACCCATTGGTTTTTGATCAACATTAACAGAAATAAACACTTGAATACACCACTGTTTGTTATGACTCTGTATAATGAGTTTCACATTTTGTATTGAAGAACTGAAATAAATGTAACTTTTTGATGATATTCTAATTTTGTGAGAAGCACCTGTATTTCCCAACGAGGACAACACGCCCGAAAGAAGCTCTGGGCGAAACACGCGTCGGGGCGCACGAAGGAGGACACTTGGGTACGCACTCTGCACCACTCGGTCTGCTGGGAGATTTCCTCTAGAGGTATACATTATTTTCCATACATAATGATTACATAGGTTGGCAATTGGTGATTAACTTCTGAATATAATCGTATATGAATTAGAATAACCTTATATGGATGGCCATTTACCTTAGGCATATACCTGGGTGAAATTGAATAATATTTTGGTGACACTAGCAAGCCCCCTTTTTCTGCATCTGCAGAGCCCAGCGTACCCCCTCCTACTGTAAGTAGTAGGTGTCGACCCCGGCTGTCCAGTAGTTATTCCCAGACGGCTTAGTAAACCTTCACTCTCTCTTATAGGGAGAAAAGGTCTCTGACCCTAAGAGGGCAAGCCGCAAGTGTAAAGTGTGTGCTGCCAGACTCCCCTCCACATATGGGAAAAAGCTCTGCCAGTCCTGTACAGATGAGGTCCTATGTTCCGAACAGCCCTCCCTCCTGGATAGCATCAGATCCCTCATTAAACAGGAGGTCCAGACCTCCATGGCTACTCTTTCCTAGATCCCGGGACCGAGCCACCTCCTCCTAAAAAGAGGAAAAGACCTCCGGTAGAATCTGACTCAGATTTGGGCAAATTCAATCTTCGGGCTCAGAGGACGTTTGGGAGAATGAGGGTTCCACTCCCACCCCTAAATCAGAACAAAAAATACTATTTTAGTTCTGAAGATATGGGTCAGCTGATCAGTATAGTGAGAGGCACCATGGGGATGGAGGAGGAGGAAGTTAAACTCACGGTACAGGACGAAATGTTTGGGGGTCTAAAGCCCAGAGATCAAAAGGGTTTTCCGGTAAACAAAAATGTACAAAATCTGATCCTACATGAATGGGGCCTCCCTGAAAAAGGGCTTAGCATGCCCTCAGAATTAAAAAAACGTTTTCACTTGGACGGGGATAACTCCTTATGGGAGACCCCTAAGGTAGATGTACAAGTATCCAGGGTAACTAAAAAAAACAGCTCAAAGATCCAATGGATCGAAAAATAGAGAGCTTGTTAAGGAAGTCCTGGGACACCTCCACAAATTTACTGAAAACCAATATAGCCTCCACATGCGTGGCCAGATCTCTGTTTATCTGGTTACGCAAACTTGAAGATCATCTCACACAGGGCACCTCAAGAGAGGAGATCTTAAGACTCCCTACCCCTACTACAGAAAGCAACGGGGTTTCTAGCGGACGCCTCTGCTGAGTCTGTCCAGGTAGCCGCAAAGGCCGCCGTCCTCTCCAACTCCTCTAGGAGAGCACTCTGGTGACATTGTTTCCAAGTCCCAATTATGTGGCATCCCCCTCCAGAGGGTCACATGTGTTCGTGCCCATCCTAGAAGATATCCTGGACAAGGCTTTGGATAAGAAGAAATCTCTCTCCGAACATAAAAATCCTAAGAGACGTTCCACCAACCCTCACAAAGCTATAGGGTAAAGGCAAAACAGTGAGATGGGCCTATCCCAAGGGAGGCATGGGCAGGAACATCCTTGTCCCTCAACCACAGCAGACCCCAGACAAGCAACGACGGGTCCTCGGTCGGGGGTCGACTCTCGTTCTTCCTCACCCAATAGCAGTCCATCTCCACAAATCAGTGGGTCTTACGTACCATACGAGAGGGACTAAAAATAGAGTTTGAGAGTCCTCCCTCGCAGTGCTTAAGAGTGACCTCCGTACAAACCCCACATCTCCAAGACTCCTTATTAAAGGACCTACAAAATCTACTCCGGTCAAAAGTGATCTCATGGGTGCCAAGACAGGAAGAAGAACGTGGCCATCATTCGCGTCTCTTCCTGGTAACAAAACCATCAGGGAAGAACAGGATCATTATAAACCTGAAGCCATTAAACGAATCAGTCCGGTACAGGCGATTCAAAATGGAAACAATCAGATTGGTAATCCCGCTCACCAGTCAGAATTGGGTAATGGCAACAGTGGATCTAGGAGATGCATATTACCATGTGCCAATACACCCAGAGCACAGGAAATTCCTCAGATTCGCAGTGTCTCAGGGACAGCGAGTCAGGCATTTCCAATTCAGCGTTCTACCCTTCGGCAACTCGTCGGCACCGCGAGTCTTTACCAAAATTATGGCAGAAGCTGTGATTTTCATCCATCGCCAGGGGTTATGCATTATTCCATATCTGGATGATTTTCTCATTACTGCACCATCTGTCCCCTGTCTGAAGATGGATGTAAGAAAGACCCTGGAGATATTAAGATTCCTGGGCTGGATCCCGAACCTAGAGCAGTCAGAAATCCACCCCTCCACAAGGAGAAAATTTCTAGGGGTTCTTCTGGATTGAAAGAAAAAGACATCCTTTCTACCCAAGGATCGTCAGATCGACCTTGTCCAAAGAATAACAAGGTTCAGGGATCAGCGGGCTCCAACCCTCAGAGAATCGATGTCTGTCGTAGGATAGCTGACCGCATGTATCCAAGCGGTTTCCATGGGCCCAGGCTAAGCATGAATCCTACAGACCCATGTACTTCTACATTCCAGGAGATGTCAGATTCCATTATCCCAAAGGATTTCCCTTCCCAGCCACAAAAAATCAGCCCTGAAGTGTTGGTTAAACTACCAAAACCTTCAGAAGGTGGTCAGCTGGGATCAGCTTCCCCTGAAGACACTCCGCTCAGATGCCAGCCAACGAGGCTGGGGTGCAGTGGTAGAGGAATTCTACTTCCAGGGACGATGGCCATCAAACATCAGCATCAGCTCCTCAAACCTGAGCGAACTAAAGGCTGTAGAAGAGGCCCTAAAAGCGTCATCATCGCTGATCCAAAACCACCACATCCGTGTCTACTTGGACAACATGACCACAGTGGCCTACCTCTGACACCAGGGGGGCAGGAAGTACGCCGTTCTGAAGGTAATAGCAGCCAGGATCTTTTCCTGGGCCCAGAAAAAACCTATCATCGATCACAGCGGTGCATCTGAGGATCAGACAATACCTTTTCCTCATAGTTTGTAAGCTTGCGAGCAGGCCCTCATTCCTCTTGGTATCTATTTTGAACTGTCATTTCTGTTATGCTATAATGTCTATTGTCTGAACAAGCCCCGTCTATAATTTGTAAATGTTGGCGCTATATAAATAAAAATTGTTGTTATTATTATTATTACTATTATTACCCAGGCAGACTTCCTCAGCAGGAAAGACATGCATCTAGGGGAGTGGTGTCTGAACCAAGCAGTTTTCTTGTCCCTAACCTCAAGATGGGGAACTCCAGAGGTAGACCTATTTGCCAACAGACAAAATGCAAAAGCGGGAGACATTTTCCTCCCTCTACCACACGGACGGGGCACAAGGAATAGATGCGTTCGCACAACTGTGGAATTTCAACCTCGTATATGCCTTTCCACCCATACCAGTGCTGGCAAAGACGCTACAAAAAATCCGTACAAACTGAGTCCCCACAAGGTCCTATACTACACCCAGACAAACTGAACCTGGCAGCATGGTTACTGAGGCCGAACTCGGCTTCAGGAAAATGGCCGCCGCGATCTCCATCTGCGCACGCGCGGCATCCCGTGGCCATTTTCCTGAAGCCCCGGGAAGCAGGACACTCCATCTGCGCACGCGCGGCCTCAGGAAGATGGCCGCTGAATAGTGGAGAGCGTGCTCTTTTTCTACAGCTGCGCAGTGCATTCGGCACTTGCGCATGCGAGAAACACTACGCCACCAACGGGAACATAAGATGTGGGGGAGAAACAGCGCTGTGACCACGCCCTTTGGACCAGACCAGCCTGATTGACAGGCGAAAACGGCGACTTTTGTAAGGTATTTCGGCAGCATAGGTGGGGAATCAAGGGACAAAAAATACCCTATTGTAAAGCACAACTCAAGCCCTATTTAACGGTATTTTTATCTCATACTGAAAAAACGGGGTGACAGGTTCCCTTTAACTTCCAAAATATCCAATCTAGTGTGTTTTCTCTGTTATAATCTAATAAATACTGCTGTTTCATTGACCAGTTAAGAGTGATGGTACAGTGCGAGGATATGCCATTCATTCGGGAACAATGGCATCTTTGGGGGTCCTAGTGCTTTATTTGGCACTGCTGCCGCCCCTTCACAGTCTTGTCCTGCATAGTAGAGCTCTTTTTTTTGGAAGTGTCATGTAAACCTGCACTCTTTACTGTGAAAACTTTTTGAGTGTTTTTCATTCTCACTTCCACATGACATTCATTTAGCAGCAAAGTGAACACAAAGGTTAATTATCCGTGTTATCGCAGCCAGGCCCGGCACTGCAATGGTTACAAGGCTGAATAACATGTCTGTACTTGTCTGTGCTGCCTATTTAGTCAGTGAGCAGTTAGGTGTGATTGTATTATAACCCACATAGTGAGCGATATAGCGGCACACAGGCTTGTGTTCTAGCAGACACCATGGTACGACACCTCTCGCTTTTCTGATCGTCCTTGTTTTCGCACTTGTCCTGTACATTACATTCTGCATCGGGAATAATTATATTTCTCCGCATTAATGTAACTGATCTTTGATATGTGGATTTTTTTTCCAGTTGGCAAAAGATTTGTTGCATCCGTCCTCTGATGAGGAAAGGACTAGGCATAAGAAAAAGCGGTTAGTCCAGAGCCCAAATTCCTACTTCATGGATGTGAAATGTCCAGGTAAGGAGGACTTGGTTGGTGATGGAAGTTTGGTTCTTCATTAAGGCTGTTGTGGTATATGGGATTGTACAATGTGTTACTGATATTATGTAATCATGGTGCCGTCATATTTAAAGGGGTTACCCACTACTATGACAGCCACTTCCAAATTACTATATTCCCTAAAGTAATCTAAAACCACCCTATATTCATCGCTCATACACTGCTGAAATGGCAGTGGGGTCTCACCTTGTGTACCATTGTTATTATTATTATTATTTATTGTTATAGCGCCATTTATTCCATGGCGCTTTACATGTGAGGAGGGGTAAACATAAAAACAAGTACAATAATCTTAAACAATACAAGTCATAACTGGTACAGGAGGAATGAGGACCCTGCCCACGAAGGCTCACAATCTACAAGGGATGGGTGAGAATACAGTAGGTGAGGGTAGAGATGGTCATGCAGCGGTTTGGTCGATCGGTGGTTACTGCAGGTTGTAGGCTTGTCGGAAGAGGTGGGTCTTCAGGTTCTTTTTGAAGGTTTCGATGGTAGGCGAGAGTCTGATGTGTTGTGGTAGAGGGTTCCAGAGTAGGGGTGATACGCGAGAGAAATCTTGTATACGATTGTGGGAAGAGGAGATAAGAGGGGAGTAGAATAGGAGATCTTGTGAGGATCGGAGGTTGCGGGTAGGTAAGTACCGGGAGACGAGGTCACAGATGTATGGAGGAGACAGGTTGTGGATGGCTTTGTACGTCATGGTTAGGGTTTTGTAGTGGAGTCTCTGGGCAATGGGGAGCCAGTGAAGGGATTGACAGAGGGGAGAGGCCGGGGAATAGCGGGGGGACAGGTGGATTAGTCGGGCAGCAGAGTTTAGAATAGATTGGAGGGGTGCGGTGTTAGCAGTCACTAATGGGCTGCTGTGTTCTCACTTCCTTCAGACGTCCAAGATTCCTCTGAAGGGAGTAACAGCACAGTAGCTCAATACTCGATAGCGTCTCCCGATTGGCTGCAGGGTTCACGCACCATTACAATGGTACGGAAGCTTTAGGAGACTCAGTGCGGGAGGTGAGTATAGGGTGTTATTTTCCATTAAGGAATATAGCATTTAAAGGAAAGCTGTCTGCAGGATTTCTCTACCCAAACTATTTATACGTGCATGTAGCCATTTCAAGACCAGTCCGGAACAGCAATAGCTTTACATGGACAGCCTGTTCCTCCATTACTGAGAAATCAGTGTTTGAACTAATCTGCAATTGAGGCTGTAGACCTGAAGCCTCTCACTCCACCTCTATTACCTGCCCAGCGGCGCCGCCTCCTAATTCACTGTCTGAAGTCACACAGCAATAGAGGCTGTCAAGCAGAGAATGTGGCGCAGGGTGGGTAATAGAACTGGAGTGACAGAGGCTTCAGATCTACAAATCTTGCATACAGATTCCCTTTTAGAAGGGCTGGCTTCAGTAATGTCATGTGAAATCTGGCAAGACATGAATATAATGGTAATGTATCACCTAGATCTGTTTTTTACTAACTAAATACTGATACATATTTTTATGGTCTGATTTTCTTTTGATTGTAATTTTTGGTTTTTCTGTACATGAACATAGGGCATTCATCTAGCCTGAGCTGAATACAGTATATGGAGATATGCTTTATATCAGCCACATGATTATAGAAAATAATAATAGTATGGAGCTGATGCATTGACTTATTGAGGAGAATTTGTAGGCATGCTCTGTAATCTGGGCAGAGGTCATAGTGCAAGGAAGCAAGTAGGGTGGGGAGCTGTGACATCACCTACTGCAAATGGTGTAATCCTCTTTTATCTTTATATAGGCGTTATCTTTCATTGTAATCCTGCTTGCGATAAAGGGAAAAAAAGTAAAAGTTAAGGTACTGTCACACTAGACGATATCGCTAGCGATCCGTGACGTTGCAGCGTCCTCGCTAGCGATATCGTCCAGTGTGACAGGCAGCAGAGATCAGGTCCCTGCTGGGAGATCGCTGGTCGGGGAAGAAAGTCCAGAACTTTATTTCGTCGCTGGACTCCCCGTAGACATCGCTGAATCGGCGTGTGTGACACCGATTCAGCGATGTCTTCGCTGGTAACCAGGGTAAACATCGGGTAACTAAGCGCAGGGCCGCGCTTAGTAACCCGATGTTTACCCTGGTTACCATCCTAAAAGTAAAAAAACAAACACTACATACTTACCTACAGCCGTCTGTCCTCCAGCGCTGTGCTCTGCACTCCTCCTGCTCTGGCTGTGAGCGTCGGTCAGCCGGAAAGCAGAGCGGTGACGTCACCGCTCTGCTTTCTGGCTGCCCGGCGCTCACAGCCAGACCAGAGAAGCAGAGCGCCGAGGACAGACAGCGGAAGGTAAGTATGTAGCGTTTGTTTTTTTACTTTTTAGGATGGTAACCAGGGTAAACATCGGGTTACTAAGCGCGGCCCTCGGGATCGTTGGTCGCTGGAGAGCTGTCTGTGTGACAGCTCTCCAGCGACCAAACAGCGACGCTGCAGCGATCCGGATCGTTGTCGGTATCGCTGCAGCGTCGCTATGTGTGACGGTACCTTTAAAGGGAAAAAAATCAAATATTTTTGAACTCTAAATTAGAACATTAAAACTTGATTAAAACAATATAGAGGTTAAAACCCCCCAGATAACGTGAACATTACAGGTGCAAGATCTCCAGATAATTCTTTACATACAAAGTCATACTGCAGTTTAGATTGAGCACAATAGTGCTATTTATAATGATGGACCCAAGAGTTTTATATTTTGTTTAGGTTGATTTCAAAACCTGTTTGTACTGATTAGGAGTTTACTACAGATGACACCGCTGAGACCCGCAGTATTTGGCACTGAAGGGATTTGTATCTCTGTGAGCTGTTCATATGTTCAGTCACGATCAATTAGAACTAGGGAAGGGTGGACCCTTGGATGTTCAGGTCCATGTAGTTTAGCTGAACTTTATGAAAAAGTTTGGTTATCAAAACATTACTCGAACCCGGACCCCATTCAAATGAATGGGGGACCCGAACATCCAGCAAGTTCCCACACTGTCATCTTTGTGACAGCGTGGGAAACACAGGCTCTGATTGGTGGTAACTTATATGCGACCTCCGGTCACAGCGCTGCGGTTGCCACATGGTCACATCGATAACAGTATGAGCCAGCAGCTGTGACCAGCAGTGAAAAGGTTACTGCTGGTCAGGCGTCGGCTGATGAGTACTACTCTTAGCATACGCCTGGTCTCGCTGATGAGTATTCACCAGTCAGCGCCTGTTCATAGTAATAAATGTCAGTGAGATACTTAGAGCAGTGCGTGTGTAATTTACTGTACATGTATTTAGCTAATAAATAAAAGAAAAAATAGCATGGGGTCCTCCTTAGTTTACCTACCAGCTGAGGGAAAGTGAACAGCTGGGGTCTGGTGTTGTTATTCTGGGAAGTGACCAATCTCCATAAAGGTTCCCAGCCTATTAATGTCAGCTCACAGCTGTCTGCGTAGCCTTTACTGTTTATTAAAATGGGGGAGGGGCAAAAAAACTACATGGGTCCCTCCAATATTCAGTAACCAGTAAAAGTTAAACAGACTGCTGCAGGCTGATATTAAAAGGCTGGAAAGGGGACATGGATATTGGCCCCTTCCCAGACTAAAAACACCAGCCTCAGCCAAATCAGAAATAGCACATCCTTTAGATGCACCAATTCTGGTGCTTAGCCTCGGCTTTTCACACTTGCCCTGGTGTGTTGACAAGTGGGGTAATAGTTTTAGGGTTGATGTCAGCTGTTTTATGTCTGCTGACATCAAGCCCAGGAGTTAGTAATGGAGAGGCGTCTATCAGACACTCCCATTACTAACCCCATAGGCAAAAGTCCTTTAATTGAACAAAACACTCCCCGAGAAATCCCCTCTCTTTCCCATTTATTAACATAAAAATAAAAACTCAAAGTAATCACCACCTGTTCACTGATAATCCATAATGATGATGTCCCACGTCTATCCCCAACTCTGCTACATCTGGTTACATTGCTTGCAACCAGATGTAGGTGACATCAGTAATAAGACCGCTCAGCAAGACAGCCAGATCACACTCAGCTGAGCGTGGCTGTGTGTAACATAGTAAGATAGTTAGTAAGGCCGAAAAAAGACATTTGTCCATCCAGTTCAGCCTATATTCCATCATAATAAATCCCCAGATCTACGTCCTTCTACAGAACCTAATAATTGTATGTTACAATATTGTTCTGCTCCAGGAAGACATCCAGGCCTCTCTTGAACCCCTCGACTGAGTTCGCCATCACCACCTCCTCAGGCAAGCAATTCCAGATTCTCACTGCCCTAACAGTAAAGAATCCTCTTCTATGTTGGTGGAAAAACCTTCTCTCCTCCAGACGCAAAGAATGCCCCCTTGTGCCCGTCACCTTCCTTGGTATAAACAGATCCTCAGCGAGATATTTGTATTGTCCCCTTATACATTGTTATTAGATCGCCCCTCAGTCGTCTTTTTTCTAGACTAAATAATCCTAATTTCGATAATCTATCTGGGTATTGTCGTTCTCCCATCCCCTTTATTAATTTTGTTGCCCTCCTTTGTACTCTCTCTAGCTCCATTATATCCTTCCTGAGCACCGGTGCCCAAAACTGGACACAGTACTCCATGTGCGGTCTAACTAGGGATTTGTACAGAGGCAGTATAATGCTCTCATCATGTGTATCCAGACCTCTTTTAATGCACCACATGATCCTGTTTGCCTTGGCAGCTGCTGCCTAGCACTGGCTGCTCCAGGTAAGTTTATCATTAACTAGGATCCCCAAGTCCTTCTCCCGGCAGGAACCTTAATGACATCACCGCATGTCATACGCAGGTGTGCTCTCACACTCAGCTTAGAGTGAGCTGGTTACCGGGCTGAGCGGTAACATTTGTCACCATTCAACAATGCAACCTGATATAGCAGAATTGGGGATTGTTGTGGGACATCGGCATCATGAATTATTGGTGGACAGGCGAGTATAAAATTGTTTTCCTTTTTATTATTACATTAATAAATGGGTTATTGTTGGGCAGTTTCATTCAATTAAAGGACTTTTTTCTGTGCATGTCTCTTTTGACTACTGAGTTAGTTATGGGGTGTCTTATAGACTTCTTTCCATTACTAACCCCTGGGCTTGGTGTCAGCGGACATAAAACAGCTGACATCAGCCCCAAAACTATTGCGCACCAGGGCAAGATGGAAAAGCCGGGCAAAATGCGCCTTTTCTGGGGCTGCTGCATGCGAAACGCGCGTTCGGGTATCTGTGCAGTGACTGGCGGTATAACATGGGTAAGATGTACTTCCACTGCACATTCTTTTGATTTGGGTTCCTTCCCTTATGGGTGTACTTATATATTTACTTCTTGTCACCGGTCTTGTGACTTTACCACATTTCACACCCACTGGGGCTGTAACCCCTTGGTACTATGTGGATCTTGCCCATTTTTATACATATTTATGCTGAGGTTACTCATATATACGCTGTTTATGTAACACCATTAATATATGTATATTTTTGATATTTGTTGAGTATCCCACTGTTATAGATTGCTGGTCACTGCCTGTTTGCATCATCGGTTGTTTGACCTGTCCAGTGATTCTGATTTTACAATTTGCACTTACTGTTTGCCTATTTTTTGTATCTAAATACTAATAAAGTTGTATATATATTTTTCTAAACGACTTCCATGGCAAATAGCAGTTATTGAGTATAATATGGTTACATTTGGGAATTATAGGCTCTTTTCTCTTCTATGATTATCATATTGCTCTTTAAAGAGTATCTCCCATGAATATGGTCTTTTTATATTAATGGTTCTGGTATGTTTATCTATTTTTTTTAGGCTGGGTAGGGCCAATATCCATGGCCCCTTTCCATTCTGAGAATACCAGTCCCCCAGCTGTCTGCTTTAGCTTGGATGGTTATCAAAAATGTGTGGGGACTAGTGTTGAACGAATATACTAGTTACTTGAGATTTCCCGAGCACGCTCGGGTGACCTCCGAGTATTTTTTTAGTGCTCGGAGATTTAGTTTTCCTCACCTCATCTGAATGATTTACATCTCTTAGCCAGCTTGATTACATGTGGGGATTCCCTAGCAACCAGGCAACCCCCACATGTACTTATGCTGGTTAATAGCTGTAAATCATTCAGATGAGGTGAGGAAAACTAAATCTCCAAGCACTAAAAAATACTCAGAGGACACCCGAGCGTGCTCGAGTAACTAGTATATTCGCTCATCACTAGTGGGGACCCCACAACGTTTAATTAATTATTTATTTAAAGCAGTCAGCTTTACCTGCGCTGGTTATTAAGAATTTTACACAGTGTGCTGGCAAATACTTGACATGGCTGTGATGGGGCCAGAACTGCCCACACTGGAAAGCTTGTTGATTGGCTGCGCTGCTGCCTTTTAACATGCTTTGTTTGGTTTGCCGAACCCAAACAGTAACACAAAGTCAGTGTTCGGTGTCCCTGCACGGACCCTGAACTTTACGGTTTGGGTCACCCATGTCTAGTTAGAACAGATCCAGCCGCAATTTGTTAGCAAAGAAAAGTTGTGCAGACACACATTTGTAGTCTGTTCTTAAATAACTGATTCCTGCTGGATCCGTTTTTTTTAACATTAAAGTCTATGCAAAACAGATCTTATTAATTATAACCATCCGTTTTTCTTTAATTTGTAACGGATCTGTTTTTGCTTACGGGATACAGTAAGCAAAAAAACGGATCCGATACAATTGAAAGAAAAACGGATTTACTGAATAACTGATCTGTTTTCCAGATTTCAATGTTAAAAAAACAGATTCAGCAGAGATCAGTTATTTAAAAAAGAACTAACGGATTGCTGCTGGATCCGTTCTAACTGATCACGACTGGAAATGTGAACATAGCCTTACAAAATAGCGAAGCAGGTCGGATGCCTGTCTGACGCTTTATGAATTCTCTGTGAAGCAATGCTAGGCTTTCCTATAGGGAATGAATGGAGCAGTGGTTGAGTATGTGCACTGACGCTCCATAAAACGTTCCCCATTTTGCCGATCAGTGCAGGTCCCAGCGCTTTTCACTGGACAACCCTTTTAAGGCTTAGTTTAACAGAATAAGTGGTAACTCTAAACTATGCCGTTACTTTTATTTATAGCCCATTCAATCTAAAGCCTATAGAAATGTGTGTGACTGATGGCCTGTCCAATCACTCTCAAGTAGTAGAATAACTGTTCAAAAAAGTAACAATCATGTTCTTCTAATCCAGTGTATACCCACATTCTGGCCTGCTGACCCACGTGTAATCTTTGTCCTTTTCTCTCTAGGCTGCTATAAGATCACTACAGTTTTCAGCCACGCACAAACGGTTGTCCTTTGTGTAGGCTGCTCTACTGTTCTGTGTCAGCCCACAGGTGGAAAAGCAAGGCTCACAGAAGGTAATGTATGCCAAAGGCTTTTTATTGGAAATGTGTTTTTTGTTTCTATTTATAGGATGTGGATTTTATGTCTCTATACAAATCTGCAACAGAAACGAACATGGCACTTTTGATAGGATTTATACAGGTCTCATCCTCACTGCTGGTAATGTAATAAGTAGGGTTGAGCGAAACGGGTCGGCCAGATTCAGAAGTCGCCGACTTTTGGCAAAGTCGGGTTTCATGAAACCCGACCCGACCCCTGTGTGGGGTCGGCCATGAGGTCGGCGATCTTCTGATCTGGAATCGGAATTCCGATACCAAGTTCCGATATGTTTAAGATATTGGGAATCGGTATCGGAATTCATATTTAAGTGTAAAATAAAGAATAAAAATAAAAAAATATTGATATACTCACCCTCGGACGCGCCCTGGTTCTCACCGACAGCCTTCCTTCCTAAGAATGAGCTCCTGAAGGGCCTTCGATGACGTCGCGGCTTGTGATTGGTCGCGCGACCAATCACAAGCCGCGACGTCATCTAAGGTCCTTCAGGCGCTAATTCTTAGGAAGGAAGCGTCCGAGGGTGAGTATATTCCTAATAGGTATATACTCACCCTCGGACGCGCCCTGGTTCTAACCCGCAGCCTTCCTTCCTAAGAATCAGCGCCTGAAGGACCTTAGATGACGTCGCGGCTTGTGATTGGTCGCGTGACGCCCATGTGACCGCTTACGCGACCAATCACAAGCCGCGACGTCATCGAAGGTCCTTCAGGCGCTCATTCTTAGGAAGGAAGGTTGCCGGTGAGAATCAGGGTGCGTCCGAGGGTAAGTATATCAATATTTTTTATTTTGATTCTTTATTTTACACTTAAAT
Organism: Ranitomeya imitator; assembly: GCF_032444005.1. NCBI lineage: Eukaryota > Metazoa > Chordata > Amphibia > Anura > Dendrobatidae > Ranitomeya > Ranitomeya imitator. The sequence continues at coordinate 435,118,444 of NC_091285.1, forward strand.
ATGGATCCCAGGGCCTGAAGGAGAGTTCCTTCAGGCCCTGGGAACCATTAGAAACCCAATGCACTGCCTTGGGTTTCGTATTTTGGCTGACACCGACCCCGACTTTTCTATAGGATCGGCCGATTTCACTCGACCCGACTTTTGAAAAAGTCGGGTTTCGTGAAACCCGACCCGATCCTGTAAAAAGAAAAGTCGCTCAACCCTAGTAATAAGTGTAAACCTACAAAGTAACATTTTCAGCATATCCAGGCTACTTGCATACAGGGTGGATATTTTTGCTGCATATATATAACGTGAATTTTATTCTTTGACATTATAATTGGTTAAGTCCATAGTTAAGATTAATAAGAACATTAACAATCTGCTTTGCAGGACAATTGAGAGATTGAGACTGATCAATTCTGGCAGTGAAAGAAGCTAATTTTTCTGATAAAATGGATTACAAAGTTGTTTATTTTCATGTGTACTATTGATTTATGAAATAAATATACTTTTCCACTGTTTTTGGCCTAGACCTTGTATAGTGTAGTGACTGTGTACCGTCCACACTCCTTTGCATTGATAAAATCATTTGCGATTTTATTTACAGTACCATGAGACTGCTGGCAGCGTTCTTCTGTCGGCTAATATCGACCTTCCTGTGTAAGATGTCAGTCTAAGTCTAAACACTACATTCTCTGTTCGCAGGTTGTTCCTTCAGGCGAAAGCAACACTGAAGTTTTTCTTCGTAGCAGAAGAAAGTTCTGCCGCACCTTGTAACTTACCCCTCAGGATGATTTGCCTTATGTCTGGTTTCATGCACCACTGTGTTTGCTGTGGTATTGTGCAAAATCTCGTTGGCTTTTGTAATTCAGGGAGATTTTTTTCGCAGTTGGACTTTGAATATGTGCAAACCATTTCCTAAATAAATGCAGAATTGCAATTGAACAGGTTTGTCCTCATCTGTAACTTTCACCTTACTCCACTACGCACCGTTGCACAGGGTGAAATCTGCACAAAAAAGCATGTTCTCATTTTATCTGCAATATCTGAAAAAGACTTTGAAAATGAGATTCACTTGTTCCATACTGTAAATTGCAGTACATTTGTGTTTCCATATTTAAAGGCTTCCCCTTTCAGAAAATCCCAGGTTCCCGTATGCAGTTTGTTGGTTTCTTTAAACAAACTCTTTATTCACCATCCCCATCGCTGTCTTTTGGCTGTGGCGCTAACATCCCTTCACCAGCCCTGGGTGCAGCGGCTCTTCCGTGTAGACAGGACACCACACTATGATTGGCTGATTACATTAGTGCTGCAGCCAATATCAGACACCGGGAGCAGTGGTGGAAACTCGGGGGCAGGACCTGAAGACTGAGTTTTATATAACAAACTGCTCCTGTAGACTGGAATTTTCTTACAGTGAACAATCACTTTAATCAATGAAGGTGTGAAAGCAATATTGTTATATTTTGATAGAAGAACTTTATTGCTAGTGAAAATATATTTTGGCACAGATGATCTTTTTTTGCTGTATCCATTGCATTCCACAACGGAAAAAAAAACACCCAGAAAAAAAGTGAGTAACATAGTAAAAAGAAGAGATCATATGAAAGTTCTTTCACCTACGATGGTAGTAGTGTGCCACCCCACACGTTTTACTATGCATTACCACAGGTTTTCACAGTCAGACGTTTTTATTCACTAGTTTCAAACAGCATTGAAAAACCTCAGTGAAACCTGCAACTACTAACTGGCAATTACTCCGGCAACCACAGATGCTGTGTGGGGAAATCCTCTTTCCTACAAGATCCAGCACAATGTGAAAACTGTAGAAAGTCCTAGTATGCTGGGATATGTAGTTCCAGAAGCCACCAGATGCAGACCCTTTAAATAGTTCATTCCTAAGCACTAAAATCACAGTATAAAGGCAGTTAGGTAATGTAGTGCAGCGATAAGTGAAGAACGTTCATACATTCAGAGCGTGGAGCCCAGAGCACTGGAATGTGAAAACACAAGACTGAAAAAGTGTATAACAAATCTACATAAAATGCATTTACATGAGTCATATTGTGATGTCTTAAGCCTTAGAGCAGGATCCCTCTGCCGGTCTGCGAATCAGTCCGTACTTGGACGTTACGTGGCATTATAACAGACATCTGTAGTGAGTGGGGTGCTGTCCCTGCACCATGATGCATATATCCATTGTAATGATCTTGTAGGTACTGCCCACTGTATTCCTAGGATAGTGGCTAATACACTGCCAGGCTCCTGTCATAGCTGCTAATACCAAATTCCCTCTGACCCCAGCAGATAAATCCGCTAGATGCCGCGGTAAATAGTGACTGGGTATCTAAGGTGTTTGGTACTGGGGAGGATGGGATCATTGTGCTTCACCATAAGCATTTTGCCTAGATACCCAGCGGTGACCTCAGAAGCTGAACCCCTAAGTGACCTCCAGAGCCCAGGCATAGGCCTAATAGGCCATCGGTTTATCACTGACAGGCAATAATGCTTTTGAAAAGTATGGCTTTTTTAAATGCAGCGAAAAAAAAAAGTAAATGCTGTAAGGTTTAATGTAAAAATGTTTTGAAAACATTTAGTAGATTTTTCTTAGTAAATTATACCAGTTAATTACTTTTAAGATTTTTCATTTTTGTGTAAGGTTATAAAATCACTCCATTTAAAATATGGCAGCTTATGACTGGGCTGACTTGACTTTCTCAAATTCCAGTGCAATTTTTAAGGCCGTGGTGTTGAGCCCTGTACCTTGCATATTGGCTAGTATAGTCACCACAACTCCACTTGGCGGGATCATCGTCTGATCGTCTTCCCCAGGCAGGATAAGCAAGACACTGCTAGCTCCGACTGCTCCTCCTGTGTGCGACACGTAATGCTTCTGGCACTTACACTGCCCAAAGTCCTGCTTTCCTTCCACCGTTCCCCAGCCCATGGCATACTTTCCGTCTCTATCCCAGGACATTTCAGTATTAGGAACTTGTTTCCACATCATGGAAACTGTGTCTGCTTTTAGATATCCAGGCAACATTGTGGCTGTTTCCTTGGCTTGGTAGCTATACAGGAGGACATTTCCAAACCTCAGGAGATCGTTGACAGTAGATAGGAATCCTCCACCTGCCCATTTACAGGAGTTGTCGACGTATGGACAGTTTATTAAACGCTTCTTGTCGCTGAAACTGTAAAATCTGTAGGAGACAAAATTAAGATAATCTGCAAATCTCTTCATGACCATGATGATACATGCCAAGCTTACAGGAACCTGACACTGTGAAAATGCTGTGCAACTCATTAGCAACCGATTGATTCGTAGTTTTGTTGGAATAACAAGGGAGTGGTGCTACCATGACAGCCTTCTCTGTATAAGTGGCCATCACTCAGTCACTGATTGAGGACCACCCACTGGACTCCTAAGCCAAAAATTAGCAAGGAGCACAATTAATAAAATACATGTTATACCAAGTCTTTTTACACAAACCTATATATTAATAACCTCCCCTGTAACATGTTTCTGGCAGTTCAGACTTAAAGGTTGTCTATAGTAATGAGCGGATGTGCTTGGATATCGTGTTATCTGAGCATGCTCAAGATTTAGACAGCCACAACACAGCGGCGACTGCCCAACAGCCGCAAATCAAGTAGCTGCAGGGACAAACATATTATTGGAGCACGCCGAGATACTCTGATTAGACCTGAGCATGCTGATAACACGCTATCCGTGCTCGCTTATCAATGGTTGTCTTCTCAATTACCATATTCTGCCATGTAAAATAAAAACTGCTTGTGCGCCCCTTCGGTGCTGGTCTAGCGATGTCAGGGTGGGGCTCGCTCGCTTGAGCTCTGTATCCAATCAGTGACTACTAACAGGCCACTTCTCTCGCTTCCTCTGGACGAAACTGACATCAGGAAAAGTCAAAACTGCTGCTGCTCTCACTTCTTCTAGATGTCCATTTCATCCGAAAGAAGTGCGTGAAACTGCCCATTAGCAGCAGCTGATTGGCTGCCACGCACATGTGACAGTCAAAGTAGACCTGGCACTGGAGGGGAGTACAAGCAGTTTTTAATTTACACGCAGAATATGGTCATTGAGTAAAGGTTGTTCAAGTAGTGACTATTCAATGTCACAGGTTCTTTTTGAAATAAGTTTATTCCAAACCTATCTTTTTAATGATGATATGTCATATGAAATTCCTATATATAGTAGGTTCTAAACCTACATATGTAACTTTACCTAGTGAAACAAATTCTATATGAACAGCAATAACCACATCACACACTGTTTTACCACCATTTCCTGCAGTCAATGTCTCATGTAGAGGTGAAACACATCCATGTGGTCTTACACTAGTGTCACACATTACAACACTGCACTGAACCCATGTCATTTCTCACGTGAGGGCTGATGTGGCTTTTTTGTGTCTAACCGCCTGAAAAATAAAGTATCAGGCAGAATGTGTGAACAACCCAGACATATGCTTGATGACCTCCACAGATCTGTATTTTCTGATGTCATTGAATCTGACAGAGAACCATCCATTTCACATCTATCCTTCTGGAGTTACTGTGTTGTTTACGACACGCATGGTAATTCTATGACAGTCCACAACCTTTTCTCGCCCTTGGACCTGCCTATTTGGCATTATAGCTTCAGGTAATGAAGTGTGATAAGATCAAGTCATCATTGGACACTGCTGCATGCAGAAAGATGCCAGACTATGCTCTACTAAAAACAATTTAGAGGTTTGAATAATAAATCTAATGCAGGTTACAAGGGTGGTCCAATCCTCTGATAAAGGTCTGCAGTCATCATGTGATTAGACTTCTGAATCCTGACCGCATGCAAGTGCATATTGTTAGGATTCTTTAGTATTGCCAGTTAGAGTGGAACTGCAAACATGCGATTGGCATACTTCTGGCCACATTCAGACTAGACATGCCTGGCTACTCTCAAGTGAATTGAGAAAAGCCACACACCTCTAGTTGGCATGTGGCTACATGTATGCAAATCACATACTGGTAGTCATGTGAGCATCTACTCTCACCATCAATACTGATGAATCCTGACAGCATGTGCACTTGAACTTATCAGAAGACCAGGCAACCTTTAAGTTGGGGTGGGTGGACTGTCAGTGAGAATAGGACACATGTACAATACCTACCAATCATGCACACGTCTTGGAAGGTGTGCAGGTTGTAATGTCATCTACTGTACATCATTCCAGTGCAGAAGTGAGCATTGACGGCTGTCACCAATCACATTTAGTGCTTCAGAATACCAAGACATTTGTAAAATTTTATGCTTCCATTTTTCTGTGGCCAAGTACACAAACAAGGTCCATAAAGGCATGGTTGGGCAAGTTTGATAGGGTTAATATCACATTCATCCACCACAAAGATCACTGGACTGAACTAGAAGTTAGTTTTAAGTCCAGTCATCTCCCACATCAGTGTCTGATCTCACAAATGCTCTTCTGGATGAATAAGCAAAAGTTCTCGCAGACACCTTCTATCCCAGAAAAGTGGATGTCATAAAAGCTCCTGTAGGGGTAAGGTGTAGGCGTCCCAGTAATTTTGCCCAGATGGTGTACACATGTGCAACAAATATGACATGTGACTATTGCCCAAAGTCTTTATTCAGACAACCATATTCAAGGGTTTGTTTTCGAGCCAAAAGACCCTAGCTCCACAAAGTGATGTAACGTCAGCTCATTTAAACCATATTGGTCCTGGATCTTGCTTTATGGCTGCCTGAATGAAGAATTAAGGTTTGTCCGCACACAGAATAAATATGATGCTGTTAAATGGCTAAAAAGTCATAGCCGATTTTGTTGTGATATGTAGCTTCAACTTTTTCTCACTACATAAAAGTTGTGGTGAAAATCCATAGGATTCCCACAGCACGTACGGTATACCTATAATCCGTACATTTTTTCCACCGGGAGTAGTAATAAGGCCGTCGTCTCTCACATCAATAACCGGCCTTAATGTGTGAATCCACCCCTTAGGGTCTTTTCTGTAGGGGTGGACAGCCCCATTCAGGCGTCCATACCTATCGGAGTAACATTAGTGGGATTGGCCAATAGTATAACGTGTATTAGGACTCTCACCACATGATGTCTGGAGACAGAAGGATCCAGCGCTTCAGATTTCTAACGAACTTTTGCTCTCTAGGAGATGTGTATCAATGGCTCTCGCATAGAACACACAGACGTGCTCCTGTGGATGGAGCAGAAATGGCTGTCTATTGGTCAGTGGACAATATTGTGCAATTTACACCATTTACCTAAATTAGTTATTAATCTGTACTGCATGAGAAAGTTTATAGAAAGGGAAGTATATAGAGGAAGGTTATGTTTACATTGTGAATAGTACAAGCTCATACAAAAGAATGTTATTTCCTCTTGTAATACATGTTTTTTCACATAAAAATACATCTCACTGACTTTATCATAAGTAGATTATAATTAGACAGTGTGTCATCATCTCTAAAATACAAGCTGGGCTGGAGACAAAAGTGTAAATGCATAGGACCACCAGCAGGGGGTGATATCATCATAGAATCAAATATTGTAGAAGTGAAACTATGAAAATGAGGAAAAAAAAAGTATCTTCTGGCCGACCTGAAGCAGAAGGAACTAAAGTGGCTTAATACACACTTGTGCTTTTTTGAGTTTTTGCCCTCAACATGAGGAATCTCAGCTGCTGGTAGATGCAGCTGCTTGGGTTCATTAATAGCACCAAGAATGTAAAAACAGCTCACAACCTGCTAAAGGTTTCTCCATGGCTTTAAACACGTTCATGTAACTTCCTGTTTTTCACATAATTGTCACTGAAGAGATATAAGGAAAAGTGTAGTGTTGCACATGGTGACCGCCTAAATACCTCCAAAAAGAAAAGGTAAATGCATTTGGATTCGGAAGGAGAAGAGTTTTTGATCCATCTCCCCAGTGTGTGATTCTCCATCATGTAGTAGGACTACAGTAACGGCAGTAGGAGAGCTCTTTGTTGGGAGGGTCACTCCAGGACATACAATTATTGTGCACATTTGGAGACAAATTCATCATTGTGGCATGTTTTTGTGGTTTCTTGACCACTGCTCCTAGCATTCCTTCATGCTGAAGGATTCCACATAGATCTTTGCTTGGGCGTCAGCTGCTTTACTGAAAGCTACAGAAATTACGTCTCAGAGCAGCAACGATAAACTAATGGTAAATGATTAACCAATACAAACGTGAAACACATCGTACACGACAAGTATGGCTATTAGTCACTATAGAGGCGGTCCTATACTTATAATACCATTATAAATTATAGCTTTAGTATACATTTTTCTACAATTCTCCCTATCCTGCTATTCCCTATATCTTTTTCTTTTCAGTTCAAGGGAGTCTCAAAACAGGACATCACAGGAGGACAGCACTGCAGTCAATTCTCTGCCGCTTTTATCGCTCCCACTGAAAACAGGATGTCATCATGGGGCGACACTGTCACCGTCATCACCTGATGACATCCTGTTTTAGTAGTGATGGAGAAATAACCGCTGCTTCTGTCCCCACCATACTTCCGTCACCACTTCCACAGCCCCCATTTTTGACACCACCACCTTTTCCCCTCAAATTAATCATAATCGGGGTGATGATAAAAGGAGTCACTTACCCTGCTTCTATCACCGTTCTCTGATGATAATTCCTTTGAAGGAAAGAGGCAGTGGTGTTTGAAGCAGATACTGTGACACTCAGGGCCGGCGTCAGCACCCGGCGTATCCGGGCAAGTGCCGGGGGCCCTGGCGAGACAGGGGGGCCCATTCAGGGCCGGCGTTAGGGGCAGGCAGCTGCCAGTGCCTCGGGCCCCCGCTCCCCAGGGGCCCTCAGCTAGCGGCACATCACGCAGCTGCTATGGGGCCCCTGTGAGTCAGGGGGGCCCGCCTGTCGCAAGCGCTAACTCCCTCCGCCGCCGCTTTGAACTTTACCTGCGTCTGCCGGTAAAGTTCAAAGCAAATGATGGAGGAGAGAGCGTCACCTGATGCTCCCTCTCCCATCATTCCCCACTTTGACACTGCCGCTGCGGGTGCGCGATGATGTCATCGCGCACTCGCTGTGTGTCAGGCAGTGCAGCGGCAGCCACCGAGACCGGAGCAGGGAGGGAGCAGCGCGGCGCGGGAACGTTGAGAGGTGAGGTGTTTTTTTTTGTAACTATAACAGTGAGTACTGGACTATGGGGCCATTCTTGGGGGGAGGGGGCTGTGCTGTATACTACATGGCTGTTCTATATACTACATGGGCTGTGTTATATAATATGTGGCTGTGCTATATACTATATGGGCTGTTATATGCTACGTGGGCTGTGCTATATACTACGTGGCTGTGTTATATGCTACGTGGGCTGTTATATACTACATGGCTGTGTTATATGCTACGTGGCTGTGCTATATACTACGTGGGCTGTGTTATATACTACATGGCTGTGTTATATGCGATCATGAATTGTGGTGTGTGTTAAAGGGGAGGCCCACCGAGACTCTTTTGCCCGGGGCCCTCAAAAACCTGGAGCCGGCCCTGGTGACATTGACGACTGAAGTGTGGCAAGGGCCATCAGGGTATGGCAGGGACAGAACCAAAAGCTGTGTAAAGTGACCACAGTGCCGCTGCCTGATGACAGCCTGTTTCAGTGTGAGTTATAGAAGCTGCTAAGTGACTGCATGGTCATCCTCTCAGACTCCCCTCAAATCAAACATAACAGAAAGCTTAAGAAAAAAAAAGCAAATATAGGGATGAGCTATACAGGAAAAATGGTAGGAAATGATATAATAAAGCAAATTACAGAAGAAGCTAAGGGTTAAAAATAAGATATTTATAAAGGGCATTGTAGGTATAAGATAACCTTTTTAAATACAAAACTTAAAATCATAGTGCCATGAAAAAGTATAAGCTTGATGTATGTCATTTTCATGCCTATCATAGAAATTGGACGGAGATTATACCATTTGAGCTTGTCCTATAATTATAACTTACCACCTGTCCAAGAAACAGATAAGTGTCTGATAGCTGGGGGGCCCACTGATCATGAGAAGGAACATAAAGATTGAGACTGGACCCAGAACCCTGTTATTAAATGGGGATAATAGTGTTGAGAACGCCAATGTTTAAATACTTATTGTGGGTGCAGATAGTGTTTTGATTGTGGAACAACTTCTTTAACCCCTTAGTGACAGAGCCAATCTTGTACTTAATGACCAGGCTAATTTTTACAGTTCTGACCACTGACACTTTATGAGGTTATAACTCTGGAATGCTTCAACGGATCCCACTGATTCGGAGACTGTTTTTTGTGACATATTGTACTTGTGAGTAGTAAAATTTCTTCGATATGACTTGCGTTTATTTATGGGGGAAAAAAAAGGAAATTTGGCAAAAATTTTGAAACTTTAGCAATTTTCAAACTTTTAATTTTTGTGTCTTTAAATCAGAGTGATATTGCACAAAATAGTTAATAAATAACATTTCCCACATCTCTACTTTACATTAGCACAATTTTGGAAACAATTTTTTTTGTGTGGTTAGGACGATATAAAGGTTAAAAGTTGGCCAGCGACTTCTCATTTTTTCAACAAAGTTTACATTTGAAGTGAGTTTTGGGGGTCAATAAGACAGAAAATACCCAAACGTGACACCATTCTAAAAACTGCACCCCTCAAGGTGCTCAAAACCACAATAAAGAAGATTATTAACCTTTAGGTGCTTCATGAGAACTAAAGCAATGTAGAAGGAAAAAATGAACATTTTACTGTTTTCACAAAAACTTTACTTTAGCCCCAGACTTTATTTTCACAAGGGTATTAGGAGAAAATGGACCAAATTTGTTGTTCCAGTTCCCCTGAGTACGCCGATACCCCGTATGTGGGGGAAAGCCACTATTAGGGCGCATGGCAGAGCTCAGAATGGAGGAAACACTGTATGACTTTTTGAACACAAAATTGGCTGGAATCAATGGCGAGCGCCATGTCGCGTTTGGAGACCCACTGATGTACCTAAACATTGGATATCCCCAATTCTAACTCCAACCCTAAGGATATGTGCACACATTCAGGATTTTTCGTGCTTTTTTTGGCGGAAAAAAAACATAAATAAGCATCCCATCATTTTTAATGTATTGTGCAATTTTTGTGGACATGATGCGTTTTTTCCGCGAAAAAAAAAAAACACATTGCGGTAAAGAACGCAGCATGTTCATTAATTTTGTGGATTTTTCACGTTTTTGCTGCTATTTAATGCATTGGGAAGCTCTGGAAAAAAAAATGTGAAAACGTATGTGGATTTCCTGCAGAAAAAGTCCGGTTTTGTTCAGGAAAATTCTGCGGAAAATCCTGACGTGTGCACATAGCCTCACACAGCCCTAACCCCCAACACACACCTAACCCTAACCATAAAAGGCCATGTGCACACGTTCAGGATTTTTCGCATTTTTTTCGCGTTTTTGCACTATAAAAACGCTAACATATGCCTCCTATTATTTGCAGGGTATTCCGCATTTTTTGTGCAAATGTTGCATTTTTTTCCGCGAAAAAATCACATCGCGGAAAAAAAAGCAACATGTTCATTAAATATGCAGAATTGCGGGGATTCCGCACACCTAGGAGTGCATTGATCTGCATACTTTCCGCATGGGGCTATGCACACCATGCGGGAAGTAAGCAGATTATGTGCAGTTGGTACCCAGGGTGGAGGAGAGGAGACTCTCCTCCACGGACTGAGCACCATATAATTGGTAAAAAAAAAGAATTAAAATAAAAAATAGTGATATACTCACCCTCTGATGGCCCCAGGAGTGTTCCCGCCTCTCCGCTGCATGCTGCCGGTTCCGTTCCTTTAGATGGTCTGTGTGAAGGACCTGCGATGACGTCGAGGTGTTGTGATTGGTCGCGTGACCGCTCACGTGACCAATCACAAGCCGCGACGTCATCGAAGGTCCTTCACACACAAACCATCTATAGGAACGGACGCCGCCGAGGAGATCGGCTGTCTGTTTTTTTATTTTTATTATTTTTAAACATTCTATCTTTTACTATTGATGCTGCATAGGCAGCATCTATAGTAAAAAGTTGGTCACACTTGTCAAACACTATGTTTGACAAGTGTGACCAACCTGTTAGTCAGTTTTCCAAGCGATGCTACAGATCGCTTGGAAAACTTTAGCATTCAGCAAGCTAATTACGCTTGCAGAATGCTAAAAAAAAACGCGAAAAAAAAAAACGCGAAAAAAAACCGCGGATTTCTTGCAGAAAATTTCCGGTTTTCTTCAGGAAATTTCTGCAAGAAATCCGGACGTGTGCACATACCCAAACCCCAATAAAACGCTAACCCAACAAAACCCTAACTCCAACCCTAACCCTAGCCCAACACTAACCCTAGCTCAACTCCAACTCTAGCCCCAACCCGAACCCTATCCCCAACCCTAGCCCAACCCAAATGGAAAAAAATACATTTTTTTTATTTTATTATTTTTACCTAACTAAGAGGGTGATAAAGAGGGGTTTGATTTACTAGTTTTTTCTTTTTATTTTGATTTGCTTCTACTGCGCAGGGTTCGGGCAGCGCCATCTTGGAGGATTATTTTTTCTTCTCCAGTAAGATGGCGCATGCGCAGTAGCAGCTATCGGATCACAGCTATAAACACCGACAGCAGCTACTGCGCAGGAGCAGCAGGCACCATTTTCAAATTGTTTTTTTTTTCTCCAAGCTGAATAACATGAAGAAAATGTGTTCTTGGCACACTAAACATGTGATTATGCTGCAGAGGCTGGCACCTTCCTGCAGAAGGTTTTTTTTTTTTTTTTTAAGTATATACCGTACATATATTCATTATGCAAATTAGGGGGCAGGTCAAACTTGGGGTCTTATGTATTGGAAAACCCCAAAAGTGATACCATTTTAAAAACGGCACCCCTCGACATATTGAAACCTTGTATCAGGTAGTTTATTAACCCTTCAGGTGATTTTCAGAAATTAATGCAAAGTAACATAGTAACATAGTAACATAGTTAGTAAGGCCGAAAAAAGACATTTGTCCATCCAGTTCAGCCTATATTCCATCATAATAAATACCCAGATCTACGTCCTTCTACAGAACCTAATAATTGTATGATACAATATTGTTCTGCTCCAGGAAGACATCCAGGCCTCTCTTGAACCCCTCGACTGAGTTCGCCATCACCACCTCCTCAGGCAAGCAATTCCAGATTCTCACTGCCCTAACAGTAAAGAATCCTCTTCTATGTTGGTGGAAAAACCTTCTCTCCTCCAGACGCAAAGAATGCCCCCTTGTGCCCGTCACCTTCCTTGGTATAAACAGATCCTCAGCGAGATATTTGTATTGTCCCCTTATATACTTATACATGGTTATTAGATCGCCCCTCAGTCGTCTTTTTTCTAGACTAAATAATCCTAATTTCGCTAATCTATCTGGGTATTGTAGTTCTCCCATCCCCTTTATTAATTTTGTTGCCCTCCTTTGTACTCTCTCTAGTTCCATTATATCCTTCCTGAGCACCGGTGCCCAAAACTGGACACAGTACTCCATGTGCGGTCTAACTAGGGATTTGTACAGAGGCAGTATAATGCTCTCATCATGTGTATCCAGACCTCTTTTAATGCACCCCATGATCCTGTTTGCCTTGGCAGCTGCTGCCTGGCACTGGCTGCTCCAGGTAAGTTTATCATTAACTAGGATCCCCAAGTCCTTCTCCCTGTCAGATTTACCCAGTGGTTTCCCGTTCAGTGTGTAACGGTGATATTGATTCCCTCTTCCCATGTGTATAACCTTACATTTATCATTGTTAAACCTCATCTGCCACCTTTCAGCCCAAGTTTCCAACTTATCCAGATCCATCTGTAGCAGAATACTATCTTCTCTTGTATTAACTGCTTTACATAGTTTTGTATCATCTGCAAATATCGATATTTTACTGTGTAAACCTTCTACCAGATCATTAATGAATATGTTGAAGAGAACAGGTCCCAATACTGACCCCTGCGGTACCCCACTGGTCACAGCGACCCAGTTAGAGACTATACCATTTATAACCACCCTCTGCTTTCTATCACTAAGCCAGTTACTAACCCATTTACACACATTTTCCCCCAGACCAAGCATTCTCATTTTGTGTACCAACCTCTTGTGCGGCACGGTATCAAACGCTTTGGAAAAATCGAGATATACCACGTCCAATGACTCACCGTGGTCCAGCCTATAGCTTACCTCTTCATAAAAACTGATTAGATTGGTTTGACAGGAGCGATTTCTCATAAACCCATGCTGATATGGAGTTAAACAGTTATTCTCATTGAGATAATCCAGAATAACATCCCTCAGAAACCCTTCAAATATTTTACCAACAATAGAGGTTAGACTTACTGGCCTATAATTTCCAGGTTCACTTTTAGAGCCCTTTTTGAATATTGGCACCACATTTGCTATGCGCCAGTCCTGCGGAACAGACCCTGTCGCTATAGAGTCCCTAAAAATAAGAAATAATGGTTTATCTATTACATTACTTAGTTCTCTTAGTACTCGTGGGTGTATGCCATCCGGACCCGGAGATTTATCTATTTTAATCTTTTTTAGCCGGTGACAAAGTGACATAGCATAAATGAAAAAGTGTATTTTTACCATCTAAATGTCGCTAACTTCTGAACAGGTCACTATAGCCTGCAGACGCTAAGGCAGACAGCTGACTATGAAAGGGTATTACCTAAGGCTACGTTCACATTAGCGTTGCGCGCCGCTGCGTCGCACGACGCACAAAAAAACGCGCGCAAACGCACGCAAAAACGCTGCGTTTTGCGACGCGTGCGTCGTTTTTTGACGAAAATCGGACGCACGAAAAATGCAACTTGTTGCATTTTCTTGCATCCGACGCTAGCGTCGGAAACGACGCACGTGTCGGAAAACGCAACAAAAAAACGCACGCGTCCCCCATGTTAAACATAGGGGCGCGTCGCCGCTGCGTCGCCGACGCAACAGCGACGCACATTAGCGGAACGCTAATGTGAACGTAGCCTAACTCCTTCAAGACCCTGCCATTTTTCATTTTTGCATTTCTATTTTTCGCTCCCCTTCTTCCCAGAGTCATAACTTTATTTTTCCATCAATATGGCCATATGAGGGCTTGTTTTTTTGCGGGACAAATTGTTCTTTTGAACTACACCATTGGTTTTACCATATTGTGTACTCAAAAACGGGAAAAAAAATCCACGTGCGGTGAAATTACAAAAAAATGCAATTCCACAATGGGTTTTTGGATTATTTTTTACCATGTTCACCTAATGCTAAAACTGACCTGCCATTATGATTCTCCAGGTCATTACGAGTTCATAGACATGTCTAGGTTCTTTTTTATTTAAGTGGTAAAAAAAAAAATCCAAAAGTTTGCTATAAAGTTTTGCCGTATTCCGAGACCCGTTGCGCCTCCATTTTTTGTGATCTCGGGTTGGGTGAGGGTTTATTTTTTGCGTGCCGAGCTGACATTTTTATTGCTACCATATTGGTGCAGATACGATCACCCGTTATTGCATTTTAATGGCGACCAAAAAAAAATTAATTCTGGCATTTTGACTTTTTTCTCGCTATGCCGTTTAGCGATCAGGTTAATCCTTTTTTTTTTTTATTGATAGATCGGGCGATACCAAATATGTATGTGTTTTTTTAGTGTTTTATTTTGAATGAGGCGAAAGGGGGTGATTTATACTTTTATATTTTTTTAATGTTTTTAACCCCTTTACCCCCAAGGGTGGTTTGCACGTTAATGACCAGGCCAATTTTTACAATTCTGACCACTGTCCCTTTATGAGGTTATAACTCCGAAACGCTTCAACGGATCCTGGTGATTCTGACATTGTTTTCTCGTGACATATTGTACTTCATGATAGTGGTAAAATTTCTTTGATAGTACCTGCGTTTATTTGTGAAAAAAACGGAAATTTGGCGAAAATTTTGAAAATTTCGCAATTTTCAAACTTTGAATTTTTATGCAATTAAATCACAGAGATATGTCACACAAAATACTTAATAAGTAACATTTCCCACATGTCTCCTTTACATCAGCATAATTTTGGAACCAATTTTTTTTTTTTGTTAGGGAGTTATAAGGGTTAAAAGTTGACCAGCAATTTCTCATTTTTACAACACCATTTTTTTTTAGGGACCACGTCTCATTTGAAGTCATTTTGAGGGGTCTATATGATAGAAAATGCCCAAGTGTGACACCATTCTAAAAACTGCACCCCTCAAGGTGCTCAAAACCACATTCAAGAAGTTTATTAACCCTTCAGGTGTTTAATAGGAATTTTTGGAATGTTTAAATAAAAATGAACATTTAACTTTTTTACACAAAAAATTTACTTCAGCTCCAATTTGTTTTATTTTACCAAGGGTAACAGGAGAAATTGGACCCAAAAAGTTGTTGTCCAATTTGTCCTGAGTACGCTGATACCCCATATGTGGCAGTAAACCACTGTTTGGGCGCATGGGAGAGCTCGGAAGGGAAGGAGCGCTATTTGACTTTTCAATGCAAAATTGACAGGAATTGAGATGGGACGCCATGTTGCGTTTGGAGAGCCACTGATGTGCCTAAACATTGAAACCCCCCACAAGTGACACCATTTTGGAAAGTAGACCCCCTAAGGAACTTATCTGGATGTGTGGTGAGCACTTTGACCCACCAAGTGCTTCACAGAAGTTTATAATGCAGAACCGTAAAAATAAAAAATCATATTTTTTCACAAAAATTATATTTTTGCCCCCAATTTTTTATTTTTCCAAGGGTAAGAGAAGAAATTGGACCTCAAAAGTTGTTGTCCAATTTGTCCCGAGTACGCTGATACCCCATATGTGGCAGTAAACCACTGTTTGGGCGCATGGGAGAGCTCGGAAGGGAAGGAGCGCCGTTTGACTTTTCAATGCAAAATTGACAGGAATTGAGATGGGACGCCATGTTGCGTTTGGAGAGCCACTGATGTGCCTAAACATTGAAACCCCCCACAAGTGACACCATTTTGGAAAGTAGACCCCCTAAGGAACTTATCTGGATGTGTGGTGAGCACTTTGACCCACCAAGGGCTTCACAGAAGTTTATAATGCAGAGCCATAAAAATAAAACAAAATTTTTTTCCCACAAAAATTATTTTTTAGCCCCCAGTTTTGTATTTTCCCTAGGGTAACAGGAGAAATTGGACCCTAAATGTTGTTGTCCAATTTGTCCTGAGTACGCTGATACCCGATATGTGGGGGGGAACCACCGTTTGGGCGCATGGGAGGGCTCGGAAGGGAAGGAGCATCATTTGGAATGCAGACTTAGATGGATTGGTCTGCAGGCGTCACATTGCGTTTGCAGAGCCCCTAATGTACCTAAACAGTAGAAACCCCCCACAAGTGACCCCATATTGGAAACTAGACCCCTCAATGAACTTATCTAGATGTGTTGTGAGAACTTTGAACCCCCAAGTGTTTCACTACAGTTTATAACGCAGAGCCGTGAAAATAAAAAATCTTTTTGTTTTCCCACAAAAATTATTTTTTAGCCCCCAGTTTTGTATTTTCCCAAGGGTAACAGGAGAAATTGGTCCACAAAAGTTGTTGTCCAATTTGTCCTGAGTACGCTGATACCCCATATGTTGGGGTAAACCCCTGTTTGGGCACACAGGAGAGCTCGGAAGGGAAGGAGCACTGTTTTACTTTTTCAACGCAGAATTGGCTGGAATTGAGATCGGACGCCATGTCATGTTTGGAGAGCCCCTGATGTGCCGAAACAGTGGAAACCCCCCAATTATAACTGAAACCCTAATCTAAACACACCCCTAACCCTAATTCCAACCCTATTCCCAACTGTAAATGTAATCTAAACCCTAACCCTAACTTTAGCCCCAACCCTAACTGTAGCCCCAACCCTAACCCTAACCCTAGCCCTAACCCTAGCCCTAACCCTAGCCCTAACCCTAGCCCTAGCCCTAACCCTAGCCCTAACCCTAACCCTAGCCCTAACCCTAGCCCTAACCCTAGCCCTAACCCTAGCCCTAACCCTAACCCTAGCCCTAACCCTAGCCCTAACCCTAACCCTAACCCTAGCCCTAACCCTAGCCCTAACCCTAGCCCTAGCCCTAATGGGAAAATGGAAATAAATACATTTTTTTTTATTTTTCCCTAACTAAGGGGGTGATGAAGGGGGGTTTGATTTACTTTTATAGCGAGTTTTTTAGCGGATTTTTATGATTGGCAGCCGTCACAAACTGAAAGACCCTTTTTATTGCAAAAAATATTTTTTGCAATACCACATTTTGAGAGCTATAATTTTTCCATATTTTGGTCCACAGAGTCATGTGAGGTCTTGTTTTTTGCGGGACGAGTTGACGTTTTTATTGAAAACATTTTTGGGCACGTGACATTTTTTTTATCGCTTTTTATTCCGATTTTTGTGAGGAAGAATGACCAAAAGCCAGCTATTCATGAATTTCTATTGGGGGAGGCGTTTATACCGTTCCGCGTTTGGTAAAATTGATAAATCAGTTTTATTCTTCGGGTCAGTACGATTACAGCGATACCTCATTTATATCATTTTTTTATGGTTTGGTGCTTTTATACGATAAAAACTATTTTACAGAAAAAATAATTATTTTTGCATCGCTTTATTCTCAGGACTATAACTTTTTTATTTTTTTGCTGATGATGCCGTATGGCGGCTCTTTTTTTGCGGGACAATATGACGCTTTCAGCGGTACCATGATTATTTATATCTGTCCTTTTGATCGCGTGTTATTCCACTTTTTGTTCGGCGGTATGATAATAAAGCGTTGTTTTTTGCCTCGTTTTTTTTTTTTTTTTTCTTACGGTGTTTACTGAAGGGGTTAACTAGTGGGACAGTTTTATAGGTCGGGTCGTTACGGACGCGGCGATACTAAATATGTGTACTTTTATTGTTTTTTTTTTTTATTTAGATGAAGAAATGTATTTATGGGAATAATATTTTTTTTTTTTTTTCATTATTTTGGAATATTTTTTTTTATTTTTTTTACACATTTGGAAAATTTTTTTTTTACTTTTTTACTTTGTCCCAGGGGGGGACATCACAGATCAGTGATCTGACAGTTTGCACAGCACTCTGTCAGATCACTGATCTGATATGCAGCGCTGCAGGCTTCACAGTGCCTGCTCTGAGCAGGTTCTGTGAAGCCACCTCCCTCCCTGCAGGACCCGGATCCGCGGCCATCTTGGATCCGGGGCTCGAGCAGGGAGGGAGGTGAGGAGACCCTCGCAGCAACGCGATCACATCGCGTTGCTGCGGGGGGCTCAGGGAAGCCCGCAGGGAGCCCCCTCCCTGCGCGGTGCTTCCCTGCACCGCCGGCACATCGCGATCATCTTTGATCGCGGTGTGCCAGGGGTTAATGTGCCGGGGGCGGTCCGTGACCGCTCCTGGCACATAGTGCCGGATGTCAGCTGCGATAAGCAGCTGACACCCGGCCGCGATCGGCCGCGCTCCCCCCGTGAGCGCGGCCGATCGGCTATGACGTACTATCCCGTCCAGGGTCAGATAAGCCCAGGGCACCTCGACGGGATAGTACGTCTAAGGTCACAGAGGGGTTAATATTTTTTTTAAAAACAATTTTTTTTTTTTTAACTTTTGGCATGCTTCAATAGTCTCCTATTGGCTCTGCTACATACAGGCGATGATCAGTTCACCTGTATGTAGCTGAATTACTCACTTGCTATGAGCGCCGACCAATGGGCGGCGCTCACAGCAAGCCGACAGTGACTACCATAGAGGTCTTCAGGACACCTCTGGTTGTCATGCCATCCTACCGGTGACCCGCGATCACATGACGGGGGTCACCGATGGGATTCCGCGATTGCCGGAAGCGCTTGTTAAATGCCGCTGTCAGAGTTTGACAGCGGCATTTAAAGGGACACGGTCACCTGAATTTGGAGGGAACAATCTTCAGCCATGGAGGCGGGGTTTTTGGGTGTTTGATTCACCCTTTCCTTACCCGCTGGCTATATGCTGGCTGCAGTATTGGATTGAAGTTTATTCTCTGTCCTCCGTAGTACATGCCTGCATAAGGCAATCTTGCCTTGCGCAGGCGTGTACTATGGAGGACAGATAATGAACTTCAATCCCTTCCCATTTCATGCTCTCAGTAATGTCACAACGTCTGAGAAAGAAAATTATTTCTTTACACAAGAAAGGTGAAAGATGATCAGCACAGTTTTACCTATTTGGCCAGTGTCACACTAGCGTATTGCAGCCGATGCGAGAGCATTAGATGCAATATGCTAATGACCCTCGGCTCCTGCTCTGCTGCGAGCAGGAGCTGAATGTCATGCTACTGTCCTCCAAGCCTCTCGCACAGAGCGGATCGGAGCACAGCTGCGAAGGAGGCGGAGAAACTAATTTCTCCATCTCCTCCATTGCCGGGGTCCGCGCTTAGCGCACAGCACTTGGATGAAAATATGCGAGTGATGTGCGCTGTCCCACTCGCACCCATAGGCTTATATGGGTGCGAGTGAGCCGAGAGTTGGCCGAGTGTCCGTGACAATCGCAGCATGCTGCGATTGTCTCAGACCGAGGAAAACGGCCGACAAAAAATCGGCTGCTGGGAGCTGCCCCATAGTGTAACATTGGTTCGAGTGCAATGCTATTTTTTATCGCATTGCACTCATCCGTTCAAGTCACCAGTGTGATGCCAGCCTTAGTCAAAATACTGTAGCAAAAGTGCTAAAAAAAATTAACAAAGATGGAACTGCAACCATCGAACAGTGACATCTAGCCTAGCCATGGAAGTTAACACCTAAGGCCGATGTCCCACTTGCAACTGCAATGCGAGAAACTCGCGCAAGTCTGTTGCCTCAATACCCGACACTGCCGCCGGCGGTTCAGACCGGAGCATTCAGCTGTATAGAAATTCATGCAGCCGCACACTCCGGTCCTGAGTACCAACCGCAGTGCCGGGTATAGATGCGCGCGTTTCTCGCATTGCTGTTGCAAGTGGGACACCGGCCTAAAAAGGAGAGTCTTCGTATGAGAAGGGATTGAAGAAAATAAACATGAAATTTTACTGCAATTACAGTAGCTAAAAAAATGGAAAGTGTTATGGCTGGCAATCAGGCAACACAGCGTGCAGTAATCAGCGCACATACAGAGATCTGGCAAAAACCCAAAACAATAGGACGAGCTCTGAGACGTGGAATCTCTGTAGACTGCAGTACCTGAACTGTCCTCACACAACTGGAAGCAGCAGTGGATTGCGCCTATCAACTACCTATGCAACTCGGCACTGCCTGAGGAGCTGACTAGCCTGAAGATAGAAATACAAGCCTGACTTACCTCAGAGAAATACCCCAAAGGAATAGGCAGCCCCCACATATAATGACTGTTAGCAAGATGAAAAGACAAACGTAGGAATGAAATAGATTCAGCAAAGTGAGGCCCGATATTCTAGACAGAGCGAGGATAGCAAAGAGAACTATGCAGTCTACAAAAAACCCTAAAACGAAAACCACGCAAAGGGGCAAAAAAGACCCACCGTGCCGAACTAACAGCACGGCGGTGCACCCCTTTGCTTCTCAGAGCTTCCAGCAAAAGATAATAACAAGCTGGACAGAAAAAACAGAAAACAAACTAGAAGCACTTATCTAGCAGAGCAGCAGGCCCAAGGAAAGATGCAGTAGCTCAGATCCAACACTGGAACATTGTCAAGGAGCAAAGAAGACAGACTCAGGTGGAGCTAAATAGCAAGGCAGCCAACGAGCTCACCAAAACACCTGAGGGAGGAAGCCCAGAGACTGCAATACCACTTGTGACCACAGAAGTGAACTCAGCCACAGAATTCACAACAGTACCCCCCCCTTGAGGAGGGGTCACCGAACCCTCACCAGAACCCCCAGGCCGACCAGGATGAGCCACATGAAAGGCACGAACAAGATCTGGGGCATGGACATCAGAGGCAAAAACCCAGGAATTATCTTCCTGAGCATAACCCTTCCATTTGACCAGATACTGGAGTTTCCGTCTAGAGACACGAGAATCCAAAATCTTCTCCACAATATACTCCAATTCCCCCTCCACCAAAACAGGGGCAGGAGGCTCCACAGATGGAACCATAGGTGCCACGTATCTCCTCAACAACGACCTATGGAATACATTATGTATGGAAAAGGAGTCTGGGAGGGTCAGACGAAAAGACACCGGATTGAGAATCTCAGAAATCCTATACGGACCAATAAAACGAGGTTTAAATTTAGGAGAGGAAACCTTCATAGGTATATGACGAGAAGATAACCAAACCAGATCCCCAACACGAAGTCGGGGTCCCACACGGCGTCTGCGATTAGCGAAAAGCTGAGCCTTCTCCTGGGACAAGGTCAAATTGTCCACTACCTGAGTCCAGATCTGCTGCAACCTGTCCACCACATAATCCACACCAGGACAGTCCGAAGACTCAACCTGTCCTGAAGAGAAACGAGGATGGAACCCAGAATTGCAGAAAAATGGAGAGACCAAGGTAGCCGAGCTGACCCGATTATTAAGGGCGAACTCAGCCAACGGCAAAAATGACACCCAATCATCCTGGTCAGCGGAAACAAAACATCTCAGATATGTTTCCAAGGTCTGATTGGTTCGTTCGGTCTGGCCATTAGTCTGAGGATGGAAGGCCGAGGAAAAAGATAGGTCAATGCCCATCCTACCACAAAAGGCTCGCCAGAACCTCGAGACAAACTGGGAACCTCTGTCAGAAACAATATTCTCAGGAATGCCATGTAAACGAACCACATGCTGGAAGAACAAAGGCACCAAATCAGAGGAGGAAGGCAATTTAACCAAGGGCACCAGATGGACCATTTTAGAAAAGCGATCACAGACCACCCAAATGACAGACATCTTTTGAGAAACGGGAAGGTCAGAAATGAAATCCATCGAAATATGTGTCCAAGGCCTCTTCGGGACCGGCAAGGGCAAAAGCAACCCACTGGCACGTGAACAGCAGGGCTTAGCCCTAGCACAAATTCCACAGGACTGCACAAAAGCACGCACATCCCGCGACAGAGATGGCCACCAGAAGGATCTAGCAACCAACTCCCTGGTACCAAAGATTCCTGGATGACCGGCCAGCACCGAACAATGAAGTTCAGAGATAACTTTACTAGTCCACCTATCAGGGACGAACAGTTTCTCGGCCGGACAACGATCAGGTTTATTAGCCTGAAATTTCTGCAACACTCTCCGCAAATCAGGGGAGATGGCAGACACAATGACTCCTTCCTTGAGGATACTCGCCGGCTCAGATAACCCCGGAGAGTCGGGCACAAAACTCCTAGACAGAGCATCCGCCTTCACATTTTTAGAGCCCGGAAGGTATGAAATCACAAAATCAAAACGAGCAAAAAATAACGACCAACGGGCCTGTCTAGGATTCAAGCGCTTGGCAGACTCAAGATAAGTAAGGTTCTTATGATCAGTCAAAACCACCACGCGATGCTTAGCACCCTCAAGCCAATGACGCCACTCCTCGAATGCCCACTTCATGGCCAGCAACTCTCGGTTGCCCACATCATAATTACGCTCAGCAGCAGAAAATTTCCTGGAAAAGAAAGCACATGGTTTGAACACTGAGCAACCAGAACCTCTCTGTGACAAAACCGCCCCTGCACCAATCTCAGAAGCATCAACCTCGACCTGGAACGGAAGAGAAACATCAGGTTGACACAACACAGGGGCACAGCAAAAACGACGCTTCAACTCCTGAAAAGCTTCCACGGCAGCAGAAGACCAATTAACCAAATCAGCACCCTTCTTGGTCAAATCGGTCAATGGTCTGGCAATGCTAGAAAAATTACAGATGAAGCGACGATAAAAATTAGCAAAGCCCAGGAATTTCTGCAAACTTTTTAGAGATGTCGGCTGAGTCCAATCCTGGATGGCCTGAACCTTAACCGGATCCATCTCGATAGTAGAAGGGGAAAAGATGAACCCCAAAAATGAAACTTTCTGCACACCGAAGAGACACTTTGATCCCTTCACGAACAAGGAATTAGCACGCAGTACCTGGAAAACCATTCTGACTTGCTTTACATGAGACTCCCAATCATCTGAGAAGATCAAAATGTCATCCAAGTAAACAATCAGGAATTTACCCAGATACTCACGGAAAATGTCATGCATAAAAGACTGAAAAACAGATGGAGCATTGGCAAGTCCGAACGGCATCACCAGATACTCAAAATGACCCTCGGGCGTATTAAATGCCGTTTTCCATTCATCTCCCTGCCTGATTCTCACCAGATTATACGCACCACGAAGATCAATCTTAGTAAACCAACTAGCCCCCTTAATCCGAGCAAACAAGTCAGAAATCAATGGCAAGGGATACTGAAACTTAACAGTGATCTTATTAAGAAGGCGGTAATCAATACACGGTCTTAGCGAACCATCCTTCTTGGCTACAAAAAAGAACCCTGCTCCCAATGGTGACGACGATGGGCGAATATGTCCCTTCTCCAGGGACTCCTTCACATAACTGCGCATAGCGGTGTGCTCAGGTACGGACAAATTAAATAAACGACCCTTAGGGAATTTACTACCAGGAATCAAATCGATAGCACAATCACAATTCCTATGCGGAGGAAGGGCATCAGACTTGGACTCTTCAAATACATCCTGAAAGTCCGACAAGAACTCTGGGATGTCAGAAGGAATGGATGACGAAATAGACAAAAATGGAACATCACCATGTACTCCCTGACAACCCCAGCTGGTTACCGACATAGAGTTCCAATCCAATACTGGATTATGGGTTTGTAGCCATGGCAACCCCAACACGACCACATCATGCAAATTATGCAGTACCAAAAAGCGAATAACTTCCTGATGTGCAGGAGCCATGCACATGGTCAGCTGGGCCCAGTACTGAGGCTTATTCTTGGCCAGAGGTGTAGCATCAATTCCTCTCAACGGAATAGGACACCGCAAAGGCTCCAAGAAAAATCCACAACGTTTAGCATAATCCAAATCCATCAGATTCAGGGCAGCGCCTGAATCCACAAACGCCATGACAGAATATGATGACAAAGAGCACATTAAGGTAATGGACAAAAGGAATTTGGACTGTACAGTACCAATAACGGCAGAGCTATCGAACCGCCTAGTGCGTTTAGGACAATTAGAAATAGCATGAGTAGAATCACCACAATAGAAACACAGTCTGTTCAGACGTCTGTGTTCGTGCCGTTCTACTTTAGTCATAGTCCTGTTGCACTGCATAGGCTCAGGCTTACTCTCAGACAATACCGCCAGATGGTGCACAGATTTACGCTCGCGCAAGCGACGACCGATCTGAATGGCCAAGGACATAGACTCATTCAAACCAGCAGGCATAGGAAATCCCACCATTACATCCTTAAGAGCTTCAGAGAGACCCTTTCTGAACAAAGCCGCTAGTGCAGATTCATTCCACAGAGTGAGTACTGACCATTTTCTAAATTTCTGACAATATACTTCTACATCATCCTGACCCTGGCATAAAGCCAGCAGATTTTTCTCAGCTTGATCCACTGAATTAGGCTCATCGTAAAGCAATCCGAGCGCCAGGAAAAATGCATCAACATTACTCAATGCAGGGTCTCCTGGCGCAAGAGAAAACGCCCAGTCCTGTGGGTCGCCGCGCAAAAAAGAAATAATAATCAAAACCTGTTGAATAGGATTACCAGAAGAATGAGGTTTCAAGGCCAAAAATAGCTTACAATTATTTCTGAAGCTCAGGAACTTAGTTCTGTCACCAAAAAACAAATCAGGAATCGGAATTCTTGGTTCTAGCATCGATTTCTGATCAATAGTATCTTGAATCTTTTGTACATTTACAACGAGATTATCCATTGAGGAGCACAGAGCCTGAATATCCATGTCCACAGCTGTGTCCTGAAGCACTCTAATGTCTAGGGGAAAAAAAAGACTGAAGACAGAGCTAAGAAAAAAAAATGATGTCAGGATTTCTTTTTTCCCTCTATTGGAAATCATTGAATTGGCTCCTTGTACTGTTATGGCTGGCAATCAGGCAACACAGCGTGCAGTAATCAGCGCACATACAGAGATCTGGCAAAAACCCAAAACAATAGGACGAGCTCTGAGACGTGGAATCTCTGTAGACTGCAGTACCTGAACTGTCCTCACACAACTGGAAGCAGCAGTGGATTGCGCCTATCAACTACCTATGCAACTCGGCACTGCCTGAGGAGCTGACTAGCCTGAAGATAGAAATACAAGCCTGACTTACCTCAGAGAAATACCCCAAAGGAATAGGCAGCCCCCACATATAATGACTGTTAGCAAGATGAAAAGACAAACGTAGGAATGAAATAGATTCAGCAAAGTGAGGCCCGATATTCTAGACAGAGCGAGGATAGCAAAGAGAACTATGCAGTCTACAAAAAACCCTAAAACGAAAACCACGCAAAGGGGCAAAAAAGACCCACCGTGCCGAACTAACAGCACGGCGGTGCACCCCTTTGCTTCTCAGAGCTTCCAGCAAAAGATAATAACAAGCTGGACAGAAAAAACAGAAAACAAACTAGAAGCACTTATCTAGCAGAGCAGCAGGCCCAAGGAAAGATGCAGTAGCTCAGATCCAACACTGGAACATTGTCAAGGAGCAAAGAAGACAGACTCAGGTGGAGCTAAATAGCAAGGCAGCCAACGAGCTCACCAAAACACCTGAGGGAGGAAGCCCAGAGACTGCAATACCACTTGTGACCACAGAAGTGAACTCAGCCACAGAATTCACAACAGGAAAGCCAACCTTGTATCTTTAAAAGCTTTGAACAATTTCAATTGGAGTGTGGTCTATCCCACAAACTTTTCTATCAATGCCTGCAATTAAGGCACACATTCAACTCTCAAAGTAAACTATCACCTATAATAATTTGTGAACACTCATTAATGCTTCCTTGGACTCTACTAGAGGGCTAATTTCACTTATCTATAAACAACTATTGTTGATTCAGACTGAGACAAATACAATGGAGGTTAAGTAGGTTAAATCTAAATGGGAAGCAGAGAGGAGAGATATTTCTTTGAACAATGGAGCAAGATCCTTGAATTAATCCCTGGTTATCTCCTTGTGAATCTCAAAGACTATCACAATTATATCTTATCTACATGATGTAAAACCCAAGTTTTGTTTTCAAAATAGGTGCTCACCCAAACTCAAAATGCCCTAGGTGTGGTAGTGAGAATGGCCTCCTAATGTACATGATGTGGGAATGCGTTTCAATAGAAATAGCAGCGTTTTGGAGGGGTGTACTGGATCTAGTGGATGGTAATTCAGGTGAGACTGGAACCAGAGCCCAGAAAATGTATACTGCGTCTTTTAAGGGAAAAAATAGATGTATAATAATAATAATAATAATAATCTTTATTTTTATATAGCGCAAACATATTCCGCAGTGCTTTACACACATTATCATCACTGTCCCCGATGGGGCTCACAATCTAGAATCCCTATCAGTATGTCTTTGGAATGTGGGAGGAAACCGGAGTGCCCGGAGGAAACCCACGCAAACACGGAGAGAACATACAAACTCTTTGCAGATGTTGTCCTGGGTGGGATTGGCACCCAGGACCCCAGCGCTGCAAGGCTGCAGTGCTAACCACTGCGCCACCATGCTGCCCCTGTATACTCTCCAATGGCTCTGGGCATCTCAAGGATTCTTTTACAGGCATGTAAACTGCTGGCATATTACCGGCTGGCTAGAGTCGAACCCTCCAATCTTAACAGAACTGAAGAATAAAATGAATACTATTGTATTTATGGAGCGAGGAGTTGTAACAGAAAAGAAACGCCATGCGTAAATATGAGTTGATGCGGGGACTGTGATTGGATACTCACAATTTGCCTTCCTATATTCTAAGAAGAAATAGAGCAACACTTTCTATTCTGCGCCCTCTTACACTAGGGCCTTGAGAGAAGACGGAATAACCAAAATTAGACCCCTATGTCAGAAAAGGCAACGAAAATCAGTTCTTGATAAGATGATTGAATATTGTTTCTACTGAAAGGTAAAAGGCTACGTCCCCACGGTCAGTAATCAGCAGCGCTATGGATGCAACACATGTCCGCTCCGTTCAAAGCGATGACGGCTTTTGAACGCAGGTGATACCGCATGTGTGTGAACAGTGCGGAATCACCGCACCCAATACATTGGACTGGTGATATTTATCTTGCGGAGACTGAGCGTCTCCGCAAGATAAATAGACGTGCTGGGGTCTTTAAAGACGCACCGCATGTCAGTCTCCGCGGGGAAGCCGGAGGCATCCGTGCACGCATAGTGGAGATGGGATTTCTTGAAATCCCATCCTCTTTTCTGTAACATCTGGACGCTGCGGATTGGACGCTGCAGATGTACGCAGCGTCCAACCCGCAGCGTTTACTGACCGTGGGAGCATACCCTTAGGGACATTACATTTGAAGTGACATTGAGGGGTTTATATGACTGAAAATATGTAAAAATGAAACCATTCTAAAAACTGCACCCCTCAAAGTGCTCAAAATTACATTCAAGAAGTTTATTAACCCTTCAGATGCTTCACAGGCATTAATAGAATGTGGAAGGAAAAAATGAACATTAACTTTTTGTCACAAAACTTTTACTTTAGACCCAATTTTTTTTTCACTAGGGTAATAGAAAATACAGCACAGACCAAAAGTTTGGACACACCTCATTTAAAGATTTTTCTGTATTTTCATGACTATGAAAATTGTACATTCACACTGAAGGCATCAAAACTATGAATTAACACATGTGGAATTATATACTTTAAAAAAAAGTGTGAAACAACTGAAAATATGTCTTCTATTCTAGGTTCTTCAATGTAGCCACCTTTTGCTTTGATGACTGCTTTGCACACTCTTGGCATTCTCTTGATGAGCTTCAAGAGGTAGTCACCGGAAATGGTTTTCACTTCACAGGTGTGCCCTGTCAGGTTTAATAAGTGGGATTTCTTGTCTTATAAATGGGTTTGGGACCATCAGTTGTGTTGAGCAGAAGTCTGGTGGATACACAGCTGATAGTCCTACTGAATAGACTGTTAGAATTTGTATTATGACAAGAAAAAAGCAGCTAAGTAAAGAAAAACGCGTGGCCATCATTACTTTAAGAAATGAAGGTCAGTCAGTCTGAAATATTGGGAAAACTTTGAAAGTATCCCCAAGTGCAGTAGCAAAAACCATCAAGCGCTACAAAGAAACTGGCTCACATGAGGACCGCCCCAGGAAAGGAAGACCAAGAGTCACCTCTGCTTCTGAGGATAAGTTTATCTGAGTCACCAGCCTCAGAAATCGCAGGTTAACAGCAGCTCAGATTAGAGACCAGGTCAATGACACACAGAGTTCTAGCAGCAGACACATCTCTACAACAACTGTTAAGAGGAGACTTTGTGCATCATGCCTTCATGGTAAAATAGCTGCTAGGAAACCACTGCTAAGGACAGGCAACAAGCAGAAGAGACTTGTTTGGGCTAAAGAACACAAGGAATGAACATTAGACCAGTGGAAATCTGTGCTTTGGTCTGATGAGTCCAAATTTGAGATCTTTGGTTCCAACCACCGCGTCTTTGTGCGACGCAGAAAAGGTAAATGGATGGACTCTACATGCCTGGTTCCCACCGTGAAGCATGGAGGAGGAGGAGGTGTGGTGGTGCTTTGCAGGTGACACTGTTGGGGATTTATTCAAAATTGAAGGCATACTGAACCAGAATGGCTACCACACAATCTTGCAGCGGCATGCTATTCTTTCCAGTTTGCGTTTAATTGGACCATCATTTATTTTTCAACAGGACAATGACCCCAAATACACCTCCAGGCTGTGTAAGGGCTATTTGACCAAGAAGGAGAGTGATGGGGTGCTACGCCAAATGACCTAGCCTCCACAGTCACCAGACCTGAACCCAATTCGAGATGGTTTGGGGTGAGCTGGACCGCAGAGTGAAGGCAAAAGGGCCAACAAGTGCTAAGCATCTCTGGGAACTCCTTCAAGATTGTTGGAAGACCATTTCCGGTGACTACCTCTTGAAGCCCATCAAGAGGAATGACAAGAATGTGCAAAGCAGTCATAAAAACAAAAGGTGGCTACTTTGAAGAACCTGGAATATAAGACATAATTTCAGTTGTTTCACACTTTTTTGTTAAGTATATAATTCCACATGTGTTAATTCATAGTTTTGATGCCTTCAGTGTGAATTTACAATTTTCAGGCTATGTGCACACGTTCAGGTTTTTTCGCGTTTTTTTGCGCTATAAAAACTCATTAAAACGCATACATTATGCATTCTATCATTTAGAATGCATTCTGCATGTTTTGTGCAAATGGATGCGTTTTTTTTTCCGCGAAAACACGCATCGCGGTAAAAAAAAATGAGCATGTTCATTATTTTTGCGGATTTTCTGCGTTTTTCCCGCAATTCTATGCATTTGGGAAAAAACGCACAAAACACGCGTCAAAAACGCGGAAAAAAACGCATGCGGTTTTCTGGCAGAAATGTCCGTTTTTTGTCAGGAAAATTTCTGCAAGAAATCCTGACGTGTGCACATACCCTCATAGTCATGAAAATACAGAAAAATCTTTAAATGAGAAGGTGTGTCCAAACTTTTGGTCTGTACTGTATGTTCAGCAATTTCTCCTGGGTGTGCAGATAGCCCAAACAGTAGTTTTTCCCCGCATATGGGTTAACGACAGGACTCAGAAAAAAAAGTGACGTTTTAGAATGCAGACTTTGAAGGAATGGTCTGCGGGTATCTGTTGTGTTTAGAGAGCTCCTGATGTGCCACAGTGGAAACCCCCCACAACTAACCCCATTATGGAAACTAGACCTCTTGAGGAATTTATCTAGATGTGTGGTAAGCACCTGGAACTCACAGGAGAAAATGGACCCCAAAATTTGTTGTGCAATTTCTCCTGATTACACCAATACCCCGTATGTGGTTGAAAACTACTTTTAAGGCACAGTGCAAGGTTCTGAAGGGAAGTAGCGCCATACTGGAGTTCAGATTTTGCTGGACTTTCTTGAGGGTGCCATGTCACATTGGCAGAGACCCATAGATGCCAGAACAGCAGACCCACCTGTAAGTGACCCCATTTTAGAAACTACACCTCACGATCAGCTCCTTTAGGCGTGTAGTGATCATATTGACACCACACCTGTGTCACAGAATTTCATATAATTTGGCTGTGAAGAAAAAATAATTACTTTTTTACTAGCAATATTTTGTTTTAGCCCTAGATTTTACATTGTCACACTGGGAAATGGGAAAAAATAGCACCAAAATCTGTCTGACAATTTCTGCTGAGAGTAGAAATACCCCATAAGTGGCTATTAGCCATACAGCGAGATTCGGGAGGGACAGGGCACTATTTGCCTCCTGGAGCACAGATTTTCCTAGAAAAGTTTGCAAACAACTTATACAGAGCCCCTAAGTGCTAGAAGAGCAGAATCCCCCCTCTCGTGACCCCCATTTTGGAAATTATTCTCCTTTGGGAATTTATCTACAGGTGTAGTGAGGATTTTGACTCCCTGGACATTTTCCAGAAACGAACAGCAATGGATGTTTCTGAATGAAAATTGCAAACTGTTGTTCTAGTGACCAATACGTTGTGGTCACTAGTACATGGTAGTGCCCAGCTCATGCTTCTATAGACACGCACCCGTATATTAGGCTAGCTCTCATCGCTATAAAAATGCCAAACATGTGGACGCTAAATGTGGTTTACGCACACTGGGGCTCAGAAGAGAGGGGGGGGTATTTGGATTTGGAAGCACAGAATTTGCTGGATTTCTTTTGGGGGGCGAGGAGGCATAGCGCTTTTCCAGAGCCTTTGTGCTACCAGTAACGTGGAAGCCCCCATATTCCAGTGAACAGATGACGGACCTGGGTGGGGACTTAATTTTTTTTTTTAATGGATTTAGTTGAAGCTTTTATTGGGAACATTTTACATACCGTTTGGGATCATATTTATCCTGCACTCTACACTGAGCACTTACATAGGGGTTTCCATCTAAATCTCCAAGTCACGTGACTCAGATGAAACCCCCAAGGGATCCATTTACTATAATAAGGCAACAGAGTTACTCTGGACTCCATCTGGCCTCTGTTCAGCGTTGTCCTTTTCAGAAGTGCAAAAAACTCTGGCGGTCCGTTCTTTTATACATGCCTACAAAGACACACACCGCCGGATCATAGGCAAAACAGCATCCACAGAGCTTCCATCTGCCTCATTATAGGGAATCTTCTGCCAGGGTTTATGTCTGAATCCTGTATTTCAGAGATTTACATGGAAACCCCGGTGTAAGTGCTCAGCGCATGATAAATGTGAGCCAAGCGTTACTGCGATCTTTGGGAGACAGAAAAAAAAAATCAGTATGTCAAGAATTTGTTCTACTTCCTCGTGCGGTATAAGTGATTAGGCGACTTTATTCTTCGGGTCGGTGCGATTACAGTGATATCCCGGTTGCTAGTGCACCTTTTACTACCACATTTTTTCCTTCCACTCAACTTTCCATTAATATGCTTGGATACCGCATTCTGTGAACAGCCATCTTCTTTAGCAATAACCTTTTGTTAATGACTATATAATGAGTTTCAATTCTTGCATCGAAGAACTGAAATAAATTAACTTTCTGATGATATTCTAATTTTCTGTGAAACACCTGTATATAGTGCTAATGTTGGGAAGGGGTTCATTTTTATGCCCTTAAACCAGAGAGTTATGTCACACAAAATAGTCAATAAATAACATTTCCCACGCCTACTTTACTTCAGCACAATTTTTTTTTAAACTCGTTTATTAAACATCAAAAGAACAAAGAACTATAAGACATACATGTTGCTTGCAACCAAGCCAGTACAAATGTATAGCACAAGTCATATCAGCACATATCTTGGTACATAGACCCAGTCTCAGAAAACTTAAAGTAATACAGTATATCCACGGACCTGTAATAAAACTCTAAAACTGTCTTGCTGCCAAAACCAATTCCATTATAATTGTGTTTAAATGCTGAAACAAGGCGCGAACCAATGTAGAATTCTACCATTTATTATAATGAGGCAAGGCTATCTGTCCCGTGATGACATGGTGAGGTATGATGAGTTCCATATATCCCAGATCTTATCAAATTTTCCCATGCAACCCCTATTCTGGTATAATGTGCGTTCATAAGGTATAACTGAATTCACCAGATCAATCCAGGCCCTAAGGGATGGGCGATTGTTTCCCATCCAGCGCAAAGCTATTATTTTCCTTGCCAGAAAAAGCGTTTCTCTCAAAAAAATTTGAACATGGTGCCCCCACGTCTCTTCTTCCAGGACTCCGAATAAAAATATTAATGGGTTCAAAGGAACGGGGATATGTACAAGGGAGGTTAGTAACGATGTCACCTCACTCCAAAAGGATTGAATAATTGGACATCCCCAGACCATATGTAAGAAATCTGCTTCCCCTATATGGCATCTCAGACATTCTGAAGAGTTAGTCAAACCCATTTTAAATAGTCGTGACGGTATTAAATATGATTGATGTATTATATATATTTGGATCATCTTATTGTTGGCCGAAGGAGACACCCTAGTTGGGGATTCAAGAATTGTCTCCCAGTCCTCATCTTGAAGATCAGGAACTAGGAGTTTCCATTTTTCCTTAACTGGCAATACCGCCGAGTCTGCACTTACGGACAGCATATGAGTGTACAATGTGGATATAAGACCCCGGGGCCCCTGTGATTTAAGGATCCCTATTAATGGAAGGGATGATATTATTAGCACGGCATTTACTCTGCGCATGCACGATTGTATTGCTGATCTGAGTTGCAGATAACGAAAGAATTGGGGCCTTGGGATATCATACTTAGTCTGTAACTGTTTGAAAGACATTAAGACGCCCTGCTCATACAAATTATTAATGAAAACAACACCGCATGAGGTCCAGAATTGAGTAGATGGGTGGTTCAGTAGCTCCGGGAAGTACATATTATTCCATAATGGCATTTAGGCTATAATACCTTCAAAATGAATGGCTCTTTTTACCTACTTCCAAACCAATCTCACTAAGCGGAGAAGCGGTAATAATTTAGAGGTGTTGGGTCTATCAATTTCTAAAAAGCCTAACGGGCAATCAAGCTTCGCAGCGTGGGCCAGATGACTCTCCGAGTTTGGTAAATGACCCCCAGGCATCCACTTACCCATAGCCCTAAGTTGTCCGGCCAAATAATACAGGAAAAAGTCAGTTAGCGTCCCATTTGCTTGGATCTATGTAAAGTAGATAATTTAAGTTGAGGCCTGGCTTTCCCCATATAAAGGATGAGATTAACAAATTTAGATTTGAAAAAAAAAAGGATCTGGGAACAGGAACTGCACTGTGCTGAAGGGAGTAATTGAGCTTCGGAAGTAATATAATTGTAAGGTTCTCGGTCTCTTTGCTATATCTGCTGTGATTTTCTGTTATTGTAACCTGGTTTTTCCATCGGCCATTCTGCTTTGTCCTGCTGCAGATACCTTGCGCCAGTATGGAGTTTCTAGCTTCTATGTTTCCGCCCTGTTCTCCGCCTCTTGCCTTTTTAAGCAGCCTGAGCTGTTCAATCAGTGCTTCTGAATAATGTCTGCAGTCAGCCTGTGAGCTGCTCATGGAAGTCTTATGGTACCTTCACATTAAGCGACGCTGCAGCGATACCGACAACGATCCGGATCGCTGCAGCGTCGCTGTTTGGTCGCTGGAGAGCTGTCACACAGACCGCTCTCCAGCGACCAACGATGTCGGTAACCAGGGTAAACATCGGGTAACTAAGCGCAGGGCCGCGCTTAGTAACCCGATGTTTACCCAGGTTACCATCCTAAAAGTAAAAAAAAACAAACACTACATACTTGCCTACAGCCGTCTGTCCTCCAGCGCTGTGCTCTGCTCTCCTCCTGTACTGTCTGTGTGAGCACAGCGGCCGGAAAGCAGAGCGGTGACGTCACCGCTCTGCTTTCCGGCTGACCGACGCTCACAGCCAGTACAGGAGGAGTGCAGAGCACAGCGCTGGAGGACAGACGGCTGTAGGTAAGTATGTAGTGTTTGTTTTTTTTTACTTTTAGGATGGTAACCTGGGTAAACATCGGGTTACTAAGCGCGGCCCTGCGCTTAGTTACCCGATGTTTATCCTGGTTACCAGTGAAGACATCGCTGGATCGGTGTCACACACGCCGATCCAGCGATGTCAGCAGGAGTCCAGCGACTAAATAGAGTTCTGGACTTTATTCAGCGACCAACGATCTCCCAGCAGGGGCCTGATCGTTGGTCGCTGTCACACATAACGATTTCATTAACGATATCGTTGCTACGTCACAAAAAGCAACGATATCGTTAACAATATCGTTATGTGTGAAGGTACCTTTAGACTTAGTAATCCAGCCATCTCCTACTGTGGATCTCTGGGACACTTGTGGACACTGGAACTCTGCTGCATGCTAATCTACATTTACCAGGGAAGTAACAGAGAGACTCTGAACCTGCTTTGTGCTTAATGTTGAACTTAAGGTTTACTCTGGTCTGCTATGTCGCCCGCCGTGTCTCCTGCCTCTGTACCTGCAATTATGTAAAACCTGTTTCTCTGTGGCATCCTTGTATGAAGTAATACAAGCAAGTCCTAACTAAACCTGTGTCTCCTGTATATTCCTCGCTCCCAAGCACAAGACTCTAAATAGACTGTGTACTAAACATTACAATCATCTTGATCAGCGAGGCCAAAAGCCCATCTATTCTCTAATACCATTGATCTATATTGGGCAACCGACTGGACCCTCCTAATATTAATGGACGTATTTTTACCTGGCATGAATCCGTTCTGCTCTGGGTGTATTATGTCTAGTATTACCGTATTTAACTTAGTGGCTAATATTTTAGTGAAAATTTTATAATCTACATTTACCAATGAGATAGGGCGATATGATCCACATTCCAGGGGGACCTTCCCTTCTTTTTTTAAAACTATAATATTTGCTTCATAATAGGAGTCTGGCAAAGAACCTCCCCTCCAAATCCCATGAAACACCTTCAAAAGACACGGTGCTAAAATATCCTGGTATTGTCTATACATTTCTATGGGGAACCCGTCTGGGCCTGGTGCCTTTCCAGAAGCCATATCCGCTATAGCCGCCTTAATCTCTTCCAGAGTGAAATCTGCATCTAGAAAAGCTTGTTGCGTAGGGCTCAACGTAGGGAACTCAATGTCTGATAAATAGTCTAAACAACCTGGTGTATCGAGGTCCCCCTGAGAGCGATACAGCTCTTTATAATATTCCTGAAAGCATTGAAGAATATAATTTATGGAAGTCACTATTGCACCATCTGGCTTCCGGATTTTAAGTATAGTATTAGATGTATTGTGTTGTCGTACCATGAATGCTAATAGTTTACTCGATTGATTCCCCAACTCAAAGTATGCTTGTCGAGTAAAAAAAGAGTTTACGTTTAGACTTAGTATCTACATATTGAGTATATAATCTATGGGAAAGTAACCATTCAGCCCTATTTTCGCTGGTTTGGCTAGTAATACAGGCCTCTTCTGAGTCTCTCAGTCATCTCTCCATCTCATCATCTTCCCGAGAGGTCATACGTTTAATGTAGGAAATTGTAGAGGTCAAGCATCCTCTCAAGTACGCCTTAAGAGCATCCCAAAACAAATTTATATTCTGTGGCTCCGGGCCAGATGTTATGAAACAGTCTAGTTGGTCTATAGTTCTATCATTAGGGCCTATCAGCTTGAGCCAGAATGGATTTAGATTCCAGACCGCATTATGTCTTGTCTGACCAAAGTTGAGCTTAAGTATTACCAGGCTATGGTCTGAAATGCCCATTTCCATGTTCTATCTCCCCCACCCACATCGCCAAGTTACTAGAGCCAAAAATATAATCCAAGCGGGATAGGGTGCGTCCAACGGACGAGTGGCAGGTGAAGTCTTTTACATCCGGATGACGTATTCTCCACAGATCTAGCCACCCACTACCCTCCATGAATGTAGAAAAACGGGAAGGGGAGGGAGTCACCTCCAAAACCTCGCCATCCAGCCTGAGCCTATCAAGGCCCTCGTCCATAACCAAATTTAAGTCTCCCATGCATAAGATATATGCATCCGGATAATTCAGAGCAAAACTCAGCGCCTTTTTTATGATAGACATATTAGCAGGAGGGGGGTTGTATATACCAATTATAACAGTCTTTCAAGTTAATCCACGCATGTACAAAGTTAAACCCTCAGGATCCCTCCGTACCTCCCCAACCTCCCATCTAACATCCTTATGAATTAATAAAGAGACCCCCCCCTAGAATAACTAGTATGGAATGTATGTACAGACCATTGTAACCACAGTTTTTGTACATAGTGGGCCGTGTCTCTGGTCAAGTGTGTTTCAACTAGGGTTACAATATGAGGATGGTGACGTCTTATTTGAGAAAATACTTTAACTCTCTTTCGGGGTGATCCAAGACCTCTCACATTCCTGGTCAATCATGTAAGATTAGATGCCAAACCTCCTCATCAACAAATAATACACACTGTCACGCCAATCACATTTCTGGTATACAATGGAAAAAAACATGGCAGCAATTCCTATATAACCAATTCCTAACAATACTAAAACAAGATAAAGCAAAATACGCTTCAAGAGGGAGCAAAGTTTCTTGCTCCTATCGCCGTCCAAAAAAAAGAGGGTACCATCTCTGAAAGCTGAGTCCGGTATAGTTGTTTTCTTGGACTTTGGCGGAAAGAGCTCTTATTAAAAATGGAAGAAAAAATAAAAGGAGAAGAAAATCCAGTGAAAGAGTTCCATTTCCACAGCATCTATATGTAAAGATGGCAGGTAACTTAGGACCCCCTCCCCCATTCGCTCCCACATGAGATCGCATCCAATCTTCGGCTTCTGCTGGGGTCATAAAGAAAGAAGAACCCTTGTAAATAATCTTGAGACGAGCTGGATAAATCATTGAATATAAAATGTTTTTTTATCTCCATGATTTCGGCACGTTGTTTCTGCAATTCCAGAGAGAAATCCGGGAATATTAATATAGTGGCATTATTAAAATTTTACGGGACTTTTTCGTCTTGCCTTGCGGAGCACTGCATCTCTATCCCTGCAATTCAAAAGGCGCGCCAAAAAGGGTCTCAGTGGGGCGCCAGGGGGAAGAGGTTTTGTTGGTACTCTGTGAGCCCTTTCCACAGAGAAGGTAGAGGAGAATTCGTCTCCCAAGGTAACATTAAGCCAACTCTCCAGGAATTGTTCCGGTTGCTGACCCTCTGAGCATTCTGGGAGACCAATAATGTGGATATTATTCCGACGTAGTCTATTTTCCAGGTCGTCCGCCTTTTACTTCCAGGCATTTATAGAGCCAGCCACTTTTGTCAATTTAGTTTCCATGGACACAGAGTTGTCTTCTAGGCAAGATACCCGGGACTCCACCTCCGTAATGCGGCCCCTCATAGATTGCATGTCCTGTCACAGGGGTCCCACCTCAGAGTGCACCTACTCTATTTCCCAGTTAAGGATGTCCTGGTTAGTGATATAGCCTGCATTAACTGCTCAGACGCTTGTTTCAAAGTTAAGTCCTCCCGATTTCCATCTTCCTCACTATCAGAAGCAAGTTTTTTGGCTGACTAGCAGTCTTGGCCCTAGGTGAATTATCTTTATTCGACCGCAGGTTATCAGGAGGGTCAGGTCTTGCATATTTTCTCAACTTTTCAGTTGCACCCGAGGTTCTTGGAAGATGCATAGTTAATGGTTTGTCAAATAAGGTCCAGGCACTGTTGCACTATAATTAAATACAGTCACTACTTAGTTAATGCAGCAATGTGTTGCAGAGCAAATAAGTCTGTGTATTTACACAGCCTACAGAAGATCCTTATGGAGGAAGCAGCATGTGGCCCCAAGGATTTATTGCAGCTGCTGCACTTATTACCCTGGGGGGAGGTGCAAGTCAGGGAGACGAAGCAGAGATAAATAAAGCTCAATGTTTATCAAGAGATATAGGGTCCTCCTCTAAACAATGTTTGTATGCGGTGAATTTATCTATATCTCAATCTCTGTGTGGTGCTCAGCAGGTCAACCACCCACCAGGCACCACAATGTCCGCAGTTACACTCTGAATGGCGGGAGTGGAGGAGATACATCGTTTGGGAGCAGACACTGGAACTACCAGGCACTATACAGTTTTGAGGATGGGGGGAGCGCAGGGCCCGTTTCTCAGGGCTCACACCGCGCAGTCCCCCTGTCGTACCTCCCGGAGCTTCGCCTGCGTCCAGCTAACTCCCCTTGAGCAAAGTGCCGTCGCTCCACGTCCTTCACCGCTGGCGCACGCGGCAGGTAAAATGGCCGCCGTCTCCTTAAAGGCCCATCCACCATCCTGGCTTTCCCGACGCTCACCCAGCCGGAGCTGCAGCGAACACCTCCTCTGAAGCCGGGCGCCTCCAGGTATCCAGGGGAACACAGCGGCAGCCGAAGGAACCCTCCTGGGTGAGTATATTGCAGGATTCAAATCAGGATCACAAGAGCTCCAGCCAGACACGTCCTCTCCGCTCGGCTACATTGCCACGCCCCCATCAGCACAATTTTTGAAAAATAGATTTTTTTTGTTAGGAAGTTATACGGGTTAAAAGTTGATGAGTGATTTATCATTTTTCCAACAAAATTTACAAAACTATTTTTTATGTTAAGGACCACATCACATTTGAAGTGACTGAGGGGCCCATTTTGGAAACAATACCCTTTTGTGGTATGAGCTGTAATTTTTTAGTAACGAGTAAAACGTAAGATTTTGTAATGAAAGTAATATCATCCTTACTTTCATGTTATGGGTTACAAAAAAGGTTCTATGAAACTCAGCCTTGGCAAAATTTTAGAAATCGTTCTGGTGTTCAGTGAGATATTGATTAAAATATCAATACTCAATTATGCTATGCACTGTAATTATTAAGCATTGCCTCTTGACAAAGGCAGAATAGGAAGTGTAACACGTGTTCTAGAAAGTTTATACAATTGGCTGACCAACTAATGTATTAGGCCGGGGTCACACTAGAGAGGAATACAGATGTTTGAGAGGCGCAAAAACAACGCATTGCACACGGACCAATGATTCTCTATGGGGAAGCTCCTATCTGCCGTATATTTCTTAGCCGTATTTTACTGGCTGAGAAAATCACAGCATGCTGTATTTGTCAGCGCACTGCGCAAAAAATCCGCCTATGAAAGTCTATGGGGGCGAAAAAAATACGAATTACACACGAACCATGCGTGTGACTTGTGAGAAATACGCACTGGTGTTCTATAGAAAAGCCTGTAATTCAGTGCGGTGTACAGTAAAATCACACTGACAGGTTAGAATAGAATATCTAAGATAAATGTCTACACATAGAATAGACATATATATATATATATATATATATATATATATATATATATATATATATATATATATATATCTGTTATGAAGGCAATCCAGTAACACAGTGTGCCAGTAATCAGAGCACATACAGTGATCTGACAATAACCCAAAAACAATAGAACGAGCTCTGAGACGTGGAATCTCTGTAGACCGCAATACCTGAACCTATCCTAAACACAACTAAAGGCAGCTGTGGATTGCGCCTGACACTACCTATGCAACTCGGCACAGCCTGAGGAACTGACTAGCCTGAAGATAGAAATACAAGCCTGACTTGCCTCAGAGAAATACCCCAAAGGAAAAGGCAGCCCCCCACATATAATGACTGTTAGCAAGATGAAAAGACAAAACGTAGGGATGAAATAGATTCAGCAAAGTGAGGCCCGATATTCTAGATAGAGCGAGGATAGCAAAGAGAACTTTGCAGTCTACAAAAAACCCTAAAGCAAAAAACCACGCAAAGGGGGCAAAAAGACCCACCGTGCCGAACTAACGGCATGGCGGTACACCCTTTGCGTCTCAGAGCTTCCAGCAAAAACGAATAGACAAGCTGGACAGAAAAAACAGCAACAAAAGCAAAGAAGCACTTATCTAAGCAGAACAGCAGGCCACAGGAAAGATCCAGAAGCTCAGATCCAACACTGGAACATAGACAAAGAGCAAGGAAGACAGAATCAGGTGGAGTTAAATAACAAGGCAGCCAACGAGCTCACCAGAACACCTGAGGGAGGAAGCCTAGAAGCTGCAGTACCACTTGTGACCACAGGAGTGAATTCAGCCACAGAATTCACAACAGTACCCCCCCCCTTGAGGAGCGGTCACCGAACCCTCACCAGAGCCCCCAGGCCGACCAGGATGAGCCACATGAAAGGCACGAACAAGATCTGGAGCGTGGACATCAGAGGCAAAAACCCAGGAATTATCTTCCTGAGCATAACCCTTCCATTTAACCAGATACTGGAGTTTCCGTCTAGAGACACGAGAATCCAAAATTTTCTCCACAATATACTCCAATTCCCCCTCCACCAAAACAGGGGCAGGAGGCTCAACAGATGGAACCATAGGTGCCACGTATCTCCGCAACAACGACCTATGGAATACATTATGTATGGAAAAGGAGTCCGGGAGGGTCAGACGAAAGGACACAGGATTGAGAATCTCAGAAATCCTATACGGAGCAATAAAACGAGGTTTAAATTTAGGAGAGGAAACCTTCATAGGAATATGACGAGAAGATAACCAAACCAGATCCCCAACACGAAGTCGGGGACCCACACGGCGTCTGCGATTAGCGAAAAGTTGAGCCTTCTCCTGGGACAAGGTCAAATTGTCCACTACCTGAGTCCAGATCTGCTGCAACCTGTCCACCACAGAATCCACACCAGGACAGTCCGAAGACTCAACCTGTCCTGAAGAGAAACGAGGATGGAACCCAGAATTGCAGAAAAATGGAGAGACCAAGGTAGCCGAGCTGGCCCGATTATTAAGGGCGAACTCAGCCAACGGCAAAAAGGACACCCAATCATTCTGGTCTGCAGAAACAAAACATCTCAGATATGTTTCCAAGGTCTGATTGGTTCGTTCGGTCTGGCCATTAGTCT
Source organism: Ranitomeya imitator (assembly GCF_032444005.1). Classification (NCBI taxonomy): domain Eukaryota; kingdom Metazoa; phylum Chordata; class Amphibia; order Anura; family Dendrobatidae; genus Ranitomeya; species Ranitomeya imitator. The sequence continues at coordinate 435,159,535 of NC_091285.1, forward strand.
GAGGATGGAAAGCCGAGGAAAAAGATAGGTCAATGCCCATCCTACCACAAAAGGCTCGCCAGAACCTTGAAACAAACTGGGAACCTCTGTCAGAAACAATATTCTCAGGAATGCCATGCAAACGAACCACATGCTGGAAGAACAAAGGCACCAAATCAGAGGAGGAAGGCAATTTAACCAAGGGCACCAGATGGACCATTTTAGAAAAGCGATCACAGACCACTCAAATGACTGACATCTTTTGAGAAACGGGAAGGTCAGAAATGAAATCCATCGAAATATGTGTCCAAGGCCTCTTCGGGACCGGCAAGGGCAAAAGCAACCCACTGGCACATGAACAGCAGGGCTTAGCCCTAGCACAAATCCCACAGGACTGCACAAAAGTACGTACATCCCGTGACAGAGATGGCCACCAGAAGGATCTAGCCACTAACTCTCTGGTACCAAAGATTCCCGGATGACCAGCCAACACCGAACAATGAAGTTCAGAGATAACTTTACTAGTCCACCTATCAGGGACGAACAGTTTCTCGGCCGGACAACGATCAGGTTTATTAGCCTGAAATTTTTGCAACACTCGCCGCAAATCAGGGGAGATGGCAGACACAATGACTCCTTCCTTGAGGATACTTGCCGGCTCAGATAAACCCGGAGAGTCGGGCACAAAACTCCTAGACAGAGCATCCGCCTTCACATTTTTAGAGCCCGGAAGGTACGAAATCACAAAATCGAAGCGAGCAAAAAATAACGACCAACGGGCCTGTCTAGGATTCAAGCGCTTGGCAGACTCGAGATAAGTAAGGTTCTTATGATCAGTCAATACCACCACGCGATGCTTAGCTCCTTCAAGCCAATGACGCCACTCCTCGAATGCCCACTTCATGGCCAGCAACTCTCGGTTGCCCACATCATAATTACGCTCAGCAGCAGAAAACTTCCTGGAAAAGAAAGCACATGGTTTCAACACTGAGCAACCAGAACCTCTCTGTGACAAAACCGCCCCTGCTCCAATCTCAGAAGCATCAACCTCGACCTGGAACGGAAGAGAAACATCTGGTTGACACAACACAGGGGCAGAACAAAAACGACGCTTCAACTCCTGAAAAGCTTCCACGGCAGCAGAAGACCAATTAACCAAATCAGCACCCTTCTTGGTCAAATCGGTCAATGGTTTGGCAATGCTAGAAAAATTACAGATGAAGCGACGATAAAAATTAGCAAAGCCCAGGAACTTTTGCAGACTTTTCAGAGATGTCGGCTGAGTCCAATCCTGGATGGCTTGGACCTTAACCGGATCCATCTCGATAGTAGAAGGGGAAAAGATGAACCCCAAAAATGAAACTTTCTGCACACCGAAGAGACACTTTGATCCCTTCACGAACAAAGAATTAGCACGCAGGACCTGGAAAACCATTCTGACCTGCTTCACATGAGACTCCCAATCATCTGAGAAGATCAAAATGTCATCCAAGTAAACAATCAGGAATTTATCCAGATACTCACGGAAGATGTCATGCATAAAAGACTGAAAAACAGATGGAGCATTGGCAAGTCCGAACGGCATCACTAGATACTCAAAATGACCCTCGGGCGTATTAAATGCCGTTTTCCATTCATCTCCTTGCCTGATTCTCACCAGATTATACGCACCACGAAGATCTCTCTTAGTGAACCAACTAGCCCCCTTAATCCGAGCAAACAAGTCAGATAACAATGGCAAGGGATACTGAAACTTAACAGTGATCTTATTAAGAAGGCGGTAATCAATACACGGTCTCAGCGAACCATCCTTCTTGGCTACAAAAAAGAACCCTGCTCCCAGTGGTGATGACGATGGGCGAATATGTCCCTTCTCCAGGGATTCCTTCACATAACTGCGCATAGCGGTGTGTTCAGGCACGGATAAATTAAACAAACGACCTTTAGGGAATTTACTACCAGGAATCAAATTGATAGCACAATCACAATCCCTATGCGGAGGTAGGGCATCGGACTTGGGCTCTTCAAATACATCCTGATAATCAGACAAGAACTCTGGGACCTCAGAAGGAGTGGATGACGAAATAGACAAAAATGGAACATCACCATGTACCCCCTGACAACCCCAGCTGGATACCGACATAGAGTTCCAATCCAATACTGGATTATGGGTTTGTAGCCATGGCAACCCCAACACGACCACATCATGCAGATTATGTAGCACCAGAAAGCGAATAACTTCCTGATGTGCAGGAGCCATGCACATGGTCAGCTGGGCCCAGTACTGAGGTTTATTCTTGGCCAAAGGTGTAGCATCAATTCCTCTCAACGGAATAGGACACCGCAAAGGCTGCAAGAAAAACCCACAACGTTTAGCATAATCCAAATCCATCAGATTCAGGGCAGCGCCTGAATCCACAAACGCCATGACAGAATACGATGACAAAGAGCATATCAAGGTAATGGACAGAAGGAATTTGGACTGTACAGTACCAATGACGGCAGACCTATCGAACCGCTTAGTGCGCTTAGGACAATCAGAAATAGCATGAGTGGAATCACCACAGTAGAAACACAGCCCATTCAGACGTCTGTGTTCTTGCCGTTCAACTTTGGTCATAGTCCTATCGCACTGCATAGGTTCAGGTTTAATCTCAGACAATACCGCCAGATGGTGCACAGATTTACGCTCGCGCAAGCGACGACCGATCTGAATGGCCAAAGACATAGACTCATTCAAACCAGCAGTCATAGGAAATCCCACCATGACATCCTTAAGAGCCTCAGAGAGACCCTTTCTGAACAAAGCTGCCAGCGCAGATTCATTCCACAGAGTGAGAACTGACCACTTCCTAAATTTCTGACAATATACTTCTATATCATCCTGACCCTGGCACAAAGCCAGCAAATTTTTCTCAGCCTGATCCACTGAATTAGGCTCATCGTACAGCAATCCGAGCGCCAGGAAAAACGCATCGACACCACTCAATGCAGGGTCTCCTGGCGCAAGAGAAAATGCCCAGTCCTGAGGGTCGCCGCGCAAAAAAGAAATAATAATCAAAACCTGTTGAACTGAATTACCAGAAGAATGAGGTTTCAAGGCCAGAAATAGCTTACAATTATTTTTGAAGCTCAGAAACTTAGTTCTATCACCAAAAAACAAATCAGGAATAGGAATTCTTGGTTCTAGCATAGATTTCTGATCAATTGTATCTTGAATCTTTTGTACATTTATAACGAGATTATCCATTGAAGAGCACAGAGCCTGAATATCCATGTCCACAGCTGTGTCCTGAAGCACCCTAATGTCTAGGGGAAAAAAAAGACTGAACACAGAGCTGAGAAAAAAAAATGATGTCAGAACTTCTTTTTTCCCTCTATTGAGAATCATTAGTGTGGCTCCTTGTACTGTTATGAAGGCAATCCAGTAACACAGTGTGCCAGTAATCAGAGCACATACAGTGATCTGACAATAACCCAAAAACAATAGAACGAGCTCTGAGACGTGGAATCTCTGTAGACCGCAATACCTGAACCTATCCTAAACACAACTAAAGGCAGCTGTGGATTGCGCCTGACACTACCTATGCAACTCGGCACAGCCTGAGGAACTGACTAGCCTGAAGATAGAAATACAAGCCTGACTTGCCTCAGAGAAATACCCCAAAGGAAAAGGCAGCCCCCCACATATAATGACTTTTAGCAAGATGAAAAGACAAAACGTAGGGATGAAATAGATTCAGCAAAGTGAGGCCCGATATTCTAGATAGAGCGAGGATAGCAAAGAGAACTTTGCAGTCTACAAAAAACCCTAAAGCAAAAAACCACGCAAAGGGGGCAAAAAGACCCACCGTGCCGAACTAACGGCACGGCGGTACACCCTTTGCGTCTCAGAGCTTCCAGCAAAAACGAATAGACAAGCTGGACAGAAAAAACAGCAACAAAAGCAAAGAAGCACTTATCTAAGCAGAGCAGCAGGCCACAGGAAAGATCCAGAAGCTCAGATCCAACACTGGAACATAGACAAGGAGCAAGGAAGACAGAATCAGGTGGAGTTAAATAACAAGGCAGCCAACGAGCTCACCAGAACACCTGAGGGAGGAAGCCCAGAAGCTGCAGTACCACTTGTGACCACAGGAGTGAATTCAGCCACAGAATTCACAACATATATATATATATATATATATATATATATATATATATATACTAGATTGTGGCCCGATTCTAACGCATCGGGTATTCTAGAATATGCATGTCCCCGTAGTATATGGACAATGATGATTCCAGAATTCGCGGCAGACTGTGCCCATCGCTGATTGGTCGAGGCAACCTTTATGACATCATCGTCGCCATGGCAACCATTATGACATCATCGTCGCTGTGCCCGCTGCTGATTGGTCGAGGCCTGGTGGCCTCGACCAATCAGAGACGCGGGATGTCTACGTCCTTTATGACATCATCGTCGCTGTGCCCGTTGAAAGACAGACAGACAGACAGACGGAAAAACCCTTAGACAATTATATATATAGATATATACATACACATACATACATACACAGTACAGCCAAAAGTTTGGACACACCTTCTCATTTAAAGATTTTTCTGTATTTTCATGACTATGAAAATTGTACATTCACACTGAAGGCATCAAAACTCTGAAATGGCACATGTGGAATTATATACTTAACAAAAAAGTGTGAAACAACTGAAATCATGTCTTTTATTCTAGGTTCTTCAAAGTAGCCACCTTTTGCTTTGATGACTGCTTTGCACACTCTTGGCATTCTCTTGATGAGCTTCAAGAGGTAGTCACCGGGAATGGTCTTCCAACAATCTTGAAGGAGTTCCCAGAGATGCTTAGCACTTGTTGGCCCTTTTTCCTTCACTCTGCGGTCCAGCTCACCCCAAACCATCTCGATTGGGTTCAGGTCTGGTGACTGTGGAGGCCAGGTCATCTGGCGTAGCACCCCGTCCCTCTCCTTCTTGGTCAAATAGCCCTTACACAGCCTGGAAGTGTGTTTGGGGTCATTGTCCTGTTGAAAAATAAATGATGGTCCAACTAAACGCAAACCAGATGGAATAGCATGCCGCTGCAAGATGCTGTGGTAGACATGCTGGTTCAGTATGCCTCCAATTTTGAATAAATCCCCAACAGTGTAACCAGCAAAGCATCCCCATGCCATCACACCTCCTCCTCCATGCTTCACTATGGGAACCAGGCATGTAGAGGCCATCCATTCACCTTTTCTGCGTCGCACAAAGACACCGTGGTTGGAACCAAATATCTCAAATTTGGACTCATCAGACCAAAGCACAGATTTCCACGGGTCTAATGTCCATTCCTTGTGTTCTTTAGCCCAAACCAATCTCTTCTGCTTGTTGCCTGTCCTTAGCAGTGGTTTCCTAGCAGCTATTTTATCATGAAGGCCTGCTGCACAAAGTCTCCTCTAAACAGTTGTTGTAGAGATCTGTCTGCTGCTAGAACTCTGTGGCATTGCCTGGTCTCTAATCTGAGCTGCTCTTATCCTGTGATTTCTGAGGCTGGTGACTCGGATAAACTTATTCTCAGAAGCAGAGGTGACTCTTGGTCTTCCTTTCCTGGGGTGGTCCTCATGTGAGCCAGTTTCTTTGTGGCGCTTGATGGTTTTTGCCACTGCACTTGGGGACACTTTCAAAGTTTGCCCAATTTTTCGGACTGACTGACCTTCATTTCTTAAAGTAATGATGGCCACTTGTTTTTCTTTACTTAGCTGCTTTTTTCTTGCCAGAATACAAATTCTAACAGTCTATTCAGTAGGACTATCAGCTGTGTATCCACCAGACTTCTGCACAACACAACTGATGGTCCTAACCCCACTTATTGAACCTGACAGGGCACACCTGTGAAGTGAAAACCATTCCCGGTGATTACCTCTTGAAGCTCATCAAGAGAATCCGAAGAATGTGCAAAGCAGTCATCAAAGTAAAAGGTGGCTACTTTGAAGAACCTAGAATATAAGACATAATTTCAGTTGTTTCACACTTTTTTGCTAAGTATATAATTCCACATGTGTTAATTCATAGTTTTGATGCCTTCAGTGTGAATTTATAATTTCATAGTCATGAAAATACAGAAAAATCTTTAAATGAGAAGGCGTGTCCAAACTTTTGGTCTGTACTGTATATATATATCTCTACTATATAACTGTCTAAGGGTCACTTCCGTCTTTCTGTCTGTCTGTCCTTCTGTCTGTCACGGATATTCATTGGCCACGGCCTCTGTCTGTCGTGGAATCCAAGTCTCTGATAGGTCTCGCCAGCTGCCTGTCATGGCTGCCGCGACCAATCAGCGACGGCCACAGTCCGATTAGTCTCTCCCTACTCCCCTGCAGTCAGCGCCCGGCGCCCGCTCCATACTCCCCGCAGTCACGCTCACATAGGGTTATTGCCAGTGGTAACGACGACGTTATGCCGCGGGTAACTCACTCCGTTACCGTCTCTATTAACCCTGTGTGACCAAGTTTTTACTATCGATGCTGCCTATGCAGCGTCAATAGTAAAAACATCTAATGTTAAAAAAAAATGAAAAAAATAAAAAATCATTTCTCACCTTCCGCCGCCTTTCCCGCTCCTCGCTACGCTCCGGTAACCGCTCCATGCAAGCGGCAAGTTCCGGTGGCAAGGATGGTAAGGGAGAAGGACCTGCCATGACGTCACGGTCATGTGACCGCGATGTCATCACAGGCCCTGCGCGAGAACGACCTGCCATGACGTCATGGTCATGTGACCGCGACGTCATCACAGGTCCTGCGCGCTTGCGCGAGAAGGACCTGCCATGACGTCACGGTCATGTGACCGAACTACAAGGGGCCCTCGGAAGGGGAGTATATGTTTATTTTTTATTTTTTAACCTGTGACATACATAACTGGGCAATATACTACGTAGCTGGGCAATATACTACGTGACTGGCCAATATACTACGTGGCTGGGAAATATACTACTTGGCTGTGCAATATACTACGTGGCTCTGTGCTGTATACTACATCACTGGGCAATATACTACGTGGCTGGACAATATACTACGTAACTGGGCAATATACTACGTGACTGGGCAATATACTACGTGACTGGGCAATATACTACGTGACTGGGCAATATACTACGTGGCTGGGCAATATACTACGTGGCTGGGCAATATACTACGTGACTGGGCAATATACTACGTGGGCTGTGCAATATACTACGTGGACATGCATATTCTAGAATACCCGATGCGTTAGAATCAGGCCACCATCTAGTATCTAATATATAATTGCCTAGAATACTACTTCCTGCAATTTGTGCCAACTTCCGTGGCTTTGTCCGGAGCTAATGTCCGGAGCTAATGTCCGGAGCTAATGTCCGGAGCTAAGTGACGTCAACAGTGTCCAGTGTCTGATTGGTTGCCGCCTGCTGCGAGCGACCAATCAGAAACGTGCCGTACTGTGACACACTCCGCCCGCCATTTTGGGGTGATTTTTGAATTTTTACCTCACAGCAAGTTTCTACTGCGTGGAGGCGGGCCCAGTGACGTTGCTCTTCAAGCTCCTGCCGAATTTCGTCAAAAAAATGATAATACCATTTACCAAAACTATATATATTTAGTTGTGAAGTGGTTCAGTGACATTTTCACACCAATTTTGAACTTTTGTTTGGTGTTTTCTCCATATACTGCCTATTATTTTTGTTCTTTCTTACTATTATTTATTAATTGTATTATTCTTACATTTGAATAAATAAAGTATAT